>NC_051079.1:48848464-49448464 GCF_004664715.2 Peromyscus leucopus | reverse complement strand
ACTCACCTTTTGTTCAGTTGGCCTTCCCTCTCACCATTGAGTCCGTTCACCCTGTTGCTGCAGCTGCTGATTCCTTTGCTGCTATCAAAACCAGAGTTTCCAGGTTTCCATCACTGGCAGATAGAGGGCCAGAGGCTCTCCAGGAAACTCCCCAGTTTCCAAGCACCAGGTTGAGAATGCGGAGGCACCATCCCTGTGCACTGGGAAACGACCAGGTTCTCAGGGTTTCCAGTGAGAGACAGTTACAGTGGGGTTATTCTAAACGGCTGAGGCACCCAGCCTCAAGGACCAAGAAAATACCAGGTTCTCAGCCTGTTGTTACTGTTTTGAAGTAAACTGGTTTAATAAATTCTCTCTCTCTCTCTCTCTCTCTCTCTCTCTCTCTCTCTCTCTCTCTCTCACTGACACGGACTAATACAGATATATACTCAGACTAGGATTGCTGGAGCACAGAGTACATCTACTTTCTTTGTACTATTGTCTCTGTGGACTGCAGCAATCTACTCCATCAACAGTATACAAGGTTGCTAACAAGATTGTGTGTTTTTATTGTTGTTGTTGGGGATTTTGTTTTGTTTTTTCTAAGACAGGGTCTTACTCTCTATACAGGTTCTTACTATATACATACACATATGTGTGTATAAATAAATAAACACCCACATATATACATATATATTTGATATTAAACCTTTGTCTAATATGTGGTTTGTATATACTTTTTTTTTTTTTTGAGATGCTGTCTCATGCAGCCCAGGCTGACCTCAAACTATAGCCAAGTCTGGCCTTGAACTCCTGATCCTCGGCTCCACCGCCAGTGTTCTAAGACTACAAGGGTGCATCACCAAGCCCTTTCATTCTGTAGGCTCTTTCTCACTTGGTGGCTGTTTACTGTGCAGAACCATTTGCTATAAATGGTTCCCTTAACAAGTTTTGTTTAGGTTGCCTGCGCTTTTGATGTCGCATCTAAAGATTTATTGCCAAAGCATTTGTTATTTGGGATTATTCTTCCGGGAAAACAAGATAATTTAATCAATGTTCAATAGGGAAAGTATGATAAATGGAAGTACATGAGACAAGAGCAAAGATCCCTGCATTCTCTTGCCAGGGTCCACTAGGTGAGGCTCAGTTTCCGTTCTAAACACCTGTTTGGGGTGCTAACCTCTAGCTAGAACCTTTCAAATGACAACATTATTCTGATTTCTAAAATGTACAAAAAAGTACTTCAAAAATCAATACACTAGAAAGTGAATGAAAGAACTGCTGTGTGAGAAAATTGTTCCTGGGGAAATAAAACATACTCATCTACTCACCTCAGAAAGGGAGCCCATGACAGCCCAAAGTACAGATACCACCAATGTCCAACTTGGTGAACCAATGAGTTTTATTGGGGATACTTACAGGAGTGTGGGTGAGGGGTTACTTACAAGAGCAGAAATGCCTCAAAGACAACTACATCAGGCCCACCCCAGCACGGTTGATAGCTCATAAAAGCTGGGAAACCTGGAGCACACCACACAGCCTGCAGGCAGCTCAGCAGGTTGGAGAGTGTCCTTTATGGTCTAAACTTCTTCCTGGCAGCTGGGATGCTCTCTGCCTCTTCCAGGTATCTGGTCCGGACTCAGAGTCGTAGCTTGGCTCATCTGAGAGTCTTCTTTGCAGACATCATTTAGACTCATGCCTCCCTGATCTGAATTGTCTGAGAGCAACTATCAGCAGCTTTATTGCCTGTTCTGGGAGGGAGGGGCCTAGTGGATCTGGTCAGTTTCAGGGACTTCCTGAAGCTATTTTGAGTTGTTTGCCTCCCTGCTTAGAGAGCATCTCTGAAAGATGGAATGTTTCAATCTTGGAGGAAACTGTTACGAAACAAGAACAACTACATTATCTAATAATTATTTACCATTGATATTTATTGGAAATGTAACTGTGTACCAGACCTGGGTCTATGCATTTTGTTTACATTATCTATTTAGACTAACAGTAGAGTAAACTAAATGTTATCACCTTGGTTAATAGACAAAGATACTGAGGTTCAACAAAGACAAAATTGACAGCGAGTAACAGAGCTGGGACTTGAATCTAGCAGCCAAACTGCCTTTCAAAAACACTGAGCTTTAAAGTTACGCAGCAGATGCCTAACTTTTAGGAACAATTTTGTCACACAGCACTTCTTCCACTCACTTTCTAGTGTATTGATTTTTGAAGTCCTTCTTACATTTTAGAAATCAGAATAATGTCATTTGAAAGGTTCTAGCTAGAGGTTAGCACCCCAAACTGGTGTTTAGAACTGAGAAAATTGACTTTTAGTGTAAGAAATGTGTATGAGAACAAAACCACAAATACTTAGAGGGCAAAGTTTCTAAAAAAGGAGCTGGCATAACCAATTAAACTGTCTAGTCAGAACAGACTGGGTTTGAGTTCATGCATGACCCAGCAGCGGCAGCAGACAGTGCAGGTCTCCGGACTAGTGCATTAGTGCAGCAAGCCTCCCGAGCTGTGTTCCAGAAGTACTGAGGTAAGCTGCAGAGTCAGTGCCAGAGGGAGGAAGCTGGAAGGCATCCAGAGAAAGATCACAGGAGCTTGAAATCGGAAACTTGGGACCTTTGTACCTCAGATCACTAGGAAGCCTAAAGGTCACCCCCCCCCAACCTCCCACCCACAGCAGGCACTCCCTCTATAGGAACTCTCTCTATAGCTCCCTTGTGGGCACTTGCCCAGCCAAAGCCTGAGCATTCCCAGGCACCCCCTCTGTAGCACCCTAGTGGTCACTTACCCAGGCTATGCCTGAGCATTTCCAGAGACTGAGCATGCTTTACCTGTTAGACATCCTGTTCTACTGCTAGATACCTAAAGACAGCATATAGCCTTACTCCATTCAAGGAGACAAAATATGCCTTATAGTGATTGCTACAAGATGAACTGAATCTTTCTCCATCAAAACAGCCCCGGGGTCCTGTGATTGTCCTCATGGGACAATATTGTCCTATTACCATCTCTTTTGCTGGCCACCCTGTTGGTATTATTCAACTGGCCAAGACCTACTGCTTCCTAATATTGGTGGTTTTTCATGAGACCTAGCTCATGGCCTGCCACACAGTGGTAGGAACAAGGTGATTGCTTAAATTGAATTGAATGAGGCAACCACAAAAGGAAATCATGGCTAATGGGAGAGTCTTGGCAGTTGATAGCATCACTCAGACATCATTTAGACCCATCCCTGACCTGGAACCTTGATCCAGACCCTCTTTGACAGGAGACAGTTTCCTTCCCGTGCTACATGTGGGTTATGATGACACTAATACCTTCCCCAGACTTGATGGAGAAGTTTAGGAGGTCGACACAATGATCTGAGTATCTAGCCACGTTCAGTGTTGTACCAGAGAGACTGAAGAGAGAAAAAAAAAGTGAGCAGAGGAGTTCGCTCGCTGTATAGTTTCTGTGTACCAAGTTTACAATTATGTTCCACATGTTATCTTATTCAGACCTTACAAGACCATGGTGAAAATAGCAATCAATATACCCTGTAGTGGTATTTGCTCTGCCCCATGACCTTGGGCTATAGGACCCGAAGGAGGCGGTGCTTCTTGCCATCATACGTGACCTCTTAAAAGGAAATGGAGAAGGGTCACATGCTCCTTCTCCCTGCTGCCTGTGAGGTGGATTCACTCCTGCTCAGATCAGAGGATGACTTCAGCTGTCTACTCCGTTCTGTATTTGTGAGTGTATTTCCTCAATTTGTATCTTAATAAATCCCTATTATCCATGAAATAGACTCACATGGGTTGATCTTAATAAGTGGTGCCCATGTGGCAAAAAGGCCCCACACTCCCTGTGGCTCCTGCCCACAGCCTCTGGGGCGGTGGTGGCAGTTTTGCTCAGAGGCTTGTGTGCTCGCTGCAAGCCTGCCTCGATGGCACACCTGAGCTGCTCGGTCCCAACCAGGTGGATCTGAGCCCACACCCTTAGCTGATGGAGACAGTATCGTAAGGATGCTAACCTCGCCAATTGGTTAACCCATTGATGAGTTTGCCGCTGAATGGACATGAAACCTGGTTGGAGGAAGTAGGTCCCTAAAAGGGTGACCTACCACATCTTTGCAGGGTGTGTCTGTCCCCAAACCCTTCTTCTCACTTTCTGCTCCAAGGCCACCATGAGGTGAGCAGCTTAGCTCAGTTTCATGCTCTCCACCATGGTGTTCTTTACTCACCACAACCTAAAAGCAAATGGAGTCGGTCAACCATGGACCACCACCACCACCACCACCACCACAGTGGAGAGATATTACAGAAATGTTGTCACAGCACCAGACAGGCAACTAACACGGCTACTAAGTGTGAAAGCCATCATCATTCAAACCTAGATTCATCTTTCCAAAGCCTACACTTTTGACTCCATCACACCACTTCCTGCAGCGGGTAAGGGGAAGGGATGGAAAGACAGACAACCGGCACTTGGAAAGACAAGCAGGGGTGTGTGTTTATGTGGGTGGGTGGGCAGGCGGGACATAAGACAACTTTGTGAGCTTAAAACTTTCTGCTAAAGGAGTCTATATGAGAAAAGGGCCCATTCTCCACCAGCCTATCCAGGGACCTGCCACCTTTTTCCTATGACAGGCTTCAGAAGTCAGAAAGTGTCTTTCAAACACCAAGAAATACACTGTCTGGCTTTTGTCCCAAATCAGGCCATTGGGGGTTTTTGTAAGGCATGTGTCCTAGCCTCAGCTTCGTGTTTAACACCTGGCTTCAAAGAAATCCCAGCTGTAATACAAAATCCCACTACACTTGGTCCCTGAGCCACGGAAACCACTTTAGATAGAATAAGGGGCCACTGTCTGCATCAGACCTGGGCTTTCCAGCGTGTTCTCTTCCACACAGTCAGAGCAATCTTACTGAAAGGGCAAATAAGGTCCCATCGCTTCATCCACTCATGTTTGAAACTCTCCTGCTTCTCACGTAGTCTGTGATTCAATCTAATTCTTTCCATGCACCTCCCCACTTTTTACCAGGCCCCTGGGATCTGCAGTGCGTAGTGCCTCAACCCCGGCCTTCTCGCTCCAGAGTCCACCCAGCACCCACTCTCTCCTCTGCTCCCGGGACAAACCTTCCTCTCCCTTCAGGTCTCCATCTAGAGCCACCAACAGCCCTAAGCCAGGGCATGCTGCCTTGGTTTAAGTCCCTAAAGCCTCTTCTTTCCCATACAACACATTTTTACTCACTTATTTAAAACCCAGATGCCCTGGCCAAGTCTGAGTTCCACAAAAGTAATGGCTGTGTGTGTGTGATGTGCCCTCTCCAGGACCACCTGAGGGTTCTGTAGGCAAGCTTTTCCAGCTAGCCACTCTCTCTAGTTAGCTTGTGCTGGGCCCCAGCTCCACAAACTATAAAATGAGGGAGCAGGGCTGGGTAACCTCCAAAGACTCTCATGCTTCTAAAGTTCTAGGTTAGGCTACTTAAGAACACATACAAAGTAACTTCCGCCTTCAGCAAATACTTTTATAAAGCAATAAGGTTGCAAAGGAAGACCCTGGGAATATAATTCCCTCCCGCCGTGTGGGCTGTGTTTACAAAACAAACCAAAGAAATCATCATAAATCATCCCAAGTGGAGCTGACTGGGTTGAGGCAACAGGACAAAAATACCTCTGGGCACAACTCTTCTGGGCCCCCACCCAGCTTAGGAGGAACAAGGCCAGGCAGCGCCATGCAGCTAGAGTCTGTCGCCAAAATGTCCCAGCCTTGCTGAGACCCTCCGTACAGACTGTTTTCTATCCCTCGGACATTTAAATTCCTCCTTGGACCTCCCTCTTTGCTGGAGTCTCGGAAAGAGGAAATGACCCACACAAACGTGGAGATAGTTCCCAGTTGGCTGCTTCCTGAGATGCGTGTGACCCTCTGTGAATGTGTCCTTTGTTCTGATCTGTATTCTTGTCTCCCCACTATAAGAGTCCAGCGTGTTCTCCAAAGCTCTGGAAAAACGCAGGGGTACACACTTTGAAACTTTAAAGGGCCCTCCAGCTGTGGGAATTACTTCAGGTCATTGTTTGCAACTTGCTCACTGGCTAGCCTTTTCTCCCTAAGGTTACTGGGATGGACACCCTAGAGCCTCAGTGTTTTTATTACATTTCTGTTTATTTCATTTCTGTGCGTCCTGGTTCATTTTTTTTTTTTTTTTTTTTTTTTTTTTTTTGTTAACTTGACACAAGCCTGGGCCATCTGGGAAGAGAGAACTTCAACTGAGAAAATGCCTCCTTTAGATTGGCCTGTAGGCCAGTCTGTGGGGCATTTTCTTGATTAAAGATCGATGTAGGAGAACCCAGATGACTGTGTGCAGTGCCACCACCCCTGGGGTGATGGTCCTTCGGTGTACAGAAAGCAAGGTGAGCACCATGGACAGCAAGCCAGTAGGCAGCGTTCTCTCTGCCTCAGTCCCTGACACCAGGTCCCTGCCTTAATTCCTGGCCTGACTTCCTTCATTGATGGACTGTGACATGAAACTGTAAGCCAAATAAACTCTTTCCTCCTCAAGTTGCTTTTGGTCATGGTGTTTATCACAGCAACAGAAAACGAACTAGGAATGTGTGTGTGTGCGTGTGCGTGTGCGTGTGCGTGCGTGCGTGCGTGCGTGCGTGCGTGTGTGTGTGTGTGTGTGTGTGTGTGTGTGTGAAGGGCAGATGATGACTTAGGAGAGTAAGTTATCTTCTTCCATCATGTGGGCCCCAGGGATCAAATTCAGGTGTTCAGGCTTGGTGGCACGTACCTTAACACACTGAGCCGTCTCACCAACCTGAGCCTTAGTATCCTGTCTCCTCTTGGGGACTGGAAAGCTTGGCACCCGGGTCAGAAAAATCTCAGACATCTGAGTATGTGGTAGGTGAATCAGCCTAGACTGGTTCTGCTTGCCTTCACATAGATTAATTCCACTCTTATTTCATCCTTGAGGCAGGACCAGCAGCCTTCACTCTAGAATAGGCCCAAGAGCCGCTAAAGGACAAGAAAGCCTGGGTATCTGTGACCTTGTGGCTTCAAGTTACAGTGGCTCTGAGGACTCAGATTTTGTGTTTTGTTGCCACATAGGTGTTGGTTTAGATTCTCTTCTTACCAGCTTAAAAAGTTCTGTTTCCTCTTGAGTTGACCAATTTCAGTATTAAAGATAATAAAAACAGAATATAAAGCATTTATCTGTGTAGATGTCACATGTCAGACATTGTATTAGTCACCTGTCTGTGGCTGTGATAAAACACCACAGAGCCAAGGCATTGCCGAAGAAAGGGTGTGCTCGGCTTACAGTTCCAGAGAGATAAGTGTCCGGGATGGCAGAGCAGAGCCATGGCAGCTGGAGCTGGAAGCTGAGTGTTTACATCTGGAACTGCAAGCAGGAAAACAGAGAGAAGGAATTAGAAGTGGTGTGAGTCTTTTAAAGTCTCAAAGCCCACCAGCGGTGACATACTTCCTCCAAGGCCACACCTCCTAATCCTCCACAAATAGCACCACCTACTGGAGACCAAGTATTCAAACATCTGAATCTATAGGAGATATTTTCATTTAAAGCACCACAGGCATTCAAAAACTGTGATGTCGCTACTGTCACTAGTAATGTGTTTTTATTCCAGGGCTAACACACATCCGACCCCATTCTCTAGTCTTAGCCAAATCCCATGAATCTCTTTCCATATCCCCTTTTGTCTGGTCTTTACCTGCCTTTCATATTTCTCATTCTCTAGTAACTCCAAGATAAGTACTTTCAAATTTACCTTCAGCTTGCTTTATTTTACTCAGTATTAATTTAGAACATAACCCCTGGAAACAAAAGTTTTATACAAAAAAAAAATGGAGTTGGGAGGAAGCCTCTTGATTTAAAAGTATTAGAAGTTCAAGTGCCATTGTGGAGACACTGGATATGCAGGCCATGTGGAAAAGGAAATAAATGCAGGGCTGTTTGGAATGAGATCTTTAGCCTTGGCTTTGCTTCTCCCCCCCCCCCCCTCCGGAGCTGAGGACCGAACCCAGGGTCTTGCGCTTGCTAGGCAAGCGCTCTACCACTGAGCTAAATCCCCAACCCCGGCTTTGCTTCTTATATGAAACTGACATTGCATTATTTAACATTTTCCAGACTTTGAGTACTTCTGGCTTTAGAACCAAAATATCAGTTTTTATTTGTAGTAAAAAAACAACAACAAAAAAAAACTTTTCTCTGCCAATTTTTGCAGAATCCCAATTATACAACATTCCATAGAGTACTAATATAGACACAGAAAAGACAGGGCAGGCTCTTGCCTGATGTTCCCCTTGCCTTCAAGAGGTCTTGCCCTGTCCTCCCTCCCTGGGGCAGCCTAGAAGGTCCCGTCCATATGCATGCACACAACTTCTCTGTGTCCCAGTTTCAAGTTTCAACTGCAGAAAAGGGTAATAACTAGTCCTCCCTCGTGGAGTTAGTTGTAAGAATGAACTGAGTTAGCATGGGCAAAGCTCCAGCACAGGGCTTTGTACCTATCAGCCATTGCTGTTCAGGGGTCCCCCAGCAAGAAGTCTGATCATGCAGAGGCACTAAGGAATGCTCAAATATGGAGACAGCACATCACCCACTGCCTCCTCCCTGCCAGGTGTGATGCTTTCTCACCAGACAAATTCTTCCTATTTGAAGTGTATGTGGTACAAAGCAACAGCTCTGGTCCCCCTTGATTCAGTTCTGGCAGACCGTTAGAGAGCCTCGGTTCTCTGTGCCGGAACTGGGGCTGAGGATGCCAACAGATCTCATCATTGATGCTAGCCTAAGCCTATCTGCCTTTCATGGTTGGTGACCTCATGCATCCATTCTTCCAACTAAAATTTATTCCAGACGTACTGTGATCCAGACAGCATGCTGAGGACCTAATAACAATCGGGAAACACCAGGCACAGCCCTGGGGAGTTTGTTCTCTAGGGGAGTATGGATACAGCACAATACAGTAATTATATAGAAAGAAAGATCCACAGGACTGAAGTTGAGAGACAGCAGAGCAACCAGGACACTGAAAGAAAGAAAGATGCAAGCTCTTTAGAGCTGGCTTTAAAGACAGCAAGATTGCCACCCCAGGCATGGCGGGGCTTAAGGGAATGGTGTGTTCAGACGTATTTATCTAAGGGATTCCAAGGACACTGCTGTTTGCTTCTATTAATTTGCTCCTGGGAGGACATGCACTACTCTTTTGGGATCCAACATTTTCCTAAATAAGCTCTTTTATAAACAATTATTATAGGAACATTTGGCATAAGTACATATTAGACTGATGTTAGCATTAATCTTCTCTCTATGATTAATAGGCCAGAGTCTTGCTATGCAGGACTTTTCATTCTGGGAAGTGAATTGGAAAGAAATACTAATTTCACTTGGAAAACATCGAACTTGACTTTCAATACTCAGGAAGGAGGTAACAACTGGAGAAGTCCCAAGCCAGAATCCCAGGTTCTTACGGATTGAGCTTCTCCCTCTAAAGTACTTTCCTTTTTCCTGAAGCAGAGGCTCCAACACCCACTACAGGAATACAACGTGAGATGTGACCTGCAGACTTAACATGTACAGGAAGCACTTCTGTTTATATTAATAACTTCCTGACTTTGTTTCTTTCTTTTCCTTGCCCCGAAGTGTAATGAAATGAGAGTCATTGGATCATTTTCATGGTTCCTGTCTGTTTTGTTGGAAGATAGAAAGACAATTATCTAGCAGTGGCTTTACAGTACTCTTGGAACCACAGTGCCACCGAAGACCCTCTGGAACAATCCGTCTGCAAAGTTCATTCAGATAAACCCCAAGTCAGTCACTAGTCATGTGTCTGCGTCCAGACAGCTTGCTCTACCCCAAGACAAGCAAGGAGTGCATTCTGATCGACTCCCTGGGGACCCCAACTCCATCCTTCTTCTCTCTGCTCTCCCTCCTTCCCCTCCACCTGTCCAGAGCAACTGTTCCCACCGCCACCATTTTTTTCACATCTGGATAGTGATTATTACCTGTGTGGCTTTAGGTTGGTTAAATCTATATGCATTGGGGAATTTTGTGCAGATAAAAAGCCCATGAGATAGGTTGGAGACATGGCTCCGTGCTTGAGGGCAAGTTACTGCTCTTGTAGAGGACCTGAGCTCAGTTCCATGTCCATGTCAGACAGCTCACAATGGCCTGTGGCTCCAGCTCTAGAATACCTGATGGCCTCTTCTGGATTCCACGGGCACCTGTAGTCACATGTGCGCAAACCCACACATAAACACATAATTAAAAATAAATCTTTTTTTCTTTAAAATACCATGAGAACAAGTGCCCCGTAAGGAGATAGAATGAGCCAGGTGGATGTTTTCAGTATGAAAGGTAACTTGAATATTGTATTTAATTTTAAGAACTTCTGCATGATTTATAGTGATAAGATGTTTTAAAAGTACTTCCTATTTCTACTATTGCTCTAATTTTCTTTCTTTCCTCTGCCTTTCCATCTCTTCTCCTTCCCCTGCCTCTCTTCCTCCTCCTGGCTCTCTTTTTGCTTTATTCTTCCTGTCTCCATCACTCGTCCACATCTCCTTACTTCTCATCCCGTCCTCACCCAGCCCTCCCTGCAGCTTCCCCAGCCTTCAGCCGTGGGAGTTTGCTCCCAGATTCGGTAGTCACTGCTCTTCCTAGAGCCAGCCTCTGAGAGATGGAGCCAGTGCCAACCAGGTACTTGACTTCGGAGTATTTCTGGGTCTTTGAATTTACATTTGTTCAGCCACTAGCCATCATTTTTGAAGACTGTAAGAGATCCAAAGTCCCCGAGGACTAGGAAAAGATAAATGTTCTACTGACCGTCTTTGCTAAAAGGAGAGAAAGAACGGACGTAGGCATGTTAAGCTGTTCTTTTAATATCTGGGCAGCTCTCCACTGCATTCTCTCATGGTCTGCATGTACCAGGACTCACACAGTCCGAGTTCCTCCCATCCTTCGTCTGTCCCTCAGTTCTTTCCCAGTCTGAATTTGGCATCACATCCTGACCCTCACTGACTTTCTCCCTCCTGTGCTGGGCTCTGAGCTCGTACAGAATACAGACTGGATCTCCATCCCCTGCCCCGTAACAACCCAGGGCACAGGGTCAGGAGCAGAGAGGACTGGGATTCAGACAGAAGCAGGAGTCACCTCTGTGCTGGCCACTTTGCTTTTGGTATTTAATGGGGCTGCACTTTCCCCGTGTCCGTCTGCCAATTCTCATTTAACAAATATTCACTGAACCCTTGCTGTGTTCCAAGTACTGAGGAGGAGTTGGAGGTGGACCAGTGGGACCTTCACCCACAAGCAGCTTAGAATGTGAATGACGGCTAACAACTGACATCACAAGAACACAAGCAATACTGATGAGATGGGGAGTCCTGTGAATACCACACTCAGGAGCTCGGGTGAGTCACAGCAAGGGGGAGAAGTCAGAACGACCCACGTCCACACAGATTAGAGATGCCTTAAGCAGTATCTCTCACCCTCAACACTGTCGCCACATCAGGACCAGTATTATTGTGGCTGAGAAGGGCTTCCCTGGGCATTGCATGTTTGACAGCAGCCCTGGTCTCTGTCCCCACCCACACCCACTGTGACAACCCAAATGTCTACAGATACTGTTAATGTCTTCTGGAAGAGTGGGTGAGGGAACAGGATCACCCCAGGTGAGAACTATTGCCTCTGGGTTGTCATGCTTGAGGCTCTGTCTCTCCACGGCCACTCACTTCCGGTGGTGACTTTGACTAAGAAATCACAGATCCTGACCTTCAGCATGGGTTCGGAGGGAGAGTATCGGCAACGTCTCACGGTGTCTTTAAGAGGAATAGCTAAAAAAAATTACCAGTCACAGAAGGTCCCCACAGTGCATCCATTGTCACTGATCTGTCTTGCTAAAAGGCTACCAGCCCATTGGTGACAGAAAGGAGCTAAAGGTCACATATACACCTCTTGTTGCCCTCACAAAATCCTCCTTCAAACTTGTTCAACCTCTGAAGTAAAAAAAAAAAAAAAGTCCAAGAAATCTCTACCACAGAATAACCAAAGGAGATAATAAGTACCAAATGAACGGCTGTGACTTTGAGTTGGCTCCAAAGAGTCCTAGTCCAGTCAGTCAGAGTTATCATCTGACTACACTTCAGCTTTTAACAGAGAAGGAAGCAGCCCTTCACTGCACGCTCAGAGAAGCGGTAGAAAGCTTATCCCCCACGGGGAGGGGCTGACGAAAGATGATATTGCCGATGCCTTCCTCTTTACCCCTTGAACAATGGAAGGGGCCTTTCCTCTTCCTGTTTGGCTGGTTTGAATGGTTTGAAGCCCCCAATTCTCTTTGGCACATCAGATCTTACCTCCCTGTGGCCTTTGAGGCCCAGCCAATGACTGAAGGACGTTCGCTTTCAACCTTCCATGTCAGTCTGGGGTGAGGAGGCTAGTACATTTTGTCTCCTTGGTTCTCGCTACGCATCGTATGGGAAGAGTTTCTGTACTGGGCTTAAAGGAAATGGCGGTGTCATCGGGCTGACTTGTCCATCTTTCTCCCCACCCATCTCTACCTTGCCTCTCTCAAGTCCTCACTTATCTTTATAGAGCGCTGAGTAATTCTTCCCTGGAATAGATAAAAACAAATCCAGAAGGGTATCTACTGAGCTGGTTTCCTTTCCTCAGAAATTATTTCCAGCGCCTTTTGAGACCTTGCCTGCCTCTGTGCCTGGAATACCTGCCTGAGTTTCCCCTCTGCTTCCAGATCCTGTGTTGAGTGGTTTTTGGCCAGAGAAGATAAGCTTTGATTTAATACAATTTTTTAAAAAAAAAATTGTATTTCCTGAGAAAGTGTATGCACGTATGAGATCCTATTCTGGGTACCCTGGAGGCTACACTACAGAACAAGGCCCACAGGTCTGGGAGTGCCTGTATAATTTATGCAAAAGCACCCAGTGAATGTGTATTGGAGGTGAACACGTCCCAGACAGACAGATGAAAGGCAGCCACCTGCTAAACACCTGCCAGATACCAGGATCCTACTAGACATTCTAGGATGCAAAGGTGAACGAGCTACGATCCCGTGGAAACGCCGAGGCCGAGTGCAGGCCGAGAGTTCCGTCCACGGAAGACTCGATATCATGTGGCAAGGTGGAAAGAGTGTTCTGCTCACGCAAGGGGGAGTGTCCGTCCAGCATGGAGTCTGGGGAACTTTTCTGGATGAAATGTTTTCTGAGCGAAGCCATGAAAAAATAAGGGCAGCTAGAAAATAAAAGGAATTTCAAGGGTTAGGGATTTAGCTCAGTGGTAGAGCGCTTGCCTAGCAAGCACAAGGCCCTGGGTTCGGTCCTCTGCTCTGGGGGGAAAAAAAGGAATTTCAGACAACCCGGAGTGTAAGAAGGCATGAGATCTGCTGGAAACTAGAACAATTGGGTGTGGCTAAGATGTTAAGAAGGTAGGTGGTGGTGGTGGAGGAGAGAACAGATGAGCGAGGACCTGGATACAGAGAGGAGCTACCCAGCTGCTGGCTCCTCCAGGTCTACCCAGCTGTAGAGATCTACCTGCCCTGCCCTGAATCTCTGCAGTGACTGGAGCGTACGACATTACGCACGGCTGGGCCACACTGACCCTGAACAGTGAAAGTAAGGTCCCACCAGGGTGTCTGAAAGCCCATCAGGCCTGCTGCGTCTTCCGGTCCTGCGTCCCTCCTTTTCCTTTCACAGGTATTGAGCACTAGTAACATCCTATAGCTCCCCACGTCTATGTCTGCTTCCAGTCCTACCTAGGCCAGCCTCAGAGAGCAAGCGGCAGGCTAGACTCGGTCTACCTCCAACATGGTTCGGCCGTTTTCCTTTGCAGCACAGCCGTTCCTGAGGCAGCGTGTCCAGATTCTAACAGTCGTCAGCACCACACAGGCTTCCCAGGGAGTGGACTGGAAAGGCCCCAGAGAACTGGATGAAGCTGCTTCTGGCTTTCTTCCCTCACACTGTGAGGAGACAACCTTTCTTCAGCTTGCAGATGTTTCTACATCAGTGGTTCTCAACCTTCCTAATGCTGCAATTCTTAAAAAAAAAAGTAGCCGGGCGTTGGTGGTGGTGGCGCACGCCTTTAATCCCAGCACTCGGGAGGCAGAGCCAGGCGGATCTCTGTGAGTTCGAGGCCAGCCTGGGCTACCAAGTGAGTTCCAGGAAAGGCGCAAAGCTACACAGAGAAACCCTGTCTCAAAAAAAAAAAAAAAAAAAAAAAAAAAAGCTTAAGATTTATTTATTTATGTTATGGATATGAGTATTCTATCTGCATGTATGCCTGCACACCAAAAGAGGGCATTTGATCTCACTGTAGATGGTTGTGAACCACCATGTGGTTTCTGGGAATTGAACTCAGGACCTCTGGAAAAGCCATCTCTCCAGCCCCCGCTGTGATTCTTTAATACAGTTTCTCATGTTGTGTTGACTACCCAACCATAAAATCATTTCATTGCTACTTCGTGACTGTAATTTTTCTACTGTTATGAATTGCAATGTAAATATCTGTGTTTTCCGATGGTCTTCGGTGACCCCTGTGAAAGGGCCATTTGAGCCCCCAATGGGGCTGCCATCCACAGGTTGAGAACTGCTGTTCTACATGGAAGAAATTCATCAGGGTTTGTTAGGAAAACACTTGATACCTTTCTCCCAATAGTCCTCCTGAGGGGAGGAAGAGGCCTTCTCTGATTGGTCAGTTTAGGAGAAGAGGTTCTAGGCTTACCTTCTCTTCTCTAAGGATGGGCTACTAGAACAAAAGAAGCTACTTCTTTGTCTATGCTCAGAGCCGTGCTGACCAATTCCGAGCTTGTCTGATGTTGTTGCCTTCCAGGAGCGGATTAGAAACATTTGCAAGCCATTTGGCTCCATACTAGGCAGCTTTAAATCAGTAATTATGAGGACACATTGACCTTCAACTGACTCCTCTCTCTCCTGTTAGTGCTGAATGTGGGCAGGGAGAAGGGAATTTACATCCAATAGCTTAAAAAGCCTTAACATACCAACTTCACAGTACACAAAAAACATCTGTTAAATAAATAAGTGGTCAAGTAAAGGTATATTGTCTTGCCTAAAAGACATAACCACACACATAGTAACTATATCTATATAATTTCATATGGTAATATTTTTTACTCAAACTCACATTCAGATAATATACAGAAGCCTTAGGCATGGATCTGTGGACAGAATGATTTAATGGCTGCTTTAAATCATGGGAAAGAATATTGCCTTAGTGGTGAGCCACAGTGTTTTTATGCAAGGGAGAAACCAGTGAACTTAACCTCAGGACATCTTACATTAGGAGCTTAGCTGACTATTTTGAGTGTGAGGACTCTAAGACTTCTAAAAACATTATCAAGACTCTCTCTCTCTCATGTAGGTTAAGTTGGGAGTTAATAAAGTGCGGGGACACTGGAATTACAGAGCTTCTCCTGGTCCACCAATAAACTGACTAACTAACTGACCCCATTTCAGTCATTTAACTCTCTGAGCTTCAGTATCTCCACCAAAGGACTCCAGCACCAGGCATGTTGTCCATGGAAGTCTTAGGAGGCCTGTTCTAGCTTGCTTTCTAGTGATGTGTTGAAGACTGTGACCACAGCTGCTTGGGAAGGGGAGAGGGGTTATTTCACCTTACAGTTTACAGTACAACATTGAGAGAAATATGGTGGTTTGAAAGAAAATGGCCCCCAAAGGGAATGGCCCTACTGGGAGGTGTGGCCTTGTAGAAGGAAGTGTGTCCTTGTTGGAGGAAGTGTGTCACTGTGGAGGCAGGCTTTGAGGTCTAATATATGCTCAAGCCATGCCTGGTGAGACAGACCACTTCCTATTGCCTATGGGTCAAGATGTAGGACTCTCCACTTCTCCTCCAGCACCATGTCTGCCTGCACACCACCATGTTGCACCATAAGGATAATGGTCTAAACCTCCGAAAAGGTAAGCCACTTTAATTCAATGGTTTTTCCTTATAAGAGTTGCTGTGGTCATGGTACCTCGTCACAGAAATAGAAACCCTCACTAAGACAAGTTAGGGCAGGAACTCAAGGTAGGAACATGGAGGTAGGAATTGAAGCCGGGGCTATGGAGGAATGCTGCCTACTGGCTTACTCCTCATGGCTTGCTCAGCTGGTTTTCCTTATACCACACAGACCACCTGCCAGGGGTGGCTCTGCCCACAATGGGCTGGGCCTTCTCACATCAATCGTTAATCAAGAAAATACCCCCACAGACTTGCCTACAAGTCATCTGGTAGAAGCAATTCCTCCATCAATGTTTTCTCTTCCCACATGACTCTAGCTTGTGTTGAATTGACAAAAAAAAATAGCTAACCAGCACACGCATTAAGTATGATAGTTTCCCTTAAGTCATGCAATACCATTTATAGGTATTGTGCCCTATAATAGGGATAAGCATTTTTTCATTGTTTTCATACTTTGTCTTCCATCCAGCGGTGCTATAATTATCTACATTTATGGGTCAGGACCCTGAGATACAAATGGCTTAAGTAATTGTTCCAGGTTTCTACTGCTGGAAAGGGTGAGTTAGAGCTTGAGTGCAGATACTCAGCCCAACCCACCTGACCCATGATTTTAACTGCTTGGGTGTCTGAAAATGCTCAAGTAGAAAGGATAGTGAACATTAATTGATCCCTAGGTCTGCTCTCAGATAAGCTATGAATGTTCTCTGTGGTCCCACATACACAAGATCAAACACCCCTGAAAGGTATCCATGCCCTATGACTATGATGTCATGCACGTTGATGGAGAATTGAGCTGTCAATAAACTGACCTTAAGATAGGAAAAGTCGCTTGGATTTTCCATGTGGCCTCATGTAACCACAGGGATCCTCTAAAGTGGAAGAAGGAGATATAAGAGGAAGGGTGAGATACAAGGACTCTACCCTCACTGCTGGCTTCAAAGATGGAAACGTGGCCTTGAACCTAGACTATTGGCAGTCTCTAGAAGTCAATGCAGTGCCAACATCTTGAGTTTAGTCCATTGAGACTTATGACCTAGAGAGATGCAACATGTGCGTTTGCAAGCCATCAGTTGGCACTCATATGTTACAGCAGCAACAGCAGACTGATACACCAGGCACATGGTTGTAAAACAGGGATTGGGCTAGAAGTTGACTCCTGTGGCTTTTCTACTTCTCTAATGATATGTAGTTCCTTCTCATACATGAGACAGAGCAGAAAAGAAATGACTAGTTATTTGTCCCTGGGCAAATATAACTGGGCACACAGCCAGATTCCTCACGAGTGCCCCATCCTGACCGAAGCTTCCTGCATTACCCTCTGCTCCAGCCGACAGTCCCTTCTTCCCCTCTCCTCGTCCCAGTGATTCAGAGCCAAAAGCCGACTTTAGGGCTTGGGGCCCAATGACTCAAGTCTCTGTAAAGCTGCTTTTTTGTGCCACTTGGCAGACATTGCTCCAAAGCGATTTTAACAATAAGATATTGAAAGGAATAGGAAGCACTGATTGACAAGAGTCAGGGTCTCTTTTCCTCCTCCTCCTCCTCCTCCTCCTTCCCTTCCTCCTCCCCATCCCCCACTGCTACCTCACATGTTCTCACTGCGCTATAACACTTCTTGAATCAGAACCTTCCACAGATAACACACAAACCTCTACTATCTAAAGACTGGTCACATATCACATTTGGGCAGCCATGGAAACTTGAAGGAGTATAGAGGATGCTGGTGATCAGTAAGAGACCATGACCTGGGATCAAGGTGCGTGGGTGTTTTCTAAATGGGCCAAAAGCTTTGTATAACCCCTTTTCTTTTTTTCCCACTAAGTTTAAGACGGACAACTAGGGCTCCATGAAATGGAACAAGTACATGAAGTTTCTGATCAGACCAGGAGAGGAGATATGAGCGCAGCTTGGGCAGGAGAGCAAATGGGCTTGACGGTCTCTACAGACGAGTTGCTACAATCTTTGGCAGAAATATGACCACTATTTAGCACTCAGGTCTTTCATACATCTTCTCTCCATAAGGCCATAAGGACAGCCCTCTTCGTCACTCTTTATTTTGTATTTTCCTTTATATAACTTTTTGCTTCAAGGAGTTTTTTAAATGAATTTTTCAATGACAAAGAGTGACTCAACTGTCTGGACGTAGATTAGACGTCTAGGTTGGATTTCTAGTCCTGATCCTGCTCTACCCTCCTCTCTGCCTTAGTACATGGAAGGATCGCACGTACTTCCTCTCCACACACTGCCTTGAATCGGGTGGTTCCTTGTGATGTTTCTGGTGAGTTCGCTGTAGGAAGAACTAATGTGTGTCCCTTCCGGCTCAGAGCACCTAATAACCCCTGGAAATCTCTCCAGCGTTTCTTCCAACAAGAAGGCAATCCAGGTGACAGTGTTCAAGGATTCCTCTCGAAACTGCATCACTGAGCCATGAGGAGAGTTGCCCAGGAGCTGTGTTCTCTGACCTTGGGATTCGCATACCAGTGGCAGGGCATTGCTGGTGAAGCAGAGTCTTTGTCTTTCCCCCAGACCCACAGAATGAGAAGCTGTGGAGGTGGGATCCAGCACCCTCTGTGTGAATGAGACCTCCAGGGGATTCTGATGAAAGGGAAGTTTGGTAAGCAGTGTCGTAGACTTTCTAAAGTCTATAGTGTTGGTTTGACTTCAGCACACTTTGCACATTTTAGTAAAAGGGAAGATGATCACATTTCAAAGAAAGATTAAAAGTATGAGCATCAAACTGAGATTTTTTTTTTCTTGATGAAGAACTGACTCAAAAATCTGGCTGCAACAGAAAGCTTGCCACATCCCTCGCTGAAGCCATCTCATATACCTTGGTGGGAAACACTGATTTAATCAGTCCTTTGCTTCTTCTGTAGTAGGAGAGAGAGCTTTGGCCCAGAAATGTGTAGGCCTTTGCCCATGGTCACTCATGGCCTTAATCTACTTTCTACTGCTGTAACTGAATAATACCGACTGGGTACTTTATAAAAGACCAAGGGTGGTAATTATTTTGAGGTGTTTTCGTTGTTATTTTAGCATAGAGTTCTGGAAGTTTGAAGTCCACGAGCAAGAAGCTAACACACAGTCAGCATCTTATGAAGACTGTTTTATATTCTAAGATGGCAGGTGCCGTCACATAGAGACACAGAGCAAATATGCTAGTTCAAATCTCTCTTCTCCTTCCAAAGTCATGATTGTAACTCTGAGTTATCACCTTCATGAGTTCATGATCCCAATTCCTCTCAAAGCCACCATTTCCAAATCCCATTCTCATACTGATTTGGAGGTTAAGTCCCAACACAGGAATTGTAAACTATACTGGTCATAAAGTAAATTGAAGATAGAACTGAGACCTGAGTTTAGGTCCCACACCCTTTAGTTCTGAGTATTTTCCTTCATGCCCTTCAGAAGTCTACAATTTTTCAGTAGCCATGTAGCATCCATCTACAACTCAGCTCATGGTCTTCCTAACTCACAATGCCTCCACAGACATAGCCTGAAATGGAAGGGGCTAAAGAGAGGCCAAATCTGCCAGAGTTGGTTTTGTTTTATTTTTGCTTGTAATATTCTATTAACTTAAAGAATCAGAGTATGACTAGTTTAGTCACGCACTTATGTACCTTTTTCTGATAAGTAACCATAGAAACCAGTCAGGGAGATGCATGATCTGCCCTGGGTGCTGTGTGAGAGTTGGTGACCGCCGGCATTTCCATCCCGGCTGCAGCCACACTGACCTTTCCCATCCTCATGACTGCCGATGTTCTCTGTGCCTCAGAGGTTTCATACATACACTTCCTTATTCCTAGTCCTTCTTTCTCACACCTCCCACCTCCACGTTCAGCATGACAATTACAGATCACCCAGGCCCTCCCTCCCCTGCCCCTCTCCGTAGATCCTGGGCCCCCAGCGCACAGCACACTGTTGGCATTTTTACAATACTTGTCAGAGTCTATCATCTCTAATCTTTTTCATCTACTTATTAGTTTTCTCCCATGCTCAAGAGTACACAAACTTCACAAAGCCAGGAGCAATGTTTGTAGGGTTCAGTGCTCTTTCCTCTAAAACCAGTGGAATTTCTGGCACATGGTAGAGGAGAAAGTATCGATAGATATAATAGTCATAACAGCAGTAACAGAAATAGTTCCTGCTTATTACACACATCTTATGCCCGAACATGTTTTCATGCACTTTACATATGCTAATACATCCAAACACCCTAAGAACCTTTTAAATAGGTATAATGTTACCCATGGTACAGATGAAGGAGCTGAGTCATGAGAGGGATGGAAAAACTCAACCAAGGTCACATGATTGGTGAGTGTCAGAGCTGAGTGTCAGCTGTTAGTATAGCATCCACCCTTGCTGAAGAATGAATGAACTGTTAATGATTTGTAGTAATCTTGTTGTCCTTGTGCTCAGATTAATTCCATCAATGGCGCAGTTTGTTTTAGGAGAAAAGGGGATGATTAGCCTAATTGATGGTGGTGCCCCTAGGGAGGTACAGGCTTAGGAGGAGAAGGCAGCCATTATCTTCTGAGAGGCAGAGAGTGGACTCTGAAACCGAGCTGCTGGCAGAATGTGCTGGCACAGATGTGGGGACTCACCCGGCTCCAGACCACATTACCTGGGTCTTCGGAGACTTCCCTGTGCCAAGACCTATTATAGCCAGGGCTCCAAGTACACATTCTGGGAGCCACAGAGAACTGGCTGCCCTGGGATCGGGCTAAGAAGTAAACGAAAAACAGCCCCTGACTCAGGCCCCGGGTGACGACTCTCCAGTCACTGCCTTTAGAAACAAGAGCTTCCTGGGAGTCACACTGTTCCCTGCGTCCCTGCAAGGTGAGTGCCAGCAGTACTGTGTGCACATGGCTCTGTGTCTACAGGGTTCACCAACAGTCAGATTCACCATGTTCTAATCATTAGCCAGGGTTTTGGTAAACTATCTTCTGTAATCCCAGTGACAGCTCCAGTGATTTCTTCAACATTGATTCAGTTGATAAATATTTGTTGAGCACCCACTCTGTGAATGAGGTAAGCACTATTTTTAACTCTGTATTACACATGAGGAAAAAGGAACTCGGAGATTAAGTAACTGTCCAAGTACTTTTCTGGTCCTTCCTGCCTATGTCACCTCAACTACAGTCTGCCCAGTGCTCATACCCCTTCGTCTCTGTTCACAATCACCTTCTACGTTGAAGACCACCATTTATTTTTGTTGACCATCGGCTACTGTACTGCAGTTGTAGCTAGAAATTATTCCATAAGAGAATGGTGTCTGGTCTACAGTAAATGCTTGGTAAGATTAGTGTTGCTATTCTGTATGTTATACTATACACTTACACATTCCCATAGTTGATTTGTACCTACTAGTCAGGTCTCCACACTAAGATATTTAGTTAAATGTATCTGGATGAGGTTATGAAGGTAGTCTCGCATAGACGAAATAAAGGTTCAAATCAGCAGATTTTTAAGTAAAGCAGATTACTATCTATAATGTGGGCAGGCCTCATCTAATCAGCTGAAGGCCTAAATAAATAAATTAGCCCATGTGCCTTAAAGAAAGAAATCCAAACTGGGCATGGTGGCATGTACTTTTAATCTCAGATCTGGGGAGGCAGAGGCAGGTGGCTCTCAAGTGAGTTGGAGGCCAGCCTGGTCTACAGAGTGAGTTTTAGGACAGTCAGGGCTGTCATACAGAGAAACCCTGTCTTGAAAAAACAAACACAAAAACAAAAACAAATCCACCTGCAGGCTTCCTTCTGACTCAAATAGCAAGACCAACTTTTCCCCAGGTCTCCAGCCTCCTACTCATTCTTTAGATTTTGAATTTGCCAATTCTACAATAGTGCGAGCCATTAAAACTGTGTATGTGTTTGTGTATATACGTAAGTCATTAAAACTATGTGTGTGTTTGTGTATGTATGTGTGTGTCTCTATGTGTGTGTCTGTGTGTTTATATGTCTGTTTGTGTCTATGTGTGTGTCTGTGGGTGTGTTTCTATATGTATTTATGTGTGTCTCTGTGTGTGTATGTGTGTATGTATTGCTATGCTTTGTGTGTATGTATGTGTGTCTCTGTTTCTGTGACTGTGTGTATATGTGTCTGTGTGTATGTGTGTGAATGACTATGTGTATGTGTGACTGACTGTGTTTGTGTGTGTGTGTTTATGTCTGTGTATATGTGTGTGCACGTGTGTCTCTGTGTGTGATCGTGTAAATATGTATGCATCTGTGTGTCTCTGTGTGTATGTACCGGTGTCGAATAATAACCCAGTGTGGCTTGGGACTGGTCTATGTGAGAAGGGAAGGCTGTAACTCAGAATCATCTATAAATCCCACTCCTGCTAAGAAATTTTGCTCACCTCTGTCCCAAACACCTCCACTTTCCTAATTTGGCTAGAAGGCATGAGTTTTTGTTTTTGTTTGTTCAGCATTTGGCTTTTGGTGTTTTGAGACGGAATCCCAATTGTACCCATGCTAGCCTGGAACTTGGGTCTATTCTTCTGCCTCATCCTCCCAAGTAGTGGGATTACAGGTCCGAGTTACCACATTGGCAGCCTAGTAGTTGATGTTTAGAGACAAGTTCTCACTATGTAGCCAAAACTTGCCTTCAACTCCTAATCCTCCTGCCTTAGTCTTCCAGGTTCTGGGATTTCAGGTGTGGATCACAGTGTCTAACTAAAAGTCCCATGCTAAGCCCAGTACTGCCCTTTCTCTGTCCCCATGTGTCTGTTTCACAGGGGGGAAAAAGATGCATTAACATCTCAATTCAACCATTATTTTGTACAATTAAAATACACTAATAAAACAACTGACCTAGAAGGAAGTGAACATGCAAACACTTACAAGATGAATGTCAGATTGGATGGAGAGGCTATTGATGGCCAGAGCCCTCCAGTCTGCCCCTTCTCCCAGGGGACTCTGGCTCTGGAAGTGCTGAGAAAGAAGGACCTGTTATGAGTAAGTCCCAGGCTCCATTCAACAGCCTAGTGGCCAGGGAAGGCCTCATTCTCAGGCTTCAGTTTTATCCTTATGGAAAGAGAAGGCTGTTATCAAAATCGAAAAGAAACCCAGAACATGTTATTATATTCCGTTTTTTTTTTAGCTCTAAGAAAGAGCAGTCCAGGCTGTTGAATAAACAGAAACATTTTTTGGGCTCAGCATCAGAGGAGGGTCAGCCTCTGGAACCAGGATGGCTTGGGGTCAGCCTTCATGCATCTCCTGGCTGCTGAGAGGGAGCCTGTGGAGGTGATAGTCAGTCCAAGACCATCCCCTGAGCTTCTAAAATGCCTCGTCTCCTTTGCTTCCTGTAACAGCCCCACAAGGTTGGCAGGTGGGGGATGGTGGTGATGCCCACCACCTCACCACCACCACCACCACCACCCTGCCACCCCCAGGTAAAGAGGTTGAGGCAGAACCTGTCCCAGCTGGAAATCATGTCCTCACCCTAGTAAGGTCACAGGCAACTGCAGCTTAGCCTTGGATCATCCAAGAGAACAAAATGATATCAGCCGAGTCCCCTCTCACCACAGTGGGGCCACAGAAGACTGAAAGGAGAAACTAATGGAGAAAACAGGAAGTAACAGAGATTCTAGCCCTAGCTACAGCTGCTGGCAGAGCTGGGAGCCATTCATCAGCTATCTCTTGGATCCCGAATGCCATGCATCACTTTTCCCATTATCCTAGGGTTTGAGGGACAATGAGTGCATTTTGTATGACTAAACTCAGCCACTAACTCACTCTTCGACAGCCAGCCAGTCACGGAGACTTCCTGAGTCTCCATTTTTTTTTCTTCCACACAACACTGCCAGACAGACACAGGAGTTCCCCAACTCCACTACCAGGCTTCTAGGCTGGTGACTTTGCCACGGGTGAGTTAACAGCGGCTGCTGTTGACTAAATGCATTTCTTTGCATATATTTATTTCAAAACTAAATACACTATTACCACCTAAGTATGTATGTATGTATGTATGTATGTATGTATGTTTGTATGTATGTATGTATGTATGTATGTATGTATGTATGTATATGCAGCCTTTTGTAGTCACAGTAAATACATAGTTAAAGTTGGACAAAACTAACAGCCTACAAACTTCCTTCATTCTATCTTCTGGAAACAGTGTTCTACATGATCCTTAAAGACTGCATCTATCCATGTCACCCTACCGTGAGCATCCATCTGTGTCACCCTACTGTAAGCACCTTGGTCTCCAGTCCACAGCTCATTTACGATGACTTCCTGGCCCCTGTGTTAGGCCAGTTCCCGCTACACACGGCTGTTGGATTTCTCCGTACATCTTGTGAAATCTGCCTTCCCTGCTGAAGGCAGTGGCTAGGTGTATTGGTTGGTCATTGCTAAGTTTTAGCATGGCATTAGTTCTGTTAGGATTGCGCTTTACCATGTCTCCTGGCAGGACCACATCACCTCCCCGAGACTCAAACCCTTTGTGCATAGAGGAGGGGATGAATCTTTCCCCAGCAAGAAAAAAAAAAATCTGACCAAAAAAATTTGGGGTCGGAAAAGTAGAAGAGACAGAGCCCAGAGTCTCAGAAGGGCTGCTGTAAAAGAACAGGTCAGCTAAGAGGGAAGAAAAGAAGCCACCTAACGTGGTAACTACTGATGCTTATTCGGAGACAGTGATCATGGTGGGCATTTTCTAAGCTTGATTACAATGAACCCTTACAATCATTATTACTCCTGCTTTGCATGCGAAGAAACTGAAGCTAAGTGACATGACCTTTTTTCTCTGATAACACAACTAGAACGCGCAGGGCAGAGACTCAAACTGAAGTCGATCAGGCTCCAAAGCCCACGTTCTCATTCCAAAGGCATGAGGTACCACAGGCACAGCTCCATAGGCCCAGAGCTAACTCTCCACTGTCCTCCCCAGGCTCTGTGGTTTGTCCCGCGACCAGCAGCACCTAACTCTTGGTCAGAGCTTTCACAGTCCAGGCCTTATCCTCTTGCAAGATACTGTCTGTATCTTCCCTGTGCTGATCCTTTCTGTGGGGGTCACCAGATTAATGACCCCTGAACCAGCCCTTCAGCGGACAGGGCCTCTTCTCCGGCCAAGGAATCGGTGGCTTTGGATGGCCTGTGCCTCAAAGCACCAGCAAGCTTGGTAGCTTCCAAACGGGGTTCAAAGAGAGAGAAAACTGTGAGAGACTGAGTTACCTTCTTTTGTTCCTTGTGTAACATGTCACTTGAACAGGACTGACCGGAGGGAACCTACTAACTCAACAGCATTAGGCACAGAGAGTGGAGACCCCGGCTTGCTCATGGCCATGCCGCTGAGGAACTCCTCTCCAGGACTCCGTCCCGGATTCCTATGGAGCAACCAGCCTGCCTTGCAGCTTTGATGCAGATCAAAGTGAAAGGATGAATGGCAGCGTTGGTGGGTCAGCGGAAGAGTCACAGCCATGGCAGAACCCAATATTAGTTTTTAGAGCTTTAATGGAGGGGAAAGGGGGCAGGAGGAGCCAGGCCTGGCAGGGGAGGGAAGCGGGCAGAGCAGACAGCAGAGAGGAAGCAGAAAGAGAGGGGTGGGGGTCCGCATCTAACTTTTTAAGTAAGAGATTGCATGACTACGAACTGGTACGCTGTGGCCCACGCCCTCCTCCCCCTCCCCTCTCCCCCCCACCCCCTACCCCAAGCCCCAACCCCGATAATGTAAGACACATCTCAAACCAGTCAAGATCATAGGAGGAACTGTATTAAAAGTAACTTGTTGTTGTTTGTTTGTTTTGTTTTTTGCATTTGTTTGCTTATATACTTGTTTTGGAGGTTAGGTTTCTTGTAGCTCAGGTTGGCCTTGAACTCTGTGTAGTGAAGGATGGCTTGAATTCCTGGCCTCTTTGCCTCCAGCTCCCAAATTACAAAGACACATTTCTACGTCCCATTCTCTCTGGCATTTATAACTTCTTTTCCTTTTCTTCTAGGGCTGAATTTCACTCGTCCCGCTCTCCTGTACCTGTTAATTTTATCATGTCTTCCTGGTCCCTCTGAACACTGTCTCCTCCCTCTCCACTGATGTGAATGACACGGGGACTTTAGGCCCTAAACCCGGTTGACTAGTCTCTCTAACCCGGCAGCCTAGACCACTGATTTGGCGTGGCTTGAAGCAGACTCCAGCACACAGACACCATCACTTGTTTACCTGGCCTGGTCCTTGTTACCCCACCTCTCAGAGCTCTGGTTGGCCTAGAATGATGGAAGCTGGCTGGAACATCTCCATCATCAACCCCTCTAATGCCAAGCTTTCATGTGCTGCATGAGACTGGCCGTGGCTTCAAGAGTCTCTCCCGTTGGTCCTGCTCTAGTTCGGTCGGTCTCACAAAGGGAAAAAATGATAGGCAAGTCAGGAGACCGGAAGTGAGAGTTCTGAAGGAAATACTTCTTGTCACAACCCAAATCACTTCATCATGCGACAGAGCTCTGTCCTAGTCCTTCTCCAGTCCAGTGAGGAAGCATCTTAATCCCAGGGGTGTTACCCCTAAGCAAAAGCAACCGTACAGCCTCTTGAGTAACAACAAATTCAAGGACATCAAGCTTTGAGCTACATTCAGGGGATGCTTGGCCGGTGTCACCTGTCCCAGGTGGTCAGTGACTATAAATCTAATAACAAACAATTCTTCAGTCTGGAGGAGCTTAAGTCTTGGCTTTGGAATTTAATTTGTTTTGTCCCCTGTCACAGCTCTTTGTCTCCTGCCCACCCCCCTACTCCTGTAGCCGGAAGGACTACGAGGCTTCTACAAAGTTGAGTTCTATGTACTTTTAAATCATTTTTTTTAATTAAACAGTCTATGAGGCATGGAGGTAGGTGCTCGTTTAGGAAAATTAACACGTAAGACAAAACTTTCACACCGCAAATGATGCCTCTTTAGAGTGAGATCTCCAAGTGCATTGAGGATTGGATATTTTAGAGAGTGGGGTTTTAAAGTGTTTGAATTTGTCAAGACTGAGACTTTTTACATTATTTATGATTTTAATGGGATATCGTGGGGATGAATAAGAAAGGAAGGGTTGAGTCTGAATAGTGATGTGTTTGCGTGTCAAGCTGACAAGGGGTTAGTTAGACTGGATGGTTTTGTGTGTCAACTTGACCCAAGCAGAAGTCATCAGAGAGGAAGGAGCCTCAGTTGAGGAAATGCCTCCATGAGATCCAGCAGTAAGATATTTTCTCAATTAGTGATCAATAGGGAAGGGCCCAGCCCATCATGGGTGGTGCCATCCCTGGGCTGGTGGTCCTGGGTTCTATATGAAAGCAGGCAGAACAAGCCATGGGAAGCAAGCCAGTAAGCAGCACCCCTCCATGGCCTCTGCATCAGCTCCTGCCTCCAGGATCCTGCCCTGCTTGAGTTCCTGGTTTGTTTGTTTGTTTGTTTGTTTGTTTTTCTTCAAGACAGGGTTTCTCTGTGTAGCTTTGCGCCTTTTCCTGGAACTCACTTGGTAGCCCAGGCTGGCCTCAAACTCACAGAGATCCACCTGGCTCTGCCTCCCGAGTGCTGGGATTAAAGGCATGCGCCACCACCGCCCGCCTGGGTCATGGTGTTTATCACAACAATAGAAAGCAAACTAGAATGCCAGGTGCTAGGGCGTGGAGAGCCCCTGCACCACACTCTGGGAGCCCCTCTATCAGGTCTTAAAGCCACAGTGTTCCCAATACGCCTAGCACAGACTTACCCTGAAGTTCTGCCAAGTTTGCAGGTTCCACCCCTGCTCCATTGCTCTTCAATCTGAAAAACCTTTCTTCATCTTAGAGTTGGGCCCCAGACTCCAGGGATGATAACTACAAACCCAAAGGCCAGAAACCCCAGGTAGCTAAGATTTAAGTCTTCTAATCACAAGATCAAGATGAGGATGTATGTGTGATTACAGAGATGGAGGAGCAGAAGCATGGGAGGGTTAGGGCTTGCCCGCAGCGCTAGGTACACCGAGTGGGCTTGAGGGACACCCTACTGGTTGTTTCAAAACGGCTCTTTCTCCAAGAATGATCTAGAGAATGAAGCATGTGCCCCTATTAGGGCCTGACCCAGGCTCGGCCTTTTACCTTCCTGCTGGTCCTAGATCTCAACTATATAATACCTTTCGATTATTGTCCTCCTCACACGAGAGTAGGCCATACACAGCAGGCATCTGTTCTGTGGATGAGAAATTCTAATGCCCAGAGTGTGGTATATGGGATGGAGACACAGACTGAACTTACGGTGATCTCTTTTATGTGGTAGAAAATAAGAATGTAGAAAGACGACCCAGAGAGTGGACAAGGTAAAATAGAGACTGTGGAGCACTCTCGCCAGGGTAAGCTGACCAGATTTCAGCGAGCTTTCCAACTTTGAGCAGTGTACACATTTTAAAACTTTCTATAGCCTGTCCAGAGAGACTCATCTTCCAGACGCAGCAGGACTGAGGGCAGTTATGAATTCACAGAGACTGTGACATCATGCTCCAGACCTGTACAGATTCCAACCAGACAAAACTCCAGCCCTGGGAAAGGGAAGTGGATGAACAGTCCGATCCCTAACCAAGAGGCCCTGTTTATAACTGATACCTACTGGGAAGTCAGTTTTCTAAAATGGAGCATCACTAGGCATATCAACCCCACTCCAAGGCAGGACCCAGGCCCAGAACAGATGTCATGGTTTTTGTGGACTTTTTGTCTTGTTGGTTTTTCTTTCTTCTAGTTTGTCTGTTTTGATTTTATGGTTTGCTTGCTTGCTTGCTTGCTTCCTGCTTTTGAGAGAAGGGAGGAAGGAGGGAGGGAGGGAGGGAGGAAGGGAGGGAGGGAGGGAGGGAGGGAAGGAAGAAGGGAGGGAAGGAAGAAGGGAGGGAAGGAAGAAGGGAGGGAAGGAGGAAGGGAGAGAAGGAGAACATGAAGTTGGGCAGACAGGGAGATGGGGAAGATCTGGAAGTTGGGTGGCAGAGAGGAACAAATATGATTAAATATATAATTTATAAAATAAATACATGTGAGCCAATCTGGATGTCTATGGCAGAAACCAGAAGGGACTGAATGCCAGCCAGACTTTCCCTTCTCCTGAAGGGGCTGGGGTCCCTGCAGCCACCCAGCTTTATGGCTGCGCATCGCCCTCTAGTGACCAGGATTTGTCACTATAATTTAGTGACCTTGCTTGAAAATCAGAATTTCTTATATTTACAGGTCAGGCTTGAGTGTAATTAATAACTATTAACGAATCTCTATGGGCTCACTTATATAATTTATCATTTTGACACCTGACAACTTCATACATAACATATATCCAAGACAGGTACCAGATGAAAGGCTATAGCAATGAGCAGGTCATATATACCCCCTACCTGTATGCATACATCCTTAGGAGGGGAGAGGATACTTGGTAACCACACCAAAGAAAGTCAAGAGTGTGTGAAGAGTTTGGGGAAGTAACCACACAGAACTAATGTGGAATTTAAGAAATGGTGGCTTCTATTCAGGGAAATGTCTTTGAAGAAATGTCCCTGGGCAAGCTTGAGCTATATAAGCCTGAGATATTGAGCGCAGGTCAAGGTTGCCTGGAGTAGAGGAAGGTACAAGGTAAGGCTGATAAGGCAGATACATCACTAATTGCATCAGTTTCCCATCCATGAAAACAGGCCCAGAGAAGAAATATTGACTATGTCACAGTGACTCAGCCCCTGGTGATGTTAGAGATGAGGCCCAGGTGCCCGAGGTAGACCCAGCAGGAGACAAAGAGCAGCAAGGTAGGAGAGGCATGTGACAGGGGCATTCATGGTGACTGATAGAGGGACAACAGCAACTGTGAGGTGCAGGACAGGCCACTTGGGCCCCCCTATTCAGTGAGACAATAGTCCAGAGAATGGCCTGTTTCATAGGCAGTGATGGCTAAGCCCCTTCTCCCACATCCCCTGTATCCAGGTCCCCAAGAGTCAGAACCCCCCTACCTCCTACAGCACTCCCCCTTTGCCCCGGCTTCTCTTAGTCTGTGATGTTTCAGTCCCAGATTCACCGTTATTACCCTGGAGTTCCAGGACCCACGTGGACAAGCTGTGTGCACTGCCCATACTCCACCCTGCCCCTGTGGCTGCCATACTGAGCTGCTGCCTACTGTGCCCTCTCTCCCTGAGGAGCCTGACCACCAACTCTTCTCTTGCCTCCAAATCCTGGTGAGGCACCGCTCATCTCCCAGCCTCAGCTTGGACACTCCCAACCTTCCCCAGGACCCCTGAGGACACTGGATGCTGGCAGTCTATGTCCTGATCTCTCTCTGCAGCTATACTCAAGAACCCAGAAGCCAAGACTGTCTGCCTCCCTTTCTCCCCGACAGCTTACGCAGCGCCCGTCTCTTAGAAGGTGCCCCCAAACCGTCTGACCAATGAATGAGTGAGTAAATGAAAGCAAATGACCTTCTGCCCAGCTGCTGCTTGGTCCCGTCATGCCTGTTTGTCATTTCTAAGTCCCCACCCCACCCCCTTGCCTCCTGCCCTCTTGATGTCTAGCAGGGGCCTGATGACTGCTGTAATCTGGCCCAAGAGAAAGAAAACGGTCTGTTCCAGCCCAGACAGTGACTTGTCGAGATTATTACTTGTGGCAGCTGTTGGTGTCTCCTGAAGGCCGTGGTGGTAGGGGGCGGGGCATGACGGTAAAGAGCTGTCCACATTGAAAAGTTAAACATTCCCCCCTCTCTGGAATTTATCTCCTTCGTGAGTAGGAATATAACCGAAAGTTGATTTTTTTTACATGAGTTTTCGTAGTGTTCTGAGGCTTGGCTCCCTGAGAAAGTATACAAAATCACCACAGACCCCAAGACCAAAATACTCTGCCAGGTATCTTAGGCATGTTTCCCATCCTGCAGGCAAGAAGGATCCTGACATGCTCATAGATGGTACGTATGGATCCTGGAGATGCTCACTGATGGTACATATGGATCCTAGAGATGCTCTCTGATGGTGCATATGGATCCTGGCAATGCTCACTGATGGTACCTATGGATCCTGGAGATACTCACTGACGGTACATATCTCTTGAAGAGTCACTGTGCCTCAGGTTGTCAGATGAATTTGTTGTGGATGATCAGGCTGATCCCTACCCTTCAACAGAACTAACATTCCAGTATAAAATGCATAGCTGTGCAGTTTATTCCAATTGTTCAATGGCAACTGAAATCCAAGCCAGGGAGTAGAAAGTCAGAGGTGAAAGAGAACACAGCATGGGCTGCCTGGCCACTCCCAAACGTCAGGGCAGCCCATTGCTCTGAAGCCAGAATCTTAAGACTGAGAGCTGAAGAGTGAGCAGTGTTAACTAGAGTGTGCACACATGTACACTGTGTATGCATGTTTGGGAGCATCTGTCTGCCATACTGTGTGAATACACAGGTTTGTATATGTATATGCACCTGTATACATGTATACAGCACAAGTGCTATGTGTGTTTTTGCATGTGCATATGATGTCTGTGTTTGTAAGGACTCTACATGCCACAAGTATATCATGCATAAATATGTGTGTGTCTATACACAAACATATGTATAAGTATGTGCATGCAGTTTGCAAGTGTCTCGTGTAGACAGTCTCAGATGCAATTCATCATCTCAAACTCCTCAATCTTCCCACCTCAACCATGGCAGGAAGTCAGACCTCATGATTTCTCTTTATGGAGCAGTTTTATCAAACCTCTCTGGCTCACAGACCATTCCAGTAAGAAACAGAGATACCTAAACTCTCCCAGGTTGACTGTATGATCGTTATCCTGGTAGACATGTAATGAAGGGTCTTCAAACCCCGGGGGAGGGGAGCTACAGTTATAATCCCATTTTAGCAGAAGGAACAGGATGGGGGAAAAACACTCTTTGAAGGTTGTGGCTGTGGCTTGAACATAGGTCTGTATGTTCCCTAAGTATGTGCTCTAACTCACTGAATTATTTCCCGTTACACAGAGCAGGGACCTCTCCATATTTACTATTCCAGCAACACCCCCAGACCAGCACTCACTGAAAAGACTCCTGTGAAGAAGTCCCAGCCCTGTTCACCTGTGGACTCACTATGTGGTGCTGGGAAAGTCTCCCCTTTTTGGTTGCCCTGGAGAGTTCCCACTTCTCTGCCGTTCTGCACAGACAGTCGAGCTCCGCCACTCCCACGCCGCAGACAGCTTACATAATCGCGCAAAAGCAGATTCTTCCTCCCTAGCGTGAATCGCACAGTGGCACACTCCCAGCCACTGCAGAGGGATTAACTGAGCTTGTGACCTCCTGGTGCACGCTCCCGTGCACATGGCTGTCACTGAGACTGAGAACCGCATCGAAAGAGCCAGCTGGGGGAACACTGACTGACAGAGAGGAGTTCACATGCCTGCTCGCCTTCTCGCTGCAGTGTGTGACCTTAGCTGAGGTTCACTTAGCTGTCCAACTTGCCTCCCTTGGAAAGTGGGAATTGAAAACATGCCTACTCTTTAGGCTTGCTGGAATGGAAATGAGGAAGTGCCCTGGATGCTGTACCACTATTTCTATATATTGAGCAAAATCATACACAAAGATTGGAGTGTAGGTCTTGGTTGAGTACTTCGTGTCAACATCCCCATATAACATTCCAAAGTGACCTTAGCCTATAGGTCTTTATTACGTTACAGAAGAGAACACCAATGCTCAGAGAGGGAAAGGAATTTTCCCAAAGTAACGCAACTAGAAGCCGCAAGCCATGACCGAATTGAACACTGCCTGGCTTCAAGTCCAAGGCATGTGTCTGCCCGGCAATTTTTCTCACACCAGGATAGAAAACACATGTGATAAGACTTCCTACATCCTCTTTCTGAGTTCGCCCAGCCTGGCCAAGGTCTGATGTCTGAGCCCTAAAGGGTCAGACAGGTGGGTGTGGCAGAGCCTTGAAGCCTAGTGCTAGAATTGAGTACCCTCTGTGGTCTGGAAGCAGGCAAGCTCAAGGGGCGGGGCGGGGGTGGACTACAGAGAAGAGCTACAGTGTTGGTCCCACGGCAAGTGTGACACCGGAGTCTGTGCTAGCACATTGCCATGTGACATGGAATGAGCCATTCTCTTTCTGCTAGGGATACCAGGTTGCTACTGGGCCCAGAGCCTGGGAACCCAGAAATCCCAGGACTAACTCATGGCTCTGCCTCATGTCAGAGTATGAATTTTCAGTGTCTGCTTGGAGGAAGTGCCAGTTTCCTCCCATAGAGAATCAGCAAAATCATGCCTGTTTCCTTCCATGACTACAGAAACAATTAATACATGAGAGACTCTGGACAGCACCTCACTCATAGTAAGAACAATATACATAAACTTCTTAAATTGCCAAAACCGTGGGTAAAAGAAGGCTGAACGTTAGACTAGAGATACCATTGGCTATGACAGAACACCTGAAATAAAGCTGCTTTTTGTTCTTCTTCCTTCTATTTTATTCAGACAAGCTCTCATTATACAGCACAGACTAGTCTTGAATTTACAATCCTCCTGCCTCAGCCTCCCAAATACTGGGGTTGCAGGTCTACATCACCACTCTCTACCCCAAAGTGACTTCAGTAAGCTTTATTAGTTTCTCCAGTGTGGAAAGAGGAGCATATCCTCCAAGAGCCTTTATTTCTTTCTCCCATCATTTTTTTTTACACATTACCAATGTCTCCTCTCATATCCTGAGATGGCTTCAAGCAGTTCCAGACACCACATCCTAAGTTTCACCCAGAACCAGAAAGGAAAGAAGAGAGAAATCTTCCTTATACCTGAATTTCTGTCTTATAAAAGAAGAAAATATCTCCCCGGAGCCTCTGAGAAAAGGCCTTTTCCTGCCAGTAGCCAGAGGCGGTCATGGGCCATCTCTAGCCCCTCTGGAAGGATGACTAGAAAAGCAAGGTTCTGGCACTTTCCATTAGTCTAGAGTTGAACTACTTGGCAAGGAAGGCAGAGAAGAGTGGGTGGATGGGCAGCCCCTGATTGCAGGATCGTCCTGAAAAAATAATTGTGGGGCGAGAGTGCAGGAGTGCAATGGAAGAGAGCCACCACACAGGTTCTGGACAGCATTCAGCATTCCCATGAGGGACAAGAAGAATAAGCCAATGCCTGCAAGTCAGGCCTAAAGTCAGAAAAGCAGAAGTCAATAATCTCAGAGAGCCTAGGCCTTACTCATGGCAATGGCAGGCAGGCGAGAGAAACATAAAAAAAAAAAAAAAAAAAAAAAAGCTCGTGGCTCTGACCAGTAACAATGACATTGTGTCGCCTGCTGACAGCTCAAGGTCTGGAGAACAAGGATCGCCAACTTTCCTCTTCATTTTGAAGCTTTTTTAATTGACGACAGAGGTAGAAGAAAACATTTGTTTGGAAAATGCCTTGATGGGGCTGGGTCTGGTAGCACAAACCTATAATCCCAGAACTTGGGAGGCAGAGGCAAGAGGATCATAAATTTGAGATCTTGACAGAGAGGGAAGAGAAGAGGAAAGGTCAAAGGGACCAAGGAGTGGGAGCGAGAACACCAAGCAGGCCACTTGGTAGTGAAGGGTTAGCTCTCCAGCCATGCTAGATCAAGAATGGTGTGTGTGTGTGTGTGTGTGTGTGTGTGTGTGTGTGTGTGTGTGTGTGTGGTATGTGTCTTCCAATGCAAGTGTACATGCAAGTACACATTCCATATATGCATATGGGTGTGGAAGCTACAAGACTATCATCCTCAGTGCCATTCCTTAGTAGCATCATCCATCAGTAGTTTGGTCCACTATCTTATTTTTGAGACAAAAATCTTTCACTGGCCTAGAACTTGCCAACGAGGCTAGGCTAGCTAGCCAGTAGAGCCCAGGGATTTTCCTGTATCACCCCTTCCCTAGTACACAGGATTACAAGCACACATCACCATATACCCAGCTCTTCTAATGTGGCTCCTAGGATTCAAACTCAGGTCATCAAGTTTGCATGAGAAGCATACTATGGAATGAGCTGTCTCCTAGTCCAATGGAATCAATAATCTTTTCCCATAAGGGTTCAGATGGTAAATATTTTAGGACAGTGGAGTAATATGACCTCTACCCTACTTACTCTTAGTAGACAGCGGCAGGTGAATGGGCTGGATTCAGCTCATCTTTCTAAAGGCAGGGAGGGACCTGGGTTTGGGACCTGGGCTGTGTTAAACCTCTGTTCTATACAGCAAGTTGCCTGAGACAACAGCCTAGGCCAAGGCATTCACACTCTGCTGCCTATGGGTTTTGACAGGGACTGTGAAGAAGTGAAGCGAACTTGGGGAGGAGGCTGTGGCATGTGAAGAACTCATGACTCATGGAAAAGAGTCGGGTACAAACACCAGTGTTCAATCCAATTGCTTTTCAGTAGAAACCAAAAATGTACATATGTACAGCTAGACTAACTGCTGCTTTTATAAGTGATGGCCATTTAAGATTTTTCAAGCTGGGGGCTTGCAGAGATGGCTCAGAGATCAAGAGCACTGGCTGTTCTTCCAGAGAACCCATCAGGGTTCAATTCCTAGCACCTACATGATGGCTCTCAACCCTCCTTAACTCCAGTTCCAGGGGATCCAACCCCTTCTTCTGGCCTCCAGGGCACTGCATGCACACGGTAATATAGACCATGATGCAGACAAAACTACCATACATAATAAAATGATTTTTTAAGTATGTTAACTCTGATACAGACCAAATCAAAACCATCTGGTAGCCAGGGCAGCTTGGCAGCAGCCAATCTGTGACCTCTGGCCTAGAAGATCATCCTTCCTGAGTGACATGCTAGGACAACCAAGTACACATGATATATTTGAGTAGCAAGATCCAGAAAACTTAGCATCCTGCTAGTCTGAGCCTTTGCTAATGGAACGCCGAACTGCTACCACATGGCTATAAATCCAGGCATAGGAGAGGGGCCGCTCAGCTGTGCCAAGGGTGTTCTCCTGTCTCATTAGTCTCTGCTTTTCCACAAGCAGTGGTTCCCTGTTCCTTCAGACGCTGGGGAGCAGCCATAGCACAAACCTTCACCTCAGAGAAGCAATGAGATCACGTAATCTGCAAACCATAATACCACAGAGACAACAACTTTCTGGCTTCCTCAGCCCCAAACACTAACTCAAAGGCTCCAGTACTAAGCACAGTCATCCTGTGGGTTGTTGGTTCCAGGGCCCACAACATATAATAAAATCTGCTGATGCTTAGGTCTCTTATATAAAATTTGGATTTGCACATAAACTACATTCATTCTTTGACATACTTGAAATCATCAAAGATGAAGTCTAATGTCTAATGCTGTATAGACGCTGTGGAGTGGCCGTATCATTCAGCAAATGACAAGATGCAAATGTTGGTTGGCGTTTAGAATAGACCCAATGCCTTTTCATGGTTTCAAACTCTGTTTGAGTCCACAGATGCAGAGAGCCCATGTGTGCTGGCTAGTTTTATGTCAACTTGACACAAGCTAAAGTCGTCTGAGAGAAGGGAACCTTAACTAAGAAAACACCTCCATAAGAAGGGACTGTGGGAAAGCCTACAGTGTATTTTCTTAATTAGTGATTGATGGGGAGGGTCCAACCCATTGTGGGTGGAGCCTCCGCTGGTGGTCCTGGGTTCCATAAGAAAGCAGGCTGAGCAAGCCATATGAGCAAGCTAGTAAGCAGCACCCCTCCATGGCCTGTGCATCAGCTCCTGCCTCCAGGTTCCTGCTCTGTTTGAGTTCCTGTCCTGACTTCCTTTGATGACAAACAGTGATGTGGATGAGTAGGTCAAATAAACCCTTTCCTCCCCAAATTGTTTTTGGTCATGGTGTTTCATCCCAGCAAGAGTAACCTTGACTATGACACATGATATAGAGGCTGACTGTCTTTACAGAGAGATGAATATTCCCAGCAGCATGATAGTCAGAGCCGGCACAAGGCAAGGACTCTATTCAGACATCTGGGAACAAAGACCTGTAAGCTGTGTCCAGCGGCAAAGATGCTACCAGGCTGCAAACAGCTCAACCTGTCACACCCTGCCCTTGCCTGTCTCTTTGCTGACATCATCACCTGTTGGTTGAACTATTGGACTGCCCTACCTCTTCTGATGAGTGACAGTACCCTGAGTTACTAAGAGTGTCTATTATCTCCTGTCTGGGCTCTCTTTGGTCCTGTTTCTGCCCTGCTGGCTAGCTGGCTCCTTAGCTATAAAGGTGAGCTGGCCTGCCCTTTCCATTCTCATTAAATATGCCTCCTTTCAGACCTTTCTCTCTCTCTTCTCTCCCTCTCCCTATCTTATGTTTTGAGACAGGATCTAGCTATGTAATCCAGGATGGACTGGACCTGTGACCCTCCTCCTTTAGTCTACAAAGTGCCGGGATCATAGGTGTGTACCCACACCAATCTAGGACAACATCTAGTTTCTCACTCTGAAATTAGACAGTGAAATGTTTTCCAAAGCTATCATGTGGTCTTGTTTAGTGCATAGACCTTTGGGGATGCCTCCAAAACTCCCCAAAATTTACAGAGACATCTAGCTCACCATTCAAGTTCAAGTTTCTCCCATGTGCTCTCTAGATTTCTCCTAGAGATTGTCTTATGATAAGCAATCAGCCCAGGCAGGCTGGGGTTGAAGATCAGGACAGTATTGGGGGGAGTCATTCAGCTTGGAGTATAGGAATGTGCTGTGTCAGCCTAGCGCAGTTTGAACCAATACTGTGTCCTGCTGTAAATACAGCCAACGGATAGCAGATGGAGGAAGGAGATTTGAGGTATCAACACTGAGCAATTCTAAAGGAGCTAGCAAAGAATTGATCAGATAATCCTAGAACCCTAAGGATCAGAACTTCCTAGGCAAAAGCCCAGAGGCTCCAATACTATGTGGTCAAGTTCATAGGCCTTGGAGTCAGACACACTTGACCTGGCAGGGTCATCATGCAAAGACTCTAGCTAAAAGACAATTTACTCTGATGAAGAGGGGCGTCACAGGGGACCTCTCACAAATGGGAAGAGGAGCCTCAATGCAAACTGGAAGCATACTGTAGCAGAAGCAGCTGGGAGTCTGGCCCAGACACCTGAACTGCAGTGACCGAGTTCGGAGGCATTCTCCTGCTCTCGCCTGAGACACTAAAGACCCCTCCTGCAGGGAGCAGGGAGAACAATTCTAACAGGGCCTTCCCTTGCATCCTCTGGGTGAAGAAAATTAAAGGTACCATAGGAGGAGGAGAAGGAATCCCGGTTGGCCATGCCAGCAAAGCCTTACACACAGAGTGGGAGACTCCAATAGAGATACCAGAGGCCATGGGCAGATGAGCATGGCTTCCTGGGACCATGACTAACAGACATCCACTGTTGTGCAACCGCCATGGGGCTGCCTAGAGGACTGGCAATGTCCAAGTATCAAGGCCTTGGCACACTGACAGACAAAGGAAGCCCTTATAAACATTCGTGGTTTTGACTATGGCTTCTGATCCTTCACCAAGCAAGGTCGGCTCCCTCTAGAGCATGCCTGCCGAAGTATTGGCCCTGAGACTGTTTCCTTTGGAATCACTACCTGGAATGGGAACAAGATCTGCTGGGAGTTTCAGGAGCTTTTACTCCTCACCCGAGCATCTCTGCCATCAGAAATTCTGCAGCAGATACCCGGGGCAGAGCTGATTCCACAGAGGATATTGCACAGAATTTATGCCCACATCCTCCATGCTCTCCCCCATGCTGTCCTCTCTAGCCCCAGTGGACTGAGTGGTCCAAGGCGCTGGCACGTTCGCTCAAACACATCTTTAGGTCAGGAGAGGAATGGAGGTGCCTCAGTCTCAGACACTTTATCTCTTCTCAGTCTTCGGTTAGGTCCAGATCAATGTCCTTAAACCCTCACACCAAACCTCAAAAACTCTAAACCACATCCCAAAGCAGGCACAGGGATGTATGTTTCATCAAACCCCCAGTTTGCAGCATTTCTACTGCTCTGAAAAGTCAGGGGTCTAAAGACGTGTGCCCTCGAAGTTTTGAGTCATTCATGCAGAAATGCCTTTGGAAAGTTGATTGACAGCCATCTTGCCACTCAACACCACCATGCCTTGAAGGACATCCCTGGGTCGAGAACAGGTCTAACACAGGTCTCCATGCTTACGTCTACCTCCATTGTGATATCACAGCTTGACAGCACTCATCTTCCACTTGGACACTTCTGGCCCCTCCCAGTAAAGTGACCCCTTCCATCACGTGCTCATTGACACACATACACTGAGACCCACCTTGAGCCAGTTTCCCAGTTAAATAATGGAAGGGATGTCCCAGCTCATCACCACAGTGGCCCTGTCACACTTTGATTATAACCATGTGTGCTGCCAAGTCACTAGAAACCAGACGGTTTGTCTGTGTTGCACGGGATTCGACTTCCAATTTGTATTTCCTGGGATGATTCTTTGTCCTCAGAAAGGTTAACTAGTTTTTACAAACTGTTGCTGTTAGAAATCAGGCACTCCCACAGTCTGCCTTCAGCGATCCAGTGCCAGCAGCTCAGGTACAGAGCATTTCCACTGTCTCTGTGAGTTGTGTGACTTCCCTATGCCACACACACACATCCTTTGAAAGGTCCCTCCTAGCATCACAGTTCTCTCTCTTCTCTTCTCTTCTCTTCTCTTCTCTTCTCTTCTCTTCTCTTCTCTTCTCTTCTCTTCTCTTCTCTTCTCCTCTCCTCTCCTCTCCTCTCCTCTCCTCTCCTCTCCTCTCCTCTCCTCTCCTCTCTCTCTCTCTCTCTCTCTCTCTCTCTCTCTCGGTCTCCTGGTCTCTCTGTCTGTCTCTCTCTCTCTCTCTCTCATGTCCCCACTCCAAGTCAGCCTTTGGCTCCCCTCCCCCAATAAACCTCTTCTGTGAGATCTATTGCATGGTGTGATCTCTTTGTAGCACACCTTGGCCCCAACTTGCCAAAGGTACCTTCTGCAGCTTCATCCTAACGGTCCCCGGTTTGTGTGATATTTAATTAGACAGATTCAATAAGGGTATATAAATTCAAAAAAAAAATATTTAAATTCTGGGCACACAAAAAGTATTGTCCGGCCTAGCTAGGTTCCTGTGTCTCAGATTTTAATGCTTTCGTTTTCATTTTCAGTGTTTGGGGAAGCAGTTAAAAGTGCTGCTGTCTCCTCTGTGGAAATATTGAAAGTTAGCTCTTCTCATCTACTGCTTGAGTAAAATCCACCCCCCCCACAAAAAAAAGATTAACAATGACCCAGCAGCTGGGATGGAGGAGGGGGCAGAAGCTGGTCCTAAGTGAAAAGTGTTCTCAAGCCTCCTCTCCTTCCAAAGACGAGGCTGGTCCTGAAATACGAGGTTAGGTGATGAGGAAACCCAATTTATACTTCTCTGTCCCCCAGCTCTGCCCCAAAGGCAACAGCTCTCCATTACTCCTAGAAGTCAGAGGCAACCAGGGACAGTGGGAAGAGAAAAGAGAACACAGATGCATTCCACTGAGAGTTGGTGATGCTCCCCAACATCGGGGTCCCTGGGACCCGAGGAGACCACAGGGACCCTCACAGGATCCCAAGCCAAGAAAGCTCAGGCCAAGCCATTGTTCCTGGGGAATCTTCTCATCAAGGAGTCTCCTCACAGGACCAGCTGTTTGGCTGTGTTTAAACTGTCACTCAGCCAAGACAGCTTGGTGGCACACCCAAACTCCATGGCCGGCGCCAAAACCTGTTTAAAACATCATTTGAACCCAACAGCCAGTCAATTTAAAAACACTCCAGACAGAAAGCCAATAAGATTTGAAAACAGACAATCAAAAGGTGAACAGTCACTGATTTATTCATCTGCTTATAATTTAAACCTCGCCTTTTCCCAGAGAGGATCTAAAATGGCAATGTTGATTTAAAATGTGTGTGTGTGTGTATGTGTGTGTGTGTGTGTGTGTGTGTGTGTGTGTGTGTGTTCTCTAAATTTCTATATCATACAGATTCCATATAGGACTGCAGCAACATGTGCATGTGTGTGTGAGAGAGAGATGTGTATAGCATTACAGGTGTGGGAACTGAGACATGGAGAGCTAAGATTCTTGCCAGAGTCACACAGAAGTAAATGGTAACACAGGACTGCTAAAGAGCTCTCTGATCCATACATGGGAAGTGTGTGTGTGTGTGTGTGTGTGTGTGTGTGTGTGTGTGTGTGAGAGAGAGAGAGAGAGAGAGAGAGAGAGAGAGAGAGAGAGAGATTGCTCTGTGCACCTGAGTATAGGAACAGAGGTTTTTCTTTTACTCTTTATCATAGAAGAAGCAGTTACGTCACAGTGTGCTCCACTGAGTCTCCACTGACGGCATCACCAGGCCTTGAACTCCCAGTGTGCCACCCACTGCACGAGACTTTTCAAATGCACAGGTTTACATTCCAGAGAGCTCGGTGATAGCCAGTGAGTGCTCTCTATTCAGATAAGGACTCTTGTCCTCCCAGGTGTGTTCAAAGCTAGAGTGAAGGTGCACAGAGGTCACTTGACTCTGCTTTTCCAAAAGCCCCACTGCTCCTGGACACCCCACACACAGTTTTTGTCAGATATTGATATCATGTCCATGCATTCCTTTAAATGTTCTCATCCACGTAAACGCATTTGTTATGAGAGGAAACCCTACACCACTTCCTTAAGTGGAAAACTGGAATCCCTGCTCATAAATAAAAGGCAATCATAAAAAGAAATATTGTGGTGCACGCTTTTAATCCCAGCACTTGGGAGGCAGAGGCAGGAGGATCTCTGTGAGTTCAAGGCCAGCCTGGGCTACAGAGTGAGTTCCAGGACAGGCACCAAAGCTACACAGAGAAACCCTGTCTCAAAAAACCAAAAAAAGAGAGAGAGAGAGAGAAGAGAAGAGAAGAGAAGAGAAGAGAAGAGAAGAGAAGAGAAGAGAAGAGAAGAGAAGAGAAGAGAAGAGAAGAGAAGAGAAGAAAGAAATATTGTACAAAGCAGTTATGGTCACGTTCTCCTTTAGCTGAATGCCTGCAGCTCCAGGAGACCCTGAAGCCAAGGTTCACTGTTACTTTGTTACTTTGTACAAGAGTGGGGGCCATTGCTCTGTTAATAAAGTGCTTGCCAAGCACAAGCAAGAGGGACAGAGTTTGAATCCCTAGCGCCCGTATAAGAAGCCAAGCATGATCATAACACACCTGTAATATCAGTGTTGAGGGAATGGGGACAGAAGGACCTCTGAAGTTTGCTAGCCACAGAGTTGAATAGGCAAGCCCCAGGTCTAATAAAGCACCCTGTCTTAAATAAATAAATAAATAAATAAATAAATAAATAAATGAATAAATAATGAATGAATGAATAAGTAAGTGAATAAATGAATGAATGAATGAATGAACAAACGAATGAATGAATAAGTGAGTAAATAAGTAAATAAATAAGTAAATGAATAAATGAGAGTGAAGAGTGATCAAGAAAGACAACTGATATCAATCTCTGGCCTCGACACACAAAAACATACAACATAAGATGGTGATTCTACATCAGCTCTACACAGGCCGTCTCCTAAATCCAGAGCATCAAAGAAAATGGTCAACAGGTACAACTACCTACAGCATGATTCAGTGTTTTCAACATGCCAGACGTCGTGGGGCTGAAGACATCATGCTCTCGTTCAACTCCCTCTTTATGCAAAAGTTGCTAGAGCCCCCAGAAGCACACAATGCTGGACCAAGGTCTCTTGCAAAGACGAACAGCAGAAAGAAAGCAGTTTTGGTGTTTCTAGTCCAACACATCCTGTTACAGGTAGCTGCTGATCACCCAAATACCATCTAAATAAACTCTTATACTTGCCTTTTACCATGATAAAAGACTAGTCTTCACTCATTCTACTTTCGAATAGGACCCATAATCCAAAGCAGCAGATGTAAGGGTGCCCTGGTTAATAAAGAAGGGAAGTTTTCATTTCTTCCAGCTTTCCACACACTTTCCCTGTGCCATAGCCCTTGCAACAGAAATAGCCACTGAGATGCTAAGCAAATAACGGTTTATAGAGATTTACCCCACACTGTAAGCAGAATACCCAGACAATTTGCTGCAGTAGGGCTGGGGGATGGGGGTCCATGTACCCTGAAATCCTTAGTGTGTGTCCTAGGCTCAGTCCCTTCATGATCAGTAGTCTGTATCTCCAAACCAAGCTTAACAGATGAAGGAGAGACATCCTCTCCTGCCTAACAGGGTCCCGTACAGTTTGCCTGCCCTAGTGCACCTCAGCCACGGTTTCCAGGGAAACAAATGGATGTCAGAGTGCACACAGTCTCCAGCCTGAAATGGCAGCAATGCCCTGGTGACCTGTTCAACTCCCCTGGGACAAGTGGCCAGATTTTCTGTGCTCCTCTCAAGAGGAGGGAAGAGGTAGGACAGACAGTGAGTGAAACCTGGCCACTGTATCTCTTTGCTTTGGAGTTGGTACAGGAGACTTGCAGGGCTCTTTTAGAGAGGTTAAAAGCCACACTTTCTGGGGGAGGATGCCAGTTCAGCTTCTCCCAGCCTCCAAGCAGGATGGCCACTTGACTTCCCAAGCTAGACGGAGCTGCCCTCGCTTACTTGAGCAGCAGGATAACCCTGCACACTCCAGGGCTGGTGCCCACAAACACCCATAAGCAAAGAGAAGGGACTCTTGTTCCCAAATGTGGAACAAGCCGTACTTCCTCCAATGCAGCTGGCGTTTCCTCAAATAGAACAGGATTTGAGCAAACGGCTTTCACTGGGCCTGAGCTGGCAGGAAAAGCTGAGTGTGGCTCAAGCGTTCATCGGCGGTGATGACTCAGCCCCTCACTCTCACTTCCCCATCCTCTGTGGCCCCGACTTTTTCCCCGTTGTCATGCTCAACCGTCAAATGCCCTCTGCCAGGACCTGTTTTGCCAATGTCGGATGTCCTAACTGCTTAACCTCACTTGGGATTGGAAAGGCCACACCCCTGCCTTTCTTTCCTCTTAGGTCATCTGCACTCTGCTCCAGATTCTATTTTCAAATTGATTAGATCTTGACTGGCAACTCAGGTTCATTTCCAGAACACCTTCTGTCTGGCTGTGCCTTCATCTGGGATAAATGAACATTTATGTTGGGCCTGAACCAGAGGCCTGGGCATCTTCTGGAACTGTCTGCAGCGTTTGGTGCTAATGCTAAGTTGCTGTCAAAATGAGTCGGAAGATGTGCATTATGAGTGCCGATTCAGCAAAGATTCCTGAGACACCCTGCATTCTACAGGCTCCGTCCCCCAATTCTCCATCTCTCTACCACCGGGAGCTCTTTGAAAACTTTTAAAAATGCATTTATTATTTATGTGTCTGTACATATATATACATGCAAGCCACAGCACTTATGTAGAGGTCAAAGAACAGGTTGGGCAAGTCCGTTTCCTCTTCCCACCATCTGGGTCCCAGGGACCAATTCAGGTCACTAGTCTTGGCAGCAAGCACCTTTGCATACTGAGGCATCTTGCCAGTGTCTCCAGTCATCACTTAGGAAGCCAGGAACTGTACTTGGGCTATAGATACAGAAAGCTCCAATTCACCCCCAGGATAGAAAGGACCACAACAGAGCTATTCTTGGGACGCTGAGGGAGTCTCAGAGAGAGGTAGATCCTCAGTCCAGCTCCTGCCTCATCTCCAGCTTAGTTTGCAACACTCTTCTACTCTGCATTCACTTTATTGTTTCTGCTTCTCTTCCCTCTGCCTAGAGTGCCTTGACTAGATACCATCATCCAACAGCCTCTAAAGGTCTTCCTCAACCATCTACTCTCTCCCATAAGCTCCCCAGTTATATCCCAAGAGGCCTTTTTACATTACCTTTTCCTCCAGAAGCAGATTGGCATTCACCATCTGGTATGACTTTGTTATCTATTTGTGTGTTGCATGTTGCCTGGCTCCCCAAAGCAAAAATGCAATTTGTACTTGCAAGGGTATGAGCTTTCCATCTGTGTCCATCACCATAGCCTCAATGCCTAAGGGGCAGGGTGGCTGGTGAACGGAGAGAATTTATGGAGAGATGGGAAAGGCTCCATAAGGATGAGGCTCTAGGAAGCAGGGAGGTGAACGGTTATATAGGTGAACATTGCCCATACAAAAGCAGACAGTGTAAAGAACTGTTTGGAGCGGCAGTGAATTGCAAGATGGAGGGATTCAATGGAAGCCGAACAAGCCCTTGCGGAGATTTTTGGACACTAACTTTGCTAATTTTTTTTTTTTTTGTTCCCTTTATAACTTTTATTGAAACCTAATCCCTACATTTGCATGTTGGTGGTATTTGGAGGCGGTGCCCTCTGGAGGCAATCAGGATTAGACAGGATCATGTGGGTGAGGCTCTTTGAGATGGGACTTGCAGAGAAGGAGGAGGGCTTGGGCTGGTGGAGCCCTCTGTTGCCTTGCCACGTGATTCCTTCTGTCACATTACGGTGGAGGCCAATGCCTGCACCATTTTCTTAAACCTCCTGGTCTCCAGAACTGTGAGTTAAATACACATCAATTCTTAGTCAGTTGCCTAGGCCGCTGGATTTAATTATGGCAGCAAAAAAGCAGACTAAGATTAGCAGTGACAAGCTCACTGATGGACTAAACCCAAAGGAGATGGCAATCATGTTTCACAAGACGTCATCTGCCTACATAATGAGGGAACAGAGGAACTGCTGGGCCCTCTCCTGGGCTCCGTGTCAACACCCTTGTTTTAATACCGTCGCTACTGCTCAGTACTCATCACGAGGCAAGCATTTCACAAGTACCATCTTGCTTGACCTTCACAACATTTTCAGGAGGCATCTTATCTTCCTCAGTTGGCAGATGAAGCCATGCAGATAGAAAGAAGCAAATGACTTGAAAAGGAATTTGAACCTCGGAGCTCTGTCCCTACAGCCTTCAAGTCCAAGACCGAAGAGTGCTTTCTTAGGGTGCTTTCTTGCGGTTCCAGATACTTTGCTACATCTCATTTTCAGACAGGCCTAGAGGCCGAGTGCAGAACACCATGCTGCCTGGATAGAATGTTGTATTTTGTCTTCTCTCCCTGCTTCCTCCATTCCTGGGACATTCACTTTGGAGGCATGGATGGCCATCCTCAATTAACTTCCTTGGGTCTCAATGCCTTTAATCCCTGTCTTCAAGGATGTTCCAGGGGCGTAGGGAAATAAGGAAAGGATGAAAGACAGACTGGAATCTGTGCTAAGGAAGTTTCTATACAAAACATCTGCCAGTCCTTCAGCTGGCTGGACAGTATTCTCAGAGGCAAGGCAGAGGCCCTTGGCAGGGCACTCCCAGATCATCCTTCATATCCCCTCTGAGTGGTTTCAGAGAAGCTCTCTCTCTTATGTCAAATTCCTCTCCATTAAGCTCAAAGCATCCTTCCTCCTCTCTTTCTTGGCCCATGTCCCAGCAGCACTCTCCCATTTATCCGGGTGATTATCTGCTCAACCTCTGTCTTCCTCACTAGAAAGCAGGCTCCTTGAAGAGAAGCCATGTCTGCTTTTTCTCAGCACTGCAGTCTCAAGGCTCAGCACAGGGCCTGATCCTGCTAGCTGTCCTACAAATAGAGACTGAATAATAAACAAACGTAGAGGTAGAGTCGGAAGGCGGTGACTGGTGGAGTAGCAGGGGACAGTTCTCTAATCCCTTTAATATCTTCATGTGCAACTTGTGTAATATCTGTTTTATGTCCTTTGCAAGATCGTGAACTAAAACTAAGTGCTCTGTAAATCATTAAGGGCTATACCAGTTATTTCTAATCGGGATCCAGAGGCTGACTGCGCCTATTCCGAGGGTTTCTAGCACGTTCAGGAAAGCCAATCTCCAAAGCTGAAGCTGAAGTGATCAAGAAGTATCTTATGCCCTCTCCTTGATTGAATTCAGTGGTCACGGTAACCTGGAAATTCAGTCACTACCGTGTTACCAAGGCCAGCTGTGGACCGAGCCATCTCCTCAAGAAGCCATGACTAAGCTGGAATGGGTGCTGTGTTCTTTGCAATTAAACCTCAGGGCTCATGGTTGTTGCCAGAACAGACAGCCTGTATGAGCACGTGATCTGGAAAGGAAAAGGTAGACACCAAAAAGCACATCTCCATGTCTCAGTAGCCTCTTAGGAAGACTCTGATGAGTAACCAGCTGCGGATATAGAAATGTCTTTGGAGTTGCCAGAGTAAACTTATCACCTTCTGAGGGAAGTCCATCCATCAACTGCACCCATATTCAATTAGTGTTAAGCATTTTAATTACCAACCTTTTCTACTCACCGAGACAATTCCTGATTTCCACAGACCTGGTAGAAAGAATCCCAGATTTTTAAGACTGAAAGCTGGATGCAAATTCTAGAAAACGAGCTACTAAACGTTAAGTCCCTGCTGTGGGCCAGGCACTGTACCAAGCATGTGATACCACAGTGACCTGTACTGCCTGGGCAATCCTTGGAGAGAAGTCACTCCCATTTTATAGATAAGGAGGGGAGTCCACATGCCCAGCTAGGGTGACAGAGCTCAGATATAAGCTAAGTCTTGTCCACCTCTTGGCAGAATGTGAATAAACAGCTAACAGCAGGGTAGTCATAGCGATCAAATATGCACTTGAATCAATGTCATGTTTCATTGATTGACATTCAATCAAGGTTCAGCTCCTCAGACCAGCGGTGTTCCTATCACCTTAAAGCTGGTTAGTCACCCAGAATGCAGAGTCCCATTCCAAACAGTGGAATCAGAATCTGTGTTTACCCCCAGGTGATGTGCGTGCACATTGAACTGGAGAGATCCTCCGATGTTACTAGTAGGAGGGTATAAGTCACAGTAACGGGCCTCTGCCTCGTTACTGTCCTCTTATCCCATTAGTGGAGTCCATCACGCTCATCACTTCTACTAGGCCAGTCCTTCTCCACACTTAATGTGAGAATCAACTGAGGGTTTTAATGGAGTGCAGACTCTTAACAGCAAGTCCCGAGTGGCCTCCAGAATCTGTACTCTTGATACATTTCCAGATGGTGAAGGGGGCCTGTTGTGGAATATTAGTTACAACTAATACAATACACTCATTTATGCTGTGGGATATTTGTTTACTGATGCAAAGATGTGTTGCATTCTTTTTTTTGTTTTGTTTTGTTTTTTGTTTTTTTCCAGACAGGGTTTCTCTGTGCAGTTTTGGTTCCTTTCCTGGCCTCGAACTCACAGAAATTCACCTGGCTCTGCCTCCCGAGTGCTGGGATTAAAGGTGTGTGCCACCACTGCCCGCGATGTGTTGCATTCTTTTATGTTGCATTTGTTTACCTCTGTAAAACCATGTTACTTTGCCTGCCCAAAACACCTAGTTGGTCTAATAAAGAGCTGAATGGCCAATAGTTAGGCAGGAGAGAGAGAAACAGGCAGGTCTGCCAGGCAGAGAGAATAAATAGGAGGAAAAATCTAGGCCCAAGAGAAAAGAGAGATGAGGAAGAGTGAGAAGAGGAGGAGAGGAGGACACCAGGGGATAGCCACTCAGCCACACAACCAGCCATGGAGTAAGAAGGAAAGAAAGACGTATAGAATAAAGAAAGATAAAAAGCCCAGAGGCAAAACAAAGAAGAAGAGAAATGGATTAATTTAGGTTAGAAAAGCTGGCTAGAAACATGCCAAGCTAAGGCCAGGCATTCATAAGTAAGAATAAGTCTCTGTGTATTCATTTGGGAACTGGGTGGCGGGGCCCCCAAAGACAGAGAGAGAGAGAAAGAAGAAAGAAAGAAAGAAAGAAAGAAAGAAAGAAAGAAAGAAAGAAAGAAAGAAGGAAGAAAAAAAAAAAAAAAAAAAAAAAAAAAAAAAAAAAAAAAAAAAAGAAAGAAAGAAAGAAGAAAGAAAGAGGTACAGAGGCCCTGAATTCTGTTCTCAGTGAAGGAGGAAACTGACAGGAAACTGAACACTTTAATCTGCAAAGTGGAAAAGAGACCTTGTGCTTGGATGGCCGCACCAGGGGACCAGCATCTCTAGTAGGCCACACCTGGGGCAGAGGCATCTCTGGCCTCTTTTGTTCTCAGCACCTTGCTCCCTGTCCGTCACAAAGGAAGTAAGTGTCAACACTCCTTGAATGAGTTGATTCCAGTCAGCCCTCACCTTTCCCCTGCCTAACAGTGGCTTTAAGACTCAAAAACCTCTATACTGCACCCAAGACCCTCAGAGTCCTACTGGCCTGCCTCTTCCCTACCCATCCTCTCCACCCCATCCTAGCACCTGACTTTCTCCTGTTTCTCAAACACTGAACCTGCCTAGAGTCTTGGTACCTACTCTGCTCTCAGCTTGGAATGCCCCTTCTCCTGCTTTTACACACCCGTGTTCACCTTGACCTTCATAGCACAGCTCAAATTTCACTTCCTCAGCAGGCTGCCCGGGACTGACCTGTCTAACCTGGTGCATCCATACCCCATCCCAAAACTAACACGTGGCTTTTTCTTTCTTAGACATGGCCATTAATAATAATAATAATAAATAATAAATAATGATACACACAAATATATATATATATATATATATATATTTAATTACATGCCATTTCTCCTCTTCACTCTGATTCTTTATGAAAGCATTGGCCTCATCTACTAGCCCTGGTACACAGTAGGTGTTCAGTAAATAGCTATAGATACATAAATGATCTAACATATTTGCTTCTGGTATACAACCCAGGGAAAGGGGAGACTGAGTAACATGGTAAGGAAGCGAAGAAATCCAGAGCTGCAGAGGAGATGCTGTTAACTTCACTCTAAAGAGTGGAAGGAAATTTCCAGCAATGGTAAGTAGAGATGACTGCCCAGAGCAGAAAAAGCAGTGTGGGCAGGCCCAGAGGCGTGGGGAACAGTGCACACGGTTATCCGGTGGAGTCTGTCTGGCCTATTCCTGCCTCGCCCATGCCTCTGGGCAGGACAGCCCATTTAGGTATCACAGGCCTGGCAGGAAGACTTCTGCAGCTCAGGAAGATGAGGTCACTGTCTCTCCCAGGCAGGTTCTTGTCGCACACTCTCAGCCTGGAGGCGACCAGCCTTCTGGGTGGGTGGGGGCAATGATGGCACATGCAGGTATGGAGTCTTCCACCAATGTTTGTCTCCAAGCCATATAGGTAGCAAGAGGGGAGACTCATAAATGCAGTCCCCCAGATCCTCTGGGTAGCTTATTTTCACTCCCTAAACCCAGGCAGTTGATAAAAAGCCGGCTAGAGTCCAGATGAAAGAGATGTTCTAGACTGAAAAGCACTGAAGTAGACAGTGAGTTGTTTATCACGTGCTCAGCGGAGGTCATTTACTCTTACCCCACTCCTGGCTCCCATCCCTAAGCATCAGACTGACGTGTGTGCTTTTGGCCAATCGCACATTAGGGAACTGGACGGCTTTGTGTGCCTCTAGGTCTCTCTGGAGCCATATTCATGGTGATTTTAAAGTTCTATCCACATAAGCCAAACTTCAGGTCAACTCAGGCCAAAGGTCTAATAATGAATGAATATATCAGTAATAATAACTAAGAATGCTTACTAACTAGGTAATATGCAGTAATTAATTGTCTGAGAAAACATGCTGCCCATTTTATTCATGGTCCTGTTGGCTCCTTAGGATCCCAGCCAGAGGGAAGTGGGTGGAGCAGGCCTTTCTTCATGCCCCCCATACTCCTCTGCTACATCTCCTCAGAAAACTTTGCGGTTATAAAGACAAATTAGTGGGCTAGCAACGTGGCTTGGTGAATAAAGGTGCTTGCCGCGAAACCTGACAACGGGAGTTCGAGCCTCAGGACCCACGTGGTGGAGGTAAAGAACCAACTCCTTCAAGTTCTTCTCTGGTGTCCACACACATACCGTTGACACACCTAGGCCCCTCTACTCACACACATATACACATGAAATAAATAACCGTAATAAGAATAATTTTTAAGTGAATAAGAATACTCTGTCTACTCCGAAGAAAAGTTTATTTTCACTCAAAATGTGTTTTCCTCACCAGAGACGGTCATTGGGTTACAAGAAGACGGAGACCTGACAAGATGATGCAGTGAGAACCGGCCAAACCCGCCGAACTGAGTGCCAGCCCAGGAAGCCACAGGGTGGAAAGAGCACCAACTCCTGCAAGCTGTCCTCTGACCTCCACTCAAGCCCAGTGACATGTGCACACACACACACACACACACACACACACACACACACACACACACATAAACATTTTAAAACAAGATCAAAACAGAACATACAGAATCCTGTACTTTTAAAACAGTGGGAAAGCATGTCATAGGTTGTGTGTCTATGTAGGAATGTCCCTGGAAGAACTGCACAAGAAACAAACAAAAAATGTGACCCACGAATACAGAAAATAGAGACAAGAAGCGGCTGAAGGATCTTTGTGTCAGCCTGTTTCATTTTGATTCAGGAATTGCGAAGCTACATCACATGTTCAGGGAAGTCACTTAGGATAGTTTTTTAAATAAAAACGAGTTGCTCTGTTGGGACCACGTGAAAGGTCGTTTGGGGAGGGGGTTGTTTTAAGTAGTTTTCTGTTGCTCTGACACGATACTTGAGATAATCAACTTAAAAGAAAGAAGATTCAGTGGAGTGCCCAGTTTTGGCGGCTCCAGTCCTTGTTGGATGGCCCTGTTGCTTTAGGGCCTGAGGTAAAGCACCACATCACGATGGGCATGCGTGGTAGAGCAGGGTTGTTGATCTCATAGTGGCGGGAAACAAAAGGAGAAGAAGAAACCACTGTGCAACAATCCCCTTTGATACCACGCCCTCGCTGACCTAGTCCTCCAAATAGACCTGACCTTTTAAAAGTTTCCATCACCTCCAAAACGTAGGACATGCACCCCTTTAAAGCAGAAGATGCTGGTCCTGAACCCAAATCTGCATTGAAAATGACAGTGGACTTTCGGTTCAGCTCTTCCTTCCCTTGGGCCTCCGTGTTCTCATCTATAGGATAATAAGAAGGAACTTCTGAGTAAGTACTTCTTATTTGAAACAACCCATGCTCTACTTCCCAGTGTTCTAACAGTACAGATGTAAATAAGAAGGGGTTTTCTAAAGGCACCCTGTTGCTCTGGCCTTCTGTTGTCTGCTTGGACTAGGCTGTACTCAATTTGAATTACATGAAATGTTCTATATACAGGACCAATTTTACATGTTCGCCCTCCCCTCTCTCCTTCCCCCTCCCTCTCCCCCCTCCCATTCTCTCCACTTGTCTTTTCTACTGAGAATTCTCTCCTTGCCTCTGCAGAAGAGAAGAACCTTCTGGGGGTATGGTAGGCTTTCTGAAGGGACACACGTGAGCCAAAAGGAGACAGTAAGAGGCACAACAAAACAAACTCCCTGAGAGTAGATACATGTGGAGCCTTTACACTCAGCTTCCCTAGTGGATGGTGTCCCAAGTAGCCAAGTGAGGCTTGCTTCTCACTAGCACATACATTAACGCTGAGTAATCTGGGTTTTGAAGACATAAGGCATAGATTGGTTTCATCTGGCAGAGGTGAGCCTTCGCATTCCCGTAAGGTCATTCCAGTTTCCTACAGGGGAAGTTACCTGCTCCTCATCACAGGCTCCCTTTAGCATTCCATCCCTGCGCCCAAGGCCAAAGAATCAAAGTCCATTTCCTTGCTGGTCCCCGCTTTTGCTCAAGCTGCTGGAGCAGAGGCTGCTGGCCCCGGGGAAGGCATGGAGATGCGGAGACGCTGGAGCTTCCTTTGAATTAGACAAGGGGCTGAGAAATGAATAAAAGCAGAGCTGAAAACTTGGCTCTCTGAACTAACTTGGTTTTAAGTTCTGGAAACTTCCTTCCTTCCTTCCTTCCTCCTTTCCTCCCCCAAGTGAAAAGGACCTGTATATAGTTTCTAGTACTAGGATTAGGAGAGCCACATCTTTAAGAAGCTGAGAAAACTTTCAAGTCACGGTTGCTTTACGTGGGCTTCCTGTCTCCTTCAGACTTGCTTCTAAACTGTGTGCTTTGCAACGTAATTGGTTAGCTCTCTAGACACCCCATAAATCCCGTAAGCTGCGTTCATTCTTTTCTTCTCTCTGCAAAAACTATCTGCATCATTTCAAATGCTCTCTTGGAGTTTTTTCTTTCTTCTGCCCATCAAATATGCTATGGCAGTGTTCTGTTGATTTTACTCACTTTGTTTATTAGACCCCCATAAATATGTGAGATTTGTTGATTAAAAATATATTAAGAAATTATGTAAAAATTTAAATAAATTATGTCAGAGGTTGAACAAGGAACAAGAGGTATCAAAAAAAGAAAAAAAATCTATGTATAAATGCCAACTCCAGAAGACTGACTGATAAAATATCGATTTGTTTGCTTTTATTTTGTTTGAGACAGGGTCTCATATGGCTCAGTCTGGCCTCAAACTCCATTTGTAGCCAAGGCTAGCCTTGAACTTGTGACATTCCTGCCTCTATCTACCCAGTTCTGGAATTACAGGCATGCTCCACAGCCCCAGCATGATGAGCTATCTTGAAAGGAACCTCAGGGCCTGATCTGGACCCATGACTGGTGAGGAAGGTTCCTGAGAAGACAGGGAATGTGAAAATGGTATAGACCTTGAATGACTCTTGACTCAGGCTCTGCCTCCCTCAGCATCCGGTGGGGTTTTGTATTTTCCAAACCTTAGTCTTTCAGTTCAGGATCTAGGAAATGATTCAACGATGTGTATGGTAGAGGAGCAAATTCCCACGTCTGCTTATAGGATTCACGGACACATCAGCCCTCGTAGAGACTGTATTCAATTTGTCTCATGCCTTAGTTCACTGAACTCCCACTCTGAAGGGAGAACCAGTGTGACCTTGAGTGCTCTGTGTTCTGTGTGCTCCTCTGACCTGAAAACTTTGGTAACCTGCAAATAAAATTTTAGAAAAAATGAACTTGAATGTTCAAAGCATGTGAATTACAGAGGCGCCGTTAAAGTTTACAACACAGGTTATAGGGAGAAGTCCCTAAAGACTAAAACAATGGGGGTCACCTTGCTAGTTTCTAACCTGGTTTTCATGGTTCCCCAAACTTGGGCAAGCTGATCTGGCTGACAGAGTGTTCTCAAAGAAAGCTTTGTTGATTCTCAGCCTACAGGACACCCTTAGAAAATAAATAAGAATAATAAAAATAAATAAATAAATAAATAAGAAAATAAGTATTTTTTTCCGAAGAAAATAAAAGCCATTCACTTAAGATATTTTAAAACTCAAACAAGCAAATATATCATCATCATGTTTAGTGTGTCTGTTTATGAAGTTATAATTTTCATACAGCAAAATTTATACTGTTTAGGTCTCATGGTTCTCTGAGTTCTGACAAATGCATTCAGTCTTGCAAATCACTCCACAATCAGGACACAGAACATTCCTGTCACTTCACACAGCTCCTTTGTGACCCTTCATGACTCCCAGCAACCGGGGTGACCATAGCTCTATTTTATGAATCTATGGTTTTCCAAAATATCGTATGAGTGAAATCAGATGTGTGTGAAATCAGCATCATCTAAACTGTGGCCTGCACTGGCAGCCGTTCCTTTTTGTTACTGAGTAGTATTCCATTACACAAGTATGTCAGTTCATCAGTTCACACTGAAAGGCGCTGGGGTTTTCCAGTCAGGGGCAGCCATGAACAAAGCTATCATAAACATATTTGTACAGGTTTTTTAATGTACAAGTTTTCATTTCTTTTATGTAAAGGAGTATATTTAGAATACTTACTAAGCATGTGTTTATAAGGAACCATTAAAGCCTTTCCTGATGTGGCTGTTTCATTTTACATCCTCAAAAGCAATGTCACCATCTTCATGTTCAGATGGGCAAAACATCATTTTATATAGCTTCAGCTACATTGTCTTCATTGGGACTCAAAAAAAACTTCCTATCTGTCATGACCCTGACATGAGACTCATGGCTATCCACCCCAGGGTGTCCTTTGTTTGCTTTTAAGATCCAGTCTGGAAACGCTGGTATTCAAAGGGAAATTGGAGGTCGCTTTCTCAATGTCATTGAAGAGAGCTGTTTTAATCCAATTATAAGCAACTGTCACACCCCAGCTCTGCAAACAGACCCTACGCTTACTGCCCCGTGAAACTGAGTATACGACTTAACTACTTTCAACTCCAGGGTATTTTTCCATCTCTACAGGTTTGGTTTTGGCTTTGTCCTGTTTTGTTTTGTTCTTTGAGGATCAAGAGAAGTGTGCATGAAAAGGACTTTAGAATTAGAAAGCAACCAAACATGAAGTGTTACTGAGAAAAACATTGCCCGTGATTTCAGCTTTTCACCTCAGGATGGCTGGATGTTCTTAAAGCCTGAAGCATAGATCCCATTACTAACTGTTAAAATCCAAAGAAATCTGGAGCGTTTCCACCAAGCCCTACCTCTGTTAGCGTTAGTAAAGAAATGTGGGCCCTGAAAGGCCAAGATGGCACAAACCTACTATTGGCTAAGCTAGCTGGAGAGCTCAGGACTCGTGACCTTCTGCCCAGCTGTCCTACACAGCTGTCTTCTGCAGGCTCTTCTGCACTTTGCTCCAATGCAATCCACTTTAAATCAATATAGCACGCCAGTCCTTCCTCAATGGAGCAATCACACCACTCACTCAACCTCAGTCACCCCCACGGCATCCCCAAGTCGCACTTCCTTTCTAGCACGGGTTCTCATCTGCATCCCCTCCAGGCAGTGAATTCACTCTGTGTTATCTATGTCGCCTGGGACACAACAGGTCCTTAATAAGGCAGGTTGACCGATGGTTAGAAAAATGGAGTTTCATTGCATTATTCACACTCAGCGGGTTGGACTAAATGATAAGATTGTTAAGCCCCTTGTTTTGGAATGTGCAGATCTTGCGGCCAAATTGGAGCATGAGAATTGTTCAGGCGACTAAACGCAGGACGCCGAAATCCCATTGCCATGCCGCGGGCTCCCAGTCCTGTTCTGTCTCGCTTCTCTGGGAAACATGTACAAATGGCATCAAGTCCTAACTTGCCGAATCCGTTACACCCAAAAATGTTGAGATTATTTAACAATGCCATAACATGAGGTCATATCTGAGTTCTAAGGAGAGGCAGGCTTTCAAAGACTCCAGTTCAATGCCAGGGAGCTATTGTTTAAGAAATAATTTTGGAAAATTAAAAATTAACTCAAACTAATCTCCTTCAGGATAATTGGCGATGCCTAGTTCTCTAATTTGAAATTCTGTTTTTTTAGATCCATTCCAAAGGCATCTTATTAGTCTTGCTTTTTAGAAGAAATATATGAAATAATTATTATTATTATTATTTTGAGATCGGGTTTTCCTGTATAGCCCCGGCTGTCCTGGAACTCCCTCTGCAGCCCAGGCTGACGTCAAATTCTGAGACTGACCTGTCTCTGCCTCCCGAGTGCTAGGATTCAAGGCATGTACCACCACCATCTGGCTAAATTTAATTATTTTTAAAGGCTTCTTATTTTTATATTATGTGTGCAAATGTTTTGCCTACATATATATGTAATAGCATTGCATGGTGACCCGACTGATGCATGTGGAGGCCAGAAAAGGGTGCTGGGTCCTCTGGAACTGGAGTTACAGACAATTACTGCCTTGTAAGTGCTGGGAACCAAACCTTGTCCTCTGCATGAGTAGCAAGGGCTCTTACCACTGAGCCATCTCTCCAGCCCATAAATTTAGTTAACTCTCAACCACTATAATAACCCATCCGTGTGGGAGAAGGACAGTCATATTTGTCCACCATCTGTGTTCTACATCAAGATCATTTTGCACTTGCTGATGTTCAGGGTGTCCTCAAGGGGGTCTCACTTCAGGGCAGCAACTTTAGGCTTCTGCTCACTGGTCTATTTCAGGAGACTGAAGCAATGCCAGGCACTTAGAAGGCATCCAGTATTTTCTGAGTGAATAGACCTAGAGAAATACAGCCTCAAAACCTCCCATGACTTAGCCAAAGAGAGATAAGGGTGAGCATCCAGCGAACAGTGCTGTTTTTGCTGAGCAGAAAAATGTAATCTTGTATCTATGGTCTCTGGCACTGTACACGGGACCTCTGGGTTTCCCGGTCAAGCTAACAACATAGTGCCTTTTTTCTAGAGCATCACTATGCACAGATACTGAAATAAGTGCCAGTGATCACTACAGAAATAAGGGGAAGCCTTATGAGAATTAGCGCTGTTCTAAGAGGAGCACTCAGTTAAGACTTAGAACAAAGTTAAGGTCACTCCCACACCCAGCTCGCTCAGTCATGTTCCCTATCGCGACCTGTGGTTCTTCAGAACATGAGCTCTCTCTTCTAAGAATCTCTGCTCAGTGAACCCAGGCTAAGCTCATATCATGAGTTTCCTCAACAGTGAGCTGGCAGGTTGAGCTTATCTCTTACAGATGCCTCCAAGGCAGTGCAGAGATTAGCACAGCATCCCCTTCTAGCCAAGGTAATGTTATGCCTACCACTGGAGGCACAACTTACTTGCTGGGTTATCTTTCCAGAATTTCCTAGATACAAGCTGAGTTCCTTTGACCTCACAAAAAAACTAAATTCACATGCAAGGAGTTTCTGGAACCCCAAGGAAACAAGCTACCTTTTATGAAAAGCGGGTCACAAAGCACTTGTATTCGTTTTCCATGGAAATGAAATTATTTTTTGAAATTATTCCCCAAAACCTCACTTTGGCATCTAGATATAAGATGGAGCCTAGTGAACCACACCCAATGTTAGTGTCACCGAGCACTCTCCCACAGCAGCAGTCCTGACCAGACCTGTGTAACAAACGGTGTGACTGCAGGAGACACTGTACATTCCGAGACTGGATGATGGGAAGCTTTGCAGGCCCACTCCTTAGTCTCTTAAAACACTAGTTTGTGAATTCTCATTCATTCATATTCTTTCACGTTCTCACCACCACCACCCCACCCTCCCCCACACGCACTACACTACGAGAATCCCAAACCACATCAGAGGCTGTGTCTAGGTATTCAGGCACTCCAGTTGATCACAGACCCAGCTCACCTCTCAGCCAACAACCAAGAACCCTCAGCTCCGTAAAGGAGCCAGCATGAATATCCAACCCAGAAGCATGATCAAATGATAACAGTCCCAGCCATCATCCGACTGAAAACACATGGGAGACCCTGTTGTGGAGCATTGTCCTCCAGGGATGCCGTGACTGCTGCCCTCTTGACCTCCCAGACACTTCGATAATATGTACTAGACCTACACAAGATTAGACCCACTAATGTTCCGTCATGCAAGGTGGGTATAGACATGAGTATTTAGAAGGCAACTTGGCAACATGTCCATCTAGCCTAACAATCTGACCAGATTTACGGGACCCAATGCGAGTTCCCACCTAGGAAGCCTCAAATCCAATGAAAGGTTTCAACCGCGTGTGAAATAATAAAATTGGGGTTTTATATTGTAAGGTTAGTTGAAATACCCACGGCAATGTGTCTATGGCTCTTGTGATCGTGTTTTAAAATATTTCCCCATATTGTTTTAAAATAAACTTTCTTATAAATCACAGCAAATTTTTTGTGTGTACATATTTAATGTGTGGGTATAAGTGTGTGCATATACAAGCACATGTGGATGTACATGTGTGTTGATGTCGAGTATCTTCCTCGATTGCTTTCCATATTATTTGGGAATAGGGGTGTATGTATGTAACCTGTGTAATGTATGCATGCATGTGTGTTCACACATGTGCACATGTATGTTCAGAAATCAGAGGTCAGCAGGGTATCCCACTCAATCACTCTATGCCTTATTCTCCTGAGACAGGCTCTCACTGGACCTGGAGTGAGGCTGGCAGCCAGAAAGCCATGGTGTCTCTACCCTCCACTGCTCTGGGATACATGCTCTGCATACATGCAGCCATACCCAGCCTTTCACACAGATGTTAAGGATTTGAACTCAGGTCCCATGCTCATATAGCAAACACTTATACCCTCTGACATTTTCCTAGCCTCCATTTTATTTTTGAGACAATCTCTCATTGAACCTGGAGCTCATCAGTTCCACTGGACCAGCTGGCCAGCAAGCCCCAGGGGATCCTCCTCAGTGCTGGGGTTACTGGCATGTACCTCCACACTTGGCTTATTTATGTGGGTGTTGGGAATCATCTCAGATTCTCCTGCTTCTATGGCAAACACTTTACTGAGTCAACCACAGAAACATTTGACAGTTATAATTCTGAATCAAAACTATGCCTCTCAAGTTGCCTCTCAGTCAAAGAAAATCACAGACATCCTAGGTCAGGTTGTTTATTTATGACTGGTAACTACAGCAAGCGAAAGACATTCTCTCCCACCCACAGCTCTAATCCTCAATGGACGCCTTTTTGCTTCCTCTTTGGATGTCAGATGCCGGTTATCCAGCCCAGTGGTTCCCTACTGAGGCCAAAAAGAAAAGACCCAACCATACATTCGTGGAAACCCATAGAACACGTACATAACAAGTCTTGGGTTGCAGAAAAATTTGCTGACCTCATTGTTCTGCAGTTTTCTTTGCACATCTTGGCTCCTTCAGGAGTCATTGATGTCCCCTCTTGACTTTTTCTCCCCATATCATAGGCTTAAGTCACAAGCTTGGAGAAAAGTCTAGAATATTAAGTGCATATTATATTCCAGCCACCACTCTGAGGGCATTACACACGTTATCACATTACATTTACGGCAACTTTGTGATGCAGGTGTTCATTATCCCTCTTTTACGGTGGAAATAGCCATAGCTCCAAATGCTGACATCCAAATGTAGGTCTCTTAAGGGTCCACAGATGTTAAGACCGTATTAGAACCTATGTACACCTCTCAGGCAGCATACACAGAGCAATTGAGTATCTGAGTTTACACACACAGAGAATGATGTCAGAGCTGCTGAAACAGTGGGGGAAAGCCATAGATGAGCCAATAGTATAATATGCCCTAGGAAGTCATGCTAAAGGAAGGATATACATACATCTGAGGTTTGGGGATTGCACAATGCTAATGTCTTCCAACTGCTTAACTCTATTATCTGACTGGCCCTAATGGCTTCTGTGTATGATGACATTCTCTGCTGTCATTCATGTGAATGCTGGAACTAGCCATTCAAGGAAATGTGGGCAAAGGTCTAGATGGAGTGATCAAGACTGAGGAGATACACATAAAGAGCAATGGGTTCCCAGAGTGAGTATAGAGGTACACATAGGTACAGACCTTTCTGTATGTGTTGGTGAGGATGCTGGGTGGGGTGAAGACTACTTCTCCTCTAGGAACTATGTCTAAGCAGCCTTAATTCTTCTGCAAAATGTTTTCCCCATAACTACTCTTCTCTGCCTTCTCTTGTGGGTTTGGCATTCTGGGAAAATTCAAGTGTAGAGGAGATTTCATGGTGATATGTTCTGGGGTGCAGCAGAGCCTTGTTCTTTCTCTTATTCTTGTATACTTTCTACATCTAGTGTCCATACAAATATGTCCATATATGATTAATGGTTCTTCTTTGGAAATGCAAATATATGGCTGTCCACATCTTGGTTTCTTCCCCTCACAAGTAACATGGCCTTGTCAATACATATACACAGACAGACAGACAGACACACACACACACACACACACACACACACACACACACACACACACACTCTGCTGATTAGTTGAAATGAGGAAATTTAACAGATAATCAGACATGGCAGTTTGAATGTAATTGCCCCATAAGCTCATAGAAAGTGGCACTATTAGGAGGTGTGGCTTTGTTAGAAGAAGTGTGTCACTGTGGAGGAGGACTTTGAGGTCTCATATATGCTCAAGTCACACCCAGTGACTCAGACCACTTCCTGTTTCCTGCTGGTCAAGATGTAAGAACTCCCAGCTCCTTCTCCGGCACCATGTCTGCCTGCACGCCACCATGCTTCCCACCATGACAATAATGGACTGAACGTCTGAACTGTAAGTGAGCCACTCCAATTAAACGTTTTCCTTTATAAGAGTTGCATGGTCATGGTGTCTCTTCACAGCAGTAGAAACGCTAACTAAGACATCAGGTTACCCTGGAGACGGCCCTGCTGATGAACTCTCGGAGAGAAGGTACTCAGAACCACTTGGCAGTGAAGGGTATTGCCTCTGGAGCCAGACCAAGTGTGTCCATCTCCTCCCTCCACTGCCGCAAGCTGCTAGTCCTTGAGCAAATCACAACTTCTTCCAGCCCTGGTGTCCTCAGCTCAAACTGGGGTTGCTAATAGTTCTTCTCCGAGGTTTTGTGAACACAAAATGAGATCATGGGTTCAAAGTATGTATCCAATGCCTGGTGTGCAGCAAGACCTTGGTAAACATTAGCTGGTTTTATTTATTCTGGAGTTCACATGGTTTAAAATATCCATTATTTATTGAATATAAATTCCAAACACAGTTTGAGACTAAGCACTTTAAAAACATGAAAAATATTCCTGAATGTCCCATTTAACAGGTGGGAAATCTGAGGCACATAGGGGTTAGATTGGGTCCCTAAGGTTCCCAAGCTAATAAGGCTTGATACTTGTTACTGTCTTGACACAATGTGATACAAACCTTGAGCTCCCAGCCACGTTCTCAAAAAGTTTTCATCCCAAACCCAGAATTAGACCTGTGTATTAAATATCTGCTGACCCTTTCCACAGGTCTTTTGGGACCCCAATCCTTCTTGATCCCAAAACCTTTAGAATGGCCCATCAGAACACCAAAGGACCCAATGTGACAGGATATGGCATATGACTCAACACATGGAAAGGATGTTGTCTCCTGCATAAGCTTCCACCCACGGGACCACATTAATGTGAGGGTACATCTATGTTCTTGGGGTGTTTATGCCCTGGCATCTGTGCGGTAGGATACCATCTAGGTCTGAGCACCATTGAATCTTTCCAAATGTCCTATTTCATCATGCTTGATATTGACCACAGTGGGTGCATTTATACCACAAAACTTGGTAAGTGCCAAAAATCCAGCTCAGCTCACAGTCCTGCTGGTGTTCTGGACTTAAGGACTGTATGGTAGGGCAGGCAGCAGGACCCAGTAGGGAGAGGCACATGCCACCAAACCTGATGACTTCGGTTTGATCCCTGGAACCCACATGGTAGAAAAAGAGAACCAACTCCTACAAGTTGCCTCTGGCATGATGGTGCCTGTGAGAAACACACACACACACACACACACACACACACACACACACACACACTAAAGCATTTTTAAAGAAAAAGAACATGATGGCAATTGTGTAGATTATACATGAGACTGTGGCACCTCCAAAGCTGCTCTCTGGGACCAACACATAGAGACAGACAGTTTTCTTCTCATCCAACAGAAAGTTACTCATCTCATTGACGATTGGTTTTTTTCCCAACTATTGCTTGACTTCCATCTCAATTGTTCACAAAGGCATCAATCAACATTCATGTCAAAACTATATTTGTAATCCCACGGCAACTCTCGTGAGCCTAGATACAAGAAACACACAAATCAGTAAGTGCATTGTTTTAGAACTAATTGCCAATTTGAAAATTATGATTGAAAGTTTCATCATTCTTTTTGAAGGACAAACAAGGTTTTATAGAAAAAAATAATGCAACAGCTCCCCACAGCAGAGAGAGGCACAAATAGATTGCCTATCATTTTGTTATATTGTGAATTGCATGCTATATATTCTTTATAAAAAAAAAATTTTATATGGCAATAAAACTAAGACGGCACATATCCCCAGACACCTTTCAGAAGTCTCTCCATCTGGTTCAAGAAGATTGCCAGGACCTGCCACAGTCACCAGGCTTTTGGGCTAAGTGAGGTCACAGCGGGCCGGGGAGGTGCCTGGAAGCTTCGGGCCAGAGGAAAGGAAGGCTGGTGTTTACAATGAGGGCTGGCTCCAGAACAGCTTTTGTCTCTTCAGGCCTTTATTTATTTTCAGATCAGCCTAAAGCCTTTGACCCCAGTTTGAAGTTAAAGGACAGGAAGAGAGGTCTTTTTCTTTTTTTAAATTTGTATTAAAAATTTTTTTCAGACGCTATATTTTGATCATGTTCTTGCCCCTCCCCCAACTCCTCCAAGATACCCTCACCTCCCTACCCACCCAACTTCGTGTTCTTTCCATATATATATACTGATTTTTCTTTCTTTTTTTTTTTTTAATGAAAGGTCTTTTTCTTTCATGGGAACTGGCCACATCATTGCTGGAGAATTCAGGATGCTGTGAAGACCTAGCCCAGGACATCCCAGAACCCTGGATGGTTCTGTTGAAACTGGAAAGAAAATGATTCACACACACGCTTTTTTCTCCTGGAAGTTGTACATCCTTCCAGTCTACAGGATACCTGCAGTCACACAAGTGCCTCTCGGTTTAAGGTTGTGCTGCCATCCTATAAGGGACATATTTATTTACTTCATTATTTTAACCACGTGTAAAGAGAACATGTGGTATATAATTCATTCATTCATTGTTTTATGTAATAAGTAAACACTGAACCTCACCTCCCAAGGGTCAGCCCGTGTCCTAGCACTATGGGTATCATGGTGACATGGACTGACAATCTCTGTCCAACATCATGGGACACAACCAAACAGAAAATATGAGTGAATATTTTCACGTGCAGTTAGATAAAAACTCTATCAATATCTTCTCTGCACACTACAAGTTGATTGAATCCATTACCTTTTTGACTCAAAAATGCTATTATGAAATGATTGTTAATGCAACGGTAATACACTACACACTTTAAAAACATATTAACACATTTGATTTTCACAACAATCTTATCAATTCTGTTAACACTCCCACTTACCAATGATAACCTTCATAGCTGATAAGCAATGGAGTTGCTCAGTGACACCACCATTCATTCACTAGACAGGGTGTTCGGATGAGTAAGACCTTCTAAGCTTGCGTTCCATGCAATTAAATGAAAGTCTAGCCTACAACATGGGCCAGGCTTTAGTTAGTGTTCTCCCTCTATCATTTTTCTACCTATGGGACTTTGGACAAGAGCTTGTCTCTTGTTTCACATCTCTGACCTTGTTTCTTTATATGTACCAGATGGCCAACCAACTGTGCTCTGTAATTAATTCCTGCGAAGATGTTAAAAGGAGTCAGTGTCACAGTAAGTCCAACAGTTAGTACAGTGTGCAGGACATACAGGTTCAAACCTGAGTTATCCTGGTGATAATGAGGGAGAAGTTCATCAGAGGCTCTTGGCCTGCCCAGGAGCCAGCAGACTCTAGGAGGTCAGCATCTATCATTATCTTGCTCACTATAGTATGAGCCTAACACACAGGATATGTTGAATATTTGTTTGTTAGTTACTGGTTGTTTGGTTGGCTGACTGACTGGATAGTTAGCTGGTTGACTAGCTGGTTAGTTGGTTAGTTGGCTGGCTGGTTGGTTGTTTGGTTGGTTGGCTGGCTGGTTGATTGGTTGACTCACTGACTAGCTAGTTGGTTTGTGGGCTGGCTGACTAGCTGGCTTGTTGCCTGGCTGGTTGATTAGTTGGTTGGTTGGCTGGCTGGCTGACTTGCTAAACAGCCTGAATATGGTCAACTAGAATCATGTTTTATTCTAGGACCTCCTAAAAAAATTTGTTCCCCCTAGTTGAGTTCTTGGTTCATCAAATTTCTGACCCACCAGAATCAATGAATTGCTTTCTGCCCAATGGTGCAAGCTGCTGAAATGGTGTGATCTGTTTTCTATATGTGGCAATATCCATCAAACTGTCTCTCCCAGAGATGTGTCCCCTGTCCAAAGCATACAAGCATGAAACAGCTTAGTTCTGTGATTCTTAGTTCTATGGTTCCAGCATCAGAAAGGCATGCACTCAAATCCCACCTCAACTACTATGGACTTAGAAGAGCCAGTTCCATTTTCTAAGTCTCAGTGGAACTAAAAACAATAGTATCTTCATCAAAATGTGAGATTCCAGGAAGGAATCCTAACAAGGGTTCTGTATGACATGTATCATCCACTCAATGTCAACTGTCATTGTACATATATTTTAGTCTCAAAATGCTGCCCATCAAAAGACATACAAGAACAAAAGCCAGCTCTTCCTCACAAGAGCCCTTGTGACCGACCAAATGGCAGATCAGTATCTGTCAGGCTAAATGTTAATATAGTTAGCATACTATGTATTTTTTATTTGTGTTGTGTGTGTGTGAGAGAGAGAGAGACAGAGAGACAGAGACACACAGTCAGAGGGCAGAGACATACAGAGAGGCAGAGAGAAACAGGGAGAGAGAAGAGAGAGAGAGAGAGAGAGAGAGAGAGAGAGAGAGAGAGAGAGAGAGAGAGAGGAGAGGTGGGGGAGAAGTGCTTTAGGATGCCCTTGGAGATCAGACTATGGTTGTCATTTCCCCTGGAGCTGGAGTTATAGGTGGTTGTGAGCTGTTGAATGTGTGTGCTGGGAACTGAGCTTAGATCCTTTGCAAGAGCAACAAGAGCCCTTAACCATGGATCCCTCTATCCACACCCATACTGTATGTTTTTTAACTAGAATAAAATGTTTCTTTAAAATGAGTAAATCAGAGTGTATTCAATGTGAGAAATAAGTGGTGTTTGTCAAATATGTATAGGTGTGGTTATGCATGCATGTACTGGAATACCAAAAATATGAATCGTAGTAATATATAGACATCAATAGATAAAATTTTGAAACTGCTCTTCTTGTCTGATTCAGAGCTTCTAAATATGCGATATAGACACTGCACATGAAGAGTTGGAAAAGACACTGCCGCCCCCTCCTGGACATCTTGATTTCCACAGAGAACTGCCAGCACCTGTTGTCTGTGGAAGCGCCCTGGAAGGGGATCTACGTTGGTGCTCTGGCCTTGAGTCAGAGGCAACCTTAGGGCCAGGATGTACAGTTCCCACCTTTAAAACCACTTTGGATAAAGCACAGGGACAAATAACCAAATGAATGGAAACACATGAACTATGAACCAAAGGCTGAGGGGCCCCCAACTGGATCAGGCCCTCTGAATAGATGAGACAGTTGATTGGCTTGATCTGTTTGGGAGGCATCTAGGCAGTGGTACCAGGTCCTGGGCTCATTGCATAAGTTAGCTGTTTGAAACCTGGGACTTATGCAGGGACGCTTGGCTCAGTCTGGGAGGAGGGGACTGGACCTGCCTGGACTGAGTCTATCAGGTTGATCTCAGTCCTCGGGGGAGACCTTGATCTGGAGGAGGTGGGAATGGGGAGTGGGCTGGGGAGAAAGGGAGGGGGCAGGAAGGGAGAGAACAAGGGAATCTGTGGCTATTATGTAGAACTGAATAGTATTGTAAAATAAAAATAAAAAAAAGGAACAGCCACGGGGAGGGGGCGGGGAACCACTTTGAAATCACAGTGCCCTCCTCTGGCACCTTCAGTCAGCCTGAGAAACCAAACAGAGTGGCTGCAGGCATTACAGAGTCTCAGCGGCCAGTGTCATGCTTGGCCCTATCTCTGGTGATCTCAGTTAGACAGGATCTCTATCCAAAATCCCCACCACCCTCTGCCTCTCTGGGGAGAAGACATGCCTCTGAGGAACACGAACCAATGCCAAGTTCTCAGAGCCAGGATGCCCAGCAGCCTCCTTCTGCTCACCCACTGAGTTCTAAAGATTGATGAGGTGTGAATGATGATAACTCACAAGTCAAACTGTCATGGTACAAGTCCAGAATCAAAGACTCCCCCTAATGTGCCTGTACTTTGGGGATAGGAAAGAACCAGATATGCCAGGAACCTGTATAACTCTGCTTCACTGTGGCCGTCCCTAGAATTGAGGGCTCGTACTAAGTCCCCCACACATGGTGTTGTACCCCAGACTCCAGGCAGAAGATGAACTGTGTCGGGAGGCACAACACAACTTACTCTGGTCCTTCTGTGAAGCTGTCTTCAGTCTCAAGTGTCCACACATGAAGGACCAGTGTCCCCAGCCACAGCTGGAGGGTCACTGCACTTTTTTAACAGCAAAGTTTATCCTAGAAAGAAAGAGATGCATAGCACACCTGCAAAGCAGCTGATAAAGCCCAGACAGAGAAAGAGTTCGAAGCTCAGCTGTAAAATAAATGAACTGACGGGTGGAGTCAATAGATCCCCTTTAAAAAGAGTCACATTTGTTTGTGTTCTAGATGGGGTTTCTCTGTTCCCTGGGTAATGGGTTGTCCCTAAAGATAGATTTGCTTCAACCATTTCCTTGTCTATGAAATGAAGAAGGCAAACAGATCTTTATCAGCTCATCTGAAGGTTACCTCTGGGCCAGGCACTACATGTACTGGGTACTTTTACATGCGCTGTCTAACACAGTTTGATGGTGCTTGGCTTAGAAAAGTTGTTTACTGAAGGTCACACAGCCTGGAAGAAGCAGACTGGGATGGGGGCAGTAATACCACTCTAAACCCCACCTCTCCTCCGCCCCTCGCTTCCCTGTAAACCATTCTCACGCTGCTTCCAAATCTGCTTTCCGAAGCACAGAACCTCCATGTCACTCTCAACGACCTCTACCCCTTCCACAGCTTGCTCTTATCCTCAGGGTGAAGCCTGTCCCCACACCCCCTGGGGGGGGGACTTCTTTTGTCCTTCCTCCCTACTTCCCAGACTCTACTCCAGCCTCGTAATCGATTCCCACTTGGGAGCTTCTCGTGGCATGCATCCAGTCTGTCAATACCAACCTGCAGGCTTGCCCACAGCCAAAATTCAGTAGCTCTCTCCATGCAGAACACAGACATTACTTCCTTCCAGGAAGCCCTTCCTGATGTCCCTTGCTCCTGTCCCAGATAAAGTCCCTGTCCTGAGGACTCACCGTTTCCTGGAACCTCGACTCCTCTAACGATGCTGAAGATCCTGACTCTCTTCCACAGTGCATCACGTGCCCCTTTCCTCTCTCACCCAGCCTGGTCCCTGCTTCCCTGCCCTGAGGAGCATGTGCTTGGATGGCACAGACTCTATGCATGAAGAGGGGAGTCCTTTTTGCTGCTTTTTTAAAATTCTCAGACAGTTTAAAAAGAACCTGACTGATGCTAGACTGTCTTCTATGCCTTCTCGTTTGTTATTTTCTCTATCTTTTCAACAATGAAAGATTGGGTTTAGGCAAGGAACTCTTGCTAAGCAACTGGACTGAGTTTGAATTCAGTGCATTTTTTTTTGCTCATTTTATTTATTATTTATGGAATTCTGTTGAAAAGCAATACAATTCTGTGTGTGTGTGTGTGTGTGTGTGTGTGTGTGTGTGTGTGTGTGTTTGTGTACAACATTCGCTCTTTATATGAGCAAAGGAAATGAAGGGGAGGAAAGAAGAGCCAACTAAAGCCCCCAAACTAAGTAGGTATAAAATAGTTTGACAAACGGCTCTTCCAATGTTGCCCAGGGTGAGAAACACAGGCTTAAGCCTCTGTGCAGAAACAGTTATGTACTGTGAAGGGGGCTCAGAATGGCAGAAATCCCTATCATTCCCTACCTAAGTCCTTACATCAGAAACCTCGGAGCACTGCCGTGTGTGCCCCTACCTGTGTGGCCAAGAGAAAAACTACTTTCTGCTTCTCAGTTTATTCATCCATAGAAAGAAGAATAAAATCAGGGGACACAAAGATCTGATTTCTTCCCACAGATGACATCTCCAAACCTGCTCACGCAGGACAATGACAGCAGCCCATGGGAAAGGAGCTGTCAGGGGGACTGATCTCAGAGGTCAGAGGTCAGAGGTCAGAGCTAGAGTCTCCCTGCAATTAACATCAAGTCGAGGTTTCTCATTCTCCCATGATCTGTTCTATTTTTCTCCATTCACCCTTGCATATTTCCTCCCCAAATAAACTTCTGACTAATGAATTGCATTATATTCACTTAGCACAAGTACCTATACATAATACATACATATTACATACATATATATGCATATACAGATATCTGTATTGAGAAGTCAGCATGATGCCTTACCTGTACACGTGCCTGTGTGCTCATGTACAAATGCATATCTGTATGCATACATAGAACATGCACACTTGAATCAACTGAGAAATATCTGATGGGACAGAAAACCTCATGTGGAGAATAAGATGTGGCTGCTGAGGAGACAAATCTTAGTAAGGCTTAAAATGTAACAGCAAATCACATTCATCACAGCAACACCCCTTTATAGTCTTCCTGTCTCAACCAGCACCAAAGACTTGAGCAGCCCTGAAACAGCATCAGCTCTGACCAGAGGATACTGGCCTGTCAGTGGGAAAGGGGAGAGATTGTAACTTGAGTCAGATGGGGCATGGCTGTGGCCTGGCTTCCAGGCCAAGAGAGCCTTCTTCAGATCTAAGATGTGTAACTGCTCTGGAACGCGTGTGCCTGGACCATCCCTCCGGAATGTTTTTGCAAGGACTCTGCATGGGGAGATTAGAGCAGCTAGCCTCAACCACAGCATTCCTCCCGGCCCAGGGAATTCACAGCTTGTAGTGGGAGCAAAACTGCATCTGTTTCACACAGGAGTGGATTGAATTGTTCCATTTCCTTTCTGGGGAAGAGCACTCTAGAGCAGAGAACAGCTGATTGGGATTGAGTCCCTCAGGAAAAAAAATACGTTGATGTATCTATAACCTTGGTGACTAGATGTAATGATAACTCAGTGTACAAATTCTTCTCACTCCCACCACACAGACAACATCTAGTCATCCCCCAAAGTCTAAAGACAAGGAGCATGTGGTCCAGTTAGTCAAATCTAGACTGCTATGTGCAGGTGGAGAGAGTGGTGGCCAGACCTCACGTGTGTTACTCTGCTGAGAGCAGGGGTGAACATCCTGCCTCACGATCCCTGGAGTTGCTCTCCCAAAATGCATGCTCCTGGACCACGCAACTCACTGAACCAGAGTTATGAGAGGCAGGAACCAAAAGTTCACGGTCAGCTTGTTCGCCAGGCAATTCCTATGCACACTTGCCTGGAACACTTGGCACGCTTCAGTACGCACTTGAATGGCTGGGAGAGTTTGTGAGAGGTAGAGAGCTGAGCCCCAGGAGTTTCCACTCAGATGTCTCAGGGACCGACCCAGAATTTACACTTCAGATGTCAATCAGCTGACGCTGACACTGTGGTCAGTGGAACATAGTGTGAACTCACTGCCTAGTTCCATTACCAAAAGCTCGGTCACGATGGTAAGCAATTCCAGAAATAATCTGTGATCCCTCCCCTCCTGACTTCTGCGCCCTTGCTGGCCACCCACCCCTCTTCTGTGTAAGCTGATCCTCTCCGAGGAGCATCCCAAGTGATTGCTACACCATAAGGGGCCCTGGCAGAGGTTGTCTTACAAAGGACACAATACCCAAAGCAAATGGGTACCACTTCTCAATTTGATTATAGTCTCTCTTGCTTGACGTCTCTCTTGCCTCTCGGCCTTGCTCACTCTGATGATAGGAGCTATCAAGTGGTAGTCTGGCCTACAGACCCCAACTGTGGCTAGCTTCTAGCCAGCTGCCAGCAACCACCAAGCCAACTCCTGCCAACAACCTTGTGAACCAGTTGGAAGCAGTTTCTTCTCCGGTTGAACCCAAGGTGACTCCTCCCCGAGCCAACACCTCGGTTGCGGTCTTGTAAGCCACCCTGAGCCAAAAGATCCAGCGAGGTCACACTTGGATTACTGCCCTCCAAACACAACCAGATGAATAATCAGTGTTGTTACAAGTCGTTCCATGTGGTATGTGGTTACAGATAACTCACAGAGGTGTTTTAGAGAGGAGCCACTCTGAAGTAATAAGGCATCTGGGTATTTGATCCATACTTCAAGTGGCTCAGCTCATCTCCCCGCCGCCCCATGATAAAGGAGACAAAAGGTGTATATAAATGTAAATAGCCAATATTTAATGATATACAGTATTTACAAGTAGTGTACGGCATAATTCTCAAGCCTTAGCCCTGGTAAGTTTCACTAGAGTTTCTGGGAGGTTGTACAGGAGCCCTGCTACCAGGTAGAATGGAGAATGTGGATCCCAGTTAGACCTCTGTGCATTCCACCTGGCCCTTCTGGGGCTGTGTCTCTCGAGCTATGGCCATGCTGAATGTCTGGGCCGGCAGTCCCCATGAGCATGGAGTGCTGACTCCTTTGGTTCTGAAGACAGCAAGCAAGAAAGGATGGGTTCCTCCCCTGGAACTGGAGGGTCTTTCCCTGAGAACACTGACGGGGGGGGCGCCAGGACAGTCCGCTCGCCCCTTCCCAGCACAGTGCCTGCCTTCCTCACTTTCTCCAGAGCTGGCTTGAGAGAAGGCATTTTCGGAGCTGTTTGTGTAGAGGAGTCACAGTGACCTGGGCAGAGCTCCAGAATCGAAGTGTGGAGCCAAGATGCTCCTCACAGAGCCCTGCTCCTTCTGGGCACCTCTCTTCTCCATCAAATGAGGTGAAAACTTGAACTCCCCCAGTCCAGATCTAAGAACATGAGGCAGGAAGGTAGCATCTACCCGTGGCAAAGTGGTCAGAAAGGGTTAGTCTCTTCAGAGAGCCAGGCTCCCACCACTGAGCCACCGTGCCCTCTCTGAGGAGCACCCCAAGGGATTGCTGTGCCACAGGGGACTCTGGCAGATGTTGTCCAGCCTGTTCTTAATGGTGTCCTGCAGCTCCTCGTCACCCAGCAGGACCGCAGCTGCTAGTGCCAGCAGGAAGTATTCAGTAGCATCATGGGCATCCTAACGCCACGGGGCAAAGAAGAGACATCAGCAGCATTTCCAGGACAGGCTTAAAGTCTGTGCTGAGAACATTAACACTTTTCAATTACTCTACCCCCACGTCCCAGTGCCTCACAGCGATTCTTCCCCCAGTACTCTGCTTCCAGTGGCACTGTCAATCATGGTACCCCTCATCCTCAGGCATCTGCCCGATCTCATCCAATCATGACATAACATTGCACTCAACACAGCGTTTCAAGGACATATACATGACCCAAACCTGACCTGTCCATCCCTCTCTGGAACGTTTCGGTGTGACCCAGCAAGGAAAACTGTCCATGTCCTTTTAGATATGGGATGAGCCTCCCAAGTGTTGGCAAGGAATGAACCCAAGAGACACAGAGAAGTAGGAACATACAGTGTCCAGGAGACGGGAGGAATTCGTGAAGCTGATGGAGGAACAGGATCCAGAAGTACTCAAAACTAAATCCATACTTCAGCTTCCAGCTATAACTGTTTATAGTCATTCAAGGTTTCTCCCCCTTGCAATGCCTGGAGTCCTTGGCTGATGCAACCAGGCTGCACATTCTTGTCCCTGAGCAATTTGTAATACAGTGTGATGGCTAATTGGGCCTTCACTCGCCTGTCCCTCTCTACACAGTAGGATGAGAAACAGATGCGTCTTCAGGCAGGATGCAAAAAGAGACCCCTGGTTCTCACTATCCTGGATACTTATTTCAGGCCAGAAACAGAGTTTCACCAGTAACAGCAGGTCAGCAGAGCTGCCCTGAGTCTCCCTTTGAGGTCAAAGTTCGACAAGACTCACAAGTCCCTGTATTAGTGACAAAGAACTTCGGAAGGGGAAGCCAAACTTGAGGACACAATTTGGGGGCCAGAGCTGTGACAGGATTGCAGGCTACCAACTCAATTCCAGAAGCAACCGGGAGCTGTAGATTGAACTCCAGGCCAGCAAGGAAGAGAATCAAAACAAGAGCTTCCTTAGGGCTTGGAGATCCTTATATCCAAGGTGCCATACATGATTATCTCAAACATACTCGTATGCATGTGCATTTCTTTATACAATGTCATTTCCTGAAATTTCCTACAAAGTGTGATGCACTCACTTAGAGCATTTGATAGACTTCTCCAGAGGGGCTTAACAGAAGAAGGCCTCATGTCCCCAGTGAAAGCATGCTTTCATTCATACCTTATGAATGAAGACTGATCATCACGGCCCACTGATCCTCTCACCTCCACTCCAAAGTCCCCTCACTACCTTTCTCAGCAAAGAGTGGCTGAACAGCAGCTGTCAAAAGTCCGTCACAGAAGGCTAGCCCTTACCTTCAATTGGTAGAAAGTGAGTCGGCCCAGGCGATAATAGACCTTGGCATAGTACAGCGCCTCCTTGGGACTCTGCAGCCACGGGGGACAGAGGGACAGAGTCTTCAGGTAGCAGTCCTCAGCCATCTCATACATGTTTAGAGAGAAGTACACAGAAGCCAGGCGGTGGAAAGCGACCAGCTCCTGTTTCTGATCTCCTGGGAATTACAAGAGCGAGGGACGTCCTGTAGCCAGCCCTGGCCATTGTCCACTCATACTCAGCCCCGAAAACTTCGAGTCTACCAGATGTCACAGGTTAAGGGCAGAGGAGAGAGCACAGAGGAGGACCCTGCCCGCATGGGCTTAGTGTTTCAGAGCAAGGAACTCCTTAAATGATCCCACAAATAGAACATTGCTCCTACGGAACGTGTTACAAAGAGAGCCACAAAAAACTGAGCTGTCTGACTTCTGGAAGAAAATGTTCTCTGTGTTGCAGATGATACTGTAATTCAGTAGTGAGAGGGGAGCTAGTTCTCAAAACCTGTGATGGGATATGATGACAAGACCAGCTTAATTTAGCAATTAGGAATTGCTTCCAATGAAGGACATTAGGTAGCAAACATCCTTGCCACGTGAGGTCTCTTCAGAAAGCCAAGTGCCGTCCCAGCTCCTTACCAACTCTCAGTTCCATGGACTCTACGGAGACCCATTCTCTCTTAGCCTAAGCTTTCGTGGCAGTGGCTTTGTGTGTACTTAGGGCTCAAGGTGTTTGAAGTGTGTGTGAATTCGTGGTTTTAATAACTAACCATTTTAATACAAAGTACTTTTATTAATATAGAGAACAAAAGCTCCTCAGCCAGTCCTGTCTTTTGAATGTTTGCAATCAATCTCTTTTAAACTTCAAAGAACCAAAAGCCAAAATTATAAAAAACAGTCCAAAGGAGAGAAAAGTTTCTGATCTGGGAAAATTCAGTCACAGAGACACCTGTGTAAGGTGAGCCCCGCCTCCTTAAGCGCCTTGTCCAGGAAGCAATAGATACAAAGTGCTCAGACTGAGCTGCCCAAGGTCCCTCAGGCCTTTCCTGAGGTCAGCCACAAAGCTTTGATGAAGTTTCCTGCCGTTAAAGTGGAGAAAAAAGGCAAGAGTCCTCTGGTTCAACTAGCTACAAATAAAGCTCACTACCCTCTGTATCAGTTGGCCTTGAGAATACCTAGAAGTCCCACCACTGAGCTCTCCATTCGCTCCTGCAGCGAGTCAGGGCTTCTCTCTGAAAATCGAGACTGCTTTTCCTAAAGTACACACACTCAAGACTGAGTTTGTTTTCAATCTTTTTAATTCGACCTTTCCTCCCTGCCGATGGCTTACATTATTTCCCACTAGCTTTCCCTGTAAGCAAAGGCGCTTTTAAATATGTCCTGAGTTAGGTTAATGGGAACTTGACCTTCATTTGCATTTCCACTCCATGGGGAAAAATGTGCTTTGGCCTAACTACCAATCAATTAAAAATTCAGCATCCTGGGCTACCAAGTGAGTTCCAGGAAAAGGCGCAAAGCTACACAGAGAAACCCTGTCTCGAAAAACCAAAAAAAAAAAAAAAATCAGCATAAAAAGTCTTTATGTAATAAAGGTATTACATGTGCATAGGACAAAGTACCATTTACCTCATGGGGGACCGTTACCAACTGTGATATAATAATTACCATCGGCAACAGTGACCTCAGAATGAGGATTTACATCCCTCATTCCATGCGATATTTATATAGACAATTATTGCTCTTCATAACAGAGTTGAGTAGACACTCATTTGAAACCTGCTCTGTTGATGAGGAACAAAACTTGTGGAAATTAATCCTTACTCAGTTACATTTCCCCTGACTGCTGAACCAAGGATTAGAGCCTATACAGACAGAGTCCAAAGCTGGTGCCCACTTCCCTACTAGCCACACACATGCCTGCATGGCGTTTAATTCCTCTGGCTCCCATGCACCTATGAGGTAGGACCACCTACCTGTGAGGACACTCAGCCTGGCAGCCAGGGTGGCAAATTCCAAAGCCTTCTCATAGCCCTCGAGGCTGATCTGCAGCTCCGTCAGTTTGTTGAAGATCCGAAGCTCAGTTCTCACCGCCTTCATTCTCCTCGCTAAAGGAACGGCCCCAGCCTGAGATCCGAGACACAGCGATCTTAATCTACAGACACCCCTGCACTCTACAGGCCTGGCTTCTCCTGGAGGGATTGTGGTGACCACTGTGTTCCCCTGTTACCTTTTCTCAATTGGCTCAGCTCTTGGTGCTTTGCCTAGATGTGACCAGTTTAAGAACTGGAGGTCATTGGACATTCTAAAATGGGATCAACTAAAGGCAGAAAGGAAGTCAACGTCCTAACGATGAGGATAGGAAATGAAAAAGTGGCTAGGCAGTTTAGAGGCAGGGATCCCAAAAGTGAACAGTTCCATTCTCGTCCTTAACCAGAAGCAGGACATGTCATCCTTGTCTCCCCAACCAGGAATGCCAGAAGGCAACTCTGGCTTATTACTTCCTGAATGATATCTACCTGGGAGGCATCTTAGGGATGCAGCTACACTATAGACACTAATCCCTTCCAGTGAACAACTTTGGAATGGGGGGTCTCTAGATTTTCATAGTGAAAATAGGCTATAATCATTCCCCAACCATAGCCCAATCCTAAATGATTTTAAGGTCTCAGCTCTTAGGAGGGAATGGCCTTGAGGCCATTGAGGATATCAAGGCTCTGTTGAGGCCCCATTAAAGAATGGAACCAACCTCCAGCCCTGGGTAAAAGATGTGACATTCTAATCTGCTCCAAAAATTGGGATATTACAGACAATTGTCTTCCTCCTTAAGAGTTAATCCATCTGGGCCTGCCAGTCACCTAAAGCTACACTAAGAAGATAAGGGAAAAGTGTCCCCTGAGTGAGATAATGTCCTTTTCCTTCCCAGAAACCTTTCCCCCAGGCCAGCTGCCTGGGGGTCTTCTATCAGACTGCTGAATTTCTGCCATGTAGCCTGGGCTCTTTTCTGAGTCCTAACTCGGAAAAACATAACATTTTCTTTGCCTTCCTTTTTCTTTTTCTTTCAGATGTTGGGAAAGCTTTTCTGGTGCTTTTCCTGGTGCTCTGATCTTTCTCTATACCATGCACCCTCCTCCACCACGTGGCTGCTTAACAACCAGCATGGCTTGCCCTCCTCTCTTCTCTCTCCTCCGGGTGCTGCCATGATTTACAGCTTGGCTGCCTTGTTTTTCTGTTAAACTTTAATAAAAATTGTCATTGGGCTTCTTTCTAGGTCGATTTCTAAATTCTTTTGTTAGCACAGCTAATAACACAAAAGCGGGAACTCCAGTTTCCCCAGCAACATATGGCGCCCAGTGTGGGGCTCTCCAAAGTTCCCAATAACTCTGAGGTCACCCGGGGAGTCCTTCATCTCAGCTAATTTGTGGAATACGGATATGAGCAGGTGTCCGACAGTGTTCAATAAATAATGCTTCCCACTGTTTTCATAATTCTAGAAGTTTAGGCATGCCACTTTGTGTTTTTAAGCCTTAGTTTTCTTCTTCAATTAATGTATTTTATTGTATGTATATGAGTGTGTACCTGCAGGTATGTGTGTGCACAGCGCATGCTGTGCCTGAGGAGGCCAGAAGATGGCACTGGATCCCCTGGAATTGGAGCTATGGGTAGTTATGAGCCCCCATGTGGGTGCTGGGAACCCAACACAGGTCTGTTCAAGAGTAGCAAGAGCTCCTAATACTGAGCCACTTCCCCAGCCCCAAGCCTTCATTTTATTGTCCATAAAGTGCACATGAAAATAAGCATCTTGGTGGTCAGTGATGTATGTGTTTCTTGCTCTGCCCAGCACATATTTTTGTATCTAATCATGGATGATGAAAAGCAGCAACTGAGTAAAGAGTGTACACCCAAACAAGCAAAGTTTTAGGACCAAATATTTCCCAAACTTCAGTCAGGTGACGAGCAACAATTCATATATCTGCTACACCTGGACATTGACTTTATTAGTATTATTTACTCTCTTATTTTCTAGCCCCATCATTTGCAATAATAACTGTGAAGTCATGATTTGATGAGCTGGTGTTATGCATCTTAATTTTTAAATACACTTTAATACATGCTTATTAAAAGCACAGTAGCATGTTTTTTGGTGTCTGTGGTGGTATGAATGAGATGTCCCCCATAAATCCCAGGCATTTGAATACTTGGTTCCCAGTTGATGGCTGTCCTAGTTGATAGATGTTTGGGGAGGATTAGAAGGTATGGCTTTACTAGAGGAAGTATATCCCTGGGGGTGGACTTTTTTTCCAAAAAAACTCACTATCTCGAGTTTGCTGTCTCTAGTAGGTTGAGATGTGAGTTCTCAGATGTTACTGCTCCTGTGCCTGCCTGTGATCACACTTCTCTATTGTGATGTTACTCATCCCTTTGGAACCACAAGCCCGAAATAAAGCCTCCCTTCTATAAGTTGCCTTGGTCATTGTTTTATTACAGCAACAAAAAAGGTAGCCAATACAATGTCCACCATTGCATCCTTAGGTCATCTTCCATAATGCTACATTAATAAGAGAACACTGATAATCTATATATGCTATCACTGTAAGGTGCTGTACACAAGAGACCTAATTACTATGGTATTTTGTGGCAGCTAAGTCTCATACCTCAAGCCAAAGTGTCACAGAGTGGATGAGATCCTTTGCTAGGCTAAAGATAGGATAAAGCTGTGAATGCTGAACAAGGAAGATGGTCCAATGGAGCTGCCCACATTTGTGCCAGGGTCTGGTTCAGCACAGGAAGTCCATGGCTTACCCGGTAATACTCCATAGCACGATGTCTGTGGCGGGTACCATTGAAGAACACATCACCTGCTTCTTCATAAAGCTTGAGAGCAAGGGAGGGCTCCTCTGACCTCAAGGCTGTTTGGATGGCCGCCTAGTGGGACAGAAATGGGTGTCAAAAGCAGAGAAAAGGGCATCCAGAGCTCTGCGAGACAAGCAGGGGGAGGATCCAGGGTACCTAGTCAGAATTCTAGAAACCCTAGTCATCATGTGGATTTGGCCTTCACCCATGAGGCTGGAAAGAAGACTCTGATGCTCTGTCTAGAAGTCTACCCATGTAAGAGGATAACATTCTTCTAGTGGGACTTGGGGAGATCTTAGTAGTGCATAGATAAACAGTCTGTGTTTCCATATTTAAATATTTATTTTATTATGCTTCAGGAAAACCATTAAAAGTGAGTCAAGCCAGTGATTTGAGACATTATGTAAAGTTAAGTGTTTTTAAAAGGTTGATTTGAAGTTGAGTCCAAGAAAAACAAATTAATAATGCTTCAGAGGGTACATGGATTTAGCAACGGCACCCACTTAATGTATAAATGACTGAAATTGGAAATGTGGGCTCCACTCCAGCAAGTCAAGACAGCAAGACTTGGAACAAACTCCCAACTCTTCCAAGCTTAGGTCACTAGTTATTAGCAGCAAATGTTCTGTATTTACTGCCCCTCCCCCAGCTCCCACAAGCTCTCATGTCTGTCTTTCAGTCAACTTAGAGGAGGGCACACCAGGACCCACCTGCAAGTACAGCTCCACCAGCTCGTCCTCCTGCATGAGGTAGTGCAGACGCCCAGCCCCCAGCCAGGCCTCAGCCGCCTTGTCTCTCTCTCCTAGGTCAACAAATATACGCAGACTCTCCTTGATGCAAGTGAGGGATCTTCTGAGGGACCTGAGGACAGATGTGGACCTGTGAGCTGTGGAGGATCCAAGGGCTCTGAGGTCACTCAGCCCAGAAGGACCTGGGATTCTAGAAGAGAACAAGTTTGCCGCAGACCACAGAGAGAGCAGGGCCTGATTGGAAGCTCATCTCTGCTGTGTGACCTTGAGACAAGGTAGTACCTACCTGTGCCTCAGTTTCCCCGTCTGTAAAAGGGGAACGTAATTGTCCTGCCTTAGAAGATTATTGTGAGGACTGAGAAACACAATACATCTAGAATGTTCAAACTAACACCTAGGAGTTAGTAAGCAGTTGATGAGTGTTTAAATATCACGCCCACCGTTACTAACCCACAACTTTCAGATTACACTGATGTATGTTTTTCATAAGTGTCTTAGAAGACACCAAATGTACTTTTATGAAATTAATGCTTGAGTATCCATAGTGCTAATATGTAGTGGGTAACTTGCAATCATGAAGATTTTGATGGTTCATTAAGAAGAGAAATCAAAACGGACTGAATTTTTTGAAGTTTGGTACTTAATCCTGCTTGAATTATTTGGAGATTCTTTAAATAGTTGGTACTCCTTAGTTATTTGGGGGGAAATGTGTCACATAGAATATGCAATTTCTCCATGACAGCAATTAATGCAGAAAAAGGATGTGGGTGACAGGGTGGCGTGGACCCCTAACAGGTGGCTCCTGTTAGGGAGCGACAGGGGACACTGGCCACCCTCTATGCCACAGATGCCCCCCCCCAGCAGCAAGGAGTCCCTTGGGAGCTTTTCAAAGCAAATGCATGCAGCCAAGCTGTGCAGTTCACCAGGGTAGCTTAAAATGTCACACTAGCCGGAGCCCTGGACAATCTCAGACAATCTGGGATTATGACCCAGGCGCTAGCATTTTGTCACGGCTCACATGATTCAACTGCACAGCTTGGGTTAGATATGCTGCTCTAGTCCAGTCTTTCTACACTCTAGAGCAGCAGTTCTCAACTTCTGGGTCACAAGCCCTTTGGCAAACCTCTATCCCCCAAAACATTTACATTCTGAATCATAACAGTAGCAAAACTACAGTTCTGAAGTAGTCAACAAAGGTAATAACATGGATGGGGGTCACCACAGCATGAGGAACTGTATTGAAGGGTCGCAGCATTGGGAAGGCTGAGAACCACTGCTCTAGAGGAAACAGTTCCAGAGATGGGAAATGACCACACATGGCTGTGCAGCAGACCAGAACCCCGCCCACAGCCCCCTCTCCCACCACCATGGCCTCCACTGCATCAGTATCACCTGAAAGCTTTAGAAAACCTCAGCTGCCCAGAGCCCCCTGGGACTAACTAAATGGAGGCATGACCATCACAATCCATAAATCTGAGCTCCTGAAACACACTCTGTTTGTGATCACAGGCATCCAAGTCCAGCACATACATCTTCTAGAAATCCAACCACATCTGTGAGCACATACACAGGAAGCACACCTCAAACACAGTTAAAACCTGTGGTACTTTTGGTTCGGCTTGTCTCACGAAGGCTAGTGTATTGGAGGCTTGATCACCCCTGTAGCAAAACTGAAAGGTAGTAAAGCCTGTAAGACACAGGGCTTAATCCAAAGTAACTGGGTCATGGGTTACCGGGGCCATTGCTCACAGAGAGGGTGACAAGGCTCTCCTGGGACCTTGGTTAGTTCTCATGAGAGTGAGTTGTTCTGGAGAAACTTCAGCACAGCTCTGGTTTCTTATCTCACCAAACATTCTTGCCATTGTGATGCCATTAGCCAAGGAGGCCTTTGCCAGACCTGGAGTGATGATGGCTCCGGCCCTATTGCCTAGCCCGAGGTATTTTGTAATAGCAATGGAAAATGGATTAATATGCTGGCTCATCGTGGACAACTCAGCTGTCAGGCCCTTTCTCCAATGAGGGATGCAAAGACTGCCTTGACTGATGATGAGCTCTGTTCTGTACTGGCAGCGAGGCAGCTTTGGGCCTCCTGAGAAGAGTATCCAGACCTTTGGCCCGTGAAAGAGCTAGGAAAGAACTCTGGTTGTCCCTACTGCCCTGCCCTTGACGTAAGATGATTGGCATCCGGGGTGAAGAGTAGACTCTCTCAAGTATTAGAGATCCGAAGCTTGGACAATGCTGAAAGCTGAGAAGCTGCATCCAATACTGCGTTGGCCACTGACCTCCCCAGTTAGGACAACCACAGTCTTTGAAAAGCCGGGGAAGCCCCAACCTTCTCTCCCCACATCTGAACCGGGTTAAAGCACCCCAGGCCAGTCTCCAAGACTCTCCTCACTCTGACTGGAGCGAATGGTGAAGACAGAACTCATAAATCTTGTCTTGATCCTATTTCCGCTTGTGTTTTATTACCCACTTACTGTCCTCGAATGTCCTTGCACTGAAGTTTCTGTCTCCAGCTCCCCAGGGAACACGATTTAGATTCTTAGAGGCTAACACATGGAGTAGGCACTTGACTCCTTGCTGGGGAAAACAGAGATAAGCATTTCTCTCCAAGAAACTCCCCGGGGTGGGGGTGGGAGGTCAAACATGGAGACTCAGGAGTGCAGGGACATCCAGACCCCATGTGAGTAGTGGATTTTCACCAGGACACACATTGGACTTTTGAAAAGCACTCAACAGTTTAAATTGAGAGGCGTGTCCAGCTGCCTTGGGGCTTTTATCACTCCTTGCCACCCACCCAGCCCCCGTATGATAAATCCAACAGCTGTGCTGTGTCACACACGGGCTTGACCTGGAATGACCCAGCACCCCAGTTCCTTTTACCACCACCCGAAGATGTAGAGCTGGCTTGGCCTCTGAATCAAAAGAAAGAAAAAAAAAAAAAAAAAAAAAAAAAAAAAAAAAAAAAAAAACCTCGTGGGTTACCATCAATTCACTCATGTGACTCTATTCAGTCTTGATCGTCGTTTTAACCATTTTTCCTGTCTCCAAGTTCACACCCTGGGTCTCAGGACTTGTTTCTTCCTCCCCATCCAAAGAGGGGAACTGTGGCAAAGTGACCCCAGCACATCTGTATTTCCAGCCAGCATCGTCCTGCCAACCCTGCCTGGGTGAACCTGCCTGACCTTCAGCAGAGTCCAGCCTCCAGGGGTCTCATCTGTCCTTTTCCTACAGAAAGAGCTCTACTTTCAGAGGGCTGGCCGTCTGCCAGGTGGAGGATGTGCATTTCCAATGCCCATTCTCTCGAGTAGAACTTCAAATTAGCAAGGCGCTTAGCTGATATTGCAAATAAACAATGGCTTTGAAAAAAAAAAAAAGCATTCCCAATCCCCCTGTTCATTTCTAAAGCTTTATTTCGAACTCTCTGTTACTTATTGGTGGTGGTAGTGGCAATATATAGCTAGCTGGAGTTTACTGGGCGTTGAAGCGTGCCCTGGGCACTTTGCACACATAATCTCAATTAATCATCACAATAGCTCCAAGAGAGCAGTACTGCTACTGCTATACCCATTCCACAAAAGGGAAAATAAAGGTTTAGTGAAAGAGCTGGCTGGCTCCATGGGCTAAGGCACTCGCCACCAAACCTGAGCATCTGAGTTCTGTCACTGGGACCCACAAGGTAGTCGAGAAACCTGACTCTGCAAGTGTCCTCTGACTTCCATATGGACACCATCACACACATGCTGTGCTTCTCTCTCTCTCTCTCTCTCTCTCTCTCTCTCTCTCTCTCTCTCTCTTTCTCCTCTCTCTCACTTTCTCTCTCTCTCTCTCTCTCTCTCTCTCTCTCTCTCACACACACACACACACACACAAATAAATAAATATAATTAAAAATGGAGAAATAAGGCTCAGAAAGTGTAACTGGGGTCAGGTAGTAAACCATGTTGAACCAGAATCTAATACTAAGTGTCTAATCACACATTCAAGCAACCCTCACGGAACTTCTGGCTCAGCTATCAGTTGCTGGAGAGCTTTGATTACTTTTTTTTTTTTTGCCACTTTTAAAAACACTGAAACTGTTAAGGACATAAATGATTGCAAACCTTGAACAAGATTTCCTCATCTGCAGAAGTGGGTGGTAATGTACCACAGCCTTGGGATCAAGTGTGGGCATGGTAAATGCAAGTGTTTCTTCACTTAGGATTGCAGAACAGTTAAGGATTAGTCATATTGGTTATACTGGAAACCAAATGTTGGAGGCTTTTTGTTGAGTTCTGTTGCTTGTTTTGTTGTTTTTATTTTAGTTTAGTTTTATCTTATTATAAGCAAGCAGAATAGAATAAGAATAAAAGCTTGGAGGAACAGATCCTAAGCTGGCATTACATTCACATGCAGAGACTAATGGGTCTCCACACGGGCCTGCTGCATACAAAGCATTCCTTCTCTCTTTCTAGTTAGTAGTATGTGGATGCACTTACCAGTGTCTCCCACTGCGTTGGTGACTGTTCATTTTCTTTTCCCTTTACTATTCTGTGAGCATAATAAGCTTGGGGACTGTAATTCCTTTATCTTGCTCATTGTCTGAGCCACAGAAATTGATGAACAAATACTTTTTCAGTGGATCCAGTAAAGTTACAAGGTCCTCCTGAACCCTATCTGGCTCAATTCTAGAAAAGGGGATTGGTTCATATGGTGGATTGAATGAGAATGTCCTCCTCCACCATCACACGTATAGGCTCATATGTTTGAACACTTGGTCCTGGGTTGGTAAAATGGTTTGGCAAGGTTAAGAGGTGTGGCCTTGCTGGAGGAGACATGGCCTTGTTAGGGGAGATGAGGTCTTGTTAGAGGAAGTATACCTCGGGGGTGGCTTTGAGGCTTCAAAAGCTTCCCATCATCCTCAGTGCATTCTGCCCACACCACACACACACACACACACACACACACACACACACACACACACAAACACACACCAGCCATTGCAGTTCTGAGATGTGAGCTCTCCACTGTTCCTGCCACCAAGACTTCACTCTGCTGTCATGGGCTGTAACCCCTGACACTGAGGACCTATTAAATGCTTCCTTCTACAAGTTGCCTTGTCCATGGCCTTTTATCATGGCGACAGAGAAGTAACTAACACAGTCTGTGTGCATCAGATCAAGACAGACAGAGATCAAGATCCGCAAAGATTTCTCCCACCCAGAGACTGAAACACTTCGTCCAACTCCAGTCTGGTTGTTGTCGCCTGGGAGGCAGAAGGCCACTGCTCTGTAGGTACCGAAGAGTGAGCCAAACTTCTTGTCACCTGCTAACCCCTCCCACTTTAAACACCAGAGAAAATCATTAAACTAAGCAATTATAACCACCAAAAGGGACAGAAGAAGAGGGGGACCACCTTAAATAGGGAAATCGGGGAGTTGAGATAAGCCCAGTGAAATCAAGCGGCATGCTGAGTCTGGGCTGGGCAGGCAGGGACAGAGCCCAGAAACTCTAAGCCACGCTCATCCCCGGAATCCCGCGAGATTTCACTGCAGGACCATCTGCAAGGCCTCCTTATTGAGGGTGAGGACTGTTAGCAGAGTAAACAGAACACATACAAAGTATGGGAGTCCATGCACTGTGGACCAGGGGTGGCAAACTCTGACCCGTGTGCCCAGCACACCCTCCCATCTGCTTTTGTGAGTCGCTTCCTTGGCATGCAGCCACACTCATTTGTTTATGTACTGCCCAGAGCTGTTTTTGCACCACAGCTGCAGAGTGGAGGGGCGATGACAGGGAACATATGGCCACAAAGCCTGAAAAATTTACTATCTGACTTTTTTTTTTTTTAAGCTTGCTAACGGGGGAATGTGGTAGCTCATGCCCATAATCCTAGCACTTATGCGGTGGAAGCGGGAGACTAAAGGTTCAAGGTCACCCTGCTCTAGGAGATTCTGACTCAAAAAAAAAAAAAAATAAATAAAAGACAAACAAGTTGGCCAATACTGCTGTAGCCTCCATTGGCACCCATCCCTGCCGGGGGCCTCAGGCAAGACACTGGGCGGCTTTAGCTCTCGACTTCCGCAGAACGTTCCTGCCACATGTGGTTGCCTTGGAACAGACGCACTGCACAGCAAACAGCACATGTCCAACAAAAGCTTTCTGCTAGCCCAGTGTTTTCTTTATGGATGCTTACCGCAAGCCCAGAAGCCTGCTAACCCCACCTGACTCTGCATCCTTTGTTAGCCAGGGACTTGCGCCTTCTCTGCCTGAGTCCCAGTGCTCACCCATGTCTGTCTTCCTGTTATTTACTTGGCCTTGCTGATTTCTGGCCACTAACTCATCTACCTGAAATGCCACTCGTTACCATTCTCCTCCTTTCAAACATCATAGGTAGCCCTCAGGACTCTCCTCAAATGTTTTACCCAGATGACTTCTGTCACACGGACGCTCCGATCCCTATCCCTAGATGACTGCTGTGACGTAGATCCACTCCCGCCTCCATCCCTCCCTAGAAGTGTTCTCTCCTCTAAACCTGCCTTTGCTTGTGTTACCTTGAACTTGGTGAAAATGGAAATCCTCTGAGAGGAGATGAAGAAGTCAGTCCATGACAGTAGTTCTCAACTTATGAACTGTAACCTTTTTGGGGGGTTAAATGACCCTTTTCACAGGGGTTGCCAAAGACTACCCTGCATATCAGATATTTACAATTCATAACAGTAGCAAAAATCACAGTTATGAAGTAGCAAGGAAAATAATTTTGTGGTGGGGGGTCACCACAGCATGAGGAACTGTATTACAGGGTCACAGCTTCAGGGAGGTTGAGAACCACTGGTCCATGACATCCAGACCCACTTAGATAAATTCTTCCTGGGAATCAATGCCAGGAAAACTTTGCTCCGACAGACACATTTGTTCTTCGTGTTCTTTTGTTTGACAGTCAGAACCAGAGAAGGTTTTTCCCCTTTGTACTTCAGCTACCAGGAAGTGTCATGAGAAATTAAAGTGACCACACCCAGGGGTGTAGAGACACCTGTTAGTCTGTCTTTGTTCTTTGTTGTGCGTGTGTTTTGTTTGGTTTTGTTCCACTTTTAAAAGCTCTCTGTGGGATTGGGTGATCTATACATGCTAAACAAGCACCGCGTTCCTGCATGGTCTCCGATGAAACGGCGATTTTACAAAGGGACAATAACGTTCCATCTGGAGGAGCTTCCTGTGACACCTGAAGTATTTCTGAATCTCCCTGATTGTTTCTGGGGAAGCGAAGTTGCTGGCTAGTGAACATTTCCTCCAAAGAGTTCAAATAAAAAAAAAACTTTAAAACTGGAACTACTGAATATTAAAATTAAAAGACCTTGGAGCTGGAGAGATGGCTCAGTGGCTAAGATCACTGGCTGCTCTTCCAGAGGACCGGTATTCAGTTCCCAGCACCCACAAGGCAGCTCACACCCCGTCTGTAACTCCAGTTCCAGAGGATCCCAGACCTTCCACAGGCACGAGGCACATAAATCATGTGCAGAGATGCATACAGGCAAAATACCCATACACATAGAATAAAAACAAATAAAATTCTAGAGACTGAAAGAACTCTGATCTGGGTCAGCTTCTAAAACAGTGGAGCAAGGATGTGGGAAAAACCAGGCCTCAAGAAAGGCAATGAAAACAAGGGTCAAGAATTTTCAAAATAAACCTTTCCTTAGAAAGTTTGTTCAACTCTCAGCTCAATTTTATTGAGAGGGAATGCTTTCTCACCTAGCCTCGATCCTTCCTGCTCACCCCAGACCTGTGGCAACCATCAAACCGAAGCCTCAAAGTCAGTTACTGGAGAACTGTACAGATCAGGACGGATTAGGAGGAATTTGGATTCCCCAAAATTTCATCCCAGAGAACTGTCAATTTGACCCAGGGATGGCCTCTGAAAGCCTATCCTACAGAGTTTATTTTTACTGGACATTACTCAGAGTTTACTCATTTAAAAAACAAAACAAAACAAAACAAACAACAACAACAAAAAAAAAAACAGAAGGATAATTAAGGACTGCCCCTGCTTGATATAAAGAAAACATTTGGGACAAATCGGAATCTAGGGCTGAGCCTGTAGCTCAGTGGTAGAAGATTCGCTTGGCATTTGTGAGGCCCTGGGTTCAATCCTTGGCATCACAAAACGGAACTTCATAGGAGGAACTGGCAAGCACACATCAAAGCAAAAGCGGAGGAATGTCATGTCCCCATGGGCTTTGCAAAGCCCCAGCCTCTCTAGGAAGGAAGGCCATGCGCATGTGCAGGGCTGCGCATGCTCAGAAACTCCTGAGCGTGGTCCTGGTTAATACAATAACCACGGTCCTCGGGAATCCACTGAGAAAGTAAATGCAAGGGAGGAAATAAAGCGGTGCTCTATAAAATACTTACTTACCGTGAAAGATAGCAGTAACGGAGGGATGAAAGTTGAAAGGGCTATGAGACAAACAAAAAACAAGCAGCAAAATGATAAAATGGCGTCTAAAGCCTACCTTTGAGTGATTGATTACTTAACTATGACTGGGTTCAACACTTCAAAGATAGACACTGGCAGAACAGATATCTAAATGACTCAAGTGTAGACTCAAAGACACATTAGAAACCAAAAGTATGTAAAAATACACACCCCGCAACAGTTACAGAGAGAGGCATTGATAAAAGCAACAAAATTATCACTAGAAACAATGTCAGTCATTTTGTTGTGATAAGACAGCCAACAGAACGGGAAACACACTTATCACAAGTGTGTGTGTGTGTGTGTGTGTGTGTGTGTGTGTGTGTGTGACAGAGCCCAAAATGACATGTAGACCAACCTAACAGAACTGAAGAGGAATTAGACAACTCAGCAAAAACATGACTGTATATATTAATAACCCCACATTCAATAATAGATAAGACAACTAGACATGGGATAAGGTTATTCTCTAGAGAACGCCATGAGCAATGGCTCACCAGTCAATCGGCTGACTCTGATGAAATGGACAAATTCCTAGAAATACCAAAAAAAGTTGGTCAAAATAAAAAGAAAATTGAAACACACCTTGCCAAGTAACTGAGCAAAAATATGTAAGGGAGGAGAGATCTAGTCTGGCTCCCCCTTTCAAAAGTCATGGCGCAGTGTGATGGGGAGAAAGTGGTTCACATCACAGGATACAGGAAGCAGAAGACAGGGAGCCTGCACTGGTCGGCTCTTTTCCCCCCTGTATTTCACCTGGGCCACCAGCCTATGGGATGGCGCCATCTGCATTTGTGATGGGTATTTATTGCTTAGTTACATCTCTCTGGAATCCCTTCTCCAGTCCACCAAGAGGTGTGCTTTCCTAATCACCTATAAAGTGCTAATGGAGCTTGATCATCATAAAGAGCAGCCAAGTTCATTGCATGAGGCAATCAAGACAGCAAGATTGGGAGAAAATGTCTGCAACACACACGTCTGATGAGAGACTCGGGTCCAGAACACATGAAGTCTTACGGTCAACAATAAAAAGGCAAAAGGCCTGATTTTAAAACAGACAAGTGACTTGGGCAAATATTTCTCCAAAAAGAACATATAACACCCATGAAACAATGTTCAACATCTTTAGTCACTATGGAAATGCAGATTCAAACCACAATGGAAAAAATGAGATTCCATCCCACCCCACTAGGAGGGCGAAAATGAAACACATACAATAGTAAATATAGTGAGGGTATGGGAGTGGTGAGGTCATCACACATTAGTCACAGGGATGTCAAATGATACAGTCTCTTTGGGAAAAGACTCTGTAGTTATGAACCCCTTACAATTCTCTAACCCCACTCCTAGGTACATACTCAAGAGAACTACAACCCTAAGTTCACTTGTTCATGAACGTCCATTACGCACCATAGCTACAAAATGGAAACATCCTACATATCCATCAACTCAGGATGATATAAACAAATATGGCATAGCCACAGGATATTGTTCAGCAATAAAAATTATGAATAGTGGGCCAGCAAGATGGCTCAGCAGATAAAGGCTCTTGTGACCAAGCCTGACATCAACGAGCCTTGGAAACATTACATTAATAGAAAGAACCAGTCACAAAACTGATCGAATTGGTAGTTAGTGTCAACGGGGATACACAGCAGGTCTGTGATTTCCAGTGCAGGATGAGAACTGGGGAGTAGGAAGTCCTGCTGCTGATGGTTTCAGGGTTTGGAGGAGGAGGTCCTGAAGATGATTGGCAGTCTGGTAGCAATGAAACTTAGCACAGCTACATGAAAAAGCAAACACTAGAGTGTGTGTTGAGCTGTAAATTAAGTTGTAAAGGCTCTGTTGTATTGCATGTGATTAAATGTCAATGATGCTGTTATCAAGAGTTCCTGCATGATAATATCTGCTTGAATACCTGTAAGAGCAACACACACTCTCACTCAGTGGAGGCTGTGTTGGATAGTTTGTTTGGATTTTTTTTTTCCTAATCTATGGGACTCCCCAGCACTTACCATAGTATCTGGCCCATCAGAAAGGCTCCCATGGTCGAATATGCCAACTCTGAGACAGATTCCCATCATGAGACGGGGAAGTGGACCCGGGGTCCCACCACTAACCAAGAAGCTATCTGCAAATGATACCCACTGGTAAGAAGACAAACACTTTTCTCCAACGGAGTCACACTGGGTATATTAACTTCAGGGCAGGCCCTATGCCCAGCAGTAGTTGGTCAGCACAAAGCAAACTCATTGTTTGTTTTGTTTTGTTTTGTTTTTGTTGGTGGTGGGGTTTTATTATTATTATTACTGGTTTTTTGGACTCTGTTTCATTTTGCTTTGTTTTGGCATTTTTTGAGTCATTGGTCTTTCACTTGTTTGTTTTGATTTTTCATTTTCACTGGGGATTTTTTTTCATTAGTTTTTGTTTGTTTGGATTTTTATATTTTTTATTTTTAGACAGAGAAAAAGGACATAAAATTGGGTAGTAGGGAGGTGGACAGAATTTGGGAGGAAAAACATGATCAAAACATATAGTATGAAAATCTTTTTCAATAAAACAGATCTTAGCCTCAAAAATGCTGGCTCGGCATTTCATAGTGATACTTTTTAAAAAATGCAAGCAAAAAGTATACTGCATTGTATAATAGACCTTTTGCCATAATCTTACATATATTTAAAGTATATGTGTATTATATTTAATATACCTAGAACTTAGTATAGAGAATGGGATGTATAATCTTTCATATGCATGAACTATTTATTGAGATTTTTAAAAACTGCAAATAGCTACTTCTGGAAACTTGGGGCATAGGAACTTGCCAAGAAATCCTTGTTTTTCAGTGCATAATCTTCAATGCTGGTTTGATTATCTTTTTTTTTAACTGTAAGTAATTATTTAATTTTAGGGATAAAAATCTACCATTGTATCCTAGCTTGTATTCAATACTTGGTTCCTTGTTTGTGAGTACTCCTTAAGGAGGGGTCCATGCTGCTCTACACCTAATACTGCATAGGACAGGATCAAAAAGAGCATGTGGAATGGGAACCTGAATATCCATTGATGGCACTGACTACTAATCTAGTCAGTAAACACTAGAAAGCTTGCCTCCGTACTACAAGCCCTTTTTTTTTTTTTCTTGCCCACACTCTGAGCAATCCAGCCAGTGCCTCCCTTTGGCAATGAATCCCCGGCTCTCTTTCAACCCTCGGAATGCAGGGAAGCATACAACATATCAACTGAATTGATAACAACTCAGTTATCACTCAGCTGCCCACAGAAGCACAGAGCAATTGCCTAGTTCTATGCTCGATACAATGTCTGCCTACAAGAACTCTGACCATACTTTGAGTGTTCCAGACCCCCAAAAAAACCTTAGGTCTCTGACTCCACTCCCCCATATCTAAAAGGCCCACAATTTTTAGAAGCTGCCTCAAAAAATGAAGCCTCTTTGGAGGAACTAGGGATCTGATAGCCCTTGGTATAGTGAGCTGGTCTCAGACTCAACTAGAAGGTTCCTGATTCAAACTGGTTCTATGACCATAGCAACCAAGACAGTAGCTTGTAAGGACAAGTTATTAGGTCACAGCAGGACTTGGTTTCTAGACTCCTAATTCCAGCCATTTTTTCCAGTAGCTGCTATCTTCTTGTGGTCCCTACACCATATCTCTTCTGTATCTCCTGCATCATCTAAGAACAGTAATTCTCCTCTCTCTCTCTCTCTCTCTCTCTCTCTCTCTCTCTCTCTCTCTCTCTCTCTCTCTCTCTCCCTAAACAGCTTTAGGATTTCAGTATTCTTGACAACTGACCCAGAACTGAGAGCACAGGATGGTCAGTGGGAGCTGGGAACAGGAGTAGTCTGAAACTGAAAATACGCAGTCACATTTGGCAACCTTCCTTTAGTCATTTAAAACACCTGACTTTCCTAAAGCCCAGTTCCCAGATGTCTACGACTATTCCATCTCAAAATTTCACAAAAAGCCTTTTGTGTCTGTCCAGAGGCATCCAGACTCTTTGGGAATGGATGCAGGACAGGCTGGACAGGCCTTCCTTGGACACGACCCCATCCATGCTGCCTAGGTCAAAATTCTCCTCTCCCTGGCACCAAAGGCAAAAGGCACTAGAAGACATCTGAATTTTGTAAGAGAAAGGGGAACAGAAAAGAAATATGGTGAGCAGGGAGAAATACATAGAGAAAGAGTTCCGTGTGCTTGACCACTGTCTGATTGCCTACATACCCACAGTTACCATGGTGCCCTTGCTGGCTGGTTCTGTGTCCCTTGACACAGTTAACAAAATGCCTCTACAAACCCAGTCTGTAGGCAAGCCTGTAGGGCATTTCTGATTTAGTGATTGATCAAGGAGGGCCCAGCCTGTTATGGGTGATGCCACTTCTGGGCTGGTGGTCCTGTGTTCTATAGGAAAGCGGGCTGAGCAAGCCAGGGGAAGCAAGCCAGTAAGCAGTACTCCTCCATGGCCTCTGCATCAGCTCCTGCCTCCAGGTTGCTCTGAGTTCCCGTCCTGACTTCCTTCAATGATGGACTATTATAATGTGGAAGTATAAGTCAAGTAAGCCCTCCCCTCCCTAACTTGCTCTTGGTCCTGGTGTTTCATCTCAGAAGTAGAGACCCTAACTACGGCAGAAGCTAGCTTGAACTAGTTTCCCCTGGAATGCCTCTCTGCTCATCCCTAGGAAACATCTCCACTGTATTTAGAAGCCATCCAGAATTACAAATGTAGCATCACAACACAAATCTGTTACAAAGTGAAATGGAAGCTTTTAAGACCTCTGGGGAGGGGGGAAGGGGGTAAATGAAACACATCAAGGCCTGTTAGAGACAGGGCTGCAGGTTGCCCACCAGTAAAGGAGAATCCTGGCGGCCCTGGACCGGTGAAAGAAAAGAACTGGAGCAAGCAGATGGCATGGCGTGTGTGTGGGGAGACTGAGTGTCAGTGGCCTAAAGGCTTCTTGGATACATAATGGACACACTTTTGCAAAACTGAAAGTTGTTCAGAAAGCGCTAAGAAGTCAACCACAAAATACAGTGCTAATATACAGTTTTCCCACACCACGAGGTGCCTAGTCCACCCTTCTGCAACCACGTGGTCATTCTGAGGCTCGGTGAAAGGAGATGTGACTGCCTGAGTCCCAGTTCCATTTTAAAGATGAGGTCCCAATCCTGCATTTTTTTTACCATAACATTTTACACCCTGCTTCATGACACTTACTTACTGTGTGTCCTCTCTGGAATCGCAGTTGTCTTCAAGTAGCGAAGACCCCTGAAGGGGCTGTGATCCTCAGTCTAACTGCCCCCCCCCTTGAATCATGCACTCTCAGCCAGTCACGGGACACCTTGTTTTGGAAACACACAAGTAAGACTGACACAGTAATCATTACAAACCCTGTCTGTATTTCAGGGACTTTGACTCATTCATTGCTCACGGTGGTACTGTAAGATAAATGCCATTATCGTCCTCCTCTGACTGACGAGGAAACCGAGGTACAATGTGTCCAAGGCCACAGAACTCCCAGCTGATAGTGATGCACGGCTGCTGCAAGGACCCACGGTTCTCCATCACAAAATCCACGTACCACAAGCATTTGGGCTTGGCGTCTTGAGAGAAAGAGCACCATTTCTCCCTAAGGCAGGGACTCACCTGGATGTATTTAGGTTCCGATAAAGCTGCCCGAGGGACTCCAGTAACAGACCCTCCATCTCCCGGTCCCTGAGTTGCTGAGCCAGGGCCAGCCAGTGTTCATGATACGTAATGCATGCATCAGGGTTTGGGGACACCGAGCTGTAGAAATGGCAGAGGGATTTGGTGACCTGAAGCTGACCTGAACATAAAGCAGGGACATGAATGAGACACGGGCAAAGCATGTACCAACACTTTTTTTCCAATGCTCCCAGCAATATGGGACATACTCACTGTTCAAGTGTTGATGCCTTAAGCCAAACAGCAATGCCATTTCATAACAAAGGCGGCTATGGACCAGCTGGTGCCCAGACACCAGAGCTTGGCCCAACCAGAGCAACACCTGTATCAATTCCATGTCTGTCTCCTTGTTGGCTTGGAGTTCAGAATACAACCGGACAGCCTGACGAAGATAACCTCTGGCTGACTGCTGCATGCCGGACTTGAGGCTCAAGTGGCCAAGATTGGCCATAGATACGGCCTGGTTCCGCACATTCCCCATCTCGCGAGCTCTGATCAAAGCTCGCAGATAGCTCTTGGCTGCCCGTCTTGTCCGGCCTTCGTCTTGAAAGGCAAGTCCCAGGAGGTTATGGACCACTCCCCTCTGGGTCGTGCACTCTGTCTCCCTCAAGGAACACAGTAGCGGTTCAAGGATCTCCAGAGCTTTCTTGGCCTGCCTGGCTAAGAGATAAGCCCAGGCCAGACAGAGAGAGGATTCAAAGGCTTCTTGCTCCCCCAGTAGCTTCCCTAAGGCCTGGGCCTGGCTCAGGTAGTAGACAGAACCATCGGGAGACCTGTGCTGGAGGTACATTTTAGACAGGATGAGACACAAGGTCCTCTGAGTGCTCAGGTCCATCTGCTCTTCACAGACAGCCAAGGCCTGCCTGAGGGTTGGGCAGGCCAGTGCAGAAACTTCACCCCAGCTTGAGGAAGGAACACCAAGGATCTTAGAGGCATTCTGGAGGACCAAATAGGCCTGCCAAATGGAAATAGACATCCCCCGGGCACTCTGGGGAGCACGTTTCTGAACAGAGGCCACCGCAAGATGTGGAAGATATTTCTTGTCATACAGAAAACTCAACATGGTGGCTGTAGCCTCCGAGGCAGGAGGGTATCCAGAAAGGAGCTGCAGGCGCTCAGCAAATGGCAGAACTTCCTCATGTCGGCCAAGGCTCAGGAGCAACCGGACGGCCAGAAAACAGGACCTGGCCTCCAGAGGAGCACTCCCCACCACAATCCCTTGGCGTAACACATAGGCCACCACATCCAGCTCATTCTTGGCGGTGAACTCTCGGTCAGGCAGGCAGGCTAGCAGAGTCCCTGCCTTCTCAAGCAAGGTGGAGCCTTTATGTCTCAGCCTCTGCCTCAAATAGATCGCTGCCAAATTGATATACAGAGCAGACACTAGGCAAAGGTCCTCAAACGCCCCATCAAGGACTTGAATGGCCTCCTCAAAGTAGACCCTGGCCTGGGAAAGTTTGGTCTTCCTGATGCTTAGGCGGCCCAGGAGGAAGCAGAGCCGGGCATGCGCCCACGTCATGCGGCTCATCTTGGCCCACTTTCTTGAGGTCTCTAGGTAGGCCACTAGCTCATCCTCCTCAGAGAAGCTGTAAAAGGAGGAAGTCAGGAAAGAGAAGGAGAAATCGTAGAGGCTCTTAAAGTGGTCGGTGTAGCCTTCATGATCCAGAAAAGCCAAGATGGGGGCAAAATGCTCCCTCTCGTCCTCTTCTAGACTAGTGCTCAGGTCCATGAACAGTTCCGGGTCACCGAGGTCATCGGGCTCTGGCAGGTGATAGCTGTCTGAGGAGGCTGACAGGAGCTCCTCCTCCAGGTTGGAGTCCATAGAACTGCTGGAACGCCTGGAGCCCAGGGTCTGCCGCTCCTCCCAGGTCCCACCAGACCTGGCTTCCTTGAAGCCCTCGGGCAGAGATGCTGTAAGGACAGGCAGAGTTGAGCATCCCTGAGTGTCTGCAACTAGGGCAGTTCAGCTCCTGGCAAGAGAATAGACGAGCTGACCTGAGGACAAGAGGTCGGGCTCAGCACGATCACTACTCACCGCTCAGATCACTCTGAAGACTCCGGATGGATTCGAACTCACCTAGGTAGAGATGAAGGACAGGCCTGGTATTAGGTCAGAACACGTCACCATTCCAACGACCCCTGAGGAGCTTGTGAGTTGAAGTAAGGATAGGAACGGGCAGTCTTGACCCCCCTCAACATCAGCTTCAGGGTTTCTATCATCCTGTTTAACTCACACACTTTACAGCAGGGGCAGGTCAGAGAAGACAACGTGGAAACAAGAGGTGTGAGCATGGAGGTGTGTGAGAACCATCTCGAGAGGTGCAAGGCCCAAATCTCTCAGCTGCTTCATAGCAGAGCTGAAGAGAACTATAACCACAGGGCACTTCTAACATGCTGTGCTGCAGGGTATCACTCCTGCCTCCTTCCCGCTCTCCCTCCCTTCCTGCTTCCTTCCTGCTCTCCCTCCCTTCCTGCTTCCTTCCTCCTCTCCCTCCCTTCCTGCTCTCTCCCTCCCTTCCTGCTTCCTTCCTGCTCTCCCTCCCTTCCTGCTCTCCCTCCTCCCTTCCTGCTCTCCCTCCCTTCCTGCTTCCTTCCTGCTCTCCCTCCCTTCCCACTCTCCCGCCCCTTCCTGCTTCCTTCCTGCTCTCCCTCCCTTCCTGTTCTCCCTCCCTTCCTGCTCCTTTACTCCGTCCACTCATCATCCACCCACTTGACAGACAGGAGTTCTGTGTGCAGTAAAAAGTACCAAGACTGGCAGCCATAAATGCTCACTGTTTAAAGGAACAAAAATGCATCGGAGGCACCCAGTTTTGTTCCCTCAAGTAACTTGATGGAATATGCTTCATGGTTCTAGATATTTCGACTTGGAGCTAGTCCCAGGTGTAGGTAGAGTATCAAATACATCTCAAGCCACGGAGGACAGTGGAAACGGTAAGTACAGATTCAAGGCTCACACCGAAACACAAGGAGTCGGTCGGCCCAAGTCCCAGGACTGATGTGATCACGCAAGTGAAGTAGTCAAAGGGAAAAGAGAAGAAGATGGGGGGGAGGGGTGTTAATATGCATGTCAATATTTCCAGAAAGAAACAAAACAAAAGCAGAGAGCTGAGAGAATCATAAAGGCCAGGTGACTTATACTGCAGCTGCACAATGTCACAAAAGTGGGGAAAAAAAAAACTAGGCAAGAACCAAGAAGATGTGTGGAGCCCAGGCAAGGAAAGCATGTTCTTGACTCGGGAGCCCCCCACTAACGGACCTGTGGAGGTCAGAGCCACACAACCCTCAGCACAGCCACTGCTAGAGGAAAGAGTCCACTTTCCCTGGGAAAGCAGCAGCAGTGGTGTCCTCACACTTTGAATCAGTGAAATCAGTGAACTCTGGACCGTTAGCCCCTCGTCAAGCCCCGCCTCTGCCTGCTCTCCTGTGGGGAGAGCTTCCAGGGTTGCCATGGCAGGCGCTCCAACTTAGAAAGGGTGAAAGGCCTGCAGCAGAAGCTGGAAGAGCTGAGGAGTTTGCCTCACAAAGCTGTTTGCGTACTCTGGCCTCTCCAGGACTGAAGGACACATGCCCATTTCATGTGGCTGTTTCTCTCGGGGACCAGATCACTGAAAGCCTGTGTTGTATTCATCACAAGACGGGAGCAGACTCAGAGAATCACTCCTTCCCCAAGCTGTCAGCCCTAAAACAGCTGGCATTTACTAGTAATGCAGTTCCCCTTCTGGTTGCCTTGAGTCCGGGGTCAACACAGCCATAAGGCATAGCCCACAGCCAGCAAAATTGACTCCTGGTCTTTAAAAACAAGAAATGGCATACTTCCTGGGACCTGGGGATCTCCCAGTCAATGGGCCAACAGGAAACATACCTTTGATCCAAGTCTATTACCAACCACTGCTCCCCTCCCTGCTCCCAGAGCACACTGGTCCTTGATGTTCAGAGCTCTGCTCCCCCCCACCAGGAAATGCTCAGGGCTTCAGCTCCCAGGCTGAGCCCGGCAGATCTGCTACAGAGAGAAAGCTTTGCTAGGACTGAGAGCCAATATATGGGCTTTGCATTCCTCACAAAGGCTCCCTATACACGGGGAAAGTCTCCAAGTCCCTCTCTTCCTGGAAACTGGCCTGAGAGTCCCTTATGAATGAAGAATCTCCGGCTAGTCTCATGAAATGACAACCATCTAATTCAGCCGCGTAGACGCAGGCATACCACTATCACTGAGAGGTGGGAGAAAAAAGAACCCTCCCTCAGCCTTATTAGTGAGAGTAACTCTACTCCTTCACACAAAGCAGTGGGTCTTTCCCATCATAAGGAAACTGTTAGCGTTCATTCACTCATTCATTCAACATTGCCAAAAACTATGCTAGGCAAGGTAGATCAACTCCTGAGACTGATTCATTTATCCAGCAACTCAGGGTCATCTTATATCTTGGGCAGTGTGATGAAATGGGCTGCCCTGGCTTGTAGTTATCCTGGCTCATGTACTAATATTCTTGGGCCTCAGTTTCCTAATCTGTAAAATAAGGGGAGAAATTGTCTCTGAGATCTCTTTCCAGTTATTTGTATGATTTGTGAATTGGTACCTTGTCAGCCCTGTGACCTTTAGCCACGACTCGGGAAGTTCTTGCTTTCCTTGGGCTGAAAGGCCCACACAGCTGACCACCCATGGAAAAGGCAAGTTGGTTTCATCAAGTGTCACAGTTGCTGGATAACACTATGTGTGCAATCCAGAAAGATCTGAAATCTGCAGGGACTGCTGATCAAGCATGAACCAGGCCATCAAGCGAATAATGATTGCAGCCCCAAATTCCTAGACAGTGTTAGAAGGTAGAGAGAGTTTCTTTCTGGCTACGGGCTCTTTTCTGGGCTTTCTCCGGGGTCCGAGGAGCGACACTCACTAAGCCGGTAGACGGAAGCGATGTCAGTGTGAGCAAGCGCATGTAAAAAGCCGGAACACTCAGCCTTCCTGTCACTTCCCGGGGCCCAGAGAGAACATCTTTCCTCGTCACTGAAAAAGGCAGCGTTCTTGCTCCTGGATGGGGCAGAAGACAGACACAGGTTAGCGCTGGGCTTCAGATTCCCCATCTTCCTCTCTCCATACGAGGACGAGGACGTAGTAAAGCTTAGAGAAGCGGGCTTGTCCATGGTTGACTTCAATTCCTCACTGTTGCAGTCTGTGCAAGAGAAGAAAGGGAAGTTGATGACCCCAATGTCCACAGATATCATTGTGTCCAAACAGAACACAAAACACAGCAAATATATACATCAGGTTCAGTACCAAACAATTTAAAAACAAATCCTTCAAAACCCCAAAATATCATAGCAGTTAATATGTTTGAAGGGTGCTACTACATTGTTATTTAATCTCCACAGGTGCGCTTTAGTCAGGGACTATTCTTATCCCCACTTACAGATTAAAAAATAAAAAACAGCCTCTCTAGTCCCCTGGCTGTTACCCAGAGAAACCCTGTCTCAAAAAAACCATCAAAAAAGGAAAAGAAAATGTTTGGGGGGCTGGAGAGATAGCCAACTCGTTAAGAGCACTGGCTGTTCTTCCTGAGGACCCAGGATCAATTATGAGCACATACATGGCAGCTCACAACTGTCTGTAACTCCAGTTCCAGGGGATCTGACACCTTCACACAGATATACATGCAGGCAAAACACCAATGTATGTAAAATAATAAATAAATCATTAAAAAATAAAAATAAATAAAATTTAAAATATATGTTTATATATTGTATATGTTTATATGTTTGTATATGTATGTATATATATACCCATGTGTGTGTATTATATGCACACATACATATATAAACCAAATTTTTTTAGAAGCCTTAAACATTACAACATGTTCTGAATTTGCCTGATCATTTGCTATTCATAACAACTCTCTTTGCTAATTGTTTTTAATCCATGTTTGTTGATGAATATGATTCAGGAGCATATTCAGAACTGTACAGTTGGAGGATGGTAAAGTCAAAACTGAAAGTCATGTCTTGTCCATCAGCACCCATGTCAGTTGCCTCCGAGCTGATCTGCCAGCATCCTGACTTCCAGGAGTCTAAAGAGAATCCAAGAAACAGGGCGAGCTACATATTGTGGATTTCTAAACACAAAAACAGAGCTAGTGAACACAGCAAAGCACCCCATAACATGGCATGTGCTCCAAGGCTACTCTACCCTATACACACTCAAACCTGGAAGACACATGAAAAAAGAAAAATGCCTTAACAACCCCGTAAAGTTTAAAAGAGGAAGGGGAACCTCAGGGATGCAGCACAAAGGGATGAGAGGTGAGAGCAGATGCCACAGAGATTCTAGTAGTGTAGCTGGGTTATAATCACCCACCCGGGACAGGAAACTTGATCTGGAGCCTGTGTGTAAGAGGGAGTTGAACATAAGCTCCTTCATAAAGCCCACACTCTAGAAAGGCAGCAGCTTCTGTACAGAGGGCTGCAACATGTCATACTGCCGCCTGCCAATCTGGCCACACCTCTCACCTCTGTGAGTCCTGGGAAACATCAGGCCCCAGTGCCTCCACCGTTGGAGTGAGCAGGAGCCCAGCATACACGGTGCCACACAGGTATCACAGAAAATGCAACATTACAGGACCTGGACCGGGAGCTCCTCGGACTTCAGGAGAAGTAAACGCAAAGATGCCTCTTGGCAAGGAGGTTTTCTTTGCTGCAGGATCCATGCAAGGTCCATCTTTTAAAACGCTGAAAACAGTTCACACACACACACACACACACACACACACACACACACAAATGCAGATTATGAAAATGTAAAAAGAAATGTAAATTATGAAAGAAAACCAAACAGAATCCCGAAGAAGTCCATGAATCCTGCAAAATTGGAAGCAGCAGTCATCTGAAGACAGACTGACCACAAGCCTGGTTAAAACAAAGAGACAAGAAATGAAGAGGGGCTACCGTGAAAGGCTGGATGGTTTTCAGAGCCAACAATCCTCTGAGGAAAATGCAGCTCTACAAATGGAAAGCAGAGTCATAGACATCAAGAATGATAAAGATGAGTTGCATGGCAAGTTCAGTGGTAGCAGAGGAGAAAGTTAGAAAAACTGAAGAGTCCTCAAAAAAAAAAAAAAACCTGACTCAGCAAGATTGATGACAGAGTAAGTCCAACATGGTGGAGACCAGGATTCCAGGAGAGAGGCTAAAAGATTGGGAGGGGGCAATATTCAAAGGGAGAGTGACTGAGAAGTTTCCAGAATTGGAGAAAGACATGATGAGTCTTCAAACTGAAGAAGCACACCAAGTCCTGAGCAAAACAAATGAAAATGAGATTTTTAACAAGAAGAAATCCATTTCTCATAGGTCTTTCCAAGTTATCCTTTTTTTTTTTTTTGCTTATTCTTACTTTTGGGTTCAACTCTCCATAATTTAAGCATTCAATTTAATGACACAAAAGAAATATAAATGATGGCCGGGTAGGGGTGGTACATGCCTTTAATCCCAGCACCCCAGAGGCAGAGGCAGGCGGATCTCTGAGTTCGAAGCCAGCCTGGTCTACAGAGTGAGTTCAAGGAGAGCCAGGGCTATGTGGAGAAATTGCCTCAAAACAAAAAGAAAAGAAAAGAAATATAAATGACAAAAACACATACATCTGATATAAAACTAAATAAAGAACAAAATAATGAAGGCAAATGTTATAATCAATAGTAAGAAAGCAGAGACAGCCAGCAAAGGAAAACATGGTTCTCTGAAATCACTAATAAAACAGACAAAGCCCCAGCATGATGTGCTTGTATTTTTTTCTTGTTAGTTCCCCACTCACACATACTTTGAAGATGTTATTCTATGCCTAGATAAATTATCATCCGAGAGTATTTAATCCAAACAAGGGCTGAGGACTGTCGGGGTTTGCAAGCTGTGGAATGACACTGGAAGGAACTGCCAGAGTGAGCCTTGGCAGACAGCAGGGGTTAACCTGCTATCGACACCTAACAGGCACTATTCACGTCTCGGGGAAACTGTAAAGGATCAACTTCTAAGAGTAAAAAAAGACTTCCTACCTACGAAGAAATGGCCAACAGCATCATGTTAATCAGCAAAAGTGGATGTCATGAGAAACAGAATCATAAACAGAAAAACCATAAAGAGTAAAAGAGACAAAGCAATAAAAGATATAATTTTTGACACTATGAATTCTGAGTTTTCTCCTACTCTCTTTTTGCTGGTTCTGAGCAACTGGCTTATTAATCTTGCTTACTTTCTTTAGTTTTGATATCTGGGTGCATTTCCTGTAGGTTACACTTTGTTAAAATGAACTATACCACAATGGGGACATAATGTTAACTAAAAAAAAAAAAGTCCCTGTGCTTGCTATGTGAGACACCTGTCCCCTTGTTCAGGGAAGCTGTGTTGACCCCACCCCCAACCAGTGAACTCTCAATAGTGTCCAGTCTGCAAAGAGAAAGGTCTTCATGGAAGAAAATGTCCCTTCATGTTTCCAAGCAAAGCCATGGTCAAGCAAGGCTTTGACTTATCCTCAAATAGAGGAAGAATTGGTGAGAAAGGTTGAGAGGAGCCAGAGGCTGCTCTGCCCAAGCCCAGGTGACCCTTGAGGACCAGATCCTCAGCTGGATTTGACAGTAAAAAGTAAAGTGGTTAATTTTGGCCACCTGCATGGTCTTAAATACTCAACAGGAAAGTATAACCAAAGATTAAAATGACTGTTCTGTTTCCTTCCTGAGGAACAATCCAAGGGACCATACTCACCAGACATTAGGCTTAACTCCATATGAGATGTCATTTAGGCAATTTTTATCACTGATGATTTTTTTTTTTAGACAGGGTCTTGCTATGTAGCTCTGATCATCCTGGAACCTACTTTGTAGACCATGCTGACCTCGAACTCACAGAGATCCACCTGCCTCTGCCTCATGACTTTGGCTCAATTCAATCAAGAAAGACAAGCCCATTATTTTAGCCTACAAATTAAATGATAGCTAAATTATTTCTCCTCTTCCTCCTCCTCCTCCTCCTCCTTCTGCTCCTCCTCCTCCTCCTTCTTCTCCTTTTCCTCCTCCTCCTCTTTCTCCCTCCCCCTCCCCAGCCATCTGGGAGGGACCTCACACTGTGATTCTAGCAACTCCAACAGCTATCAAAGTGCCTGAAATCATCCTGAGTTCATCCATCACTCTCAAGTCCAATCTTAGAAGCAAAAGGGGTGGGGGGGGCAATCGATGGATGCTCTTATAAGCCCATCAAGACATTCAAATGTTCTTATATTTGGAAAAGTTTAAAAGTAACCTGTGGGGAGCTGGAGAGATGGCTCAGAGGTTAAGAACACTGACTGCTCTTCAGAGGTCCTGAGTTCAATTCCCAGCAACCACATGGTGGCTCACAACCATCTGTAATGAGATCTGGTGCCCTCTTCTGACCTGCAGGCATACATGCAGACATAACACTGTATACATAATAAATAAATAAATCTTAAAAAAAAAAAAAAAAAAAGTAACCTGTGCTCTGGCTTCTCCTGGATCCATGTCTAGGACTTGTAATGCTCATAACTCTTAACTTCTCTCTCATCTGTTTTCGGGCACCAATCAAAGACTTCCTTTGCTCCCCACATCTGACAGCTGACCAAATAAAGCAACTGATGCATTTTTTTGTATCTTTTAGATAGGCAACTGGATGGGGTACCCCAACCGCTACACCTGACACCCACATTCAGCTGGAAAAAGTCAGGTCAGTCATCAACAGAATTCCATAATGGCAACTGGGGCTCCCTCTTCAGAGGGGAATGGTAAGAACAGGAGCTAGAAATTGGCCAACTTGCCTAAATGGATAAAAAGATTCCAAAGAAAAGTAACCAGTGTCTTTCCTGGCTAAAATCCAGCAGTGTCCATGGGCCTCTTGACAATGTCATTCTTGCTAGAGGGTAGAGGTGCCAGATTTGTTTGGGGACACTCATCCTTACCTAGTTTCTAAGTGATTTTAGGGTTATCAATTCAGAGTAGGGAATGTTAGAGTAGCAATAAAGACCCATTAAGAAAAATCTTCTGAGCCGGGTGGTGGTGGTGCACGCCTTGAATCCCAGTACTCGGAGTCAGAGCCAGGAGGATCTCTGTGAGTTCAAAGCCAGCCTGGTCTACAGAGCAAGATCCAGGATAGGCACCAAAACTACACACAGAGAAACTCTGTCTCAGAGAAAAAAGAAAGAAAGAAAAGTCTTCTGGATGCTGCAGAGATGGCTCAATGCTTCTCCAGGTGGCCAGGTTTGATTCTAACCACCCATAAGGTGGCTCACAACCACCTGAAACTCCAGTTCCAGGAGATCCAATGCCATCTTCTGGCCTCCACAGACACCAGGCATGCACATGTTTATAGACATACATGCAAGCAAAACACTGGTCCACATAAAATAAAAGTATAAAAATAAAAGATTAAAAAGAAAAGAAAAATTTCTGGTCAAAAGAATACAGCTTCTGGCCTAGCATTCCAGTTGGGCTAGGTCAATCCCCTGGCCAAGGGAGTACCCCAAAGAAGGCAGGTTCTGCTTAAATCATGCTAAAGAGATAGGCAGAAGAATGCATCCTTTAATGAGATACTGTCCTTTTTCCTTCTCAGAATCCCTGCCCCTTATACAGAAGTGTACCAGGGTTCGGCCATGTGGCTTCTTCAGTCTGCCCATCTTTTAAACTATCCAGACAAGTTTCACTTCTTTTCTTCTGTCTGTCTCTTTTCTAAGCATGCTTTCTCTTATGATTTGGGTTTCCTTCCTCTTTCTCCAAAGTCCCCCTCCCTTCCTTCCTCCATGGGGCTATTTGGCCACAATGGGTCTGACTTCCATGCCAGCTTAAATGATACGGGTCCTCCCCACCCCCCATTCTATTCTCCTCCTTTGGGCAGCTGTTGAGATTTATAACTTGGGTTCCTTTTCTTTCACATTCAAATAAAATTGCTCTTGAGCTTCAATAAATATAAAATAAAATCAATGCTTGCCTCAAGTATTACAGGCTGGTTTTCTAATTGCCATTGCTGTGAAACCAAGTAGCTAGCATTAAAATACTGTAAAAAAAGAAACTCGTCGATTTGTTTCCTTGAACAAGCATGAGGTTTTGGCCATGTGTCTAAAGCACCAGTCAAAAATTATTTAGAAAATAACCCTGGGGAAATGTCACTCTCAGTACATAAACAATGGGGTATGAATACATACCTATGCACAGACACATGCCTATAAATATACCAACACCATAAAATCTCATATACACACACACAAAAACCCTCATACACATTCATGTTTATACCCTTTATGCAACACTAGGAAGAGTCTGGTTTAAGCAAACACTGCTGTCCTTACCTTTACGAAGAAGTGAACACAGTCTAAGAGCGACACCCTGTGGCATCGGCAAGCACACGGCACAGGGATGGCACAGGAACTTCAGCAGTGTGCTGATGGTGAGGCCTGATTGCTTGGCTGTCAAATCTCTGAACTATGACCTCTAAACTCAAAGTCCACCCTTACAGTGTTTCAGGAACATCTGCAATCCCAAGAGTGCTTCTAGGGATATAAGGATCCAGGGTCCCCCTACCTCTGCCCCTGCTCCCTGGTTCCTGAATCTCTTTCCCTTACCTACCCAACATGCAGCTTCTGATGCATTAGATCCCACAGGTGACCAGGGCATTGCCACATCCTCTGATGTGAAAGATGCTGTTCCTCGCTGTGAGAGGGGGGCCCTTATAGCAAAGCACCAAATCAACTTAGTGAGCCCGAGTTGTCATTTGGGCAGGGTCTGAGTCACAGAAATCCAAATACGATTTGTAAACTCTAATACCTACCTCTAACATAATATCCTAATATAATAACATCCTATAACAGCATCCTATTAAAACTGAACCTCCAAGATTACCATGCCTAATGGGGACAAAAATGCAGTAATGAAAGCCAAAGTATCAAACACCAGCACACTGCAGCAGGCCTTGCATGCTCTGTGTGCATGCTCTTGTTTAAGCGCTTGATGATCCTATCAGGCAGTGCTAGGCTAGCATCACATACATGTTCAGATAAGAAAACCGAGGGCCAGAAAAATAACTCACTCCATGCAAAGTCGCAGAACGGTTAGCTCATGGAGACACGGGATCCACTGGCTACAGATCTCTTTTGGCCAGTCTGACTCAGAAATCTGACAACCAGTAAGCTACTTATTATACCTCCAAGTCGTTCCCCGTTGTCAACCACAAAGGCCTTCCCAGGCAGCCTGCCTCACCCACCGATGCTGCCAATCCTGTTAACCACCCCAGCGTCTCCCGGCCAGCTCCTTCAGGCCTGGCCATTTTGTCATCTTTCTTCATCCTGCCTCAGCTGTAGAAATGGTTCTTCCCCCACTAAGTCTCTGCTCTTGTCCTTCTTTTTCCCTCTCGCCAGGACCTCCGTTACAGGATCCGTACACTTGATTCTAGGGTTCTAGATACAGGGCTTTGGATTCAAGCCCCTTACCGGTGTGTGTGCCCCCCGACTCCCCACCCCCTGCAACAAAATAAAGGGGACACTCAGACTGGCATCTTTCACTTACCTGGCTGCCACCTTCTGTGACTGTCACGTCCCAAGCCCTTCTCAGAACATTTAGACGGAGCCTCTGGGGGCAGGACACAGATATCCCTATGTGCAAGTCTCTCGGGTTCTTTAACTTCCTGTTGGTTGCTGCTCATCACCAGCGGCTCTTCCCCTTCCCCACTCCTCCTCTGGGATTCCAGCCTTAGCCTTGTCCCCGGACTCCTGCCTCCTGCTCAGTGCCCTAGTGGTACATACCTCACCCAAAGCCAGGCAGCACCCATCATCTCTCAGCCTCTGCAGACATTCAGACACTCGCCATCCTCTTAAGGTAAATGGCACACCCTACAGAGTCTCCCCACCTTCTGCCTCAGGGAAGGCCATGCCAGGTCTTGGCTACACCAGTGTTCTTCCGTTAATCTGTCCCCAAGAGGATGACTTGCTTTCCCATGATACAAAGCTTAACTCAAAGGTTGCCTTTCTCATAGTAGTTTCCTTCTCTCTCTCTCTCTCTCTCTCTCTCTCTCTCTCTCTCTCTCTCTCTCTGCTGTGCCTTCTTTGTATGTATGTTTCCTATTTTTTATTTTAAATAAATATAATAACATCATTTCCCCCTTCCCTTTTCTCCCTCCAACCCCTCCCATATCCCTGCCTCCTGCCCCTCCCATATCCCCTGCCTAACTAACTCCCTCTCCTGAGAGCTCTGTTGACTTCCGTGTCCACTTTATAAATCCCTGCTGTCCTCCACCCCTCTCAAGGCATCAAGGAGTGCCTTCCTTGTTCAAGGATTCAGATTTCACACTTCTGCATAGAAAAATAACCTGTGTCCTCTCCCTGGAAAGGGCAGAACACAGAGGGAGTTTCTGTCCACGGTCTGCTCTCTTTGTTGGCTCTTTTTTATGAGAGAAGGAAGCCTGGTATAAATACTGAAAGCATTAGACATTCCTTGTGTAGCCCTAGACATTCCTTATGTGTCCTTAGATAGTTCTTATGTAGCCACAGATATTCTTTTTTAGCCCTAGATAGTTCTTATGTAGCCATAGATATCCCTTATGTAGCTGTTCCTATCTATTCCTTATGTAGCCACAGATATCCCTTACACAGCCATAGAATTCCTTATGTAGCCATTGATATTCCTTATGTAGTCATAGAAATGCCATATGTAGCCATAGATATTCCTTTGAAAGCCTTAGATATTCTTTGCAGAAGTTTAGATATTCCCCACTGTGGAAAACTGTGGTCACAGTGTCTCCATGTGTGGAGGCAGTTTATCTTTTCCTTTGCACTTGCCCAAGCCCAACTTTCTGCTTTCCTATTTGGGTGGAAGCCCACCAAATAGACTGGGCAATACTACCCATCTCTGCCCTTCCCATACCCAGGAGGGAAGGGGGTTAGAACAGCTGGTCACCTGCTGCTAATTGATCAGATAGGTCGATCTGTTCCTCAGAAGCAGCCCTTTCAGAATCAAGATAGACGGAGAAGGTGCCTCTGGTTCTCCTTGCCAGGGCTGACATCACACATTCAAGTTTTAACCTGAACACTAAGTGTGTGGACATCTCCAAGGGACCTGCCTCCCTGACCTACAAGGGGAGAATGTCATTGAATAAGCCAGTAATCTGCTACTCTCCATCTATGTTCATCCTTTGATGGGGTCTTGTAATTGGTCACTGTGAGTGATCCCTTACACTGCACCCCTTTCTTGAGACTCTGATTATCCGTTTGAAAACAGCGAGGCTTCAAAGAGCATCTACAGAAATGAACTGAGACGATTCTTTTTCTGATCACTCCTCCTTCCTAGAGCTTTCTGTGTCCACATTGGTGTGGAATGGGTCCCCCTAGCTCTACATCCAGGGTACCCCCTGTACTCTCTGAAAAGCTGCCCAGAGGGGAAGGAAGCATTGGGCAAGGCCGCTGGGCCCCCAAACATACTCACACTGGAGAGCAGGAATCAGGATCGATGCTCCTGGTGGGGACAAAGCCCACTTCTCCTGAGCTCATTGACTTCCCAATGAACCACTGCAGCCCAGGAATGACAAAGCCGAGGATTTCAATGCTTTCTCCCCGGAGGAAGCTCAGTTCATCCTTTTGCTCCTGTTGGTAATCCATCATGGCCTTGCATCTTCCTCTGCCTGTGGAAAACAACACACTGGTCAACTGGAAAGATATAGGAAATGAGCCTTGCCCTGTCTATCAGTGTGACACAGACTAAGGTATCCCAGCCTTAGGAATTTCCATAATTCAGTCCGATCACTCATACACACACACACACACACACACACACACACACACACACACACCAAAATCAAACTGGTAGGAATGGCCAGGGATAGCAGGCTTTTCATGTTGCCAAACCAGGACAATCCAAAAAGAAACTACAATCTGGGTGCTTTTGTCATTATGTTTTAAAAAGAAAAGACACAAATATAAGAAAGGTCTTCTCAGAATACAGAATATGCATGCCTTTAAACTAGACAAGCTGATAGGAAGCTGGAATGTTCCTTATATTATCCTCAACTGATTCTACCACCATTGTACATATCACCACCACGCTTGGCACAGGACCTCAGAGCAGTGTGTGAGAATCTTTACAGCAGAAGATGCCTACACCTCCTTGCAGCCGCTTCAGCCACTGTGACACCTGATGCTTCTAAACACTAGAGTCTGAAGCAAGATACATCATGCCTGGTACCTAATCAACTCCCAGAAGATGCCACTTCACAATCACTGGTAGGACAGAGTGCTGCAGGGAAGCCAGAGCGATCTGGGACTATCCTTAAAGCCACAGTAATGACCCCATTTGACAAATGGCTCACCTGGGATCTAATAACAATGTTTTTGTGAGTACTGTACTCTCTTGTTTACAAAGCACATCTCTATACCCAGGTGAAGCTGAGGGATGAATGCCAGGCAGGGTACCCAGCAGAATTCCCCCTTTGTGGATGAGAAAGTGGGATGCAGTCCTGAGTGACGTGTCTAAGGGGCACAGGTAGAGCTAGGACTTGCTAGAATGCCAGGCTTCCCTGTTACTGCCCACCTCTCCTGCTCAGCTCTGCGACAGCATTTGGCTTGATGACACCACTTCTTTATTGAGAAGGTAGAAGCCTAGGGAAGGCAGGGAGTGCTGGTGTGAGGTTGTGTAAACCATAACAGACTCCAGAGCCCCATAGTTCTGTGTCCACAGGCTGTTTCTGCAAAAGCTAAAAGCCTTGTTTATGGCCAATTATTGCATAGTTCTGATATTTTGATTCTGTGAATCCTTATAGTTAGTTTAAGTGTTATTTGGGTTTGGAATTAGTAAAACTGTGGGGTGCTTTTCTTTTAACTAGAGATGTGTGAAAGGAAATGTGTTAGAACGGGGAGCTGCAAGGATAAACTTTCAACGGTTCATTTTAGATATTTTGTTATCTACTAAATGCATTACTTAGCAATGTGTGTGTGTGCACAGAGATTAACTGACATGTGTATGTGTGTGTGTCGTGTGTGTGTGTGAACACAGATATGTGTGTGCATAGTTGATTATCTATTCATCCAGTGTTTCCTGGGCACTCGCTACGTACTAGGCATTCATAGTCCCCTAAATCACATTACTCTATGGAAAGCCAGAAAATATTTGAGTAAGGAGTTGGAAACTGGTGGCCCGCAGGTCACATTTGGCTCCAAAATGTTTCATTTGGCCCATGCAAGACTTTTTTTCTACCGGTCTATCTTTAAATCTCTCTCACCCCTGCCATTCCCTAACACCCCTCTCCCAGCCCTCTCCACAAATGCATGTTCTGCCCATTCGTGCAGGCAGGCATCTGTTTCCTCAACCCTGGCCTGAACCTTCATTTTACAGGCAAAGACCCCAAGTGTGCAGACAGTAACTGACTTCCCACATCCAGTCAGTGAGATTAGGAGGCAGGTACACATCATCTTCCTAACGATGCTGTTTTCAGCTCATACCAATGTGACAAGAGCTTGTCCAGTCTCTCTTCCTGGGGAGGCCACAGATTCCTGGGTAGCTCTTTAGGAACCATCTGCCAGTGGAAACATGGAGTTTTCAAACATTAAAACAATGAGCAGAATAGTCCCGTAGAAAAATGACAGTGATGTTATCGTTCACCTTATTTTAATGACAGCAAACCGAGAACTTACTTTACACTGTGAAAATGAAAGTCTGGGATCTTCCCTCGCTCTGTAATTCTTCTGCCAGTTAAATAACTTGCACACAACCTTTAATATTCTTACTGTCGATTCTGCCAGCGTCAGGCAGAGGGAATAAGACATGAGACAAGATTGTCGCTCTATCAGCTCAAGTGTACAGTATCCTCCAGCAGAGATTCTCAAACTTTAGTGTGAAGAACAGGCCTGGGGACATCATTTAAAATGGGAGTTTCTGGGCCCAACATCAAGAGAATCGGAGGAAGGTGGAGGGGGCTGAATTCATAGTAACACCCTCAGGTGACATTGACCGGAGTGGCCCCAGTTCATGCATTGAAAAGCACTTCAATGGAGATCATATACTTCTTCCTATATACTATGTCCATCTGAAATTTAGAGTTTTTCCCACTTTCATCAAATAATACAATTTTAAAAAATAAAGGAGATTTAAAAGCCACCCCAATTCTGTCCTCTTCCAGGCACCAGGAATACCATATCTAACAGGATATCTATTCTATTCTGTCCAAACTTCAGTCTGCTCTGGGACCCTCCCCCAGGGGGTAGGCAGCTACTCACTGATGGAAAGGAACAGACAGGGGCTCCAGGGCTGACACAGGCACCAGGCCCCTCTGACCCGTCACTAAAGACACGCCTTCCCACTCAGATTCGCCTTCAGAGAGCACGCAGATTAGCTCATTCTTGCACAGTGTCAAATACTCCCCTTCCTTCTCATCTGGCTGAGCCACGGAGCACATGGCTCTGCAGAAGAAGTGGCCTGCAGGGAATGAGAAAAACCTTCCAAGGAGCAGCCGGAAATGGGAGAGCATCTCCTTTCAGGTACCACTTAGATACAGAGCCCAGACAATTTTCTTCCTCCGAGTAAAAGTCCACTGTCCAGGAGGAGGCACAAGGGCCTTGTGCTGTGATCCCAGGGAGTAAGAAAAGTCACTGACAGGGAGTTCTCTTAAAATAGATACTAATAGATCTGAGTAATTTGGGAGAATAAGACTCAATTGGACTTTACCTCAAGAGAGAGAGAGAGGGAGAGAGAGAGAGAGAGAGAGAGAGAGAGATGAAGCAAAGCCCCACAGAAATACATGTGCATTTACACAACTCCAACTGTCTTTGCAGCCCTGCCTTTGCAGCCCTGTACTTCATTCAGAGCCACAAAAACAAAAGGAAGTCATTTAGATGAACGCAATGAGGCCGAATGAGCTTGTAATGGTACAGCATGGACTCTGTCCTACAGAGCTGTGCACTAGAATTGGAAAGAGAATGACTTTCGGAAAACTACCGTGGGCCAGTCTGGCTTTCAATGTGTATTAAGTGATCAGCCCTGACCAACTGCCAGTCAGATGACATTTTCACTTGTGAAAAGGTCAGACAGAGAAGCTTCAACTGACCCCTCATAGTCCGTTATTGAATTTCGTGAGATCAGGTTTTCTGAGATTCATAAATTTATTTTGCAATCAAATTACATCATGTGTTCATAGAACCATCTCTCAATCCTGGAGACCGTTAGAATTACATGGGAAAGCCTATTTTTAAAATGCCAATGGCAGGGTCCCCACCTCCAGAAACTCTACCAGCCTGGATAAAGCCTGGCAGTCCCACCCCCATTAACTTAACTTAAACTCCCTTAAACTCCCAAGCAGCCTGAACATGAATCAGTGAGACCAACCAACTAACACAGCTGTTTGTGTGATGTCAGGACTGGTCTGAGAAGGATGCTTGAGGTTACATTACAACAGATAGGTTCACTCAGGCATGTTTTCATCCTTCTAAGACTTTTTTTGTTTTGTTTTTGCCTCTCTTGGCATCTTAATTACTGAGGGACTCCAATAACAAAATATTTCAATGAGGCCCCCATTCCAAATCCCATGCCAGACTCACCTTCCTGCAGCAGGAGGCCCAGGTACATGTTTTCCAAGTGATTGTCATCCACAGACACTTGGATCTCTGTGTCATCCACCAGTCTGTAGTTGAGCCAATACTTATGGTCAAAGAAGAGCTGTTCCAGACATGTGGACACATAGCCTAGAGGTCAAACCAACACAGCCAAACAAGGTGAGTTCTGCCCTGAGCGGCCACAAGAGAGAAAACACATACCCAGACCCACCAGTTAAATGGAGCAGAGTGCTCACTAGACACTATCATATGCCAATATTCTTCGAAACATGAATTATTCATATTGAAATTCTGCTCCTTTTGAATCTTCTTCACTATTCCTATAATGCAATAACCTCCCATCCTCTACCCCCACTGTCTACCACAAGAGTCAAATTTGAAAGTTCACACCTAGGAGTCTTATGAAAACACAGAGGCTAATTAGCAGGTCTGAGTTAGAGCCTGGGTTTCTGAGTCTGTAACAGCAGCACACTCCAGGGAGTGAACGAACCGATCCACAAAGCAAAAGTGTAATAGTGACCATCTATCATGGTCATAGGAAATACGGCACAGAGAGCAGGAAAATCACCATGAGTATAAGAGAAGTTTCCCGCTCCAGCCAAGGGTCACTTTGACCCTCCGCCCAGCTCAGCATTGCTCTCTGGGTATGACTTCAGGGAACATTTGTAATGTAGCAAATGTTCATCAAATGTAGGTGACTTGGCTGTGAAACCATCAGTTCCTGCCAAGATTTTTTGTCCTGGAACAGAGGATGAAACAGTGTCCACTACAATGGTAATGTCACTGTGCTCTGACATCTGCAACTTTCTAGAAAACCCTGAAGACGGGGGCCACTTCCCAGCTAGGTCTCCCATCTCTTTCTTTGACTCTTTTACAAACACGTGGGACAAAGCATCTCCGAGCTTTGCTATTTTGAGCAGCTTCTCACTCTTCCTCAGGAGTAGTTGTCTTTCTTCCTAATGAACTTCACATCTATCTCACGGCATCCGACTCAGCAGTCCACCAAACTCTTTGCCCAGTTATGTCATTTTTAAAAAGCTCTCCCTGGATGGTAGGGAAATGAGTTTCTTCACAGACATTTTAGAGTAATAGTTAATACTTATTTTGGTATTAGCTTTAGAGAGTTTATGATATTTCAAAAAGCTAACCATCCATCCATTCAGAGCTGCATCTCCTTTATCTATCAGAGGCAAACCAATTCTCTGATATCAGGCTCAATGAGCTAGCTAGATTGAGAAGTGTGTTCTCCTCTACCTACCCAGGGCATACCTAAACTCAGGTAGGTGGAAAACTTCCAGATTTCTTCCACAGTCTTGAAGGTGATGAGGAACTGGTCCTTCTGGGACTGGATGCCCACCAGCCTTGCAGAGAGGTCCTGAACAAGAGCAACAAGTCAGCCTGTGGTAACAGAGTCACTTAAGGAGATCACATGAGGACCAAGCATTAATCAACAACTTAGTTGTTGCTAAGCAGTATGTTGTAAAACATTCTCCCATCAGTGAGTGGTCTACATTATGTTTACTGGTTACAGATGCCATCCTTTCACATTTGGGTTAGTTTACAATCTACCTCAATAGATAAATCTTTATGCACATCCTTGCTTGTTCGGGTACACGTGATTCTAAGAAGCACAGTTGCCAGTGGAGAATATATGCATCTTCTATTCTAAAATGCAGCCACACAACAGCCTCCAGAAATATCTGCCAGTATCGTTTCATCAGTAGAACAAGAAGAGGCCCAGGAGCTTCTTGCTGTCCAGTATCGGACCAAAGTAGGCTGAACCCAGTGTCACTTGCTTCACCCCAGTCTTTCTCTGTTGGTTGCTCAGAGTGATGGTCTGAACGTCCTACCCCAGGGCCAGGAACTGCCATGGAGAGCATCTGCTAGACCCAGTCCTTAGGGAGCCTAAGGGAAAGAGCATCCGAAAGAAGAGCCCCAAGCCCAGAAAGCCAGAAAAGTCAGAATCTGCATCCCCTCCACACCAGCGACTCAGAGGCCCCAGATCCTGAGCAGGTATAGATCTTGTGAGCAAGCAGGACTGCTGGGTAATATAAATATATGCATATTATATACAGTCACTATATGTGTGTGTGTGTGTGTGTGTGTGTGTGTGTGTGTGTGTGTGTGTGTATGTGTGTATAGTGAATTTGCTAGATGTCAGAACTTTGCAAGGCAAATCTTTGTGAGCAACACTTCATTCAGCTCCCACAATAAATACCTGAAAAGAGGGCAATCGTGGTATTTAATCCACTCTATGGCTTTTGTAACATCTAACCACTTCTTTTTTTTTTTTTTTTTTTTTTTTTTTTTTTTTTCGAGACAGGTTTTCTTGTAGCTTTGCGCCTTTTCCTGAACTCATTGGTAGCCAGCTGGCCTCGAACTCACAGAGATCGCCTGCTCTGCCTCCCATGCTGGGATTAAAGGCGTGCGCCACCACCGCCCGGCTATCTAACCACTTCTTAAATGAAAGACGAGGAAGTACAGCACCCTGCCTAATGGACAGGGTGTACTTTCCCTAAGATGTATACTAAATAAGGATGGCTGTTATGATTAATAGTATCGTGAAGCTCATAGCATCACCCCAGTTTTGTAAACAGATGAGGACACAGAGAGGTGAGGTAACTTTCCCGGGGTCATCTACAGTGAGTAAACCCTGATTGGCTCTTGGATATAGCCAACTTCGGACCTCAGCTTCCGCCCCTAAACATGCTTAGTTCAAGACATGACCTAACTAATGGCTAGCTCTTTGCCATCAAACCCTGCTCCCGCCAAAAGCAAAGGTGACTTGGATCTTAGGGAAAGTCATCAAAGCCATCGGCAGCTGGCGTCTTCCCTCCCCGAGTTCCAAGGATTAAAATAGAATAAAAGCAAATTTAGAAGCCCAGGGTTGGAGAAATGGCTCAGTAGGTAAAACCACTTGTTGCTCAAGCACAAGGTCCCGAGTTTAGATCCGCAGCACCCATGTAGGAAAAGCCGGGTGCAGCCACTGCACCTGTAACCCCGGTGCTGAGGGGTGGAGCAGAGACTGGAGGCATGCTGGGCCTTGTTGGCCATCAACCTAGTGAAAAGTGACAGAGCAGGCCACCTAATGTCCCCCTCTAGCCTCTTCAAATGCCCAAGCACAGTGGCCTGCCCAGGGGCTTGCCCAGGGGCATGTGCATCCACACACATGTGCATACACCACAGTTACACTCAGGCACACACATTTTTTTTAACTTTAGCTGTTAATTATGGAATAGATACCACTATGCATGCACCATGTACAAAACCAAGCTCTCTACAGGCATAGCCTTGCTTTCTACTAAAAACCAGTTGCTGTTACTCTGTTACATGCCAGCCACCGCACTTTTCTCCTTTCCACTTGTACCAGATTAAGGAGGAAATGAAAATAATAAGACGTATTGATTTGCCACGTAAGGCAATGCTTTCTTTCCCTACCACTGACAGCAACAGATTCTCTCTATTTCTGACTCTCATTCTTTGATCAGACCTTTAGTAATACCAAATATAGCTTAACTGTTAAGCATCTATCTACTATGAAAATCTATCTGATTTATTACATTGTTCCTTTCATCCCAATATTTATAGTTATTTTTTTTCCATTGGCAATATTATTACTTTAAACATATGTGCTGGCCAGGCAGTGGTGGTGCACACCTCAGTCGGATCTCTGTGATTCGAGGCCAGCCTGGTGTACAGAGTGAGATCTAGGACAGCCAGGGCTGCACAGGGAAACTCTGTCTCAGAAGGAAAAAAAAGGTGCTCAATGTTTACCAGGACCCAAGAGGAAAAAGAGAAAATGGACAGTTGTTTGTGACACAGAGACTGAATTTAGAGTGATGGAGATAGAACGTTCTGGAAACAAACATCATAAGTGAATCGAGCGCTGGGCAATGGTGACACACGCCTTTAATCCCAGCATTCCGGCAGCAGAGCCAGGCGGATCTCTGTGAGTTCGAGGCCAACCTGGGCTTCAGAGTGAGTTCCAGGAAAGGCACAAAGCTACACAGAGAAACCCTGTCTCGAAAAACCAAAAAAAAAAAAAAAAAGTGAATTGTGCATTTTAAATCACAATGGGAAAATACGTGAATGTTGCACCCTAGTAACAAAACAAAATTCAAATGTAGCACCTTGGGGGCTGGGAGTAATCTTCTGAGACAGTTGCTATAGACATCCTATTCTGCATTAATGCAAGTAACTTGCCCAAAATTGGGGGGGGGGGGTTCCTCTGGCTTAGGTCACTCATTCCTTAGGCAGCCAGTTGTTTGCTTGGGGACTTACCTTGTTCTAGGCACAGTCCTTACTATTGGGGACCTGGGATCTGAGAGTCATCCACCCCAGCTCACCTTAAACAGCGCACAGACTTCATGGTCTTCATTCTCCAGGGCCCAGAGCCTCCTCCGTGCAGCTTCCTGTAAGCTTGCGTTGACACACCTCTGGGAGCGACTCTTCACACAGAATGAGAGCACCAGGTCTGAAAGAGAAGAGAGACGCAAGGCTGGGTGCACAGTGAAAGAAAGAACCAGGGGGAAAGTTGCCCCCACAAACCCTAAATCGGTGTCCTCCAGACAATAGATCAGAGTAGGCTGAAGGATCTCCCGGGTTCCCTTCAAGTGTCCTCCCTAGGGACAGGGAAAAACACTAAGGCCCGCAGGGCTCTGGAGAGGTGGACAGTGGTCACTTTGGCTCAGGCACTGACACAGACCCAGCCAAAGTAGACATTGCTTCCAGAAGATGATGTGTGAAAATTCCAAATGAAAACTACGTTATTCAAAGTGAAGGGAATGCATTTATACACAAATTTCTTTTTATTAAACATATTTCTTTTTTAAATTTATTTACTTTTATTTTGTGTGTGTCGGTATTTTGCCTGCATGTGCCTGTATAGGAGTATCAGATCTTGGAGCTACAAACAGTTGTGAGCTGCCATGTGGGTGCAGGGAATTGAACCCGGGTCCTCTGGAAGAGCAGTCAGTGCTCTTAACTGCAGAGCCATCTTTCTAGCCCCTACACACAAATTTATAATAGGTAATAAACATTATCTTAGGAGTTGTTTGTACACATTTTCCCAACCTGTTTCTCATGCTCCAGGATTAACATTTCTCATGACAGCCAGGGAATCCAAGCGGCTGGAGGATATACCTGTGATGATTTTTTTTCTCAATTAAATCACCTGATGTGGAAAGACCCACCTTTTATTTGGATCTTTTGAGGCAGGAAAATCCACCTTACATCTGGGCCACACCTTCTGGTGGCATCCTATATAAAGGACATGGAAGAAGGAAGCTGGCGCTCTCTGCCTGCTTGCCCTCGCTTTCACTGACAAGTCTATTCCTTCACTGGCATTAGAGTCTACTTCTCCAAGACTCCAGCACATACTGCAGACCAGCTGAGACATGCAGCCTCATGGACAGAACAACTACTTGATTCTTGGAAGTTTTGTTGGCAGACAGCCATTGTTAGGATAGCTGGACCACAGCCTATAAGATACTCCAATGAATCCTCTTTATATGTTCTTCTATCAGTTCTGTCCCTTCAGAGAACCCTGAGTAATACAACAAGGGCTCAAGCCTCCTCCTCCTCATCACATATTAAGTATATGACAGTCAAATCACCTTCCTTTCTGAGATTTTGCTTTCCACCTTCCCATCTGATAGGTAGGCATTTGGGTGATGCCATGAAGAGGAGATTGTGTAAGGGCCATGTAACAGACCTCCTGACACAAGATCTGCTCTCAAAATGGTCCTCACTACTGCCGGTCAGATGCTATGCTACAGGAATACCTCCTGTCTATCATCTGGTTTCTGCTGTAAGGCTTGTCTCAATGATATCATTTTCTAATGAGGATTCTCTCTTTGTGAGTTTCACTGAAATATTAATGAAAATGGATATCTTCCATCACATTGATTTCCAAATCATTTTCTGCTTCTAAAACATTCATTCAGAAGCTTCTGCCCAGCCAATCTCATTCTACACTCAGGTCTTCACTTTAGTATTCATTTGTTTAAGAAATATTTACTCAGAGCCTAGAATACGAAGAGAGTGTGTTAAGTGTTATACAGAATATAGACAGGTCCTCCAAATATTCATTTCTCAATCTGTGTCTTTGTCATACATTTTTTGGACATCAACTACATACAAACAACTCTTTAAGGTATCATGATGAATGCACAGTTTTTGTTTAATTTAACCCTGCCCCCATATCACCTTAAAAATCTGATCAATAATGTTTCTCTAGGCCAGAAATTATATATGGAGTTCCTGATACATTCCAGATTCTAAAGAGTTTTGACTAACAGTCTGGAAGATTTGTGAGCGTAACAATATCATAAAGACACACAAAGATGCACTTGGATGTAACAAGAAATAAGGGCAACGGGGGTGGGAGGAATATCTGCAGATGGAGACAAGGAAGCTCTCTACCCAGAAGGTGTTTTGTTTTGTTTTGTTTTGTTTTGTTTTTTTCAATTGAACTTATCTGTGTGATTTAGATACCTTGAGTAATATTCTGTGGCAGGAAACATTTTCCCTTGTTTTCAAGTGAGGCTATGTCCTCCTCACTTGATCCAGGTAGATCTTTGGAAGGACTTTCTTTACCTGAAGAAAATGAAGCAAAAGATCATTTGTAACAGTATATGCAAGTCATAATTATGGACTGCAAGTTCCTACGAAATGCCAATGGTTTTCCCACGAGGAGGGGCTTGAAAGAATTATTGTCGCGGTTGCCTTGTAATTACTTAGTAGCCAGCTGTTGTGGAAGAACTGTCATACATGTTATCTCAATCCCGCAGCATCCTGGGTGTACCCATTTCACTAACCAGTCACACCCACCGGTCAAACCCAGTTCCAGGGTACAGTGCACTGAAGGCACCCCCGGCATGTGGAGCCTACACAGATCATTATTATGGCTATCTGCAACAAGGTCTGGACCAATGAGCGGGTATGGGAAGGCTGGAGTGGAAGAAGAAAGACTGGTATCATTAGAAGGATGGCTGGGGAATGGTTGTAATGTCCCCTTGCTGTCCATCTATCTGCCCACAAAGCAGGGTCCTATCTAAAAACTCTATCCTCCCAGCTCTTAAAATAGATCCTGTTTTTGTTGCTGCTGAAGTGGAGTAAAGGGTGTAGGCTGAAGCTATTAGAAGAGTGTTTGCCTAACACGAACAAGGTTCTGGGCTCCATCATAAGCAGCATTACGACCACCTCTGACATAACATAGTTCAAAGAAGGAGGACTGTGGGCTGATAGATGCATGAGATGGTTCAGGAGGCAAAGGCCATCAAGTCTGACAACCTGACTTCAATCCCTAGGAAAGATCTGATAGCTGCAACTTGTCCTCTGACCTCTACACACACACACACACACACACACACACACACACACACACACACACACACACACAATATAAATATAAATAAATGTTACAAGGGGGAAGACAGATTGGAACACAGGGTGGGGACCAGGGTGAGGTTAGAGGAGGAGTGGTATTTTGATTGCTTAAGGTTGAAAAGAGAGCAGAGAGTACAGTGAAAAAGCATGAGGAAGTAGAAAGAGCAGAGAAATGTACCCACTGCCGTTGATGCAAAGGCATGTCCAGCTACCAACCCTGGAGCAGGTCCAGCCCAGGGTAGTTTTTTTGTGCTATAGTACCCCTTGAATCATGCTCACAGCTTGGACACCACCAATAATACATAGCCCATGACGGGTCTTCACTCTGTGTGGACCAGAGAACCCAAACGGCTGGACAGCCCTCCAGGACTGGCCTCTTTCAGGGTGTTCTCCTTGAGCTCTACAAGGAGCTCAAGTCTTTAGCACATTCATTTTGGCTGCTGGACTTTGTCCTTTCCGCCACAACATTTCTCAAGAACTAAACCACTGGAGCAGAACCAGGCAAGCAAGCATAACCTCCTCCTAGGAAAGAAGGTTAATAATCTTGTCTCCACCACAAGTCACTTATTTAATCTTCACAACTGCCTATAAAACTTGGGTCGGAGGTGTCTAGGCCCCCCAGGTCTTGCCCTCTAGAGCTGTAGTTCAACGACACGGCCAAAGCATGTGACAAGACTCAAGCAGTCCCAATCACCCTAGCTAGTGCCGAACCTCAGTCCGCAGACGGTTATCAAGAGGCTTGGTCCCTCTCCACGGTGGGCCTCCGTGGTGGCATCTCGACACCCAGAGGTCTCTCTCCCTTTCTTCCCGGTGAGAGCAGTCAGCACTGTTGACGGACAGTGGGAATGAAATGGGTTTCAGCGTGAGTGGGCAGAAGGAGGTGCCAGCTCTTACCCGGTGAGCTGCTCAGTAGTGAAAGCTAAGCCGTGAGTAGGCAATCTGGCAGCAATGAGTCAAGGCCATCAGAATCATGCTGTAGTTCTGTCCACAGGAGTCAGAAGTAATTGTGTGTGTAGTGGGGAGGTGGCCACTAGCTGGAAATCATGAGACCTATCCATGGACTGGTCAAACGACTTGGACAAAGCATGTGACCCGTCCACTTCTTCTGGGGCCTTTAATTTCTCCAGGTATGAAAGAAAAAGTTGCCCAGATCAGCACTTCTGAACCCTGGCTGCTCACTTGCGTCATCCAGGTGAGGTTTTTGTATGTGCCTGCTTAGGCTCCATCAGCATGGATTCTGACTTTCGTGATCTGCAGGGCAGCTACCGGGTTAGGGATACCTTTGTTTTAAATTGCCACATGATAATATCAGTCTAAGGCAGGGCTGAGAACCACAAGAGCAGACCAGTACTTCTCAAATGTAGTGAGTGCCTAATGGATCGTCCTGGGGACTGATATTCTGCTCAGAGCTGGGCAGTGAGGGTCTGCATTTCTAGCATTTCTAGATGCTGTTTCCATCACTGGCCTGAGGAGCACATATGGAGTGGCAACTGCTTTCCTACCTTAGGACAAACCCCCAAACCTTAGCTTAAACCCCCAAACATCTCTCTTTCCTCCCTTACAAAGTGAATTTTTAGTTTTAATTGCTTAATACCGTTTAGAAATCAAAATGTTTTATTGACCCCAAAATGCTTGTCTTGACTTTGAAACCTGGAGGAAACCTTTATAACCCGGGGCTTTTGTTCCCATACAATCAGCAGAGGTGAGTGGCTGCTGCCCCACTGCTAAGTACATGCTGTTCAGCCACCACGGCCCACCCTACCCAGTCACTCGCTGTGACCTTGCATGAGGAAGATCTGACAGCAGCAGCCTGTGAAGTGAGCCTACCTTCAGGAAGGAAAGTCCAAGGCAATGGCCCTGGTGTGGGGCACAGGTCACATGGCCTGTAAAGGAGATGTGAGGTTTGGAGCGTGAGACCGAGTGTTCGATCCCCAGCCCCAAGGGTAGGGAGGATGGGACATTTTAAAAGATGTCTCTAAAAAATAAACTTGCAGAAACTGCAGATGACTATCTGCATAATTTAGGTGGCCAATGGTTTTCTAAACAGGATCGGAAAAGACCTATTCTTCCCCTCCTCAAAATAATGCATAGGCTATAATGCATTAAATTCAAGAATTTGTGCTGATCAAAAGGTGTAAAAGAGTGATGCACAGCGGACATAGTAAAAGAAAACATTAACACTACATACAGTCATCAAAGAACTTGAACCTGGAGTATACAGAAAAGACCATGAGAAACCTTCAAGGGCGCATTGGAGAGATGGCTTCTCGGTTAACCATACTTGTTGCTCTCATAGGGGACCTGGGTTTGATTCCCAGCACCCACACAGTGGTTCACAACCATCTGTAACTCCAGTTCCAGGGGATCCCATGCCTTCTTCTGACCTCCTCAGGCGCCAAGCATCCATGTGGTACACATACACACATGCAAGCAAAATGCATAAACTGTAACGAACAAGTCTAACTAAAAGGTCTTTTAATCTGTAAGAAACAAGCATGCAGGGCAGTGATGAGCTTTGTATGTATATATGGCCAACCTGCACATGCTGGGCAGGTAAGGGGCCCTGCTTGGTAAACATAGTAGGGCCAGGAGAGATGCCCACTCTGGCAGGCAGATGGGATGGGATGGGTGTGTAAGCAGCGGGGAGCTGTGGGACATTCTTGGCAGTGGAGTGGCATCATAAAAGTGGTCACTCTGCTAGGAGAAGCATAGGAAGGAATGCAGAAAAGGAAGCTGAAGACTCAGAGGGGCCTGCTGGAGAGCTGTTAAACAATCAGGAAGGGAGTGGGAGACCGGACTGTAGTTTTCAACAGTATAAAGCGACAGAACAGAGTCAATGATACTGTGTTTTAATGTAAGAAAAAGAGAAGGCATCCTGGCCTGCCAAATACTGAAGACAAATATGAGGGAGAAATAAACATCACCAAAAAATGGATGTTGGGAAATGTAGGCCCAGAAAATGAGTGGTAATTTTACCAAGATTGCACAGCAACTTAACAGACGAGTCAGAGGTCATCCAAATCACTGGGGGCCGTCTTGGTTATTTCTACTCTAGTAGCTGACCTTGGAACTCTAAGGTCAAAGGTCTCCGATGAGGAAAGCATCCCAACCCAGGAACTTGCCCCCTCCCCCTTCTCTTCTTCTGGCTTCTCTGCTCCCACCATCACCCCAAAACTTAAAGAAAACCAACACTGAAGGCTTCCCCACATGCTCTTTATTACTTCGCCCACATTTTTTTTCCCTTTGACCCAGAAAACACACCATCATCAGTTTTTGTGAGCTAAGCCACATCTGATTGCTAGAAGAAAAAAAAAAACAGTCTCTCACTATAGTTACATCCATCTATAAGGATGTATCTCAGACTGCAAAGAGGGGTCGGCAAGCAAGTTGCGTAACAATAGCATTTTGTTTATGTCTGAAATGGCAAAGTATTCTTTGCAATGACTGAGTGTGCATCGATATGTAAGAGAGGAAAAAAAAAAACCACAGAATTCACAAAAGTGATGGATTTTGCTGAGTGAGAGGTGGGAGTCAGACTGGAAAGAGCCAGCCAGGGGACCCTGATTATAGATGCAACATTTTCTTTATTCAAAAAGAGAAATGAAGACGTTCTGATGCCACAAAATGATAAGGTGGATGGGGCTCATTATTCCAACGCTATGTACCATCACTGTGTTCAGAATGTCTCTCCATCCTTTTAAATCCAGAGTGGTGCCCTGTTTATTGCTGTGTGCATTCCCCTCCCCCTGGGATTATATAAATGAGTCGGTCTTACTAGAAAGGCTGAAAAGAGAGTGACAGTGTCCACAAAAAAGTCTCCCCTACTTCTTCTATATGAGAACTCCTGCCAAATCACGTCGAAGGGGTGTTGGAGATAAGAGAGAAGTGCTAGGCACTTCTGACGTGGCTTCCTCTGGGATCTGAAGTGGGCACTTGTTGGTGACTAACGACGGCAAGAAACCTGAAGGGGAGGAGTCAGAGGTCCTGGCAACTGCCCGGGACCTGCCCTCTCACCATATGCTAGTAGGAGATGTCTGCAGAAAGTGAGAAACAAGAACAGGAGGAGCTCCAGGAAGGGTCTGCACAAGAGAACAGTTTGCTGAGGCAGCCCAAGCCAGCTTCCATTACTGTTACCCCAAGGCAAACCTGGGCAGCCACCCAGGGTCCCACGGTATCTCGAACCTTCTCCCTTGTCTTCCCCTATACACAAGGACACATGGTTTGGGCCTCACTGTTAACTTCCACCTAAACAGACCCAACAGCAGGAGCAGCCAAAGAAACTAGAACACAGACCTCTCTCCAGTAGAATAGCAAATTAGAGATCAGGTGTGGCCCGGATTAGCTAACAGTGGAACAGCTGGCCATCACTGAAAGTCGTATCTATGAGGCACACTGTCCAGTCTAATCCTCCCCAAAGTTCTTGTGATCGGCTCACTCAACGCAGCACACTGTCAGATAACCGCTACTCAAAGGTCCCAGGGACTTGCCTGAGGTCATGCAAATGTTAAGCTGTTCAGAGAAGTGTCTCAGACTGTGACGTTTCCCTAGGATATACCGGGAGGCTAGGATGGAAATGTTTACACCATCTGGCCTCAGATGCATCCTTAGCGACTTCCCTCAGGAAAAGCCGGGTGGGTGGAGAACAACACAGGATGAAGGACTGGGAAACTGTGACAGAATAAATAGTAAGTTGGCTCCCATTTAATAGTGAGCTACCCAGGGGCTACCCAACGCCAGTGGTGAAAAAAATAAAAGTGAAAGGATGCAATTATGGGATGACAGTGTCACGAAACTTCGAGGCCAGCTTCAGTGTCAGCTTCCTAGTCTCTCACCACAGAACTCGTCCCAAATGGGACTCCGTCAGAGACTGGGCTCCTCCCATTGAAGCTGGGGTTCATGTCAGGGGCAGAGCCCCTGAGCATCTCCACAGCAGATTACAACCTCAGACTTTATAAAGAGGACCCAGAGAATGTGATATGCCAGAGTCACAGAAATATCATTAACAAGGCCTGATATCTAGTCTGCATGATTAACCGTGAGCTGGACTGTTTTCAATGTTGAATGTGTAGACTTGAGCCCCGCCCCCCCCAACCCTGTAAGGAAAGCATGATGGGTCATAAATCCTACATATGAGGAAACTAAAACAGGAGAGTTAAATAAGTTACTCTTTGTGAACGAAAGAACCAAGCTCAAATCAGATCTTTAGGCCAGAAAGCCCATGTTGACCACACGACATGTTCCCACCTGGAGGTAAACAGAGTCAGACCTGGACCCCAGGTCCCTTGGCTTCCAGACCTGTGATTCCAAATAGCCCTCACTATGTCTGTCCCCATGGGGTACAAAGACAACAGGACTTGGAGGAAAGGTTTGAAAAGGCTATACAAACACAGAAATTTGGAGAAACAAAAAAAAAATGTCAGAGCCTTTTGTGATGTGAGGAGTTTGCCTGCTTATAGTTTTGTGTAGGGTTCTTGGTGTCCCTTGTCCGGGAAGAAGTTCTTGCTGTCAGTGTCAAAATGTGTAGGCCAGGACTTCTGACTTGTCTGGGGTTCCCTTTAAAAATCTCAAGTCCTTTTGAGGAGTCCAAGTCACAAGACCACAGAAGGAAGCAGTCAGTCAGAAGGAAAGCCCTTAGCTAGGGGAACCTCCCAGCTGTGCTCACCAGAACCATGGTAGTGCTCACCAGAACCATGGTAGTACTCACCAGAACCATGGTTAGTGCTCACCAGAACCATGGTAGTGCTCACTAAAAACCATGGTAGTGCTCACCAGAACCATGGTAGTGCTGCTCACTAAAAACCATGGTAGTACTCACCAAAACCATGGTAGTGCTCACCAAAACCATGATAGTTCTTGCTCACCAGAACCATGGTAGTGCTTGCTCACCAGAACCATGGTAGTGCTCACCAGAACCATGGTTAGTGCTCACCAGAACCATGGTTAGTGCTCACCAGAACCATGGTAGTGCTCACCAGAACCATGGTTAGTGCTCACCAGAACCATGGTTAATGCTCACCAGAACCATGGCAGTGCTCACCAGAACCATGGTTAGTGTTCACCAGAACCATGGTTAGTGCTCACCAGAACCATGGTAGTGCTCACCAAAACCATGGTAGTGCTCACCAAAAACCATGGTTAGTGCTCACTAAAAACCATGGTAGTACTCACCAGAACCATGGTTAGTGCTCACCAAAACCATGGTAGCTCTCCAGGAAGACATGTGACCCTAATAAAGGTGCAGAATGATGCCTTAGAGTGATGTTCCTCTGTCTCCCAAGGGAGTCCTCCCCTAGCCCATCCCTTTTCCCCTAAAGCCACCACTCATCCGGATGGATGAACGTCCTACAGCGAGGCCACAGGGTCTCATTTGGCTGCGCTGTGAAAAGCTGCAGGCCCTCTCCAACACCGTGACCAGCTGTCCTGGTTCCCTGTGACCGTCTGGGTTTTAGAGCTGACCACATCCCAGGAGAGCCCTCGGTGTCCGGCAAACAAGGAAGACTGGCCACCTTGTGTCCAGATTGCTGGACAGCTTCTTAGCCTAACTTTCCATGACCTCAATTCAACGGGCCGAAAAGTCACCCTCCTCAGAGGCCGGAGGGAGGAAACGGCCTGTGCTTCCTCTGCGGCAGAAGCCCTGATGAAAATAGCCAATAGCCTGAGTGACCCAGGCCAAATTTATGACCGTCCATGGGCCACAGAGGAACTCACTGCGGCGCCTTCTTCCTGTCCTAGGGAATCTTGGGAAGAAAGGAAGGAAGGGCTTAGGAGTGCCTGCCAGGAGCGGCCCTCACTCCCCCGCCACAAAGTACAGGCCCCGCACAGAGCCCGCTTCTCAGGAAAAGGAGCTGTTTACCTCGGACTTTACCACCATTTTGCACCCAGAATGGAAACACCAATCTAGAAGGAGCCAGGAAGTACAGTCATCTCCCCATCCTTGGAAGGACAGGTACTCCAAAACACCAACTTCCCTGGACCAGCACTCCTGCTTAAAGCCCCAGGCCAGATCACCCCCAGGAAACTCACCTGGGCCCCAGGGCAGACTCCGCTCCCCAGGGATACAGAAGCAGCCACCCATGTGTGCACCATCCTCCCTGGGCCAAGGCCCCTGGGAACGCCAGTCAGGAGAACCTTGGGAGCCTCCCATCGGCCGGCGTCCCTCCTCCCGCCTCCTCCCTGGCACGCGAGGGACCGAGGCTGCTCAATGCACAATGCAGCCTTTGATATCCGGCCTGCCGTGGGGAGGCCAGGGAAGGTGGGAGGGGCCACTCAGCCGGCAGGCCAGATAGTCCTCGCTCTGTCAGGCCTTGGCCTGGGGAGCAGCTCCTCCCTGCCTTTCTACAGATTGCTTCATGCCTATCAGGCTGTGGCACATTCCTCGCATTCTAGGATCCAGATACAGTTCGGTTCTTGTGAGGGTAGCCAGGGCAGAGGAGGGCAAAGAGCATCCCGGGAATCGAGGGTGTTGTTCTTGCTGGCTCCCAGATGGACTTGGCCCACAGACTCCCCTGCCAGCTCTTAGAAAGCCTCTCTGCAAATGTTTCCTCGGCTCTTCAATAAAGCCAGGCCAGCGAGTGACCATCTGTAGTATCAGTGAGCCACTGACCGGCTGGTGAACAGCATTGAGCAACCGGAGCTTCCAGCTGTGGACCCCCAAAGTCTTGGTGGGAGAGAATCCGAGCAATCACCTAGTGTTACCGAGAATTTTATGGTTGAAAGGCTGCACTACCCAAAACATTTAAGGTGTCGGGCATTCATGAAGAACTGGTCATGCTAGATCAACCTCTTTTCTGTTTCAGATGAGCAGTGGAGCCGAGGAATGTGCATCACATCTGAGGCTGAGCCTCAGAAAATCTCCAGTGAGATCACTCACAGGAGGTAGAGCGAACAGGCTGCATACCTTTGCTCAGGGGCTTTGACTGCTCTAAGGAGCCAGCCACAAGATCCACTGGGCACTGACCTCCCTTTCTACCCAGAGCAAAGGTCTGCAGGAACACCCAAGGGCAAGAAGGTACTTGCAGAGAGAGACAGGGTCCTGGCAGCCTTGTGCTTCAGGCTCTCTGGAGGCTGCATTTTCAGGTCTCACTGTACTCGAAGGAAGAGCAGTGGCCTGGTCAAGTTTACATTCTAGGAGGAACATGGGGTGACAGTGAGAAGAACAGGAGTCAGTCTCTGGAGTAATCCGGAGTGTCCACAGTGTATCCTGAATCAGCCTAAGGACACACAGCATGCAGAATCTCCAGCAAGTCTCTGCTACAGCTTCAAAAACTGTGTGCTAACTGGCTGTGAGTCAAACAGAAACTGTTTTCTGTGAGCCAAGCACTCAGTCTATATTACTTAAAGGACCATAAGAGCCCCATAATATAAGCATCTTTTTTTTTCTTTTTGATAAGGGAGAAAATAAGTGAAGAGGGGCACTTAACTTGCCCAAGTCCACATGTGCACACACACACACACACACACACACACACACACACACCATTTCTGAATGTCAGACTTAGTACCTGGACCCATCCTAGTTGGACCCTTAGTTTTAAAATATCACTTTGCTGACATGTGAGTTCCTCCCACCATTGTCAGAACACAGGGAAGTGTTCTGACAGAGAACCCCCTGGACCAGCCATCCATGGTGGGACGCATAGGAGAAGAGGAGAGCTGGGCATGGTGAGGCCTCTCAGGGGTGTGGTCCCAGCCCCCTCAGGGTGGGCGTTTTGTCTATGGACAACTGTTTAAAATGTCTGTTTTCCATGATGTATGCCATGCCCTCCCCTCACCCAAACCTACTCGAGATGAAAGGGGAAGTTGTTCTTTAGAAAGCAGCCATTCATTTTCTCTAGGAGGTACCCAAGAACCAGACACTGAAGAGAAGCCAAGCTTTGACCTTTGTGTGCACATGGATAGGCTTATCGCTTCTCTGGGACTTATCCACACGCCTCTCTCATACAGGGACCACAGGACCAGAAATGATGATGGACCAAGACCCAGGTCAACTGTCCTAGAGGATACCCTGGGGCAGAGGGTTGAGACGGACATCTACTTCTCTTGAGATGCAAAGACCTCAGGTCTGCTCATGAATTGTTCTGATGAATCGTCACAACCAAGAGATTTCTAGGCAGAGAGGCAGCAGGAGCAAAGGCCCTGTGGCAGAAGCCTAGGTTGCATGTTCAAGGAAGCACAGTGGTTAGAGAGTTAGGAGGCAGAGATCTATGGATGAGCTCAGAGGCCACAGCAGCAAACTCTCCTCTCCATGCTGGGGCTCTTGAGGACAGTCAGTGTTTGATGTCGTGAGCTTAGGACATCAGGCAGGTTCTCTACTATTGAGCTGTATACTCCCAGGCCTGATTTATCATGTTTTTATATTAGAATGAATTTCTTGAGATGATATTTCACCCTAAGTGCCTCCATAGCCACTGGTGTATCAGCCAAACATCTATGAGAGTTTCCTGCTGAAAGACTACAATTCCCAGCTTCCATTGCAGACTACGAATGCCATTCCACGGCTATAAGAGACCACATCCCATCTTCATTGTGGGGCACAAGTGAGTGACAAAATGCCCTCTAACTGTGAATAAACATGGTCAGGCCTAAGATCAGGCTAAGCCTCTCTTTCTTCTCTTCTCGCTCTCTCTCTCTCTCTCTCAATCTGTTTTTTGTTTGTTTGTTTGTTTGTTTTTAAATCTAACAACCTGGGTACCATGAGCTCTGCAAATTGGCACAGAACTAACCATTCCAAAGGAAGTCGCAGCAGGCTGAGTGCATGAGGGGACAAATCCATGAGGAGTCTGCTTCGAGTTTCCCCGTGAACAACTGAGAGAATTAGTATGATGTCTGCAGAAATGTCGGGCCCTGAGAAACAAACTTTGAAGGAGCTGGCTTCTAAGTTAAAGGTTAAGGGCCCTCGATACACGCGTCTAAGCAAAGATGAAAGTCGGAATAGGGGGTCAGAGGGGCTTGCCAGCCACAGGCAAAAGCTTCAACAGTTAGCAGGGAGGAGATGTTTAATGTCGCAGGATTAAATGTGGTGTTCTGAGAGACTGCTGGCACAGTAGAACAGAAAGGAAACATGGAGACTGGGCCCTGCAAGCCACTGGTTTTGGCAGAAGAAAGAGGGGGCGGAGCCAGTGAGAGGTTGTAAGTGTGACTGAATTTCTGGAAGAAAACGTCTTTACAGCAGGTGTGCTGACTAGTCTTATGTCAACTTGACCCAAGCTAGAGTCATCAGAGAGGAGGGAGCCTCCATTGAGAAAATGCCTCCAAAAGATCCAACTGTAGTGCATTTTCTTAATTAGTGATTGATAGGAGAGGGCCCAGGCCATTAAGGGGGGTGCCATCCCTGGGCTGATGGTTCTGGGTTCTGTAAGAAAGAAAGGTGGGCTAGCCATGGGAAGCAAGCCAGTAAGCAGCTCTCCTCCATGGCCTCTGCATCAGTTCCTGCCTCCAGGTTCCTGCCCTGCATGAGTTCCTTCCGGTCCTGACTTCCTCCCATGATGGACTATGATGGGGAAGAATGAGCCAGATAAACCCTTTCCTCCCCAAGTTGTTTTGGTCATGGTGTTTCATCGCAGCAAGAGTGACCCTAACGAAGACACCAGGTGCCCCATTATGTCCGTGTTGCTAATAGAGGAGAGACATCGGTTGAGAACCTGCCACTCACTGTCTCCGCTGCTCTATGAGGATGGACATTTCGCCAGGGAAGATTCAGGAGCACAAGTTCAAAGACAAGGGGAATCCCAGACACATTTCATTTGCCACCAACATCATCATCAAGCATTTATTCCCCTAATATATTTTTTTTTTTTTTTTTTTTTTTGGTGGTGAAGTTGGCTGAGTGACAAGTGGCAGCTGACCCAGCTGGGGAACAACAGGGAGAAGAGCCACTGCCCAACCTTGGGAAGCCCCTGCTGTGTTCTGGACTAGGGGAAACACAGGACCGGCTATTCATGTCAGCAGGTGTTCTACTTTGTCCTGGAGACCAAACCTCCAGATCCGCTGGTGGAGTTCCCCAACTTAATAAATGTCACAATCAAGTTCAAAGAAGTCTTCCAGAGCTCAGAGTGCCCAGAACCGCAGGGCAGGGACTGAAGACCAGACCTAGCCAGGGAGCTTCTGGTTTGCCCCTGCACATGGGAAATACATCTTCTCTTGGAAAATCTCGTCAGGGTAATAAGAGGAGTGAGTCGGGGCAGAGAGTGCATCTAAGATACAGCACCTGCTGAACAGGCCAAAAGCCCTGGATTCCAGGCCCACCATAAAAACAAAGACAAAAATAGGAGAGGGAGAGGGAGAGGGAGAGGGAGAGAGAGAGAGAGACAGAGAGAGAGAGAGAGACAGAGAGAGAGAGAGACAGAGAGAGAGAGAGAGGGGCTACACTTGTGAGAAAGAACTGAAAAGACCCTGCTACAGGTTGAGGGTGGGGGCGGGGATGGGGTTGTGGGGAGACACACAGACGTTCTCTGTGTCGGGCATCAAAATGTGATTTTATTGGAAATTGGGTGTCGTTATATAAAGCAGGGTAGCTTCAGACTGGAGCACAGTGGACCTGAAATCTAATATGAATGGTGCGTGAGGGCGTGTGGCTGGAGCAAGGCAGGAAAAGGCAATGCAGCTGGGTCTAGGAACACCTGCCACACACCCAGCATTCAGGATGCTGAGGTAGGAGGATGGGGAGTTCCAGGCCAGCCAGAGTTATGTAGCAAGACCCTGCCTCAAAACAGCAAAAACCAGACTGGCCATGGGACATATGCTTTTAATCCCAGCACTCAGGAGGCAGAGGCAGGTCGATCTCTCTGAGACAGAAGCCAGCCTGGTCTACAGAGTGAGTTCCAGGACAATCAGGGATACACATTGAGACCCTGTCTAAAATCAAAAGAGAAGGAAGGAAGAAAAAGAATGGACCAGCAAGAGAGAGGAGGAAATACATGAGCAAAGTACCGTGATATATATGTGGGCAAATGTCATGATGAAACATTCTTTTGTATGTTAACTTTAAAAATTAATTAAAATAAGCCGGGCGGTGGTGGCGCACGCCTTTAATCCCAGCACTCGGAAGGCAGAGCCAGGCGGATCTCTGTGAGTTCGAGGCCAGCTGGACTACCAAGTGAGTTCAGAAAAGGCGCAAAGCTACACAGAAAACTGTCTCGAAAAACAAAAAAAAAAAAAAAAAAAAAAAAAAAATTAATTAAAATAAATTTCTGGGCTGGAGAGATGGCTCAGTGGTTAAGAGGATCGACTGCTTTTCCAGAGGTCCTGAGTTCAATTCCCAGCAACCACATGGCAACTCACAACTGTCTGTAACTCCAAGATCTTGACACCCTTACACAGACATACACGTGGGCAAAACACCAATGCAAATAAAAATAAAAATAAAATTTCTTCCCAGTCATAAAAGTCCTTACTGTAGAAAAGCTGAGAGCACAGAAACATAAAAAAAAAAAAAACATCAGTGACGTCATCCCCTTAGGACACACTCTGTGTAGTGCCCGAGTCCTGTATAAAATAGAGACTGCACTTGATGTTTTATCATTTTCCAGCCTTACATCACATTGTGGGCCATTTTCCACCCTTTTTTAAATTTTTAATTTTTATTTATTTGTATGAATGTTTTGCCTTGGAAATCAGAAGTTGGCAGCGTCCTTGAAAATGGAGTCAAGGGTGGTTGTGAACCACCCTGTGGGCTCTGAGGCCTAAACCAGGTGACCTTGTGGGCTCTGGGAACTGAACCAGGTCCTCTGGGAGAGGACCGGGCTCCTAACCACTGAGCCATCTCTCCAGCTCCCTCCATCTTTTTTTAACAACTGCACAATCGTCTGTGTGTGTTGTGACACTCTGCACAGCTCCTTTCCTAAAGTTAGACATTTGTGTTGGAGAAATTGTTTTTATTTTATTTTTATGGCAATAGACAGGAAAGTCTAGAAGCGAGAGATAAAGAGCACCCTCATGGGCCAATGGCAGCAGAGAATGGGGTGACCCTCCTGCAACTCAAAGAACATGAAGGATTACAGTAGTAGTTGGAGCTGGGTATTGGGAGAAGAAAAGACCCTCCCCTCAACTCCAGGGGAGCGTGACCCTGATGACAAGTTGTTGTGGGGTTTTTTTCTTAAGTTTATTACATTGATGTGCATGTGATTTATCATTTTTACGTGTATGTGCATGTGTGCATGTACACTTGTGTGTATGAGTGTCCTTCAAACCCAGAAGAGGGTACTGGATCCCTGGGAGCCGGAGTTAGATAGTTGTGAGCCACCAGAGGACACGGAGACCCAAACTCCAACCCACTGAAAGAGCCGTGACCTAGTTTCTGTGGTTTGTTCCTCTTGCTGTGATAAAGACCACGACCAAAGGTATTAAGGGAGGAAGGGGTCACTTAAGCTTACAGCTTACAGCCCTTCATGAAGAGACGTCAGGGCAGGAACCTGGAAGCAGGAAATGAAGCAGAGACCATGGAGGAGTGCTGCTTACTGGCTTGTTCCCACGCCTTGCTCAGCCTGCTTTGTTACAAAACTCAGGCAGGACCAACTGCCCAGGGATGGCACCACCCATGGTAGGCTGGGCCCTCCTACATTAATCATGTATCAAGAAAGTGTACCACAAACATGCCTACAGGCCTATCTAATGGGGGCATGTTCCCAATGAAGGTTCCTTCTTCCCACGTGACCATAGCTTGTATGACGATGACAAAAACTATCCCACACAACAGTGAGTGCTCCTAACTGGTAAATCATCTCTCTGGTACCATCTGCTGACACTTCAGTGTGGATTTCTTGTAGGAGTCCAGCTCCCACATTTTGAAGGGTTCTTAGTGGAGGAGAGTGGGATAAGAAAATATCAAATAGAAAAATAGACCTAGATGAGAAGAAAGACAGAGACACAGAATAGCTTTGGGAAGGCCTGGGTCAATACCCAACAGCCCCTAGGTTTATTCAAAAGGTCTTTTTATAATATGCCAAGGGGAGAGGCAAAAGACCTCCCCCTTGCAAGATCAAAGCACACCGTACAGCCAAGTGTAGACCCTTCCAAACAACTGGTAAACACACCCATGGCCAAATCATCTCCTTATGCAACCCTGCTAGGTAAAGCAAGCCCAGATTCTCTGATTATCTGAGAATAAGTTCTCACTAGGAAGTCTCTGTGGATCTCCACAATTTCTGACCTCCAGAGCTAGGAGACAATAGATCCCTGATGTTTGAAGGCATCCAGGCTGGATGTATCACTAATATTGCTTATTCTCTCATGTATTAAAATCACATTTCCAGGTTGGCAGGCTGAGGTAGGAGAGAGAGAGAGAGAGAGAGAGAGAGAGAGAGAGAGAGAGAGAGAGAGAGGAGAGAGAGAGAGAGCATGCCTGCACATGCCAAGTTGCTGATGACCCCAGCCAGACCCCAACACTCCCTACCACTCCCAGACAAAGGAATTTCTCTTCAGTTCAGATCAACTTCTGGAGGCATTTAAATCTCAGGCATCAGACGCAGTAGAGCAGGTAGGGAGGAGGAGCCTGCTGGCCATCAAGTCCACCTGGGAGTCCTCCCCTGAGGTACACTCATACCTGGACATCAGGAGGCTACTGGAGGAGGTGATGACAGCATTCTAGAAAAAGGTAGGCATAGTGACTTTGTAATGAGAAAGAAGTCAGTGTCCAGAGTCAAGAAAGAATCTGAAGATCATCACTATGTGATACATAAAGTTTCCATGTGACGCAAAAGTGAGAGTCTACTTAACACACATAGATGGAAGTCCTGAATGTGTGCGTGCCTGTGTATGCAGATCTAGTCATTCCCACTACCCACATGCACTTTCCTGAACTGAGGAGGCACCAGAAGGAATCAAAGTAGGCATACCCTACTTCTCACAGCTGGGAAAGGGAGTAGATGGTCTCTTGTAGTGTATGATGTTTGGTGTTACTGATATTTTTTCAACTACAATGTTCCACAACAGTCTTCACTTTGTAAATATAAAGATATATAATATATATCTTTGGAGAAGATGGAAGACGAGAGAGATGAGGGAATGTTCACATATAAACATGACCAGAAGGGAGGTCTAGGCATATTCCAGGCCACTGTACTCCTCACCTGACCTAACCCAAAGGATGATGGGCATCACAGAGGGTGGTTCCAGTCCCAGTGCCAAAACCAAGAGGCCTGGTAATTTGGAGGGAAGAGGCAGCACTATCAAAGGGTATTCTGTCACAGCAATACTCTGATAACTGGTGCTTCCTCAGCTCCCCAGTGATATGAGGGCTATCCAGAGCCCCAACTGATAGAGTTACTGCTCCCTGAAGGAGGCAATGTTTTAGGATCATCTTCTGGGGTGGAGACAATGAAGGAAGCTGTGCCATCCTCTGTGCCCCTCCCCACAGATAAATACGTCCACCATCCCTATTCTCCATCCCTAAGATGGCAACATTAGGTGGGATTTAGTAAGGGGTCCTTAGGTTATTGGAGGTGGGATATCTGGGGGTTTGTGCACCTCATCCAGTCCCTTCTCTCTGCTTCCTAGCTCATGATGCTACCTGTTCCACGAAGCACTTCTCACCATTATTATACCCCCATCCTCACCAGAGATCAAGGAAATGGGACTACTATCTTGGCCTTGACCCTTCAGACTGTGAACAAAATAAGCCCCTTCTTCACTTCAAAAGCAGCCTACTGGGGGAGTTTTGTAACAGTAATTCTGTGATGATGACTCTAGCCAGCAAGATGTTCAGATGCCCTTGCTGGGCCCTGGGGGAATAGCAGAAGTGACTTCCTCTCCTTCTGTCCCCCACTTCTGTCCACACATTCCAGGCCAGAGTAGCATGCAAGTCTACAAAGATGGACACCCTACATACACTCAGTCCTAGGCTTTGTCTTATCTGGGAGGAGGAATTAGCAAGACCAGCCGTCAGCCAGCATAGAAACAGAAATCTTACTGTCTGCCTTCACCTCCCGGTTGTCGACTTGTGGTCAAAAGAGCTGATTTTGAGTGTACACTCTTAGACACAGGCCTCTTTAGATAAGTACAAAAGTCAGAATTAAATGAGGGTAACATAACAGCTCTCACAGAAATGATGCTGAGGTGTCTAACAAGTGTGTCGGGGTGTTGGTTCTTTGCTTGTGCCGCGTCTGTTCTGTTTGTCTCAGCACATTCTGCGAGTGGAAACTGTAGAACCACGAAGAGGAGAGGGCATTCTTCAATGAACAGAACGTGCCAGTAGGTGACAACGGAGACGTAAACTCCAGACCCTGCCACCGAGCCCACGAGGCAATCCACCCAACAGAAGGCAGCCCCTCTTCCACAAGATCATCAGAAAGACGCCTGCAGACTCCAGGCTGTGACCCTTCCTTCTTCGTTTTCAACAGACCTGTTTGCAAGCTGTTCACTCAAGGAAGGAAATACGCATTTCCATGTGCAAGTGTTTCTATCTTCTAAGACAAGTGCAGACACATACCTTCCTAGGCTCATAAATTTGTGCAGCACAAAGGGGTGTGCATGTGGGTCCCTTTTCTAGATATGTGGTGGTATTGTGTTCCCCAAAATATTGTGCACCCTAATAAACTTATCTGGGGTCAGAGACAGAACAGCCACTAATACAAAGGCTAGAAAATGGTGGCACTCACACCTTTAATCCTAGCACTCCAGAGGCAGAAATCCCTCTGGATCTCTGTGAGTTCAAGGTCACATTGGAAACAACCAGGCATGGTGACACATGCCTTTAATCACAGAAAGCAATCCTTTAATCCTAGGGAGTGATGGCAAAAACAGAAAGATATATAAGGCGTGAAGACCAGAAACTAGAAGCATTTGACTGGTTAAAATTCAGGCTTCTAGCAACAGTTCAGCTGAGATCCATTCGGATATGAGGACTCAGAGGCTTCCAGTCTGAGGAAACAGGATCAGCTGAGGAACTGGCAAGGTGAGGAAGCTGTGGCTTGTTTTGCTTCTCTAATCTTCCAGCATTCACCCCAATAACTGGCCTCAGGTTTGATTTTATTAATAAGACTCTTTAAGATTCATGCTACATAAATATTTTCATTGCTTCCTTTCAGATGGTGACCTTGGGGAAAGCAACCTCTTCCTGCAAATGCTTTCCTCCTTCCTGATATGACATAACTTCAAGTCCCCATACCACTTCCTTGAAAACCTTCTCTACATTTCCCTGGAGGTAGAAGACCCAGATGAGCATCCCATCATCCCCACATGCTACATTCAGTACACAGCTCTGTCCCTTCCATCGTTCTGCTTACTGTACTTCTTTTATTGGATCCCAAGCTTATATCAGCCTGCCAAGTCAGGGGATGGCTCACATCTTATTGCCTTGGATAGCTAGATCTCATCAAACTCAGCAAATCGAGGTCTCTGGAGGAAGAGTCCTTGGAGATCATCCTGGTATGTTTCAGCACCTAGAGCTGAGAGGTTTCTTTCTCAATGAGGTGTAGATTTTATAAAGTCTACATTCCCAAGTCCCCATTCCGCATCTTCAGATCTCCATCAAAGCTTAACCGACAGCGACAAGCATCAGAACAGCAACTGGGGGACAGTGTGGCTCTGTCTGAAAAATTGTACTCACAGTCAGCATTCACAAGTCACTGTCCAGGGACTCCCTGTGAAGAAGACGCCCCTCCACGTATCACCAAAGAGGGGTGGGGACCACAGACAGATGTGGACTGATCAAGCAATTATGACCAAGAGGTGTCAGGGAAAGGACCAGCTGTAAAGAACAGCTGCAGGAGAGTCCTGGATGGATGGAGAGGTCTAGGAGGAGAAGGGATACATAACAGAGGTAGACCAGGATCGTGACATGAGGTCATGAGAACACTGGGTATCACTGCAAAGGAGTCCAGAGTAGGAAGACTGGGTGGGGTAGAAGGTGTGTATCTTAGTAACTGTTCTATTTCCTAAAGAGACACTATGACCAAGGCAACTCTTGTAAAAATAAATACATAAATAAATAAATAAAACATAAAATAAACATTTAATTGGAGGCTTGTTTATAGTTTCAGAGGTTTAGTCCGTTATCATCATGGTGGGTAGCATGGCAACATCCATGGTGCCAGAGCAGTAGCTGAGGGCTACGTCTTGATCCACAGGCAGAGAAAGAGAGACGTGTGTGCTGTGGATATCACTCTGTGTAAATAAAATGCTGATTGGCCAGTAGCCAGGCAGGAAGTATAGGCAAGACAAGCAGAGAAGAGAATTCTGGGAAGTGGAAGGCTGAGGCAGAAAGACACTGCCAGCCGCCACCATGACAAGCAGCATGTAAAGATGCCGGTAGGCCACGAGCCATGTGGCAAGGTATAGATTTATAGAAATGGGCTAAATATAAAAGTAAGAGCTAGACAATGATAGGCCTGAGCTAATGGCCAAGCAGTTTAAATAATACAAGCGTCTGTATGTTTATTTTATAAGTGGGCTCAGGGACTGCCAGGGCTTGGCAGGACCTGGAGAGAAAATTCCAGCTACAAGTGTGACTAGCATGGACTTTTAAAAGTTCAAAGCTCATCCTCAGTAACACACTTCTTCCAACAATGTCACACCTACTTCACAAGGAACTACCTCTTAATCCTTCTCAAATAGTTCTACTCCCTGATGACTAAGCATTCAAATATATGAGTCTTTGGTGGCCATTTTTATTCAAACCACCTCATTCCACTCCCTGGCCCCCTAGGCTTGTAGCCATATCATAATGCAAAAAATCCATTCAGTCCAACTTCAAAAGTTGGAATTTTGAAGTCTAATATAGTCTCAACATTGTTTAAAAGTCCTAAGTTCAAAGTCTCCTCTGAGACTCAAGGCAATCTCTTGAGTAATTGTAATCATCTAGAAAATCAGAATTAAAAAAACAGATCACATACTTCCAACACACAACGGCACAGAATATACATTACCATTCCAAAAGGGAGGAAAGGGAGCATGGGGAGAAAATACTAGACCAAAGCAAGACTGAAAACCAGCAGGGCAAACTCCAAACTCTGCATCTCCATGTCTGATGTCAAAGCACTCTTCAGATCTCCAGCTCCTTTCAGCTTTGTTGACTGTAACACACTTCTTTCTCTTGGGCTGGTCCACTCCCTGTTAGCAGCTCTCCTTGGCAGGTATCCCCAACTCTGACATTTCCAACATCCTGGGGTTCTCCAACACAATCCAGGCTTCACCTTCACAGCTTCATGCAATGGCCTCTCTGGGCCTTCATGCAGGAACACCCCGACACTCACCTGGCCTCAGTGGCACAGATGGAGATTCCACAACTCCTTTCTTGTATTCTTGACTCTAAAGCCAGAACCACATGGCCAAAGCTGCCAAGTTCTGCTGCTTGCTGCGACTGGAACATAACCCCTCCCCCATTCAATTACATCTGCATCAGCTTTCTGCTGTTGATTATTTCCTTCACTGCTTAAGCTGTTCTAAAATTCTTTTTCACAAATTGGAAGCTTAGCTTAGAGTGACAACTAGTAACTGCACAACACAGTTACTACTAGGCTGTTTGAAATCTCCTCTGCCAATGCCATTTATCCAAAACTTTTCAATTTGGCCTCTGGCAAATTTTTAGGACAAGAGCAGAAAGCAACCAATATCTTTGCCAAAATATCCCATAATAGTCTCTAGACCACTTGCTGATATTCCCTCCAAAATCATTTGGTCTGGGACCCCACACTCCACATCACCTCCAATACCACTGTCTTCCATGCTCCTACTTGGATAGCCCATTAAGGCACACTTAAAGTATCCAACTGCTTTTCTAGTCCAGAGTCCCAAAGTCCACATTCCTCCAACAAACAGCATGGTAAGGCCTGTCACAGCAGTATCCCACTCCTGGTACCAATTTCTGTCTTAGTCACTGTTCTATTTCTGTGAAGAGACACCATGAGCAAGGCAACTCATAAAAGAAACCATTTAATCAGAGGATTGCTTACCGTTTCAAAGGTCTAGTCCATTATCTTGGCAGCACTCATGGCACCGGAGCAGTAGCTGAGGGGAGAGGGAGAGAGAGAGAGACAGACAGACAGACAGACAGACAGACAGAGACAGAGAGAACTAGCCCTAGCATGGGCTACAAGGCCACTCCTACTCCACAAGGCCATACTTCTTAATCCTTCTCAAACGTTCTATTCCCTAATGAATTAGCATTCAAATACATGAGCCTATAGGGACCATTCTTATTCAAACCACCACAGTGTGGAAGGCAATGCCAGAGTCACGAGCAATGGCAGAGAGTGGGAAGTAGCTGCTGAGTGCAAACTGTTGTAAGGAGCATGTCCCCCTGCAAGACAGCCAGGAACCAGAACTCACATCTGTCAAGGATGCTATTAATGTCCTCCCAAGGCGTCATGTGTTGCAACCCAATCCCCATTGTGAGGAGGTAAGATGGTGGACTTGAAGCTGAGTTGTGGCCCAGTTGGTGCCGGGCTTGCCTAGCATGCATGAAGCTCTGAGTTGGATCACCAGCATCTCATAAAACAGATGTAATGCCTGTAATCCCAACACTCAAGAGGCAGGAGTAACACAAGTTTAAGGCCAGCCTCAAAAAACAAAATCAAAGAGGTAGGACTTAGTTCAGTGTAAAGTTCAGAGGTCAGGCCTTTAGAGTGATCAAGATTAGTTCAAGTTATTAAAACCCAAGCAGTTGGTCATACCTGTGAGGGAATTTCTTGATTGGATCATGTGAGGTGAGAAGACCCACTCTAAATCTGGGCCATGCCTGCTGGTGGCAGTCCACCTGAACACGGAGAGGAGGCTTCTGCTTTTGCCTGCTCGCCCTCCCTCTCCCTGGCAAGTTCATCTACTCTGCTACTGAGGTGTTCCTTCACTGGTATTAGAACCAACTTCTGAGGGATTCCAATGTAGACTGAAGATCAGCAGCTCTCTGGGAAGTCCTTAAGACTACAGCACCAGATTGGGACTGCTGAGACATTCCGTCTCATGGGCTGAGCAGTTATTAGATTCCTGGCCTTTCTGTCATTATCGAACTACCCAGTCATTGTCGAACTACCCAGAACACAGCCTATAGGCCATTCTAATAAATTATATATGTGTGTGTGTGTGTGTTTATTATATGTTATATATTCCCTATATATTATATGTAATATGTGGTTTATATAGATTTATTATATATATTATATGTGTGTATATATATACATACACACAAACACACACATATATATGATGTCAGTTCTGTTCCTTTAGGGAATGCTGCCTAATATAGGGACCAACTCCACTGGGGCATTCATATTCTAACAAGCACTCTATGGGGCACTATTATCATTGCCAACTTACATACGAAGAACTTGAGGTTCTGAGAGGCTGAATGCATTTCCAAAGGTCAAAGGGCACTCCGTGGTGGACCCAGACTCTTGAACAGGGAGCCATAGCATTTCACAGTCCCCTCCTTATTTCTTCTTACTGTAATGAACATTTGCAGAACCCTCTGTGTAGAGTGAGAGAAACCCTAAGGATGACCTGGGGCGTTAATCCAACAAGTTACTAAGCAATGGCTACTACGGAGTACAACCCTGCCTAAAGAGACAGTAAGAGAAATGGTCAAGGCCACCAGTAGGGTGTGCCCTCTCATGGAGAAAGCACCCTAGTAAACATGAGAGAGATAAGCAAACAACAAATTAGCCGTGGTGAGGGGGACGGGGGCGGAAGCAGGGAGGATAGGGACACATAGCAAGAAAGCGAGACACATCGCATTATCTCATCCACTGGTCCAGGGACTACATGCTTCAGTGCAGAGACGGCATTCACCTCAGCCCAGGGCCAGAATGCACCGAGCTTGTCAGCCTAAGGTTGAGGTGGAAGATCTCCTTCTACAAAACCAGTCTTTCCTCCTAAGCTCCTCCCAGTAAACACTTTTCTTCCTTATCTCTCAGACTCAGGCCCAGCACACTGTTGGCCCCAGGACGCCAGAAATCCCCCTTTCACCCACTGCCTGCAACTCCAGGGCAGACCCCCGCCCCGGGGCGGAGCTGCTGATGCTCACCTATGCATCCAGCAAGAGGGCAGCAGTGAGTCAGTGGTCCCCACCCACCCATCTGGAGCTGCCTGAGCCTAATAGAGCCTGTCATGGATGGCAATCGCCTGGCTCTCCTTGGCATCCCAAACTCCAGACCCCAGATGACTAGCGGGATTCATGAGCCGCTCACAGGGGCCAGGGCAGGCTGGGACCTAGAGCTCCCGAAACTGGCCAGGGGCGGGTCTGTGTGACCTGCTGCCCCCGCCCTGCCTTCCTGTGGTCCACACCCTTTTCTCTCCGCGGTGGCGACTATTGTTAACAACAAATACACACACACAGTTAGGTGAGTGTTCTATGTAAATAGAACCCTCCGGTTTTTCAGCGTTCCTTCCAGTCCAGCTCGTCTGTATCGAAAGCCTCACATCAAATAAAATAGCACCTGTTAGGTGGTTAGATGGTGCATTTCTAGAGCCCCCTCTTACAACTCGCTGGTGAGACCAGCCCTGATGTTCCAAGCTCACTGTTCTCCTGGATTCTCCGCTACGCTCTCCAGCCTTGGCTGGGCTCTTATATGACCCGGTCTTCTATGGCTACCATCTGCTCATCCTTACAGGCATGGAACTACTTTTTTTTTTTTTTTCATCTTCGTTTTTATTCAGTTTCATGTTGCTTTCCTGTTTTGTGATTCTTTACTATGTATGTGTTCCAGAGGATTCTAAGCTTGCCTGTTTTCCAGTCACCCACTTAGCTATTCTATGTACCCACCAAGTATCTGCAGAATAAAGCAAATGCTAGTGAGCTCCCCTGCACCCGGCATGGAGCCAGGCTTCAGCAGCCTTCTTTGTCTTCCCCTGACAGTGAACACACACAGACCCTCCTCGTCCATCTGAGGGGCCTGGCAGGTGAGAACAAATTTATGGTGGATTAGGACACAAGGGAAACCGTGGGCCACTCAGCATAGAAGCCAACGAAAGTGGAGGAGGGAACAGCCGATCCTAGAACACAAGTGAGGTGCGGACCTGATCTGAAACCCAACTATGCCCCCAACAAACTCTCTGGCCTTGAAAAAATCAGACCCTCTCTGTGCGTCAGTTTCTACTGCAGTAAAATGGGGGTGTGACAGTACCTGCCTGGGAGGATTTTTGTGCAGGTTAAATGCAGTGTTTAGAACAAAGCTGTGCCTGTAATAACTATTATCCATCATTACTTACCATTATTTTGCCCTGAGTTGCAGTCCAGCAATCTTTCTACAGTTCTTTATAGCAGTTCAAGAGCTGACACCTTGTACACAGTAGGTGCCAAATGAGTAGATGTTAACTAAGTGAGAGGTGTTCAACCACAGAGGAGAATGTGTTACACACCGGTGCTTAATAGTAGATTGTATCTGAAGCACTCCATGTCAAAGAGCTTTTCCTTCATGACAAGGCTGAGTGGGGAAATCAGACCTAAGGCGATGTAGTATTTATTGCACAAGTTGAAAATCTAGAACTTCAAGGCATATTGGGCACCAACAGCTCATCCTCTCACTGGTTCTCAGCTTAATCAGTTTCCTAGATGAGGAGAGCTGTGGCCAGCTCCGCAGTGGAGAGCAGAGCTGAGCATCTGCTGAGCTGGTCATAGTGGGAATGTTTCGCTGTTGTACCAAAGTTGTCTTTTATTCTATCCTGTGCTGTTGATTAGTCTCAAACCATACCTTAGGAAACAGATTAGTAAATTAAAAAAATGGAAAAGGAATCTCAGCACAGAAAATATACTTAATAAAACAAGCTACAGTACTTGGGAAATCTAGACAGCAGGCAAGCCTCAACAAGAGTTGGGGAACGCCCACAAAGCTAATTGTTGAGTCACATTCTTCTCAGCTTCCAGTAGCCACTTACTGAGCATACTACCAAGAAAGGCCAGGAAAAAAATGGGCGATTTCAAAATATAAGCAAATACATACTTCTTTGGTACTGTATAAAGTGATAACTTTAACAGATCGACATGGCACAGAATATCTGAGAAAGAATCTTTATAAAAATAATAGCCAATCAAATCAATGTCAGACAATCTACACTGTCCACTCTACAGCATTTGACTGATAGTATTTTAAGTCTTCTTGAGCAATATAAACATGCATAGAAATAAAGAAAGGGTCTCAAGTGTCTTGATTTCAAGCCTCTACTGAGCTACTTAGCACCACAAAGACTCCATCCCTGGCCTCAGTGGATACAAGATGGCAATGTTTAGGTGAAGACGGCATTGTGCGATTTTAGCTTTGTGTGCATGCTTTGATGGTGTTGTTGCATGTAAACTTAATCTTTTTCACAGCCCAAGGAGCGTGAGACAAACCTTGTCTAAATCTTTTTCTTAAGTAAACATTTGACCATCCTAAAGACAAGACTCTGCATAAAGGGAGGAAGGGACCACTGTAGGTGGAGATAAAAAGGGGGGGGGCTTTCTGTAACATCTATATTGCCTTTGTAGAAGCTACATGGTCCCCACTTCCATGGAACTACAGAGGTCAACATACATGTATAGTTCGGGAGGAAAATTTATTATATATTCATTCACTTCTCTTCCTTTGGTGTTTTGTTTTGTTTTGCCTTTTGACCGAGGTGGCACTGGAGCATAAGCTGGTGGTTTTCTGCACACTAATCAAGTAGACTACCACTGGCCTGTACCTAGAGCTCCAAATAAAACTCTACTAGGTGGCTTCAGCAAACACCTAGGGACGGGTGACAAAACATTGAGGAAACAAGTCACAAAAAGGAAGCTTGGGTGCTACAGAGTGCTGACTCTGCCATCTCCAGAGAGTTCCTGATGAGTCATTAGAGAAAGAATATAATGGCTAACGGTTGGGTAGCGGGGCTGGAAGCAGTGTCGTGTGTGGAAGAAATCCTTGACGACCCAGAAACCATTACGCCCAGACTGCTGAGTTTCTAGCTTGGCTAAAGTTTACTTCCTACTGAAGTAAAGAACCTTTGAACTTTCAGAAAGCACTCAGCCTAGAAAATGTAGTCTTTAAAACCCTTTCTAGATTTAAACCAACACTGTTGCTAGTGAAGGGCTGTTTTGTTTGGTTGTTTGGTTGGTGTTTTTGTTTTGTTTTGTTTTTGAGACAGGGTTTCTCTGTGTAGCCCTTGCTGTCCTGGATCTCGCTCTGTAGACCAGGCTGGCCTGAAACTCAGAGATCCACCTGCCTCTGCCTCTGCCTCCTGAGTGCTGGGAGTAAACGTGTGCACCACCACATCCAGCCCAGAGCCATCTTTAGAAGAAGGAACTTGAAGCTCAAAGGATAATAACCACAGTCACTGAGTGGACCGTGCGAGCTCGGCTCTGGTCTGAGCGCCTGTGCTTCTGCCTTGCTTCATTCTCAGAGGCAGCACTCCCGCAGGGAAGAGACTACCGCTGTCTCCTTCTCACGGATGAAGAAGCTGAGGCCCCAGAAGAAGCCACACCTGACAGACTCACGCAGTGAGGCTGCCTTGAAGCAGGACAGAACAAAGGCTGCCTGTGTAAGCAGTTAGAGAACCGAGCTGCAGTGGTGAGGGTCCATAATCCTCTACACACAGATGTATAGCCTAGGTGAGCCTGTCAGGCAATAAACTAAATCGCTCAAGGACAGGGTAGGATGAAATGTGAAAGACATAAATTAATATATTTAACTTTAAAGAAGGAAAGGGAAAACCCTAGGAGGCAGAAATAAGGTGAGAGCAGATGCCTCGGGACCCCGGAGGCCCTCAGAGCTGGAACTGGACCTTCCATTTCCCCTCAGATAGTAGAATAGCAAGACCCCTGAGCCTGTGTGAAGCAGGGGAACTATAGAAATAGCTCTTACCAAAAGCTGGAAGGATTACTGCTCCATCAAAGGGGGTATGCCAAAAAAGCTCAGCATCTGTCTGAGGCCATGTGTGGTAACTGCCAACCTGCAGGCCACTCCCTGAGACAGTGGAGAAACTGAATCCACCTGCCCATGCTGCAGGAACTCCACCCAGAAGAGTGAGTCCAGAAAACCGGCATCGTGTGCTGACTCTTGACCCCACAGCCGCCGTGGCAAAGCTCCTCTCTAATGATTTTCACAAGGCAACGTTCATGAGAAGCCCGTTCCAAAAGCTTAACTGAAGAGTGGTTCCGAGGAGCTCACAGTTATACAGATTCAAATCGCACGAGAAATTAAGTACCAAGGTGGGGGGGGGGGTTAAAAGGAAAAAAAAACATAAAACAGTAGAGTTAGACAACTGTAGTTAAACAACAGTGTAGACTGGTCAGTCTACACTGCAAGAACAGAAAATAAGAGCAGGTCACTGAGGTGTGGCCAGATCTGAGACTCTTATCGGTGAGACACTCTCCACAGACCTGGATAACATTTGTGATGGATCCTCCAAAGGAAGGCTCAAGGTGTGAAGGATCAGGGCTTTGCGGAACTCCCAGCATTCCAGGACCTGAAACGGGAATGAGAAACAATCCAAACAAAAGCCAGCAATCGGGCCAGTCAATTTTCCTATCTTCATCTCTACCCAGCTCTCTCCCTTTATATCTTTTAAACACCCAACGCCATCTTAGCAAGCCAGCTCAGCCCCACTCAGTTCTGCTCCATGTGGCTTTTTACCCCTTCCTAATTATTTCCTCTAACTTATTTATTCCTCTCCAGAAGAATACAGTCTGGCCTTGTTTACAAGCCTTCTGTGCCTCAGATTCCCGAAGCACAAGACTGTTTGACATTACCTAATCTATGTTCTTACCTTCCCCTCTTTAATCTACCTTTAGCCAAATTCCCTCATTCCCCTCATCCTGTGGTTACCCTCTCTATAGCCATAGTAATTAATATACTGTTATTTATGCTGGTTCAACGCAACATCCACAGTGGCAAAAGCTACCTCTATGGAGAGTACACGTGGTACTATCCATGTCTCTTTACTTAAGGGCTGATGATTTACAGTTGACTGTTGCTGTTTACATAGTGGGCCTACTCCTGGATAGGGACTATCACTTCAGACAGTGTTCATGCATGAAGAGGACTGGAGAAACTGCCCTCATGAACAACAGTCTAACGGGAGAAAATGTTGTCTCAACCTAGTCCCTCTAGATGACTGCAGACATTTCCAATGAAAGAAGAAAAGGCAACTTAAAAATTAACTTTTAAAAACTTCAACCACAGATTTAACTCCTAATGTACAAGTCCCAATGCAAAAATGTCAGTAACATGAAAAATCAAGACAGCATGTCTCCTCCCAAATCTACCAGTTCCAGAGTAACGATCCCTGACTAAATATGACTTAAATGAAATGCCTGACAATGAATTCAGCAAAACGATGTTAAATATGTTCAAAGAAGTGGAAGAGAGCATTTAAAAAATGCCTAAATTGATTCAAATGAACAGTTAAATGAAATAAGGAAGTCAATGCAGGATATTAAAATGGGATTCAATAAAGACACATGAGATACTGGGGGGTGGAATATTATGCTTTCAATGAAAAAAAGTTGTGTGTTAAATATCTGACATAATAAACTAGTCAGAAGACACAAAGATCACTTCCTACTAATTCAGGGAACTATCCATGAAGAAGCTATTAGGATTAGGAACCTACAGGCCTCAAATGCAAGTACAACCAGTTCCATCAGAAAAACACCACTAGAGATAAAGCCACAGACTAACTCCAACACAGAAATAGTGGGTGATGTCAATACCCCACTCTCACAAATAGACAGGTCACCCCAACAGAGTCTAGTAGAACATTAGAGTTAAGTGGCATTACATCAAATGGACTAAACAGCGTTCTAAACAAACATTGCCAAATATACATTGTTCTCAGCAGATTTAAAATAAGGAAGGGCATCCCTAGGGCTTGAATTCTACCAGCCTCGCTCCAAGTTCACTGCCCACACATGCATGTACACTACATACACTTACATCACATTCACTTACACACACAAGAAATTGCTGTCCTAACACATGGAAGATAGTCATGTGTTTAAAGTGTTGATCTCATGTTAAGTGTTCTTATCATGACTTTTTAAAAAAATGGCAACAAATTGGCTCTTACGGAGACATGAAAATTCTAATCAGCAAAAAGTAGACACAGAAAGCACAAATAATCGTTTTTAGGTCTGAGCTGGTCACTTTTCTTGTTACCATTATAACACACCTAACAAAAGCAACTGAAGGCAGGAGGGGTTTATTACGGCTCACAGTTCAAAGGTTACCGTCCATTGTGGCGGGGAAGAGCCATGGTGACAGAAGTGTGAGGCAGCTGGTTGCTGTGGAATGGTCTGTATGTCAAATGCTCTTATTGGTCAATAAATAAAACACTGATTGGCCAGTGGCCAGGCAGGAAGTATAGGCGGGACTAACAAAGAGGAGAACAGAGAAAACAGGAAGGCAGAGGGAGTCACTGCCAGCTGCCGCCATGACAAGCAGCATATGAAGATGCTGGTAAGCCATGAGCCACATGGCAAGGTATAGATTTATAGAAATGGATTAATTTAAGCTATAAGAACAGTTAGCAAGAAGCCTGCCACGGCCATACAGTTTGTAAGCAATATAAGTCTCTGTGTTTACTTGGTTGGGTCTGAGTGGCTGTGGGTCTGGCGGGTGACAAAGACTTGTTCTGACTGTGGGCCAGGCAGGAAAACTTTAGTTACAGCTGGTCACATTAACTGTGCAATCAGGAAGCCAAGGGGCATGAATGCTGGTGCTCAGCTCACTTTTCTTATCCAGTCCAGGACCCCAGCCCGTGGAATGGTGCTGCCCAGTTAAGGTGGGTCTTCCCTCTTCATCAAACCTCATCTAAGGATTTCCTCACAGACATGCTCAGAGGCTTATCTCATAGGTAACTTTTAGATACTGTCAAATTGACAATCAATATTAACCGTCAAAGATGATTTTTTGCGAGCCTTTTAAAATACACAAAACTTTGCTACTATTTACAAATAGTGTACAAATAGCAAGAGCATAAGATAGTACACACAGACTGGTGTGCGCTCCACCATCAGACACAAAAGGCCTTCCCAGGTGGGAGGATGGAGAATATGTATATATACCTGCTAGTCCTTTCAACTACACTCACAAATGAGCACACACACACACACACACACACACACACACACACACACACACACACCAAGTATTCTTAAATGTCAACAATAAAGAGCAAGTTCTGTTACTTTCAGAAGACCTGAGATCCCTGTTGCCACCCTGGCTGGGCTTAATGTTAGGTCTACTTTATTAGGAGGACGGTACCATTGCTTTTGAGAACTTTCCAGAGCCAGCTGTATGCCTACAATCCTAGCTCTTGAGAAGGGGAGGCAGGGAGGTGGAGCGTTTCAAGCCAGACTGAACTACAAAGTGAGATCCTGTGTCAGGTTGTCCTCTCCCTTTCCTAAGCTGCTTTTCCTACAGAGTTAGTCACCAAGACCGGAACCACCCTGTTCCCATGATAGGCATCCTACCCTGTTGCTGGAGGGCTTCTCTCCAGCTTCCACCAAGGCCCGCAGTACCACAATACACGTATAAAATAATCATTCAGACGCTTATAATACTTATAAACTGTATGGCCGTGGCAGGCTTCTTGCTAACTGTTCTTTTATCTTAAATTAACCCATTTTTATAAATCTATACCTTGCCACGTGGCTGGTGGCTTACCGTCGTCTTTACATGCTGCTTGTCCTGGCGGTGGCTGCAGTGTCTCTCACTCCTTCTTCCTGTTTCCCCAATTCTCCTCTCTCTTTGTCCCACCTATACTTCCTGTCTGGTCACTGGCCGTCAGTGTTTTATTTAAATAGAGCGATATCCACAGCACTACCCAGCCCCATGGATTGGCCAAATTTCAAGGGTGATTTCCCTCTCAATATAATGTCTACCTTGTGGGGCGGTGGTGGTTCAGGTCTTTAATCCCAGCACTCAGGAGGCAGAGCCACGCGGATTTCTGTGAGTTCAAGGCCAGCGAGAACCAGGACAGTCACCAAAACTACACAGAGAAACCCTGTCTCAAAAAAAAAAAAAAAAAGTTAGCCCTTAGCTAGGCAGCTAAAACTCAATGACTAAGTGAACTCAGTGGTTCTGGGTTGCTGAAGTTCAGGACAGAGAGTGATACTGAGGTGTCTGTGGAGTTATTGTACCCCATCTCAAAAAAGGCACCAGTGGAAAGGGAGATGCTGCAGCTGCAAAGAGAGCTCCAGTCATCTTCCTCGACGCTCCAGCAGCCAATAGACTCGCAGATTGTTCTTTGGAAATGCCAAACTGCAGACGCCCATAAGCAGATTATAAAACCGAACACCTCCGCTAGCATCAGGTGAACATGCTCTCAACGTCACCGCCAATAACAACCTCAATAATAACAGTAAAGGCATGTCAACGTGCAGGAGCACTGGACCAGACACCAATCTAAGTGCTTTACGTTGTCGAGTGCATTTAAACCCACGAAAGGCTTGTTAAACAGATGCTAACATTACACACGTTTTACAACACCGTGAGAAAGCGCAGGCACCACAGAGTGCCATCCGCCTAGGAGTGTGTCTCTAGAACTCTGAAGCTGTGCTGCCACCTAGTGGTTTTCCAAAGATGGATCCCAAAGGCCTCCACTGAGGCCGGCCATGGTTGCGTTAACCAGGCAATTATCACAAACTTAATCAAGTCATGACTCCAACTGCACCAGAGGACTCCTGAACAGGCTAGCACATCTGATATGCAGCTTTTTCTCTATACCTGTCCCTAAGAACCACCAGAAGCTACAAGCTGGGGAACCAGCAGTATACTTTACAGTCCTACCTCATGTATTAATTCTCCATCCCTACGTCATAATTTGGTTTCCAGGGACTTAGATTGTCTGCCTCTTCCATAAGGTATCATAGTAATCTTTTGTATTAGATGGCATTAGGCTGATTAGACCAACTGAGCAGGAACACAGCAATGAATCTGGACTTGATGGTAAATCATATGTGAACCAGAGGGGGGAAATAAATCCAACCAAAATTCAGAGGTCTTCTACCTCAGTAAAATGTTGATGAATCCAGTGATTAAAAAAAAAAAAGACAAAAAGATATTCCTTCTAAAGAGAAAATTTTTTTCTGCATGTGGCTCCTCCCACCAAGAAAGAATCATGGCACTTGGTGGGCATTAGGATTTGGAGGCGGCACATTCTTCCCTCAGGTGTGTTATTCTGGACTATTTACCAAGTGACTCAGAAAGCTGCTGGCTTTGAGTGGGTCTCAGAATGGGAGAAGGCTCACCAAGCTTTTTCAAGTGCACAGTGCGTGATTACTACCGGCAGTCACCCTACAGCATAATAGCAAACCGCAACGTCTTCCTCCCATCTAACAGTGACTCAGTGCTCATTGATCAACCTTTCCCCAGCCCTCTCAACCCCATGTGTTCTCCTCAGCCGTTGATAACCACCACCATCCTACCGTCAATTCCTATTCGATGGGCAAGTCTAGATTTTATATGTGTGACATCGGGTAGTACTTGTCCTTCTGTGCCTGGCTTATGTCACCTAAATAGTGGCTAGCAGTTGCAAGCATATTGTCACGAATTATAGGACTTCGTTCCTTTTTGTGGTCTAATACATATATACCTTGTCTTTAGCCATTCGTTCAGTGATAGACACTTGGGCTCTGGCTACGGTGACAATACCACAGTGTGCATCTCCTGGGCACACCTGTGTCATCAACTTTGGTAGTAGGCTTCCTGGGTCATATGGTAGTTCCATTTTTAATTTTCAGAGGAACCTCGAAGCTGTTTTCAATTCAATGGCAAGGAATATATACTTTCTTAAAACATGTTTATGGGGTCCAAGAGGTGGTCCAGTGTGTAAAAGCACTTGCCATGCAAGCCTGGTGGCCTTAGTCTACTCCCGAGAACCCACATAAAAGCAGAAGACAGATCTGACTGTACACAGTCGTCCTTTGACCTCCTTCCATGAGTGACATAGCATGTGTGTCCTTGCACACACATACCATGCACACACACAACAAGTTTAAAGCATGCTTGTGAACACTGACTTACTCTTGTTTATATTGCCTTTGTCCACACTTAACTTTTTAAGAAGGAACTCCTATCTCTCAGTCCCGAATGTTTCCAGACGGACTTGGCCTGCAGGTATATCCTGCCACAGTGCTTCTTGCAATCTTTAGTAGAAGTCTAGCTTTCAGTGAGTAATCAGTTGAAGGGACTAAAAAATCTCCCTCAAGGCAAACAGAAGACACGGACAAAGAGGTAGTAATGTAACAGAAGATTTCATAAAAAAAAAAAAAAAAAAACACCTTCAATCAACTCAATCTAATTGGTATTTATACAACACATCACCAAATGAGCAGACTAGATATTCTTTTCAAGTAAATATGGATCAGCCATCAAAATACAACATATTTTGGCACAAAATACAAATGTTGATCAATTTAAAAGGGTTGAAGTCAGTCACGCATATTCTCTAACAACAAAGGAATTAAATTAGAGACCAGTAAGAGGCACTCCTGGAAAATCCCCAAGAACAAACCGATCAAAACTTTCCTGAGTAACCCAGGGAACACGGGAGGAATCACAAGAGAAATTAGAAAGCAGATTGAGCAGAAAGCAGTCAAAACACGGCATATGAAAACTGGCAAAGCCACAAAAGAGTATGCAAAGGGGCCATTATGCCATCAGATCCTAAGATAAGAACAGAGAAAGTCTCAAACGGGCGGCTAAGCAAAGAAACTAAATCCAGAGTAAGGAGAATATCGAATAAAAATAATAAGGATCAGAGCAGAAATCAAATAGAAAACGAAGGCAAAGAAGGAAGAAAGAAGATATCAATGAAGCCAAACAGTTATCTCATTCACAAGATCAATAAATGTTTCCTGCCCCAGGACCAAGTCTCCTCCCTAGAGAAGCCCTCTTAATATCGCCATATATCACCATCCTTCCAGAGCTGTGAGGCCAGGGAATGTGAGTGCTGGGCGGGGCCCCTATGGAAGAATGCCTCTCCTCTCCTCTCGTCTCCTACCAGACATACCCGGGACCCAAGACCTGGCTCTCTGCAAAACACAACTCCGTGTATCCAGGCAACCGTGAGGAGGTAGGAAAATGGGATGGGCAGCCACCTGCTTCCATAGAGCTCATGAGCTGTCAAGCCCTGGCCTGGGAAGCAGCTCCTCCCTGCCTTCCTGCACATTGTGTCATGCCTATCAGGCTATGGAACATTCTTCACATTCTAGAATGGAGAGGCACAGTTTGGTTCTTGTGAGGGTTATCAGAGTGGAGGCGGGCAGAGAACATCCCAGGAATCAAGATCTTGTTGCTTTCCTGAGTGCCAGTCCTCAGAAAATAACCACACCCAGGCTCACTCTGCAAACCCCTCCCTTGGCTTTCTGATAAATCTGGAGATGTGGGTGTGAGTTTTCACCTCAGCACCAACACCATCAGTGAGCCAGCTCCTCTTCTGTGGGCATGTACGCCCCCAGCCACTGGTTCTCAAGATTTTTGTGCCAACCAGAACTTCCCACGTGATGAACTGGAAAACCAAATATGCTTTAGGCTGCAAATATGTACAAAATCTAGACATACAAGGCAAATTAGTACATCTCCTGGTATCTGGTATACAGCTATTGCTCAATGATTTTTTCTTAGTACCATCCATAAAGACAACCAGAAGAAATGTGCTTTCACTGACAAGGCAACGTTGTAGCATGTATCAGATGTAGCATGAATCTTAACAGATCTTATTAATAAAATCAAACCTGGGCCAGGTATTGGGGTGAATGCTGGAAGATCAGAGAAGCAGAACAAGCCACAGCTTCCTCACCTTACCAACTTCTCAGCTGATCCTGTTTCCTCAGACTGGAAGCCTCTGAGTCCTCATATCTGAATGAATCTCAGCTGAACTGCTGCTAGAAGCCTAAAAGCTTAACCAGCCAAATGCTTCCAGTTTGTGGTCTTCACGCCTTATATATCTTCCTGCTTTCTGCCATCACTCCCTGGGATTAAAGGCTCACTTCTTGGGATTAAAGGCGTGTGTCACTATGCCTGGCTGTTTCCAATGTGGCCTTGAACTCACAGAGATCCAGAGAGATTTCTGCCTCTGGAGTGCTAGGATTAAAGGCGTGTGCTACCACTGCCTAACCTCTATGTTTAATATTGTGGCTGTCCTGTCTCTGACCCCAGATAAGTTTATTAGCATGCACAATATTTCGGGGAACACAATACCACCACATTTCCCCTTTTTTGTCTAAAATTTTAAAAAAAAGCTTATAACTAATACAAGAAAAACTATCCAATAAGTATATACAATATACATAGTCAAGAATTACATTAACGATATCTAGTCCATTAACATTTGACAGACTCAGATAAAAAACTCCATTATATATATTAACAATGTCCAGTCCAGTAACATTTAATAAACTCAAACAAAAAATTCTCATTACTTACCCTATTTAAAACAAGTAGTTCCTTTTTAAAAGTAGATTCAAAAATTGACCTTTTTATCTTATCATATTCGTATTCTCTCTTTTTCCTTTTCATAATAGGTTCAGTAATCTTCCGTTTTGTCATTTTTATATCTTCCCCTTTTTCTTTTTAGAGTAGATTCAGTGATCTACCAATTTATCCTATTATTTCTTTATCTTTTTTTCTCAGAGTCAATGATCTACCTCATATCTATATTCTCTTCTTTTTCCTTTTTTTAAAAAAAAAAAAAAAACCTCTGAATCTAATCTCCATGTTAAGCTTTTTTCCTGACCATTAACAATTAACAACTTGTAACTAACCATTGTAAACAATGACAATATCCAAAACTCATTAAACAACAAAATAGCACCCACCCCCACCTCTTGGGAATGTGGGCGTCGTGTTCTTAAAATTACTTCCTACTTTCTGGAAGTGAAGACATCTTTAGGGGATCCTGAAAAGAAAATTTTGGGTTAATTGTCAAGTCCTGTATCATTTGTCCAGTCACTGCATAATGAGAAAGTGCAGGGCTTGTTTCAAGTCCTTGCTAGAGGAGTCTGTCAGGCTGGATCATCTCAGCTAGCCATCTCAAAATTGTCCTGAGTAGTTTGTAGTCCAGAGTCAATCTTTCCGTGGTGTTAATCGGCTTAATGGCTTTACCATAGTCCATGTGGAATCATCGTTGTGGGATCCTGTCATCTTTTTGAAGATTTCGAAGTCACTGTTAGGTGTGGTCATGGTTCCCTGAAGACTTTTTTTTTTTTTTTTTTTTTTTTTTTTTGCCTCCTCTGTGGTTTGGACTAATCACAGTCTGATAAATGTCTGTCTCTCAGAACCACGAACATTCTTTTCTAGAACAGAAAATCTTCACAGCAATTTCTCCCCACGATTTGTCTTGCCAAACTTTTCCAAACTGGCCTTTGCCAATATTTTCTTGTAACACAATGGTCCTGGCAATTCTTCTCTGAACCAGCAGCAGTAAATAAACCCTTCATCCCAGGTAGCAGTATCACCTCAGTCACCAACACAATGAGAAGAAGCCAGCAACTCAGAGCAGCAGCCGCTGCCTCCATGGTTCCATGGCCACTGTTTGTAGTTTGTCCCTAGGCGAAACTTCTCCTTAGCAAGCCTCCTAGGCTGGCCTCAAATTGGGGATCCTCCTGCCTCTGCCTCCTTCAGTAAATCCAATGGGCCTGCACCACCACAATCAGCCTAGTGTAGCTCCTGCCTGAGCCGGGCACGCAAGGCCACAGGCAAGCAGCTTTTTTGTGAATTCATACTACAAACGTTGGGTGCCAACTTGTGGTTTGAAAGAAAATGGCCCCTAAAGGGAGTGGCACTATTAGGAGGTGTGGCTTTATTAAAGTAGGTATGGCCTTGTTAGAGGAAGTGTGTCACTGTGGAGGTGGACTTTGAGGTCTCATGTACGTTCAAGCCACGCCCAGTGTCTGAGACCACATCATGTTGCCTGCAAGCCAAGATGTAGAACACTCGGCTATTTCTCCAGCACCCCGTCTGCCTGAATGCCACCATGTCCCACCATGATGACAATGGACTAAACCTCTGAAAATGTAAGCCATCCCAATTACATGTTTTTCCTTTATACAAGTTGCTGTGGTCATGGTGTCTCTTCACAGCAGTAGAAACCCTAACAAGATGTAGTACCTCTTTGGATACGCAGGCAATCAGGAGAATGCAGTTGGCACATGAGCTGAACTCACAAATGAGACAGAAAAAAATATGGGCTGAGTACAAACAGGAGAAGAGAGATTAATGACAGATCCAAAGACCTTAATAAGTCACTCAGTACATGCGTGGGCACTGTTTCCTGAGCAAACTCTTAGGCTTAATTCTAATTCTATTGCTGTAGAGGGCCAAAAGTGTTTGTGCACACAGATAAGCACGGGAGAAACCAGGAAAGTTAAATACACAGGTATCCTTCAAAGGAAGGAGATGTTTAACCTTTCCCTCCTGGAATCTGGAAATGGATGGAGTTTACAACTTGGTAATCCTCTGCTACCTGTTGAGCCACGCCCCACCCACATCCCCCAGAAGAATATGTTTGTTTACCCAGACCCTTTCCCCTAAAACCTTGAGTATTGCTTCTGGACCATAAAACTCATCCTTGTGAGTGACATCACTTGCGATTTACAATAGTAAAGTGACTTCTCAACAGTAAAGTCACTTCTCATTGTCTTAGGACCGGACCAATCTGACAACCAGGGACATTATGTTTACCTTGGTCATTCCCCCCAGACCCTTGAGCATTGTTTCTAAGTCAACAAGAATCCATCTTACCGACGAAGCTATGTGTACTTTATAAAGAGCTTCCGTATAAACATGTCTTAAGCTTTACTATACTCAAGGACCGAGTTAATTGTTATCAGAAAACTTTTCTCCAAAATTGTGCTGTGCTTAAATACGGCAAAAATAAACTGGTGGTCAGACTCTCAAAGTCCCAGCCCAGCACAGGTACCTAAAAGAGGGCTAAACCAAGTTTCATTCTTGTCTCTTCACAGATCATTTCCTTGACTGCTGTAAAACCTGCAGGAACCTCCACATACTCCAAGCCAAAACTTCACAAAATCTTAGGTGAGGGTCCAAATTCAACCTTGCATGGATATTGAATCTCTGTCCTGGCACTAGACAGACTGTTGAGAGAAGCCATGTGGACCCACATCATCCTAGGAACCTGGGTGTCAGACAAGCTGTGCCATTGGAGGGGGGGGGCTGTATTTGATGCCATAAGACCATACAGGAGGGGAGCTTCATCCTACAGAAGCCAGTATTTGCTGGGTACCAAAATCAGATGAGGAGAGAGACAGAGACAGAGAAATGAGAGGGAGACAAAAGAAGAAATGCAGACCAATTTCCCTGATGAATATATATTTAAAAATTCTCAGTGATGCTCTTGTGAATTATATTTAAAAATATATTTAAAAGATCATAGACCATGACCAAGTTTGATTCATCCCAAGGATACACGGTAGTTACCAAGCGATACATGCAATATAGCAAAAAGGGCAGAAATCACATGATTATCTCAATAAACACAGAAAGTTATTTGACAAAGCATAATGTTGTAAAAGCCCTGTAGAAACTAGAAGTGAACGGAATGTGGCTCAGCACAATAAAGCTATAGCCAAAGTATATTAACGGAGAAAAACTGAATAATGTTTCCTAAAATCAAATACATGTTAAGGTGCCCATTCTCATTTCTATTGTTCAATATAGAATAGTGGTTAGAGTCTTTAGTAGAGCAATAAGAGAGAAATAAATAAAGAGAATTCAAATAGCAAATGGAGAAGTCAAGTCTTCAGATGACAGGTTCCTACACATAAAAGAACCCAGTACTGGGGCTGGAGAAATGGTTCATTGGTTAAGAGCACTGGCTGCTCTTCCAGAGGACCCAGGTTCAATTTCCAGTACCAACATGGCAGCTCACAATTGTCTGTAATTTCAGTTCCAGGAGTTGAGACACCTTCACACAGATAAACTTGCAGGCAAAACACCAATTTATATAAAATAAAAATAAATAAATCATTTTTGAAAGTTAGCCAGCAGCAGCAACAAAGACCTATGGAACCATGAAGTCGTTAGAACAGCTACATAAAGGATCCCAATAGTGCCATCAGAATACTCTTAGATCAGCTAAACACTTTCAAAAAAAAAAGTAGCAAAATACAAAATCAACATACAGAAATCCACAGCATTTCTACAAACCAATAGTGAGTTTGCTGAGAAAAAAAATCCCATGCACAATAACTTTTTAAAAATACACGGAAATAAACCTAGCCAAGGAGGTGAAAAATTTCTACAGTGAAAACCTGAAGACACTGAATAAAGAAATTGAAGAACCAACTAGAAGATAAAAGATCACCTTCATTCGTGGACTGCCAGAATCAATACTATAAAAAAAAAAACACTTTAATACCAAAACTCATCTATAGATTCAATGCAATTTCCATCAAAATTCCAAGGACATACTTACATTCTTTTTTTTTTTTTTTTTTTTTTTTTTTTTTTTTTTTTTGGTTTTTCGAGACAGGGTTTCTCTATGTAGCTTTGTGCCTTTCCTGGATCTCACTCTGTAGACCAGGCTGGCCTTGAACTCACAGAGATCCGCCTGCCTCTGCCTCCCAAGTGCTGGGATTAAAGGCATGCGTCACCACCACCCGCCCGGCCCATACTTACATTCTTAACAGAAAACTTTTAAAATTCTAAAATCCACATGGAAGCAGGGGAGGGAGATAAATAGCCAAAGCAATTTTGGCTTTGAGCACAAAGAATCATTTTCTAAGCATCCAAATATCTGATTTCTAACTATACTACAAAATCATAGTAACAAAAATAGCATGGTACTGTCATAAAATAGACACACAGACCAATGGACCCCAAAATAAACCCATATACTGTAGCCACTGTGATGGCCATTCTTGTTTGTCAAATTGACTACATCTATAATTAACTAAAACCCAAAATGGGAAGACACACCTGTCAGAGATTTTTACTTTGAAGGGGAAAATCCACTTCTAATCTGGATCTTTGAGGTGGGAAGATAAACTTTTAATCCAGCTCTTTTAAGGTGGGAAGACTCATCTCTAATCTGGGCCACACCTTCTATGGGCAGCCTATATAAGGATATGGAAGAAGGAAGCTCTTGCTCTTTGCCTGCTTGTTCTCGCCTCACCAGCAAGACCGTTCCTTCACTGGCATTAGAGTCTAGTCCTTTGGGGTTCCAGTGTTCACTAAAGATCAGCTGAGACATACATTCTCAAGGACTGAACAATTACTGGATTCTTGGACCTTCCATTCACAGGCAGCCATTGTTGTACTAACTGGACTACAAGCTGTGAACCATTCTAATAAATCCCCTTTCTACATATATAAAGAGATGCATTCTACAAGTTCTGTTACTATAGAGAACCCTGACTAATACAGCCAACTGAATTTTTAAAGGTGTCAAAACACACTCTTCAGAACATGGTACTAACAAAGATGGATATCAGCAAACAAAATAGTAAAACTCAGTCTATACCTCTCACTTTGCACAAAAATCAGTTCAAAGTGGATCAAAGAATTGTATGTAGATTTGAAACCTTGAAACTGCTAGAGGAAAACACTTAGATGCAAGGACTTTCTGAAAGGGGTTTTAATAACTTAAGAAATAGTTCTAAGAACTAGCATAAGAGAATATGTTAAATTAAGATTACACAGAAAAGGAAAGCATAAGCTGAGTATCTAATTTAGTGTTCTATTGCTATGAAAAGGCATCATGACCCAGGCAACTTAGAGAGGATAGCTTCAGAGGTTAGTCCATGATCATCATGGTGGGGAGCATGGCAACAGATAGGCAGGGATAGAGCTGGAGCAGCAGCTGAGAGCTTTACATCATGATCCATAGGCAGGAGGGAGAGGGCAAATGAAACTGAGCTTGGCATGGTCTTTTGAAACCTCAAATCCCACCACCTCTAGTGACACGCCTCCTTCAACAAGGCCACACCTCCTAATCCTTCCTAAACAGTTCAACTAGGAACCAAATATTCAACTATATGAGCCTAAAGAGTGTCATTATTAGTCATACCACCACACAGAATGAAAAGGCTGTCTGTAGACTGTGGGAAAGATATCAGGCAGGAGATTAACACCTAGATGTAAAGAAGTGAATGGCATTCTGCAGAGAAGAGATACAAACTGTCAATAAGTACTTGAAAGGATGTTCAACATGCTTAGCCATTAAGTAAATGAAAATTAAAACTGCTTTGAAGGTCCACCTCACCCCAGTCAAAATGGCTATGATAAAAATAAAGAAAAGAAAAAAAGAAATGCCAGTGAGGATGTAGAGAAGGAGGGATCCTTATTCATTGCTGTTGGCAATGTAAACCCAAGCAGCCACAATGGAGATCAGTGTGGAGGTTCTAACAAAACTAAAACTAAGACTACCATGTGCCTCAGCTGTAACACTTCTAGGTACATGCCCAAAGAACTGGAAGTCAACCTACCAATACTTAAAAATCCATGTTTATTGCTGAACTGTTCATAATCTCTAAGAAATGGCAACAGCCTAAATTTTTGCCTACCAATGAGTGGATAAAGAAAATATGGTACATTGTGGAAGCCCACAGAGGCTTCCTAGTGAGAACTTATTCACGACCAGAGAATCTGAACTTGCTTTGCCCAGCAGGCCTGGATAAGGAGAGGATTTGGCCATGGGCATGTTTACCAGGTGTTTGGAAGAGTCTGCATTTGGCTGTATGGTGTGCTTTAATCTTGCAAGGGGGAGGTCTTTTGCCTCTCCCCTTGGCATATTATAAAAAGACCTTTTCAATAAAGAATGAGGCTGTTGGGCATTGACTCCTGAAGCTATCCTGTGTTTCTGTCTTTCTTCTCATCGGCTAGATCTCTCTTTCTATCTGATATTTCCTCATTCCTCTCTCCTCCACCTAAGAACCCTTCAAAAAGTGGGAGCAGGTCAGAGCTCATCTCCCCACAGACCCCCACAGTACATATGTATACAATGGTATCATATTCAGCCATAGGAAAACAAAATCACTACCTCTGCAGGAAAACGGATACATTAAATTAAGAGAAGTAAGTCAGACCCACAAAGATAAATATTACATACTTTTCTGATAATGTGGATTCTAGGTTTAAATTTGTGTGTGTGTGTGTGTGTGTGTGTGTGTGTGTGTGTGTGTGTGTTATGAAAGTAAAAGGGGAGGAAGAGAGCTTAAAGGAGGGGAGCAGAGAAAAAAGGAGGACTAATAGAATATACGTGACATAAAAGTAGGATGGGGAACTACTTGGGGGAAAGAAGATGTGCACAAAAGAGGCCAATGAACAGAGAAGGAATAAATACAAGGTCTAGTGAACCTATGTGTGAAGACGCCATGGTGAAACATTACATTATCAGGAACTTGTTTGTAATATACCTTCAATAACCTTTTAATTCTCCCTCGCATGTGAGTGTGTGTGTGTGTGTGTGTGTGTGTGTGTGTGTGTGTGTGTGTGTGTGTGTGTGTGCAGGAGTGTGCATTCCATAAAGTGGGGAGGTCAGAGGACAGTTTGGGTACTAGTTCCCTTCCACCTCATTGGAGACAGGATTTCTGTTGTTCTGCTGTGTGCACCACACTAGCTGGTCTGTGAACTCCCAAGTATTCTCCTGCCTCTGTCCACCATCCCTCCACTAGCAGTGCTGGGATTATGGACACACACACCACTATGTTCAGCTTTTACAGGAGTTCCTGAGACTCGAACTCAGACCTTCATGCTTGCATGGCAAGTGGTTTTCTCAGTCATATTCCAGAACCTACTCTTCCCATTTCAGCATGAGCTATAGTTAATACTTCTTTCTCTTTTGCTGTCCTCTCTTTTTTCCTGAGACTAGCTAGAATTTTATGAGTTACTTTATTTATAGAAGTTTATAAATTATTTCTTCTTCTGCCTTCCTGTTCTCTATTTTATTGACTTCTACTCTTACCTTTATTTCTTTATATCTTCTTGCTTTGTATTTAATCGTTTTTGATGTTTCTAAAGCTGGTAGATAAGTTTATTGTTATAAGATTTTTCTCCTTTCATAAGTATTAATACTACATATTTTCTCCAGGCTATTCTTTGGCTATAATCAAACCAATTTTATAGATTGTGGTTTTACTCCTCAGTGTAAAAAAAGACCTTGAATTTCCTTTATGTTTTCACCTTTGCTTTATATAGTATTTATAAGTGTAGGATTTTTATTGTCTAATTATTTGGAGTTTTCCCTCTGTCATTCCCTCATTCACCTCTGGTTTAATGGTCAGAGCATATGCTTTGCATTGCTTCATTCTTTATAAAGTGGAGAAAGTTGATTTCATAGTCTGGAATATTATTTCTCATGGTATGTACTACATATATACTTGAAAAGGATCACATTTGGTGAATGCTAACAATAACCTTTAGGTTTGCACCCAAGTTGGTTGAAGGTACCTTCAGAGCCCTTAGATTTTTCTTTGGGACTCACACAACCTTAAATATGTATGCAATTAATAACCATACTTAGGAATACAGAAAACAGAGCTGAGATGATTGGAGAAACCCATAACTGTGTTTGGAGACACCAGCATTCATTGCTAGAATGAGTAGCTAAGGAAGAAAACGGAGTAAAAGCAGAACTCAACTCAACCCACATTTCTCCTTTGTCAATATCACATTATTACCATTATCACAGGCGCGTTGCCCCCTTCGTGTAGAGTTGACTAGGGTTTGCACACTCCTGTGTCTACAAGGGGCAAGCCAGCAATGCACAAGTGAAGTCACCTGGGTGACAATCTGCTTTAGAGAGCTGGAAGAGGCATATCCATGTTACAAAGTATGAGATACGCCTAATCCAAGGATCGGCCCCCCCCCTCAGTTTTTAGGGGGAAATGACCTAGAATAAAACTAGACCTTTCAATTTCTCATGAAAACCAGGAATCTACACCTGCAAGTGAAAAATCCTAATTCCTGACATTGGAAAGGTAACTCAGAATGGAATTGAAAACTAAGAGGGCTGATGCCTAAGTGCAAACAAAGTCGCCTACAGGCCAGGTCTTAATGGCCTTTGCTTTACAATGGCTCCTCCCCTTCAAGATCCCACAGTCTAATTAACAGAATGAGATACACATCTAGACTCTCTGGGTTAAATGAGCATGCAGTTATATCCACTGAAAGATGAGGGCAAAGGATGTGCTTTCTTTTCTGTTCCAACAAGCGTGCCTGCATCGCCTAAGTAAAATACACCAGCCATTTCTCTAGTATAGAGGTCCATCAGGGAACCAACAGACAAATTCCTGCTCTCAGACGGTGAAAGTAACAAGCAAATGGGGTATGCTGAGTTACAGGTGATGAGTAATATTTTTATAAACATAGTTGGAGTGTATTACATGAAGAGCCCTTGGGTAAAGTTAGTCAAGGGTCCTGCCGTAGCTGGGTGACTTTAGCCTTGTCATTCCAGAAGGGGGCAGCAGAGAGCAAGATTGCTGGCACCTGGACAAGCGAGCCCGCTGCCAAGGCAGGAGGTCTGCTGTCAGGGGCTGTTAGGTCAGGTGCTACAACTCTGTTAAGGGGACTTGGCCGGGCTCAGCAACGCCAGGCTGCTAGCAACCATCCCACCCCAGACTAGTACCTGCTATTGACTGCTCAGCTGCAGGGCATGTTCGAAGCCTGTTAAGAATAAGAAAACAAGGTAAGGAAGGCTGGAAGTAGGCCCTGCAAGGCTGAGGCAGGAGGATAATGAGTTTGAGGCCAGATATGTAGCAAACCCCTATTGAAAGAAGTAGAAGAAGAAGGACATGGAAGAAGAGGAAGAGGAAGAGGAGGAGGGGAGGGGAGAGAAGGCAGCTCAGAATGCATAGAAAGAGCCAGGGGTATAGTAGGAGGCAAGTCGTGGAGTATGTGGTTTATGAAATGTGGTTGTCTATGTTCCGGGCACTGGCTTTCACTCTGAGGGAACCGTGGACCACTTTGGCAATCTTAGCAGAAGACTGATGGATCTGATGCACGTTTCACAAGGAATCACTCTGGTTGCTCTGAGGAAAGTGATTGTGGGTAGAGGGGGCGCAAAGGTGGAAGTCACTGGCCCTGACTCGGGCTGTAGTGGTAGCAATGGGTTAGTAAGACGTCACAGAAAGATCCAGCAGTGAGGATGCAGGGTAGACTGCACCGGGGTGTGAAAGACGCCAGAGCATCCAGAGCGGTTTGAAACATTTCAGCCTCAGCACTGAGAAAGACGGAGCTGCAGTTAACTGAGATGGGAGAAGCTGGGAGCGGGGCTGGCTTAGCTGAGGGGAGGGTGAAGAGTGGACACGTCAACGCCAAGTCTACTGGGTGTCCCAATGGAGAGACTGAGTCCATGGTGCAGACGTCACAAGGAAGACACGGACTGAAAATGTAAATGTGGGATTCAAAGAGCAGAGAAGGATCCTGGGAATACAAAAAGGAAGCCAGTCCTTCTGATTGGGATGAAGGGTGGAGTTGCAGCAGCAGGCAGGTGAGGAGAACATTCCAGATGAGGGAATTACTACAGTAAGTGGCGGGGCAGGAGGCTGGAGGCATGGTTGGGGAAGGCCGGCAGAGTCCAGAGGAGCTGTAGGCTTGGGTTTTAAAGGCAGTTAGGCAGAAATAAACCAGTCCTTAGCGCCAATCCCCCACCTGATGCTTTCAGCTGCCATCTACTTGGCACACATCTATGGGGCACCTGCAGGACGGTTCTGCTCCAGATGCTGATAATAAAAGCGCTTATTGAACACTGTGCATGCAATAAAAAGAAGAAGACTTCCTTTATTCCTTGCACCACACTCTGAACGAAGAGTCTCCCCAGTGGAAAGGTGAGAAAACCAAGAGGCAGTGTTTTCCCGTCCTCTTAGCCAACGGGGGAGAACCGAGTCAGAATCCGAACCTGACAGTGTGACCCTGGGGCCTTTGTCCCGAACACTCTTCTTCACTGCTGGGACCGCTTAACCCGGCCAGGCATCTGCCAGGTGCGGGCCAGCAGCCAGTTGGAATACTGTGGGGTGAAGAGCCTGCTGCCAGCTCGGTTTTCAGGACACACCCTCCTCAGAGGTCAGCTGAGGAGCCAGCAGCAGCTGTTCCCGGAGGAAAGGTGGCTGCTGACCAAGGCAGAGGTCACCGAGCCTCACCCAGAAGGGCCAGTTGCTCCTTCGAAACTGTCGGCTCCCCATTGTTTGGCTCCACGAGTGAAGCAGGGTGAAAGGATGGACAACTGACGTTCTTCACAGGAGTAAGCATTAAAGTGGCCTTCAGCAGCAGCATATCTGACCTTCCTCTCCTCTTCCTCTTGCATACCCATTTAAAGATAGAGAAACTGAGGCCCATACTTTTAGGCAATGTCTGTATGAGAACATGTATCTGAGGACTTGGTTCGGCATCCTTGGTTCACAACACACTAACACTATATGATCCATGTTAAAGATTAGGCTCCCCACAGCAGGCTGAGGTAGTAGATTTGTGTGTGTGTGTGTGTGTGTGTGTGTGTGTGTGTGTGTGTGTGTGTGTCTGCATATGTCAAGTTCATGGCCCCAGCCCAGGACTGACACTCCCTAAAACTCCCAGGCAAAGGAATTTCTCTTCAGTTCAGCTCAACTTCCAGAGGAATTTAGGACTCAGGCCTCAGACTCAGCAAAGGGGACAGGGAGGAGGGACCTGATGGCCAGTAAGTCCACCTGGGTGTCCTTCCCCAAGGGGCGTTCACACCTGGGCCCCGGGAGGCTATGTGAGGAGACTAACCGACTGCATCATCATGGAAACAGTGAGGGTGAGGGATGAAAATGCCCGTTGAGATGGAGCGGTTGTCTGCCTGTGAGAAACAAGTGGGTGTCGAGAATAAAGAAAGGAATCCAAAGATAAGACACATTATGTAAAGAGAAAGAGGAGGAGGAGAAAGGAAGAAGCTGGCAGTACCATGGAGTCAGGATGAACCCATTTATGGAAAAGTATATGTACATATGTGATGTGCACAGGAGGCTTCCTCGGCCTGACAGCTGACATGCATCTGTTCCCTCCAAGAATGCCACGGGGACCCCCTCCTCTGCTAGAAGAGGGCCTGGCAGATAGAATGGGCAACACCCCACCTCTCACAACTGTGCAAGGAACTGGGGCCAGGATGGTGTTATTGTCAACTCTGTATCACCATGGAAACAAGTTTCTGGGCTTGTCTGGGAAGGATTATCCAGATTGGGTTAAGTCAGGTGGGAAGACCCACCCTAGAGGTAAGACCGTTCTCACTTGTAGCAGGAATCTTAAAGGTACTTATTAATAAAATCAAACCCGAGACGAGTTATTGGGGTCCATGCTGGTAGATCAGAGAGACAGAACAAGCCACAGCTATCTCACCTCGCCGGATCCTCAGCTGGTCTTGTCTCCTCAGACTGGAGGCCTCTGAGTCCTCATCCGGAATGGGTCTCAGCTGAATTACTGCTCAAAAGCCTGAATGCTTAACCAGTCAAATGCTTCTCGTTTCTGGTCCTCACGCCTTATATATCTTTTTGCTTTCTACCACCACTCCCTGGGATTAAAGGCTGGCTTTCTGGGATTAAAGGCGTGTGTCACCATGCTTGGCTATTTCCAATGTGGCCTTGAACTCACAGAGATCCAGAGGGATTTCTATCTCTGGAATGCTAGGATTAAAGGTGTGAGTGCCACCATTTTCTAGCCTTTGTATCTAGTGGCTGTCTGTTCTCTGACCCCAGATAAATTTATTAAGGTACACAATATTTTGGGGAACACAATACCACCACACTCACTGGCTGGAGTCTTGGACTGAATCAAAAGGAGAATGGAACAGGAACCCTCAGCCTGTCCTTTCTGACTGCAGATGTTCTGTGACCAGCTGCTTCACGCTCCTGCCGCCATAATGGACAGTACCCTTGAACTATGAGAAGAACAAAGCACACCTTGTTCCTTAAGTTGCTTCTTGTCAGATAGCTTGTCTCAACAATGAGAAAAGTAACCAAGACAGTCAGGGTTGAGAAGAGACACTGTCTTTCTTTTTTTTTTTTTAGCACTCTGTATTATCTGTAGCTTTTGCAAAGTGATTTTTTTGTGAATGTGTCATTACAGACATTACGTAAGGGGGTGGGGCAGTTATCACTAACTAAGGACCGAGGGTCAAAAGAGCTCTTAGAGGGGAGGCCAGTGTCTCCTAGGCTACTACAACCCAGCAGGCAAGCACTGCCCCCCACTGACACCCCCTACCTCCCATCCTACCCCCCATCAGAAGCACAATATCCAGTGTCTGGGAAAGAAGAGGAAGTCCCATGATACTGTGTATCCCACAGCAAGTGGGCTCCAGTAACTGCAGAGTCCATATTCTTCCTGCCCTTCTTGTTGCTGTGATAAAATGCCATGACCAAAAGCAAGGAGTTTATTCAGGCTTATGATTCCAGAAGAAGAGTCCATAACGGAAGAAGGGGCATGGGCAGCAGGCAGCTGGAACAGGCAGCTGAGAGATCACATCTCCATCCTCAGAGAGCAAACTGGAAATGCAGCAAGACTATAAACCTGCAAAGTCCACTCCCAGGGACATACTTCCTCCTGCAAGGTTCCACCTCCTAAAGGTCACATAACCTTCCCAAATAACGCCACCAACTAGGACCAAGTATTGAAATACCTGATCCTGGGTGGGGAGGAGGCATTCCTCATTCAAACCACCATACATGCCATAGTCTCCTGTGGGCTGGCACAGACCCCTGCCCAGAGGGGCTCTATGGAAAGATCTCAGGGAAATACCTCCATCTTCCTCCATGAATGTCACCAGATATGGTCATACTATCGTCTTCCTGGTCACAGACCTCCTTTCAGTTGTGTTCTCTGTAGAACCAGGCTTTTAGAGAGCCCTTCCCCATCCTCCTCAAAGGTACACTCCCCCAACACAGGCTACCCAAGAGCGGATGGGGGAACATAACACAGATGATACAGAGGGACACACCCTTCCAACCTGACTCCCACCCTGAGCTTAGCTCTGTCTTCTGGCCTGCATAGAAAAACCAACAAGATCAACCGTTGGCCAATAGGATAGCAAACATTTTATCCCCAGTCCGTAGGCTCTGAATACTGTGTTACACTGGTCGTTAAGTCTGAGGTCAAAGTTCCCCCTCCAAACCCTGGCTCTGTCAGTTTCAAGCAACATTCTTTTACAGGTAAATATAACTATATGACAAATATGATTTATCATCAGTATTATTTTGGATGGGGATAATTAAAAGGTTTGTCTTACAGAAAAGCTACAGAGATTCAGAAAGGTTCACAAGTGCTTGAGTTTTGTTGCTCAAAGCTTGTACACGTGTGGGGGGGCAGTATGGCAGGTTTCAGGGGTTGCCTGTGCATCTAGAATGGGCAAGAGAATGAGGAGGAAAGGGTGCCCAGGTGAGCAGAAGGTGCCTGCAGCTAGAACGGAGATAAAATCGACTTCAACAGGGAAGGCTGCAGGGAAGTGCATCCAGGTCAAAGCAGACCTGCCTGTCCTCAGAGAACCAGGAAGAAGGTCCCTTCCCATTGCCTCAGACCTAGATCAACTTACCTGCTTCTCTCCTCATGCCCTTGAACTGTCTGTCATTTTCCACAGATGACTTTTGCAAGTTATTTACCTCATAAGCAAAAAAAAAAAAAAAAAAAAAAAGTGATGCTATGTACTCAGGACTTATCATTATGCCATTAGGCTTCATTCACCTATTTTTTTATGATAAGAAATGTCCTGGTGTCTATCTTACCTTGGGTGTTTTTAGTGATAAATTTCTGTGGATGACCTTGAGCAAATCAAGCATTTCTCTTTCAGCTTCTGGCCCTCTCCTTTAGTTCCTTCACACCTCTGCTTTTCTTTGGAAGGCCTTTGGCCAACTCCTTCAGGGAGTTGTGTGCCCAGATCCTCATCCAGGAGTTCAGGTGTGTGAGATCGGAGACACGGCTTAAGTGCCCAGTGCTCTCCATGTTTCGCTCATTATCTTCTGGTGTAGCATCCACCAGCCAAGGTCCTACCAGCATGCTTCAAGCAGCACTCGGGGCTGGCTGCACTCCTGGATCATTTGGGCAGGTTTAGCCAACACACGGATCCCAGAGCTGACTCTCATGTGGAGAATCAGAACCTCTGACACTAAGATCCTGGGAATGTTCCAGTGCTTCCTAGGAAACTCTGATGAGCATCTGTATTGGCAAGCACCCCCATGTGGTTCTTCTTACAGACTTGAGAGGGCAAGGTAACAATTCCCAGCTCTTGGATTTGTTTCCGACTCTTCTAATCCACACTGCTTAATTAAGAACTTCGCCAACAGGGGGCAGCATGGGCAGAGCAATTGGGCTTCAGAGATTTACTTCATTGTGATCCTTTTCATTCCTGCTAGCAACAGTTATCACAAAAAAAAAAAAAAAAAAAAAAAAAAAAAAAAAAAAAAAAAACCCCACCATTGACTGCACAGAGCTGCCAGTTTGGGAAGCGTCTCCAAAGTCACAATTTGTTCCATCCTTCACCATGCCTTCAAAGCAGGTGTCCCCACTGTGGTGTTAGTGGGGAGGAAATCTATGGTCTGAGAGATGTCTGATGACTTCTCTAAGATTTTATGTCCAATAATGGCAAGACAGGAGTCACATAGATTCTGGGAGGGGTTTGGCTGAAATAGGAACCACACGCGGATGCTTCACCGTGTAAAACTTAGAAGACAGAGGATTGGAGAGCTAGCCCCCAATCGGTAAAGTATTTGCCTTAGAAGTATGAGACTATGACTTTGCTCCCCAGAACCCATACAAGATAAAAACAGGAATGTAACCCCCAAGGTTGGGGTAAGATATGTGTTATTTGGGGCTCACTGACCAGCCAGCCTAGGCTACTGGGATAGTTTCCAGCCAATGAAAGAACTTGTCTCTAAATAAATAAATAAATAAATAAATAAATAAATAAATAATAAATAAATAAATGATAAATAATAAATAAATAAATGAACCAGAAACACAAACCTCACCTTTAGAAGCTTGGCTCATTAAGGAAGTCTGAGTGCTTTTAACCTGCACAGAGCCACGTTCCTATGAAGATCAGGCATATCCACACACTGTACAGTCAACAGACGTGAGAGCTGGTGAGAGGGACCCAGGTAAACGCCACAGACTATCTCTCTGTTCTTAAAGCACATTTGCTTTAAGGTCTCAAGCCTAAAAGAGAAAACAAGCTACCTGGGGTCTTATCAGAATGCAGGCTGCATCTGGAGGGCTGAGCCAGGGCCCACTGCACTTTTTAGCTAGCTCCTCTGGGCTAAGCCAGCAGGAGGGCCACGACCTACACCCCGTCCAGCCTCTGCCCTTCCTCTGCATGAGTGGAGGCCCCCAGTCAGGATGATGTGAACGGCGGAGCTGTGGACCGCTTGCTTCTAGACCTCTGCCCACTGGGGATAGCTCTAATAGACACATCGCTCTTCCGAGCTCATCACTTTATACTCCCCTGAAGAAGCTGTGATAATACCAACGTTGCAGGCTCCTAAATTTTGAGTCACTAATCCCAAATGTGATGGACGTGCAATGTATGCAGCCTTTGCTTGGAGCAAAGTAGGGGTTGGTTGTTTGTTTGGGTTTTCTTCAGTACATGAGACAGGAGTACACAAGTTGCCAAGGACTCCCATTGACCAGCATAGCACCCACAAGAACGCTCTGCTCACAATGGCACAGCTGTAGAGAAACCCTGCTGCATTCTGGGCAACTCACACCCAGCAACATCGTTGGCACCTGGGTTAAAGAGATTTTAAAATATTGTCCCAGATCCCGGGTAAGAGAAAGATGGCAGGCAAGCCATCTGAAATGGGAGCCACAGAGGCCTCCTGCTTTCCATGAGGCAGGGCAATGGAGCGGTTGAGGGCCAAGTGACTAGGCCGCCTCAGCCGCCAACAATCTGAATGGAATTGGATGTGTTCCCCCACAATCTCTCAGCCTTTATTTTCTCAGACACCAAACGACTGAGTCTCTGAGCAAGCGCTGTTTCAAAAAGCCAAATGCGTGAGTTTGGCTGGGTTCTCTAGCAAGGGCTGCTCACTCAGAGAAAATGAGAGGTCCTTGATTCACACCCTAATTCTCTTGATGTTTTAAAATGTACTTGTTGACACTTTCATACAGGTATATGGTGGCTTTTGATCATATCCACTGCCCCAGTTAACAACTTCTTCCCAAGTCCCTCTCCTGCTTTTATCATAATTCCCTTTAAAATCCAATGCAAACTATGCCTTTTAAATGTTGGCTACGGAGATGATTGAGTCAGTAAAGTGCTTGTCACATAAGCTTGGAGTCCTGAGTTTGGATCCTAGCACCCAAGTAAAAGCTGGCCTCCTAGTCCCAGGGCAGGGAAGATGGAGGAGATAGATGGATTGCAGGAGGTCATTGGCCAGCCAGACTAACCAGACACATGAGCTCCAGGTTTCAAAATGCAATGGAAAACAATTGAGGAAGACACCAGTGTTAACTCCCGCCCTCCATATGCTTGTACACACACACACACACACACACACACACACACAAGAGAAGAGAGAAGAAGAGAAGAGAGAAGAGAGAAAGAAGAAGAGAAACAACACAAGTGTGGATTAAGGCATGAATATTAGGGATTAATGTTACTTGGAGCATCTTCTGGCACAACCAGACTTGCATTGATATATTTTACTTTGTATCATTATAGGGGAGACAACCATGATATGAGCTAAGATATTTGATTTTCTGTCTCAGGCTTAGTGTCTCCGTGTGAAAAATAAACAGTAATAACCTCTATCCCACAGGCCTCCCGAGAAAATTAAAATCCAATGAGATAATGGATGCAAGGCCTTTTGCACAGTGCTGAGCTCTGTATAAAAGGAGGCTTTTTATGCTCTTGGCCTTCGGCCCCCAGATCAACACCTGACCAGTTACCTCTCTGCAGACAAGAGGAAGAGGAGACAGTACTGAAATCTGAACCTGACCTGAGACCAAGCTGACCCAGCTTCTTTCTACTGGACAGAAATTCGGGACTTCGGCCATCTCCACCTCTGTTCCACGGGAAGAACAAGGGGGTTGGAAATGAATATTGCATGTTCTTCAGCACAGCCATGTCGTCAGATTCATAACGCACCCCAGTGACTGGATACCCAGTGTTTTTTGCTCTACCACCAAGCCAAAGACACTAAAAAAGATGGCAAAGCTGAAGGTTATTTGAAGAGCAAATAATGATGAGGACTTAAACTCACGCGCGCGCGCGCGCACACACACACACACACACACACACACACGCACACACACGCACGCACGCACGCACACAACCTTTGACTACATTTTGCATCAAGGATTCCACATTACCGTGCACCAGAGACCATGCTTCTTCATATTCCATTTTTTATGAGAAAGAAAAAGAAACAGGAAACATCCAAACTAGTATCAGGACAGGTTTCAAGAAGGTAAGTTCCATCATATATCTGTTTATACTTTATAACACAGGGAAAGCTTGGAGCTGAGAAGAACCATCTCATCCAATCCCTTCATCTTCCAGATGAGCAAACTGGGGCACCTGGATTAAAGTAACTGATCCCATCCTTCAACCTGCAGTGACTGATTTGGGAATCCCGGCATAGATCGCTCGTTCCTGTTTGGCGAGGAGACTACACTCCCAGCATGTAGGGCTAGAAGGAAACTCAGAGTTCTACCCTAAACTGTTAAAACTCACATTTTCATTCAAGTAGTGATTACTAGCCTTTACCACATGCCAGGCACCGTCCTCAGTACTTGGGCTAAAGGGGAGACGGGGAACCTCCTTTTATGTCTGAGTGTACAACCCAGTCCACAAACAAGCGCAAATTGTACAAGATGGCTTCAGATAGCTATGGCCGAGAAAGAAGGACAAGTTAGAGAGGGTCTCCAGGAGGCAATATTTACTAGACATGAGACTTGATGGAGCCGGGCGGTGGTGGTGCACGCCTTTAATCCCAGCACTGGGGAGGCAGAGCCAGGTGGATCTCTGTGAGTTCAAGGCCAGCCTGGACTACCAAGTGAGTTCCAGGAAAAGGTGCAAAGCTACACAGAGAAACCCTGTCTTGAAAAACCAAAACCAAAAACAAAAAAAAGAAAGAAAGAAAGAAAAAAGGAGACTTGATGGATAAGAAGCCACTGGTGGTGTGGCATTTGGAGGAAGAAGGGGCTGGGGAAGGGCATGTCCTAGTTAGGGTTTCTATTGCTGCAGTGAAACGCCATGACCAAAAAGCAACTTGGGGAAAAAAGGGTTTATTCAGCTTACATTTCCACATTGCTGTTTATCACCAGGCAGGAACACAAGGCAGGAAACCGGGAGGCAGGAGCTGATGCAGAGGCCATGGAGGAATGCTGCTTACTGACCTGTTCCTCATGGCTTGCTCAGTCTGCTTTCTTATAGAACCCAGGACCACCAGCCCAGGGATGATGGAACCATCTATCATGGGCTGGGCCCTCCCCCATGGATCACTGATTGAGAAAATGCCTTACAGCTGGATCTCATAGAGGCATTTCCTCAACTAGCTCATGTCAAATTGACACACAAAACCCTCAGTAACGGACTGCTACCAGGAAGTGTAAGCGACAATAAACTCTTCCTCCCATGTTACTTTTGGGTATGGTATTTTATGGCAGCAGTAGAAATCCTAAGACATCATCTCTCCAGCCCCCTCCAATTCTTTCTACATTACAACTAATGCCGCTGTGACACTTCTCCTTTGTGCACTTTTGTGAGGGTTCCTCTCAGAATGATGGAAGACTTGACTCTGAATGCAGTTACCCAAAGGAAACTGAGTCAGCTGTGGACATTTCTCAGCACCTAGTGATTGCCTGGACTTGGGAGACCCATCCTCCTTATCATTGCGGCCATCACAGCCTCACCACATGACATCCCCCACCGCTTTGCAATCCTGTACAAGAAAGAACCACTGGACGACCTCTCAGGTTCACAGTTCTTACCTCCTACAACTCTGTGGCTCCGTGAGTTAAGCCTGTGGGGTTCTCTCACCATCAGAGGTTTGATTCCCTTGCAGAGGTCACACGGCACATCTCTGTGTGTCTCAGCACACCAAGATCACAACGTGCCATTCCCTTGAGAGGAATGCATGTTAAGGGTGTTCCTAGGAACATAACTAGCGCATGCATAATCACTGGCTTCTGTGGTCCCTTTGTTCATGCTGTCTTAGAGACTCCATTGCTGTGAAGAGACACCATGACCACAGCAACTCTTACAACGGAAAACATTTAATTGGGTCCTTACAGTTCAGAGATTCAGCCCATTGTCATCATGGTGGGACATGACAGTGTGCAGGTAGACACGGTCCTAGAGAAGGAGCTAAGAACTCTTCATCTTTCATTTGCAGGCAACAGGAAGTGAACTGAAATACTGGGCAGTATCTTGAGCCTAGGAAACCTCAAAGCCCACCCCCACAGTGACATACTTCCTCCAGTAAGGCCACACCTTCTAATAGTGCCACTTCCTATTGTGTGAGCTTATGGGGGCCAATTACATTCAAACTACCACACATGCCCTTCTTGGGGTCTCACTTTGGCAATTCTGTGGTAATCCTGGGCCTGAAGAGTTAATCTATAGTGATATGGGACAAAAGTGGCCACACGAACTTTGCATATACTTTAATTTACAAGACATACTTCTCATTTTACTCCTGGATTAACCCTGAGACACACCTCATAGTATAACACAATGGAATAAATACTGTTGTTCATTGCACTTGAATAGACCAAGACAAAAATAATTCACTGCTTTCCCAGGGTTAGATAGCTAAGAAATAAAGGAGAACCCACAACCCATAGGTTCTGAGTCCTTATTCTTTCTTCTTCTACAGGACAGCATTGGTCTTCTACTGCAGTGTAGGAGTGGAGACCCATTTGTAACCCTAAGTGATTAGGGGAGACATGCATCCTCAGCAGCTAAAGGTCTTAGCAGAAGACTTCATCCAGAAACAGAACTTAGATCCTAAAGAGCAGCCAAGTGGATGAAGAGGAAGAGAGTAAATTTGGAGAAGAGGGCGTAGTAACTAATTAACTGAACTCTGAGGAGCAATGGAGAAGTCCGTGTGGTGTGGGAAATGTTGACCCCTCTAACTGAGGACAACTGGGCAGGCTACCTACTTCAGCCCTTGAATCAGGACTAAGAGGATGAGGCGGCTCTGGCTGGGCAGACATGGGAGAAGAGCAAACCAAGTATGAGAGAAGAGGGAACAGGGCTCCCGAGGGGATGGACACATCCACTGAAAGTCCTGGGCGGTCAGTGTTAAAGGCACTCCAAGGAGGCGTTCAGGAGAAATGTGGGGCTCGAGGAGATCCTGAGGGCATGCCAGCTGGGGCGGGCCCTGCCAGCAGGAGAGCTGAAGGCAGGAGAGATACTGAGTAAAAAGCAAGACTTGCTCAACCTCTAACCTGGAGGGCTAGAGTAGAACGCTCTGATGTTCCTTCAGGTCCTACCTACGGGGAAACTGAGCCACAGACAGTTGGCAAGGGAACGACAGGACTGACCGTGCTCAGTGCTCAGGTCTCCCTAGTGTTTGTCCCCCAGGTGGCTGTACCCCAGCTCCTGCCTTCTGCTAAAAGAGCAGACAGCAGGAAGGAGCATCACACCATGGATGGGCACACCCGCAAGACCTCAGCAGAATCCTGCCGTGGGGACTTCTGCCTGAAGCTTCCCACGTGGTCACCCCCAATTCTCTGATCTAAAGGCCAGCCCTTTGTTTCCCCCCACCTCCCCCAGAAGCATTGCAAACATCTTGGAAACTACTTTGATTATTTTTTTTTTCAACGTTTCTCCACAAAACAATGTAAGGAACAGGAGGAAAAGCATGGCTGTTCCAGCCAGGACAACAAGGCCAAGGCCTGCCAATTCCACAGAGGTTTAGGCATCTCCTGGGGTGAGAGGAAGAGGACAAGGCTGGGGGAGGGGACTTACCCGGAGCTAGGAAGCAGTAGACAGAACACTGTCTCCTGAGGGAGTTGATTTGCCCAGGGCCTGGGTCTCAGCAGAGACCTAGGGGATTAAAGATTGCCCACATGACCTTGGAAAATGGTCAGATCTGCCTAGCTCCAACCAACGACTCTCCACTAAGTGTCCACTAACACTCAGAGCCAATATCAGGCCTCAGGAGCCCTCTGGTACGATCGTCCTGTTATAAATCTGGAGAGCCGGGCCTGTGAGTGTCACCCAACGAGTCATCTAGATTGCTCCAAGGCGAATAAGTAATAAACAGTTACCTGGGACTGGCTCTGGACCAAACTGTATTTTTGGTTCCTGTAGGTGCTCACAATGAGGTAAGTCTTGCTGAAGTCTTTATGTGTGAGGAACCTATGGGTTTGAGGTTTGGCCTAATGCCACACAGCTAGAAATAATAGACAGAACTGGCCTCCAGACCATCTTATCCCACTATCTCTGCCTCTTCACCACCTTCAGCATGAAGGCTGAACCAGAACTCTGGCCTCCCTCACCAGTAGAACCACTTGGGTCCCAGGCCCCTTAGTTCTGAGAGTGTGGCTCATCATGACCATCTATATTCTTCTCGGTTCTTTCACATGAAGCCATTAGGCCCATCAGTGATGTCCAGCTTTGCCTTCTCTCTGGTCTGTGGCCTTTGGCTCTGTAGTGGTTTGAATAAAAATGGCCCCACCAGCCCATAGAGAGGGGCACTATTAGGAGGTGTGGTCTTATTGGAGGAAGCGTGTCACTGGGGGTGGGCTTTGATGTTTCAGAAGCTCAAGCCAGGCCTAGCGGTTGACTGTCTCTTCCTGCGGTCTGCAGATCCAGATGTAGAGCTCTCAGCTACCTCTCTAGCACCATGTCTGCCTGCATGCTGCCCATGCTTCCTGCCATGGATGATAATGGACTGAATCTTCTCTGAAACTGTAAGCTGCCCCAGTTAAATGCTTTCCTTTCTAAGAGTTGCTGTGGTCATGGTGCCTCTTCACAGCAAGAGAACACTGACTGAGACAGGCTCCTCAGCTCTATGTACTTTACCTCCCCCCAGCTCCAAGCAACTCAGACTGCCCTTTCTCCTCCAGCCTGAGTCTCTTGACTGGGATGCTGCTCCTTGCTTGCCTTACAGATGGTGATCACAGGTCTGTCACTCATCAACATGATGTGTTCTCCCCTGTGACTCTGCATCGGGGTGTCTCTTGGCTGAATAGATGCTCAGTTAAAGGCTGTTAAAGCAATGAATTAAAACAAGTGCCTACCAAAATCTCTTCTGTGTAGAACTTACACGACTAATTTTGTTAACCTTACATAATCCAGAAACGTTCATTCCTCTGAGGACTGGTGGTTGGGAAAGCATCCATCTGGGCCTTTTTATGTGCATTACAGATATACAATCACACAGTTGCCACTCAGTGTCAGCAGGGGATGGGTTAAGAATGCTCATAACCCTGGCTGTATAAGCCCTTTATATATGATGTCATAATGTGTACATATAACTCTTACACACCATCCAGTGTGCTTTCAGTAATCTTCAGATTACATATAAAACCCAATACAAGCCAATGCTCTATAAGTAGTTTTACATGTAAGGAATAGTGACAAGAAATGCCTAGATATATTCAATACAAATGCAATATACTTTTTCAAGTATTTCCCACCTGGAGTTGGCTGAATCTCAGGTAGAGAATACCAGCTGCACGTGTGTGTGGTATCTACATAGGATCCATTTGTGGTGTAATAATGTAATCACTTCATGTGATATTATCTGTATTCTATATCTTACTATATGGTACATATAATATATGTGTCCACAAAGAATATTCCAGATACATTTTTCTGCAGCTTTCCTTTTCTCATTTAATCCCATACTTCCAAACCAGGTCCCCTTTGCTCTATATGTTAACTGCACATGATGTTTCAGAAGTAAGAGTAGAATTTCCCACTCTTAGTGAGGTACTCCCACAAGCAGAGGGGGCCACTGCTATATTACGAGCAGCCCTCCCGTGGTTCTTATGCTTGCATCAAGGTAACGGTGAATGAGCACACACACAGTCACCAACGACCAGCACTGGCACCAGAACAGGAGACAGGAGTAGGCAGATACGGCAGAGAGGAGTGTGGGATGAGGGGCGGAGCAAGATGGACACAAAGAAAAGTTAGGGGTTCGGACTGTGTTATTTATCAGCAATGCATGGGGAAAGGGTGTGGGCAGAAGGTAAGCGAGAGGAGAGACATGACAGACATGACTCTGGTTAGGTTCAGGAGGTCAAAAAAGGTGAGCACCTGGGAGGAGAAGCCACATCGTAGGCAGCCCCACAACAGCCTCAGAGGCCAAGGCAATGGCCAGAGGTGAAGCTTGCCCCAACTGGCATCCTTTTCCCTGAAATGAAGGCAGAAAGACAGTCTTCCAGCGATTTTTGTCGCAGGGCTTTCCAACAAGTGGGAGTCTGTTTCCGAGTGGGACTTGTTTATGTCCATCTGGAGCCTCAAAGTTCAAAACAAACTTCCAAACAAAGAGCTTCCCCACTCTATAGCTGTCGCCCCTGGGCTCTGGACCAGAGGGAGCCGTGGCTCCGTTTTTTCTGATGACTTCCACAGCCGCAGTTCGCCGCCCCCACTTCCTCCTGTGTCTTTCCTGCTACCTCCGATTGTTGTGGACATCCTCATAGGAACAGCTTTGGGGCCCTTTTAAAAAACCCTTTCTTCCTAGCTTTAGAACCATGAAGAGAAGAAAACAATATTGTTTCCCTCATGGAAGCTTCTTGGGTCTTTTAGAGGGGTCCATGGTCCAAGGGTCCGGATTTATCAACCTCCAGCAGGATATGCTGTTGAAAGAATCCCTGAGTAGAAGAACCAGTCGTTTAAACTCGTGTCATTGAAAAACTCTATGGCATGAAAAGGTTCAACAGGAGGAGGCTGTCTAGGAAATGACAGGATTGTCACTGAGCACAGCCAGAAGCAAAGATGGCACTAACGATTAGTCTACAATGCACCTTCATGCATCCCACTATTTTATGCAGTAATCCAAAAGGTAGCGACTGCCAGTGTACCCATTATACAGATGAAGGAGTTGACACTCGTAGAGGCTGAGTATCTTGTCTGAGGTGGCGCAGCTAGGAAATGATGGAGCTGGGAGAGTCAATCATCTGTGCTAAAGACAGTCCCTGAGCTCCCAACCAGACCACTAGTAATTAGGCCTTCCTAATCTATGCTTTGCATAGTTAACTGCCATTTTTTTCTCTCTTGTCCCCAGTGGGGCTGATGCTCTGGGAGTATAGAGGACTTGTCTGCCCCCCCATGACCACTGTGCCCCTCCAGAACTGGCACAAGGCTGGCACAGAATAAACATTCTATATTGCTACTATTGAGTGACGGCATGGAAAGGCATGTATACCATTTTTTTTTATTTGACTTTGCTCTATAATCTGAAATCTTTTCATTGAAGTTTCGAATGACAATAAATGGAACTAGTTTGATTGTTTTTATGCATCTTGTTTACCAGAACTTTCTCCATCAGGGGTGTGAGGCGGGGAAGAATATAACTTTTCTCCAATAATTAGAACCTAGTAAGATAATTTGGGATTGAGTAAGGAATCCTGTTCTAGATCTATAGGGGTCTCCAGAGAGATCTTTGAGAAGAACTTAATAGTTTATTAATCACTTACTATGTTTTCAATGCTATTCCAGGCCTCTGCCCTTTTCAACACAATGATATATCCAAAAATCCCTTGGTGTACCTATTGAAGTGCTTAATAAGGGAACCAGCCCAGAGCCTAGATGTCTATACTTCTGCAAGTCTATACTGCTGTGTGAAGGCTGGAGCTATTTTCACCCCACCTCAATGGAAAGGATAACCACAAGACACTATCAAAGTGTGTTTGGAATCCACTGATACCCAAAAATTGATTTAGATTTATCTAAAGATTCTGCAGCTACTGCCTTGCCTTGGGTTTAGGGCCACATCCACAGTCCCGGCTGTGGCAGGCACAAACATTCTATTTATCTAAAAGGTGTCTTTCCTCCTGGCTAAGAAGGTGGCAATCTCACCCTCCCCAGAGACCCCAGACTCAAGTGCGCATGCAGTTATTCCCACATAGAACTTCTGGTTAGCCCAGATGGATCTGGGTCTACCAACCAGATGCTGGGCCCTAGAACCGAGAATATTCAGTTTCCGGAGCCCATACATGCCCTAGCCAGAGTCACTCTATGGACTGGGTTGATATACACATTCTTCTAATTTGGTTTTTTGTTACAGTTTGATAAGCATAAATTTGACTGAGCTGATGACAGAGACAGCAGTCATGGGAATGTAAAGAGTCCCACCTTATTTTGGTAAGTTGTCACCCAAAAAATATTCAAAAAATAGCCATGGATAACTGATGGCCAAAAAAAGTAATAATAACTTAGAGACGAGCTAGTCAATTATGCAAAAACTAAAGTGACCTAATGTCATGAGGCCATGTACCTGCTGCCTTCCTCACATGTGAGAGAGCTTCCAGTGAAAGTGCCTAGACCTTCCACAATTAGGGTTGTGTCATATTAGGGCCACTTGCCCTAATACCTACTTGCCAGGCCCTGGTGGAGAAGGTCTACTGAGAAGACCCATTTTTTTTTCCCCATGGGTTCACTAACATTTCTAGTGAGACAGAGGAGGTAGGTAATTATAACAAATTAATCCAGTGATCTCGGGAATCAAGAGAGTAACGGGGGGAGAGGGTGGGCACGAGTTAAAAGGATAACGGCAACCCCCCCCCCCCCCCGGCATCTCATTCCCTGGTCCAGCTGCCACATGCTCCAGTTCAGTAGGGACCTGCCCCAAACCAAATTGCACCCACCTTGTCCTGTGCTGAGATGGGAGATCTCCTCCCTCAAAGTCAGTCTCTCCTTCTAAGTCCCTCCCAATGGTAACTTTCCTTTTCTGTATCGATTCATCCCTTAGACCCAGGTCCACCACCCCGTATTGGCCTCAGGGCATCAAGAGTCTGTGTTTTTGTTTTTTTTTTTGTTTTTTGTTTTTTTTTTCTCCCCCCCCCACCACCACCCCCAGCACCCAGGCAGAAGCCCTGCAGGGCGGAGCCTCGGACACACGCCGGCGCGTCCAGCAGGTGGCAGCAGCGAGCGGCCGCGCCCCCCGCGCTGCCAAGCCGTAAGCCCACATCATGGATGGCGAGCTCTCAGGTTTCGCCTGGCTCGCCCTGGCATCCCAGGACCCGGACGACCAGCGGGATCCATGAGCCGCTCTCAGGGGCCAGGGCAGGGGCCTCTGGCTCCCAAAGCTGGCCAAGAGGTGGGTCCCGGGGCGGGTCGCTGTTCCGGAGGCCGGGCGGGGACGTTCTGCCCCCGCCCTTGCCTCCCTGTGGTCCACACCCCCTTCGGGCTCCGCAGCCTGCCGGCTGGGATAACGCGAGGTGCGCGCGAGCCGGCGCTGCCAGCCCCGCTACTGCTCGGGGTTCGGGTCCCAGGTTCCGGGGACGGGGCACCCGAGTCCTCCTCGCCTGCCCCTCCTCCCTGTTCACCTGCCCGGCTCGTCCACTCGCCTTCAAGGCCAGCGGCTCCAGCCCAGACGGAGAGGGGCCAGCAGGGGGAGAGCGCACCTGAGGATACACAGCTGGTTCTGCCCTGCCTTTTCACCCCTAGGTGATGAGTGAGGCCAGGAGAACGCAAGATTTAAAAAGCAACCGGGGCCTCCGTATTGAATGAAAGACCCAGAGCAAAGGCGTCACCATGAACACGAGCAGTAAGTGGATCCTCCTCTCCTTTGCCATGGGAACAGGGGTGGGGGCGGGAGGTTCAGGAGCCTGCGCCCCGGCTGCCTGGAAAGAGGAAGGAAGCCGGTATCTGCGGGGACACCTGACCCTGGACTCCGTCCTTTGGGTGCCTTCGGAGCGCCCTGGCACAGGGAGAGAGCTTTGGGGGTCTGCCTTTTCCTGATGATTTTGCTAATGTTTAGTCGGCGGCGTCACTTGCCTCTGTCGGGAAAACTGCCGTCTCTTAGCTATGCCTGGAAAGGCCTAGGAAGCAGCAGTGTGGCCATTGTCTGACTGTGGGGGGCTCCCAGGAGACCTCCATGCCCACATCTGGAAATCCATGGAGGCCCTGCTTGTCCCGGGAAGAGCAGGGAGGCCGTGGGCGGGCCTGGGCGAACCTGGGATAGCAAAGAGCAATTTGATAAACAAATCCTCATGAAGCCACCTTTGGGTCTGGAGGAAAGATGCAGCTTCTGTTCCCTCAGTGGTCCAGGATGATTGCCCACCTACCTGGAGGCTGCTTAGCCTACAGGAGAATGAAAGGAAGTGATAAGCCCTTTGAGCAACAGCCCTGGTAATGGCAGAGGCAGTAACTGCCCTGCAGAGTCTGGACCAGACATTTTGCTCCTGGTTTGGGCCCTAGCTACCATGAAATGCTCTCAGTAACCCAGGAAGGGACAAGCTACCTCCAATAATGTCCTCTCTGACCATAGGCTCTGGCTGGGTTACTGGGACCTGGGCAATACCTTAGGAGGACATAACTGAGTTCACATGTCACTGTCCTGCTCTCTTGTCAACGTGCTTGCTGGGGTCCCCCCAGTCCCAACTAGGACTGTTGAAGCAGAGCACTCCTGTATACATTCCCATTTGGGGGTTCTGACTTTGGGGGAATAGTCCCAACTCTGCCTCTCGGATTGCTCAGCTGTGAGACCGGGAGGGTTGAATCAGAGACCCTTCTGATCTAAGAACTGACAAGTTCTTTCTACAAAAGCCAGAGCTTAGCAGTAAGGACAGGGTGAGTGGGCCAGCACCTAAGTGACACTGTGTCCAGCCTAGCCCCCTGCCTCCTGACCCTCCCTCCACTGCCGGGCCTTGGCGTAGAGAAGAGGAAGGACAAAGCAGAGCCACTTGGGATGGAAATGAAATGTATTTATTTACTACGTATTTGCGTGACTCACGGCTCTCTCGTCTTCCTTTGTGTATGACATCGCTCTGCTAAGTGAGTGAGGCCGGGCTCCCTCTCCGTCTGCGAGCCAAAGAATTTTCCTCTTAGCTGCCAGGCTGACATACATGATGGCGCTGGCTTCGCACCAGACTTGGGGAGGGGGTGGGGGCAGGTCCTGTCTAACCTGTCACTGGAGGGCCGTATGTTTGCATCTGCGTACTTCCAGAAAAATTAAGGTGTGGATTGCCTGCCACTCCTTACTCTATCGAGAGGGGGGGGGTTATTTATGGGAGTCTTTCCCGGTAACTGATAGACAAGGAACTAAGAAAGGCAATAAGAAACTGACTCTGCCTTTTTCAGTGTCTAGAATCCTGAGAAATGTTTCTCCTGTTAGCAGCACTATTTCAGACTAAAGACAAAAAAAAAAAAAAAAAAAAAAAAAAAAAAAAAAAAAAAAAAAAAAAAAAACAGATTTTCCTTCATTCTGTCCTTCCTTCTCTCAAAATAATGATGGTCAATGTAGTTAAATGTTGTACATGACACAGACTTGGGGGAATGCCATTTTTCTAATTAGGGAGTATTAAGCTTTCAAGGGTCCTGGGAAATAGGCAATGAAATGACCAGGACAGCCTTGGGAGCCCCAAACACCCGGGAGGGAGGAATACTCGGGAGCTGGAGAACCCTGTGGGGAGACTCGGACTCAGAGTCTGAGAACTGGACTTCATGATGGAGCAAAGAGAACCAGCAAAGAAAACCTATAGATGGAGAGAATATAAATCAGTCCTCACAGGAGTCACAGGGCCACAGGGCCACAGAGGCAGAGTGTTGGCAAGAGGCCCTCGGCTAGTCTGATGGGATGAAAAATGTTCCCCTTTGTGTTGTGAAATTGCCTCATTCACAGAGCTCTCAGAGTGCTTCACTTCCAGTGAAGGGGTCCTCACCAGTTACTAAGCTGGACACTTCTGCTGGCTCCCCACAGGGTCTCCCACAGAAGCTGGGAGATTGCTCCAGCTCTGTAGATGAGACCTTGCTATTAATATCAGGTCGTTCCAAGTCATTTAGTTAATTGTTGGATTGCAAAAGGTCCTGGGGTGTGAACTGTATTTGACAGTGGGTCCTACTCCTAATCAGTGGTTCAAGTGGTTCAGGGGCCAACATGAAAGTTCGCGCAAACCATCCCTTACCGCTCAACTCCTAATCTGTTCACCTGGAGAACACAGGACTGTGGTCTGGAGGCAACTGTAAGAGCAGCTAGAGCCAGGAAATTGTGGCACATGACCTGTAAACCCAGATTTCTGGTGACTGAAGGAGGAGGACTTCCCTAAGTTCAAAGCCAGCCTAGGCTACCTGGTAAGTTCCAGGTCAGCCTGAATTACAAAGTGAGAGTCTGTCAAGAAGAAGAATAAGAAGAGAGAGAGAGAGAGAGAGAGAGAGAGAGAGAGAGAGAGAGAGAGAGAGAGAATTGGTCGGGCTCACCCTGCATCAGAGGGTTCCCAGTTCAGTTCGTCTTTTTCCTCTTAGTAACTATGTGATATTCAGCATGTTGTTTCATCTGCAAAAAATCAGACTGGAGTGAAAGTCTGTGTTAAAATTTTGTGTGAACTACTTAGAGACGTACTTCTCTGTGGGCACAGCTGTCATCATGTCAGCAAAGGTGATCAGCCCGCCATCTTTCCTCTGGTGTCGCCCCTTAACCACGAATTGAGGAACATACCTGAAGGGTAGATTGGGAGGACTAAGTGGAATGACAAGGAAATGCTTTATACACATGTCTGAGTTACGTTTATTAATAAGAAAGTTGTTTCTCACATGGCAGTGCTCAGCCAATCATTGCTCAGTGTGGATTTCAGCATTATCCGGATCCTTGCTTCTGACAAGGCATTGGGAAGAAGGTGATTGCAGGGCTGGGGGATGGACCTAAAGGGTGCAACAGGTGGGGCTCTGCCCTCAGGGCCAATGAGGGAAGAGGGAGGGGCCGCCTAGAGCAGGACTTCTTAAACTTTTCCGCTCACAGTCTCTTTTTACCCAAAAGTATTCCCACAGCCCCAGGTGTATACATATGTAAAATAGTTGTAGAAATTAAATATTGGGGGCCGAAGAGATGGCTCAGCAGTTGCTACTCTTGCAGATTTTGAACCCCAGCATTCAAGTGTCCTCTTCTAGTCCCTGTGGGCAACAGGTATGCATGTGTTACACACACATATATGTGGGCACCAGGCATGCATGCGTTGTACACACATACATGAAGGCAAAACACTCATACACATACAACCATAAAATAAATAAATCTAAAAATGATTTCAAAAGGAGTCAAATTTTTGCTGATAATATATTGTAAATTTATTTTGAGACAATTCCTTGATAGATAAATACTATAAATTTACTACATATTGAAGACTAAAATAAATTTGCATACTGCCATGATACAATTGTTTATTTTTACATAATTAATTAAATCTTGGTTGAATATTTGATACATCAGGGTGTAGAATATTTTCAGCATTTTTCAATAATAATCAATTTTCGAACATAATCAATGTTTTGGTTTTATAATCAATTCTGAAACACCACCTCACATAAATACACAGTACGAAATGGCAGAGATAGGTTTAGGGCCATTTCAGAAGTTGCTAGAAAATCTGTTCTAATCCCAAGCCAAAATTTATTTAACAATTTCTCATGAAAGTAAAGTCAACAACTCAGATAGCAATTTTTAAAAGCAAATGTTCTGCCGGGCAGTGGTGGTGAATGCAGGGGGATCTCTGTGAGTTCAAGACCAGCGTGGTCTACAGAGTGAGTTCCAGGACAGCCAGGACTACACAGAGAAACCCTGTCTCAAAAAAAAAAAAATGTTTTAACATAATGCAATCCAAAAAATACTAATTTGGTAGTTACATACTGAGGGATGATAGTAAAACAGTATAAAAGCCTTTGTTTTCCACGATTAAACTATTATGTTTCTATAAGAAATTTCTTAACATGCAACAGTTTCAAATCCGAGTGACAGGCTGTGTTTGGGGCAGTGTTCTTGGCGCCTGTGTGGTGTGATAGCACTCTCGGTGAAGAGACAGGGCACAGTGAGGTCATGTGACGTAGCACAGCCCAGACCTGCCAGAAACACCGCCATTCATCACCTAGTTGACTTGAAATTCGTCTTTGTCCGCTGAGCAGCACCCAGAAACCTTTCACCATTGCCAAACTTTCCACGCCCCCTGCGTTGTTGCCCAACCCTATCTAAGTTGTAACACAGTTTCAAAGTTGTATCTAGAGGAGAGACAAGGTTTCAAGGCCACGAGTAGGCCCAGGCTTCTATGGCCGGCTCCCTGGTCTACCCTTTCTTTCCTCCTACACATTACCAATCTAATTCCAGGCATCATTTGTCTCCCACCTCACGGAGGCATCTCCTAACTGGTCTGTCCCATCGCCTCGGTCATTCCCCCATATTAACTTTTTGCAGTATTTCATGCAATCCAGCACCACCCCTTCTCTATAGACTATACAATTCCTGTCCTTTTTGGGGGGCGGGGAATGAGACAATGTCTCTCTTTGTAGCCCTGGTTGTCCTGGAAGTTGCTTTGTAGACCAGGCTGGCCTCACACTCACCTAGATCCACCTGCCTCTGTCTCCTGAGTGCTGGGATGAAAGGCGTGCACCATCACCACCCAGCTCTGTGTCCTTCTGTTTGCTTCTTTTGTCCCTCTGAGAGCCCTCTCCTGTGACCCTCAATGTCCAGTAGGTCCTCTCCACATCACACCAGCCCCTCTGCCCACTCCCACGCTTCACCCAGCTGGCCTCTCCACCCTCCAAAGCTGCCAAGCTCTCCTCAGAACTCTGTGCTAGCTAACATCTCCATGGAGGATGTTCATAGTCTCAAAGCTTATTCTCTGTCATTCTTTACTCATGCTTGTGGTCCCTACATGGGACCCACCTCTGCAAATACCTAATTCCGCATGGGCTGTGACATGTAACCTGTGGCAGTGACCTATGCTGGGGTTTTCATGTGACTGTCACAGCCTAGAGTCGTGTATAACATCCATCAGCCGTGCATGCTCAAACAACAATAATCTTTTGTTGTCTGTTGAAGTTCTTGTGTTGATACCAGGAGTTCCAAGACTGGAGGAAACTGAGTTGACCCCAGTGTGCTTGAGGACCTGGACACCAGAGTCAGTTCCATGTCCTATAAAATGTCATATTACTCACTGGATGAGAGCTCCCAGAGCTCCTGAAGGCTCTGCTTCCCTACATGCAAAACTTAGGCATGGGTCGTCCTCAAGGTGGAATGAGCATCCTGCACACCACAGACAGTGCCCTCCATGCACTTTCTCAGGGCTTGGCACGCTACCAAAATTACTTTTTCTGAGTAGACTTTCCTTTGTTGGAAAGGGTATTCAGAAATTGTTTAACCCCACAGGAGTGTTACTGGCAGGGAGAAACTGAGCTTTGAAGTATAGATTCCTGGATTCAAATTCAAAATTATCATGTACTCTGTGATCTCAGACATAACAGATTATATCTAGAATGTGATCGGTAAGATACAGACAATCAGGGTTCTTGAAAGAACCAAATGAAATGCTCAGGGGTGTTGGATCTCAGTGAATGGAGATGAATCTGAAGCTGGTCATTGAGTAAAGCAAGGTTCTGAATGGATGGTGCCATAGCAGCCAAGCTCTTAGCTTGACATCAGACTGTTTCATCATTACAATAGCCAGTGTGGGGTTTTATATATCAATGAGCCATAGCCTTCAGGAAGATTATTAACCTGGCATTGTATTTGACTTAAGCTACAAAGGGCAGTTAGGAAGTGAGAGTCCTATGTGGTTGACACACGTTGTCGTGGTTCAGGAAAGGTACAAGGCCAGAGTTTATTGGTGGTTACAGGATAGAAATAGGGGAAAGAGCCATTAGAAAATAGACCATGTGACCTGCCACCTTCTTGTAGTGTGGGGTTAAAAAAAAAAAAAACCAGCTGGGCTTCTGGCAGAGGACAGAGGGGTAATGTATAGTAAGTTTAAGAAAAACCATCTTCACAAATGTGTAGGAAACATGCAGAAAAATAAAAAGAATCAGCGACGGCCCAGGGCTGGGAGGCTAGTTATGGCAACCATTCCACAAGCCCATCATGATGACCCCTGGCCTGAAGCACAGGAGGACGGAGCTTCAGCTAGGTGCTGGGTAGGCAAGCTCCTGAGTTCTAGAATAGTAGCCAGGGGAATGAACACCATTCTGCCCTCTCTGGGATCACCCCAGTGGCTCAGTCCCACCGACGCCATAGGACAAGAAAGGCAGTTGACAGGACCTATAACAGCCACCATCCCACAGCCAGACAGGGCTCAAAGCAGGCTGAGAAGAGAGGCAAGAGACAAGGGAAGTCAGTGTAGACACCAGCATAAGGAGAAAGATGTCCTTCCTCTGCGCAGGCCACTGCCTGCATCAAGTGTCCTGAGCCTTCAAGAGAAGGAGCCATTCCCAACACAAATGCGGTAGGATGCCACTCAAGAAATTCCAGACTTGGTGGGGGAAAGTGTTCCAAATAATGAAGCGTTTGTTGATAATGATTACCCGAGGGGGCCTAGAGGAATAACATAAATAAACCATTTTTTAAAATCATCCAAAATAACAGCACACATCTCTGAAAATCTCAGTGTGATTTCAAGAGCACTTGGATTATATAAAGGAAGTGATATCAGCTCTGAGTCCGGACTTCCCTGTCTGGCAAATGTTTCATCTTGCTGAGATAGCATCTGCTGTAGTGAACGGTCAACCCCTGGCTCTCACCCAGCATTCACCAGATTCCATTGTAAATGAACAGAAAACAACCAGAAGTGTGTAAGTGCCTTCAACTCAGGGTAGTTGGCAGATTAAACTGTCATCCTGTAGTTCTTAAGGGAAAACTGAACTGGAAATCGTTGAGTTGAAACCCATCCCTACTCTTACTTGCCATATGCGTGTGTAAGTAAAGTGCCCCCTTTCTACCCCAGTTTCCCTTCTTGGATGATGATAAAGGGATGTGGAGTATTAATAAGACTTCTCATGGAGTTGTTGAGGATAAATGAATCTGGGAGCTAGACAGATGGTTCAATGATGAAGAGCACTTGTTGCTCTCATAGAGGATCTGGGTTCCGTTCCCAGCACCCACGTGGTGGTTCACAAGCATCCTTAACTCCAGTTCTAGAGGATCTGATGCCTTCTTCTGACCTCTGAGGGCACAATGTGTATATACATACATGCAGCTAAAATACTCATATGCATAAAATAAAATAAATCTTTTCAAAAGTAATAAATACATCTGTAGTTGTAAATTGCTTAAAGTGATGTCTAGCACATACCAAGGGATTATAAAATGAGTAAAAAGAGCATATTACTCACTAGGGTTCCCATGCCAAGTGTTACATGCTGAGTGTTTTGAACAGAAATGTGTTGCTTTACAGTTCATGAGGCTACAAGTTCAACGTCAAGGTTTTACCCCAGCAAATTCCCGCTGATGATCTGAGACTCCCAATGTCCCCTGGCCTGTGTCTAGCCATCTTCTTCTTTCTCTTCAGATCTTCCAACTCTCTCTGTGTGTGTGTGTGTGTGTGTGTGTGTGTGTGTGTGTGTGTGTGTATGTGTGTGTGTCCAGATTACTCCTCTTGGTAAGGACACAAGTCACACTGGATTAGGACCACCCTCATGGCCCCATTTTTAACTTGATTATCTATATAAAGGCTATCTGCAAATCAGGTCATATTCTGAGAAACCAGGTCTTGATATCTCCAGGTCTGAATCAGGATGGAGGACACAGGTCAGTCCCCAGCACCCTGTCTGTTAGGGCAAAGCTCTGAAAAGGAGGCATTCCCTGTGCATAGGTTTCTCCAAACACAGAGCCGCCAGAGCTGTCATAGGATGTTGACAGGTAATAGGAGCTGCTAGTGTCGCCCACGTTTTCTCTCCAGTGTTGAGGCTTAAACACTCATTTTGCCGTTCCTGGCCAGAACGAGAGGTCTAGAAATAGAGCTCAGTTGGCAGAGTGCTTGGCTAGATGCAACAGGCTCTGGGTTGGGTCCCCAGTATAAACTGGGGGTGAAGGCATGCACCTGTAATCACAACACTCAAGAGGTGGAAGAAGGAGGATCAAAGGTTCAAGGTTATCCTCGGCTACATAGCCACCAAGGCCAGCCTGAGCTACCTGTGATTCTGTCTTAGGATGGGAGAGAGGAGAAGGAAGGGAGGGAGGGATGGACGGACGGACGGACAGACGGAAGAAGGAAGGGAAAGAGAGAAGAAACAGGAGTGAGAACTTCATACAAAGGAAGACCACAGGTGGCTTATCATGTTCACACTCAGTTTGCTGAACACACATCACATACCCACTCAGGACATTATACAACTATGGTGTTCAATAGTGTAAAGGAATTTACAGGCATGGTCTTGGTTTCCAGCTTGCCTGGCTCCTGGTAATGTCCAAAAAGGGAATCAAAACTGGATCATGTATACACTCAATTATTTGCTAAAAACTAGGTCTGCACCAAGCATGATTCTGGTAACAGACAATAAATATAACCAGTGTGGCTCACTGTCCTGGACCATGCAGATGGGCCAGCATGCTGTGTTTGCCCTGTACTGAATGTTCAATAAATTTGAATTATTAGATAACTCAAACATTGGGATTTCTAGTTTAATCTTAAAAACAAAACTAGAGCCTAGGTGGTGGCAGTGCACACTTTTAATCCCAGCACTCAGGAGGCAGAGACATGTCTGAGTTCAAGGCCAGCCTGGTCTACAGAGCGAGTTCCAGGACAGCCAAGACTACATAGAGAAACCCTGTCTCAAAACAAAACAAAACAAAAAAACAAGATCCCAAAGTTCTGTTCCCCACCCCCTGCAACATGGCCACAGTCAGTAGGATTTATATTCTAAGTATACTGTATGTACACAAGTTTCTTTAGTCCCTAATCCCTATTAATAAAAATTTTTATGTTGTGTTGCCAGTAAGACACTTGAATTTTTATAGCCCAGTCTAGTAGATGATCCGTGTAGCATCAAATGTGGAGAAGTGCATCTTCCCATGGAGAAACTGCAGCTCATCCATGATGCTTATGGGAGAATGTCCTGCCTGGAGTTGGTGGCTGATCAACCTACCTTCTACTACCAGGTATTAAAGTCCCCTTGAAGGGAACAGACCCCACTGTGGGTCCTTATTTCCTTAGCTGTCCTACTCCCAAAGGGTGGATATCTTCTCCTGTGTTTGTTGGAAAGCAGGGTGCCCTGTCCCCTGGAGGTCAGCGTTAGCTTCCAGGGAACGTGGTGGTAGGCAGTATGGCCAAGAGCAAAGGAGACCATTTTTAGATCAATGGTCCCCAGTGCTTGAAACAAGGCATTCTTCGAGGCTTCTCTGATGGCTGTTCCAATTTTGTTGTGACATAGAAAACACGCCTGGTCCATCTAAGGGCATCCAGTCACAGTAGGAGTTCTGTGTCAGCTCAGGAAGACAACTGCCTGGGACTGAGTGCTGAGAGGTCACAGCAGGGATCTCACATAGCTACCTGGGGCAGGCTTTCTAGAATAGAACTTCCTCCCCTTCCCCTGGGGACGCCCACAGAAAGCCAAGCACAGCACCTGTTACACGCAGCTGCTCAAAAGACATCTAATGGATGAATTGGTTAATGAAAAGCCCATGTTCTCGGCGAAGCTCTTTGATAAAGATGCATGATTGTGCCCCTTCTTAGTTGAATGCTCCCATCCTCGACCACCATAACTCCAATATCAAGGAAGGAGAGGCCTCCTTGAGGTGGGCTGGTCTTAGGCTCATGGGGAGGCACTGAGCACTGTGTGCTGCTGGTGTATTCGATTTAGGCTGGGGGGACCTGAAGAAATCAAGTCACTGCTCTGCAGAACCCTGCTTAGGCTCTACCTACAGACCCATCGTGTTCAGCAAGGACAGTGACAACCATGTGCTCAGGAAGAAGTGGCCAAGCAGTGGAAGATGCAGAACCTGCTGGGGAGCAGGAAGATCCTAGACACAGCAGCATCACATATTGGTCCATGCCTGCCTGAGAGTGCAGCTAACCCCTCAGACATCTCAGTAAGGGCACAAACCAGACAAAGAGCACACACAGGCAGGCTCCCCGTTGTGGTGGGTCGCTGGGGACGGGATACTGCTTCTGCACCAGTGACCAGCCCCACCCCCCTCCTGTGTGTGGCCAACTCCCACTCCACGCCGGCAGAATCTTTCAGAGCCGTTTACTTGCACCTGCTTGATTTTGTGCAAAGCAAAGGTCTTTCTCCACGGGCTGTCGTCTCTTGCCCTCACCAGCAGAGCCAATGAGATGACTGCTCTGAGTCGTCTAATGACACAGTTGATCTATTTTAAGCACCTGAAGCGTACTCCACCGAGTGCCAATCTTCCTGCTGCGAGCCACGCTCAGCATGCAGGAGCAGGGGCTGCCTGAGGTCTGCTCCTGCATTTTAAGATCCGGGAAACCGCCCAGGAATCCTGGCTCTGCCGTCCGAAGGTAGACTAAGGCATCCGCTGAATTATGTTATTTTCACAGTCAGCATGGAAGCATTGCCTCTGATGTTAGGATTATGTGGCACAGGCACCTCAGGTGACCATAAATCCTCCCTTTCAAAGGGCACACACAGAGCTGGGACTGTCACACACATGAGAAGAGGAGACCTGGGAGGCAGCATTTATGGAACACCGAAAAGCCCAACCTCCCTCAGAGATGCCTCCTCCTCCCACTCCTCCCAAGCAAGGCATTCTTTTCTAACTGTCACTTGAGTATTTCCTGCATATTACTTGATTGAATCCTTACAACACTCCCCTGAGTTCTGTATCTAAGAAAGGCCCCACATTATGAGACCGTTCTCACCGCTCCTCACAGACAGATCTAGCACAGTCCATACCGATTACGTCCATTAGCTCATTGACTTCCTTTCTGTCTCTTGTCCCCTTTGAAAACTCCCATGATGGCTGAGTGACAGATCCTGCCTGCTTTGTTCTGCTTCATCCTGGGTTCCAAATTCAGCGTCCGATGAGTGCTGCCTGGGCCGGCGAATGTAGAACACAGGTCCGTGGCTTCCCATGTACTAACCCCCTGAGTCCTCACAAGATTCTTGGGTGGTAGATACCATATACTAGTAAAAAAGAAAAAAAAAAAAAAACTGGCTCGGGCAGAAGACAGCTGGCTCCGAATCCCAGATTTGAAACAGGTGACGGAGACTTGAATAAATATATGAGAAGAGAAACTTAATATCCTTAGTTTGCATAAAAAGAAGCTGAAGTCCACAAGTAAATCACCTGAACAAGGTTCCACAAGCTGGGAAGCAGCCATGCAGGTGTCAAACCATGGCTATCTGGCTGAGGCCACCTCTTCCACCTTCCTGTCCCTCCTCGGCCACCATCTTTCCCTGTTTTCTGAGCTGGGAGCCCCAGGGAACACATGGATTGGATGTTAGTCTTGCAGTTGGATGTCCCAGCACTATTTGCTCAAATCCCCAATCTATAGGGCAGTAATGTTCCAGGCAGCGGAGATACACAGGACAGAGATCCCAAGCAAAGATTATTTTCATCCAGCGTCTCCAAGGCACAGGCACTGGGGACTGGTACTATGAGGGAAGCCTTCAGGTTTGGAGGGATGAGAGGTATGATGAAGACAAGCCAAAGTCCTTTGAAAGGCCTGGGAATGTACCATTCAATCTAGACCTCAAGGAGATGAACACACGTGCATCAGGTCAAGAAGGGGCAGCATCGCGTGACTTATTTGGTTATTCTAATTGGCAAGCATCCCCACAACTCCTTATTGTACAACTCCTGAGTCCTGGGCCTTTGGCTGGAAACTGTGATGTAGAACAACGTAAAAGGACATGAGCATTTAGGGAAGGGTCAGGGACACCAGCCGTTGTGTGCATACAGTAGGAAACGTCAGTTGATACATGGGGTGAAACAAGGCTGGAGGGCTGGTGAGAGTCAGGTCTTGGAGAGTTTTGGGTGCCAGCTCAGGAGTATGTGTTACAGTCTACAGTCAATGAGGCGACATGAGAGGTTTTGAGCTAAGTAGTGACCTGACAGAGGCTGTAAATTATTTAGGGAGAACTCATTGCATTTCTTAACTGATACACTGCAGAGCCCAGGGGTTGGCAACTTGCAACAGTACAAGCGACTTCTGGGAGGGAGATCCTGGGACTGCGGGGAGGTGGTGGCACTGTTGCCCACCATACATGACTGTCCGCATCACTACTCTTGTGCCCACCAGCGGATCTGATATCTGATTCTGCTTTCTGACACTGTGCAAACTGAGAAACTTTAAAAACTAGGTCACTGACCCCATCGAGAAGCCTAGATAGAAGTCAGTGCTGGAGCGCCACAGTCAGACAGGTAGCCTGGGTTCAGATTCCAGCTGGGTCCTCTGCTTGCTGCTGGCCTCGTCACCTACAGTGACTCCCTTTATCTCTCCCTGCCCACACTTCAGTTTCCTCTCTAGACAGGAGTAAGAGGGCAGTGAAAGAATGGGTGTGGGATACTTAGCATAGTGCCCAGCACATAGAAAACACTCACAAAGATAGACAGCGAGAACGCAATGAACTACAGTTGAGTGTGCTGGGAGAAGTCCCTTTAAATGTGTGACATAATCATCACATTGTACTATTGTGAACGTCATTCATTCTCTTGGGAAAGGGGATCAGAAGCATATATTGATAACCTGAGACTTAATTGTTTTAATTGTTAGCTGGTAGCTAAGGACTTTATCACATGTTAGATCCCATTCTGAACACTCCCCATAAATAGTTTTTGTTTTTATTTTTAATTGCAGTCATGAGTCAGAGGTCATGTCGATTTTTTTTTTTTTTTTTTTTTTTTGGTTTTTTGGTTTTCCAGACAGGGTTTCTCTGTGTGTACTCCTGGCTATCCTGGAACTCACTCTGTGGACCAGCTTGCCTCAAACCCACAGAGATCTGCCTGCCTCTGCCTCCCAAGTGCTGGGATTAAAGGCGGCGCCGCCATTACCTAGTCACATTGATTTTTAAGGTGAATTGCTCTCTTCATTAAGGTTACTGAATTGAGATGATGATATAGGGACACCAGTGGCCATTTTATCTAACAAAAGTGGGAAAAAATAAAATCATAGCTGTGACCATATAGAATAATCCACGAGTCCATTCACACCTGAAGCCAAAGCTACCTCCCACCCCAGATCTTCCTATGGTAAGACACCCCAGATCTTCCTATGGTAAGACACCCCAGATCTTCCTATCATAAGACACCCCAGATCTTCCTATCATAAGACACCCCAGATCTTCCTATGGTAAGACACCCCAGATCTTCCTATCATAAGACACCCCAGATCTTCCTATCATAAGACACCCCACATCTTCCTATGGTAAGACACCCCAGATCTTCCTATCATAAGACACCCCAGATCTTCCTATGGTAAGACACCCCAGATCTTCCTATGGTAAGACACCCCAGATCTTCCTATTATAAGACACCCCAGATCTTCCTATAGTAAGAAACAACAAGTTCTATTTTACTTCAACTGCTTGCAGCTAGGTCCTGTAATCTACACTTGAGCAGATTTCAAACAAGGAAAGGGGTTATAAGCTGTGTGTTTCACTCTTAACTATTCCCATTTTTTATCACATGCCTACCCATCTTCAGAATAAGACAGTCTTCTATACTACAGTTCTCATCCCTTAAAGTGACTTTATGCTTTCTCCTAAAGTCTATTTCATTTGAATATTTTGATTCAAACCTTTTTCTGGCTACAACTCATTTTCTGTAGGTCAGCGCGGTTTGCTAATACATTCTCTAGTGCTGCTCTTAAATCCAAAGCTCCTTGAGAACAGGGGCATGTGTCAGTCAGCTGTGAGGCTACTTGCTACCCATCTGCAGCCCCAGACCATAGAGAGACCAGGGAATAGCTTCCAGAGCTTGAGAGAATGCCTGTGCATGCTGAACTTCAGATGCACGGCATCTGTCAGTGCATGTGTTGGGGGGAAATTCAACTTGACAGTGAGCTACGAGCAGATACCACATAAATGGAGTACTAATACAGAGAGGTTCAGAAATGGTTTGACATTAAAAGGGAGTCCCCAGGGAACCTGAATATGGCTGCATACATGTGCGTGGTTGGAGATTTGAAACTTGTATGCAGGATATCCACAATAAAAAGTTAAAAAAAAAAAAAACAACTCGGTATGTATGTTGGCACATACCTTTAATCTTAGGATTTGGGAGGCAGAGGCAGGTGGATCTCTGTAAGATGGAGGCCAACCTGGTCTACAGAGTGAGTTCTATGACAGTCAGAGTTACACAATACCCTGTGTCTGAGTCACTGTTCTACTGCTGTGCAGAGACACCGTGACCAAGGCAACTCTTAGAAAAGAAAGCATTGAATTGGGGGCTGGCTTACAGTTTCAGGGGCTTAGTTCATTATCATCATGGCAGGGAGCATGGCAGCTTGCAGGCGGGTGTTAGAGCAGTAGTTGAGAGCTTCATCTTGATCCACAGGCAGAAAGAGAAAGATCTGGAATTAGCATGGGCTTTTGAAACCTCAAAGTCTACCCCCAATGACACACTTCCTCCAACAAGGTCACACCTCCTAATCCTTCTAATCCTATCAAGAAGTTTCACTCCCTGGGAACTGAGCATTCAAATATATAAGTGAGCCTATGGGTGGGGGGTTACATTCTTATTCAAACCACACACCCTATCTCAAAAATAAATGCCAAAAATGAAATTAAAGGATGTAAAAGACACAAAGAATAAACAAAAAGAAAGCTAAAAGATAAAATAAGGTTAAAGGAGTCCTTACAGTTGACAAGTCAATCCATCCCTGCTGCTATTACACAACCTTTGTTAATCAATATGTAAAAATTGATTTAAAATATATCACAGACCTAAAGGAAATAAAAGCTAAAATCATAAGACTTCTACAAGAATATATAGGTCAAGTATGTTATGACTCTAAAGTAGGCCATGACTCCCTTGACCACTAAAATCAGTAAAAGCAGGTAATAACCCAAACAACACATCCCAAAAGAATAAAGCTAAGTGGCCAACAGACTCCTGAAAAGGGACTCAGCATCATTAGTTTCTGGTGAAATACAGTTCAAAATGTCTGTGTACACCACCCAGGAGGCTGGCATCTCTCATACGTTATTGGTAGAAATGCAAATGGCACAAGAACTTTAGGAAACTGCATGGGGGGGGTAGTGGTGGTGCACGCCCTTAATCCCAGCACTTGGGAGGCAGACCCAGGCGGATCTCTGTGAGTTCGAGGCCAGCCTGGTCTATGGAGTGAGATCCAGGACAGGCACCAAAGCTACACAGAGAAACCTTGTCTCAAAAAAAACAAAGAAAGGAAGAAGGAAGGAAGGAAGGAAGGAAGAAGAAGGAAGGAAGGAAGGAAGGAAGGAAGAAGGAAGAGGAAAAAAATAAAAGTGCATGGGAGTGTCATAAAACTTCAGAATACACCTACCTGTGATCTAGCAACACCTTTCTTAGCTGTGGACTCACAAATGATGAAAACATAGATCTGCACGAAGATTTATGCAAGAATGTTCCTGGCATCTCCATTCATAATAGCCCAGAGCTAAAAGCAACACAAATGGCTGTCTGCACACAGCTAGCTAAGCAGACTGGGATCCATTCATACAATGGATTATCGCTTGCTAAGAAAGATCCAACCTGGTGATACACGCCACCACATGAAATAGTGGTAGAAGCTGGTGAATAGAGAAGTCAGACATAAGAGTATAAACTGTCTGACTCTGTTTATATGAAGTTCAAGAGCAGACAAAATTAATCACAGTTGGCAGAAATCATAACAGGGAACAGGCCAGATTAATCAACGTAGGCAGAAATCAGAACAGAGATGTCGCAATCCGTTTAAACGCTTGCCTCGAAAGCCAGAAGACTTAAGTTTAGATGTCAGCGTTCATGTGTTCAAAAAGGAAGAAGAAAAAGCCAGGCCCAACTGCACACATTTGCAATCCCAGCACTGGGGAGACAGAGACAGGAGGATCCCTGGGACTCAATGAACAGCCAGTCTAGTCAAATCGGTGAGCTCCGGGGGCCGTGAGAGAGAGCCTGTCTAAAAACCTAAGGTGGATGTCAGCAGAGGAAGACACCAACACCAGCATTTGGCCTCTGCATTCATGTGTACACACATGCACATGTTTACCTGCCTGCATATGCTTGCACATCCATGAACACATGCACACAGAACAACACACCCATAAAGAAATCATAACAGAGTTCGGTTTGATCAGGAAAAGAGTGACTTAATTGCAAAAGGTCACAATAAATTATCAGAAGAGAGGGAAATGCACTTTACCTCAATTATGACCTTGTTTGTGCAGTTACCAATACTCTTTGTAGGATCTATGTGTTTAGAAATAAAAGTTGTTCACGGTTTCAGTGTGCCAAATGGCTATCCCCTTAGAATCAGATCTTAAAAGCAGAACTGACTTCCAATCTCAGCTGTCCTGCTGAGACCGGCCTCTGAGGCTGGGATTTTCATCAGGCTCATCCTGTCTGCCTGCTTGGCTTAAAGGGCTAGTTCAACCAGGATACCTGTAGAAGTATCGTTGGTTGATAGGCAGACCTGTAAGCATTGTATATTTCAAAAGGCACCTCTCCAATATATTTGTACAACTCTCCATGGCGCTGATATCCCAACCACACTGGCCTCCTGCACGTGAGCATGTCCTCTCCAGCCTCAGGTCCCTCCAGCAGGCTTACTCCTGCCCCTGATCTACCGCTGACTCAATTCCATCTTTGTAGCCTGGCTGGAATACTTCCCCTCCCCTGTTCCTCATGGCCTCCATTCTGCTCGCCCCTTTTTGTAAATGTCCGCTTATTCACTTACTGCAGATCTTTCCCATATAATTATCAACTCCCAATGCCCAGGAAACACAACTGTCTCCCCAGCCCCCAGCACATAGAAATTACCCAGTCAATATTGATAAATTTTGCCAATGTGCATGAGCTTTAGCCATGAACTTTGTCATCTAATTGCGCTCAGAACTTCCTACTTGAGGCCAGGTCCCCACTGGGGTTTGGTGGGTGTCAGAAAAGTGACACCAGAATAAATGTCACTTGAGAAAAGCTTTTTGTGTCTGTCAAGGGACTCTGAGAAATCTTTAGGACACCTTGACCTTGGGAAGACTGAGACATGTTCCATGTATATCTGTGCTGCATGGCTCCTCTGTTGGCCTATGGCCGGGAGTCCTACATGAGTCCACAGGTGAAGAATCTAAAACAGGAAGAGACTGACCATGTGTGACTGGAGAATTGTCCCCATCTCCAGTCTCGTCATCCCAAGCCTGGCGACGCGCCAGGGGTAAGTGGCAGGAGTCCATGACCATATTCATGTTTTTATCCAGGATCCTTAAGTCCCCTGACCTATTATGGGGCCTCACCACCGTCATCTCTTCACTCCGTATCTGTTCATCAGACTACCTTTTTGTCTTGTGTTGTCTGGATCTGATGCCACCACCTTCCCTGAGGCCATTTCTCCGCTTGACTAAATCCAGGTCCAGAGATTGCCTTCAAACCCGGAGCAGCCGGGCATCGCCCCACAACCAACCTGCCCAGGATGCCCTCAGATGCCTCCAGACCTGCAGCTAGAATGAGCAATGCCGATTTAGATTACCTCAGCATCTGTGACACCAGCACTATGGGGAAAATCCTCCTTAGCTGGTAGCAAAGTCCACAGCTGGGTGTAAACATAAATAATGCTTTGGAGAACCTCTGAGGGCTTTGAACTGGAGGAGAAGCTCACCCTCTTCCCGCCCACTTGCCCCTTAAGCACACTCCACTTGTCTCCGTGGCTGTCCCCCTCAAAATGCATATTCTTTCCAACAACACGTATTGTCAATAAACCCTTTATGTGAGTGCGATTTGGGGCTTCTCCGTTAGTCATCCGAGAATCCGTCCTGTGCCAGTGAGTTTGGGCCTCTGGCCTACATGTTAATTATTGTACCAGAATTCCTGGAGTTGACTCTGGGGACAGGATGCCTCTTTAGCTAGGAGGGAGTCGTTCTGGTAGGGCTTGTTATGGCTGTTAATCTGGCTTAGAGAGGCTCGGCAAGTGAACGTGTTGGTGTGCCTTAATGGTGTTTTCCCCTTTCTTGTCTGAATGAGCCACTTCACTGGGGTTTGGGAAGCAAGGGGCAATGAATTTCTTGGGCTTTCTTGACCTTAATATTGCCAGTAATTGGCTTTGCTACCAATAGTGCCAGGAAAATTCTCCAACATTTTACAGGGCAGGATGACAGGAAGGAGTAGACCTAAATGTACGTTTTATGTAAGAAAGTAGCTGGCTACATGTATGAGGGCTGGGCTGGTATCGGGCACATGGCTACAGTACCCTACACCTCAGTCTGCTCAGCCACGGAACTGGTGGGGTGACCCTCTCCTTGCCTGCTTCTTGGGCCAGAGCCAATCATATGACACAAAACGTAAAGCCTTGTATTGACCTCTGATACTAAGCAGGTACCTTCTTCCCTTGGCTACTTAAGAGAAAGAGAGCCAGCAAAGATCTGAATTGATTTTTTTTTTTATTAGTTCTGGTTATTTGTAGTGTTTCTCTTACCCATGAAAGTCTAGAACAACTCTGCCCACAAGCCAAGCACAAAGCAAACCCGAGTTTATTTGTGTTACAGGTGAAGGGAGAAAGCGTCAGTTCACTATGATCTAATGTAATTACATACCACCGACCTCATTTCAAGTATTTTATAGTATTTCTGGGCCGTGCCACTGCTCACACATCCCAGTGTCTCATTTGGAAAGCATAGTGTCTCTTACTAAATGAAAATAAAATGGTCTCAGGATGGTATCCATAGGGTGGAGGCTTAGCTGCTTCCCTTTGTGTCTGGAAGGGCAGCCAGCAAGCCAGACCGAAGAGAAAGAGCCCTTTCTTCGTGTCTGTCAGAGCAGGTGACTTGTCTTGGCCGACAGGCTCAGAATGTCACCCTTCAGCTCCTTTTACAGCTCCCAGGTGATGATGCTGTCACCAGGACTCACCAGCGTTTGCTTGGGGAAGAACACGCTGTAACCCTCTCGGGAGGACTCACATTTTCGTTGTACCTTTCCTCTTGCTTGGCTCTCAGCAGCTTCCTGAGGCTGTTGTCTACTGATTGGCTCACCTGTCACAGGCAGTCCAGTGGGTTAGGTATGACCTCTCCCTGCTGAAAGCTGTCAGCCTCTGTGTGCTCTCCTACATGTGGAGCCAGGTGACCTAGAAGGACCTCCGATGTGCCTCTTTAGGAGTGGGGATCTGCCAGTGTGCAGAGGAAGCCAGATGCCAAGGAAAGAAGGAAGGAAGTCCAGGGTGGGTACCAGATGAAAGCAGGTCTGATATGAAGCTAAGGAGGCCAACAAGAGCCAGGAGCTGGATCAGCATGGCCTAAAGGCTATGGCAAGGTGTCTAGCTGTGTCTCGGGATAGAGTGAAGCCACTGGGTAGTAGTCAGTGCCCCTGGATGGTAGTCAGAGGTGAGTGTCATTGGATTCGGATTTTCAAAGCATCAGATTGGCTGCTGTGCACAGAATGAGTTGGAAGAAGCCAATTAGGACTTGGGATCCCCCAGGCTAGGGTTGGGCTGAGGGTAGATGGGGTAAATGCCTCCTAAGCCAGGGCCATTGGATGGCCTTGATTCCCTGGTAGCTATTTTTTAAGATTTTACTTATTTTTATTTTATGTATATGAGTGTTTTGCCAAGTGTGTGTGTGTGTGTGTGTGTGTGTGTGTGTGTGTGTGTGTGCATGCCTGTTGCTCAGAGAAGTCAGAAAAGGATATTGGATTTCCTGAAACTGTAGTTACAGCTGGTTGTGAGCTACCCTGTGTGTTGTGGTGCTGGGAACTGAACCCAGGTTCTCTGCAATAGCCATCTCTCCAGCCCACCTTAATAGCTTTTGTACCGTCCATGCCACTTAAAGGAATGATTTGGACTCTATTAAATAGTTCATTAGAGATGCCATAATGCACTGCTGTATACTGGGTGGGCACAAATCACCGACAGTTATTTCCTCACAATTGTGGACATAGAAGTCCCTGGGTGGGTTCAGGCAGGGATGGTTGCTATTGAGGCCCTCTGTGTGACTTGCAGGTAACTACTCCTACACATGCATTCATGACCATTGGTGAAGCCTGTGTCTTTACTTCCTCTTATCAGGACACCGGCCATGTTGGATTAGAGCCTACCTCGTGACTTCATTTTAACTTAATCTTCTTCTCAAAACTCTGAGATGCTAGTGTTTAGAGATTCAGTCTATGAATGGGGTCGGGAGGCGGGGTGCATCATGATTCAGCCCTTGGGCAGTCCCTCCTGATGTAGATAACCTTTAGTATTTCTATTCTCCCTCCCCAACCTCCCCTCCCAGCCTGTAACCACACTGTGCACAGTGAAGGTTGTGTAACACTTTGATGGATTTCATTTGGGTTTTGGTCTTCCACCCAAATGGTGGTGCGATTGTTATTATAACCATGGGGATTTCCTGCGCTGGTTACTGCTTTGGAACAAATCTGTTACATTTTACTTTCTCTGTGGCCTCAAGAAACACTTGCTCTAGGAAACAGCTGTCAGGTCCATCCCTGAGGGGAAAAAAAACTCTTTACCTCCTCATCTAATGTGTGGGTGTTTCCAGATGTTGGTTGTATGTCCACAGGAACACTGCAGGGCTACCCACAGTCCCTCCTCAAATGCCGTACAGTCCGATGGCCAGCTGAGAGAAGCGCATAAATCACTGTACTGCGTGTGAAGTGCGCCGGAGGGCAGAGGTTTTCCAAGCGTCATCCTCAGGGTCTCAACACTGGCATCATGTAGGAATTGGCTAGAGTGAGGCATGTTCTCGGCGCTTGTCCTAGAGCAGCTGAACCAGAAGCCGCAGGGTGGAGCCTTGCGATCTGAGTTTTGACAAGACATCCAGGAATTCAGATGCCTGCTCAAGCTGGACGGCATAGCTTAGCCCCAAGAAACTCGTGCCATGAGATTTCAAAGAAAAATAGCTCATGTGTGGAGTGGGGACGAAAGGAAAACCCGAGACTATTTCTAGAAATGTGGCGCATATGAGAAAGGCCTCGAAGAGTGGGTAGGATTTTTATATTTATATGGAGAAGATCATATTTACTACAGTTGCCATCTGCATGTTTATGTATTTCTTTTGACAAAAGTAATTAGCAGCCTGGACTCTAACTAGAAAGATCTGCTAGCTGTCCCTTGCTTGCGTTTTAACTGGCTCACTCTGCATGGAGGCTTCCGCCAACATATGCTCCATTCTAGAACTGGCGATTGCAGTCGGGGGCACGTGGCTGGAGGCTTGCCCCCGTTCCCAACACAGCTTGAACTGGAGGTAGGGATTCTAGCTCTGTATCTGAGACAGCGCCGTTCAAAGCGTCTTTGAATCTCACAGTGGGAAGGAACTGCCAAAGTTATCTAGTCATTTAACCCAGCTAAATAACCTCTGAGTCGGCCTTGAAGGATGGATGACATCAGGACACAGTGTAGACACGTACCTATTTTGCCAGACCGTTGAATGACTCCACAGAACTGTGGACACACCATGGCCTGAGGACCGGTTCTGATCTACCTCCTGTCTTCACAGGCACAGTTTGCTTGGAATACAAGCGTGCCTGCTCACTGATATGTTGGGCCATGGCTGTTATGTCCTATCATAGCACAAGTTCCTAATCCTCTCTAAGTGACCAAAACCCAGTACAGACTACTTCAAGTGTCCCTTGGTTCCTCCATCTTTGAAGTCCAGGATGGAAAACTGTGGCTTGAGATCCTCTGTGGGACAGTGGCTGAGTCGTGTCTATACCTCCTACTGTGGGGCTTCTCCCTGGTCACCCATCCAGCTGGACTCTCCAGGCTCCCCCACCCATGTACGTTCTGCTCCACCCAGGCCCCTCTGCAGAGTGCAGGTGTCTCTTCCGCTGTCCCGTGAACCCTAGACTTGGAGTCAAAAGTCCTGAGTTTGCTACTAAACAGCAAAAATATGAGATGGCAGGATACAGTGGCAATCAAAACAAAATCCTGGATGAATATAAGGGGTTGCTTTTATCCTCTTAGAATCAAAGCATATTTAAGCTGGCAAGAAGACTAACGTTTATCCCATCCTCATAATCTGAGTGAAAGAAAAGATCCATAAATGTGTTTTAGTTGGCTCATATTATATTCTTTTTTATTTTTGTTTGTTTGGTACTTGAGCCAAAATATTTAAAAAGAAAAAAAAACTGGTAGTTTTACTTTAAAATCCAAGTTTCCAATTTCACTGAACCTGTGTCCCCACAGGGTAGGGATCAGTTGAGAGCAAGTAGGGGCATGCCTCTGGGACAACAACCTGCTTCTCCCTTTATCTTGTCCCAGCCCCATCGCTCACTGTCCCCTTTAGCACTGAGTTCACGCTTCTTGACTTGATGTAATTGTGCATCTGCTAACCAGCGATCTGGCCTCTCACCCTGTAAACTTTATGTGCTCACAGCCTCAACCACACTTAGGAAGCATACTACCCTGAGAGGCCACCTGTGTCGTCACAGGGCGTCTCTGACTTGGGGACAGTTTTCTTCCCATGATCAACCTACTTAGCATGCCAAAATGCTGTGGCTTACCACAAGTCTTTCAAATATTGAAGGGTTGGGAACAAAGTATTCAAGATGGTGGTCTGTTTACCCTGCCTGATGGGAGTATGTTTGTTCCCACCTCCCATCTTTATGAATGAACCCCCAACATGATTTAAGATGGAGTATATTTTTTGACATCAAGTTTAGTGTTGACTGAAATCTCAACTTTCACATTCGATTTTATTTTTCTTTCATTTTATTTTGGGGGTTGGTTTTGGTTTGGGGGGAGTTTGTTGGTTTTTTTTTGTTTGTTTGCTTTGATTTGTTTTTGTTTGTTTGTTTGTTTGTTTGTTTTGAGACAGGGTCTCACTATATAACTGTCTATTCTGGAATTCACTATGAAGACCAGGCTGGCCTCAAACTCCCAGAGATCCACCTGCCTCTGCCTCCCAGTGCTGGGGCTGAAAGTGTGCGCCACTATACCCAGATAACTTTCACATTCTGAAGAACAAGAACTCGCACACTTTTTCTATAATGAACTGTATGATAAATACCTTGGGCTTTGCAGGTCGTGTGGTCTCTGCTGCTATTGTAATGTGAAAGCCGCCATCAACGATACATCAGTGAATACATCAGGCATGGTTATTGTGACACTTAATCTTGAGGTCAACTTTATTGGACTTGGAGAAGCCTAGATTAATAAAAAACACACCATTGGGCGTGTCTGTGAGAGGATTTCCAGAGAGGGTTAAGTAAGAGTGAAAGACCCACCCTGCATGTGAGCCGCACCATCCAATAGATGGGATGAGAAAGCCAGATACATGTTGCTTCCTGGCTATCACGAGCCAGTCAGCCTCCTCCACCACAGGCTTCTACCACCATAATGTTCTGCCTCACTGCAAGCACACACAGCAATGGACAGAGTGAACCATGGACCCAAACCTCTGAAATCAGAAGCCAAAAACAAGCCCTTTCTTCCTTAAGGTGTTTTAGGTAGTGGTTTGTCACAAGCAGTGAATGGTCTGACTTACACAACTGTGTCCCGTGGAATTGTTCACAAAGACAGACAGGTGTTGGTTTCATGCTATGGAATCATTCAGTAGACCCACAAAATCCGGGTTTGGGGCAGTGTCCCAATGCAATCCAGCTTTTATGGGTTAGCTTAAATGGAACATTTCCAAATAGTTTGCCATGATTCATTTGTGGGATTTTATCTCTCTAGCATCAAGACTCACATAGTACAACTTTTTCATTGATGTTGCAGGATCCCTCAGAGTCTCTGAGACCAGCTGAGATGTCCAGAAAGTCAACATGATTTGTAAACTGACCTCAAGTTACTTTCCTCCCCATCCCCTCAGGAGTATACAGTAGAGGCTTCCAGAGTCAGTGTGTCGCGCGATCACCTTTCTGACAGCTAATGGATGCCCTTCTGTTTTTTTTTTTTTTTTCAATTCCTCAAGTATGATTGCTCATATAATAAGTATTTATATATACAGCTGATGTGGACAAAAGCTCTTTGGCATTCATAAGAAAATTTAATTGTACAGAGGAGTCCCGGAACCTAAACTTTCCAGAAAAGCTGACATGGTAGGATCCTGACTACACTTTCCCTAGGCTGCAAAACTCTGGTCAATGTCTGGTGTGGCCTTCCAGGTGCCCTCAACAAGAATATCACTTTCTCTTAGGCAGGAGCTAGGCTGATCACTGTGTTTCCTGTTTGCACATGGTTGGGCACTAAGCAGGCTTGTTTCATTTTTTAAAATCTTTATTGTACGTGTGCCGGGTGTTATGCTTGGCATTGAGACTAGAGAGCTGAGTTCAAAAGTACCCTCTGCCTTTGGTATTGGAGAAGAGTCTTTGAGAGACATAGAGAGCAAACAAATAATTATCTGAGTCCCTGCTGAGAATACCATCGAGAGAGAGTTCCTAGGACTACAAGAACCAATGACACAGAGTTGACATTGCTGAGGGGAGTTGGTAGACAGCATTTGCCCTGAGAATTGTGGGACGGAGAAGTTCTATCTAAAACAGGATTTCTTAACTTTGAAGTTCTATCTAAAACAGGATTTCTTACTTTGACCCTTACAAACATCTTAGACCAGATAGTTCCATGTTAAGAGGAGAAAGAGGAATTGCCCTGTGCGTTATAGAATGGTTACTAGTGTGAGGTGTCAATAACATGTCTGCACACACCACAGTTTTGACAACCAAACATGTCTCTGGGTGTTGCCAAATAACCCTGGCTGGGAGTTGTCCCTAGCTGAGAGCTGGTGATCTAGAAGAGGGTTATGGTTGGAAGGCCACTATGGTGAGTGATGCTCATGTTTGAAACGGCCGCAATGGAGAGGAAGCTGACCTGGAGAGATACGGAGGTCATCTATCTGTATTCAGCTTGATAGTGGGTAGACAATGGAGGAGACTAGGAGGTGGCAAGGGATGACTTTCGTTTGCATAAATGACACTAATATAAGCTGACTATGAGGCCTCAAGGTCCAGGGCTTAAAATACATGACAGTGGGGGGAGACGCCTTTGCCCTTCTCTCTACCAGCATAACTACCTGAGTTATTCATCTTTGCCTGGTAAGGGATGGCTACAATAACACACCCAAAATATGCTTTCTAAAAGAAATGACAAGTTTATGGGTATAAGGATAACCCATTGGGAGTCAGCTTAATACTAGGCCGGTTTAGCAAAGTAATAGTAGTAGGTTCTCCCTTCGGACCTATGACCTGTCAAGCCCCGGGTTCTCAGTGCATCTCTCAAACCTCATCAGAGAAGCTTCCTTTAGCAGACGGAGATTAACACAGAGATCTGCAGCTGGTCAAGGATAAGACAAAGAAGAAGAGACTGTGAAGTTCTCAGCCCGAAATAGGACATCTGTATCATATCTCCCTCCTTCCAGGGCTCAGGGATCCTTGCAGAAGAGGGGACAGGAAGGGACTCAGAGCCAGAGGCAGTGGATGGATGTCAGGAAACACTGTTCTTCCCAGACATGACAGGGACGTCCCACGTATGAACTCACAGCAGTCGTGACAGCAGGGACAAGACATGCAAAAGCTCAAACCAGACGAGAGACAGGAGGCAGCCATGGAGTGTCACCTCTGGCTGAGAAGCCGTGGGTAATTGATAGCTAACAGGAAAGGGGGAGTTAGGTTTCTTTAAGGATGTAGGTCAGCCACACTCCAGTGGAAGGCCACATAGCCAAGAGTGTACATGTAGCACAAACTGAACCCAATGGTTATGTTTTTTTAAGGAGCACATCAAGTTGGGTAGGTATAGAATGAAGAGCTAGTTCTTGGAGGATTTGGAGAAGGAAGTAAATATGCTCAAAATACAATGTATGAACTTCTCAATGCATTAATAAAAATAACTTAAAATAGGAAAAGAAATGATAACTTTGGAGAAGAAAAACCATCTGCTGTGGCTGAGAGAGTGAAGTGTGTATTTAATCTAACAGCAGCGGGACAGTATTTCAATGCCAGTTGATTTTTTTCAAACATTCATGAAAGTTGGCAAACATACTGCAGAAATATACTTTGTAATACCCAGGAGGAGGCTGGCACATTATCTGATAACACTATTTGTGTTCTCGCCTTAGCGCTGCGGAATGCTTAGCTTTCCTTTCTAGTTACGAACTCAAGGGTTCTCATCTTTGGGTGAGCAAAGGGATGTCCAGGGGAGTTTGTTTAGAGTGTGACATCTGGGGTGGAGCCCCACCATTGTATTTTAACAATCCCCAGCCCACCTTCGGGAATTCCACAGCAGATGGTCAGCTGACCACTTTGAGAAATGTCTTGCAGTGAAAAGTGCCTTGGAGGAAACTGTTGTGATTCCTATCCATCATTATCCTCTGCTCTGGGACAAGTTTATATCTCCCAGCACTCCTGTTTCTATCCAGAGCTGTTCTGACAAGTTTTCTCTACTGTCTAGATGTGCCCAGACCATAGTCCCCCGGGTTCTGTACAGTGCTTGTGGCAACAGATGCTGGGTCCTAGCTAGACTGGCCTTAACAATCTAGACATATTTATTTTATGTCACAGAAAGCAAAAGGAGGTTCAAAGGAGCTCACTGAAGGTTCTTAGGTCCCCAGATGGTTTCTAAAGTGGCTTAAAATTCAACATGAGCGCACAGTTCCACCATCGAATATGGATAACAATACACACTGGAGAAAACCTTCCCAGGACCCCATTCTAACCACTTAACCTCCAAAAGATTTCTCTGGTGTCTCATTGGCCAGTAGTTCATCATATGTCTTTTGCCTAAATCAACCCATTGGCAAAGGAAAAAAGTTACTAGGATTCATTTTCACCAGTCAGGATTCCCTCCCCAAGATGAATAGGGATTACCACCTTCTCTGAAAGCCATGTCTCCTCTGAAGAGTCTAGTAAGAAAGAAGTTCAAGAAGCAAAAGGGAGAACTGGCTGTGGAGAAGGCAGGTGCTGGGTCTCCTTCCTCTCCTATGAGACCTTCTCCATCCTTCCCCAGACTAGAGCCAGAGTCAAAGGCAAGCAGGAGTTGGGTCTACTTGGACCATCCCATATCTTCAGTTAAGCTATGGGTCATGTTATCTCATTACACACACACACACACACACACACACACACACACACACACTAGTGACCCTAAAGTACCTACTCAATTTAAATTGATGGCAAGCTATAGTTTGGATGGAAAACTAAGTATGAGGACATAGCTTAGCTATCTCCAAAGGACAAACCCCAACTCAAACTTACATCTTTCTAGAGCAGGGGAAGAGGGTAGACTATACCATATTGGTTTGTATAATCAGAAAGTTCAGACACACAATAGCTCTAGGCCCGTAAAGATCCACAGACTCCAATAAGGCACCCAGACACCTGTTCACACTCAGCTCTGAGGCCGTCTCCAAGAGGCGGCCCTCAGACTGTCTCCTACTGGCTCAGTAAGGCAGGCACCTTCCCCGAGAGCTCCTCCAGAAAAAGAAAAAAAAAAGTCAGGAGGGTTAGGTCATGTGCCTGCCATTAGCCTAGCAAGGGGCTAGCACCCTCTGGATGGGCCAGGTCCTGACTGCTTGGCCATTGTGTCCTGGGACAGTGTCGATCCTACCCATATTCTGTGGAATGGCTTCTCACAGCAAAGAGATTCCATTGCCAGAAGAAGCTGTGAACAGACGCTGAGCATGCAAAACAACAGATGTCCACTATAGTTATGGGTGAAAAAAGCTGTTCCCAGGGTACTATACCCAGACTAAGCCACCATCGAGAGCCTCTTGTTCACACACACAGAGATCAAACATTTCCTGCATATTGTAAAAATTAAATTTGAAAGTTGAAATGATCATTTGTTGCCCAGATTAAAATGGGAGCTTTTGTCCGTTGGTGTAGTAAAATCTTTCTATTGTTTTCCTCATAAATGATACCTAAAAGTTTTCTCTCTCTCTTTCCTCTATTGCCTTTTGATCTTTTTCTTGGCTGCTTATCAGGTCTTGACTTCTTGGTCCCACAAATCAAGGACCAGCAACCTATTAATAACTATAAAAAATGGCCTTTTCTTTCCAAGGGCCAGCAAGATGGCTCAGCAGGGAAAGGAATTTGCCCTGCAAGCCTGGTGGTCTGAGTTCTATCCTCAGTACCCACGTAAAGACAGAAGGAGAGAAACAACTCCACAGCTTTTCCTCCGACCACATGCTCTCTATGACACCTGTGCCTTGGGACACATACATACATGCACACACACACACACACACACACACACACACACACACACACACACACTAATTAGTTAAATATTTTAATTTCTATCATTCATTTTCTTTTCTTTCTTAGTTAGAATAATCATGCCACATAAGTACAAAGTTCTACCGTAGAGGGTAGCTACTTAGTGATGTGTTTCAATCAGTCATTCTCCTGACAAATATGAAGTGAGTGCCTGCTGTACCTGGTACTAGATCAGCGGTTCTCAACCTTCCTAGTGCTGTGGCCCTTTAATACAGTTCTTCCCGTTGTGGTGACCCCCAACCATAAAATTATTTCATTGCTACTTCACAACTATAATTTTGCTACTGTTATGAATCACAGTGTAAATATCTGGTATGCAGGATATCTGATGTGCAAGCCCTGTGAAGAGGTCATTCAACACTCAAAGAGGTTGAGAACTGATGTACCAGATGACCCACTAGAGACAAAATCATCACCACCGTCATCACCACCAACATCATCATCACCACCGTCATCATCACCACCATCATAATCACTATCACCATCACCACCATCATTATCATATATACCTTACTGTAGCCTGGAACTTCCCGTGGGGTAAAAAGTATGTTCATCTTTATAGTTCCTCAGTGTTTAACTTTCAATAATAGCGTCATAGTTATGATTATTGTGGCAAGCTTTCTGTTGCATGTTCTGATTCTTTCAAAAATCCTGGAGTAAATATTATTATTCCATCTTACAAAATAGAAACCAAGACTCATGACATATCACTCACAGCCTGTGAGAGACAAAGCCTACATATGAGCCCTGATCTGACAGGTTCTGTAGCCTAGTCTCTCTCCACACTTGCCCAGTAGGAAATGGAAACTGGCTTCTGTTTTCCTGTACAGGTTAAAGTTTGGATGCACTACCTCACATGCAAAACCTAGGCTTCAGACTTGGAGCTATGACTGTTTGAGTGAGGATAAGCCTTTAAGGCCTGCTCCTGGTAGCCAAATGCTCCTAACCACAGGCAGATATCCTGTGAGGCTTCAATTAGCTCCAATTCCATGTGTCTCCAATCTCATAACCCTCTCTGAAGGACCTTGGATTTCAGGCTCTTTATTGGAAAAATTATGAAGCTAGATCTAAACCAGATGTCAAATAGAACAATCTAGAATAAGGAAAACACTCTACTTCTGTATTGTCCAGGATGGCAGCTTAGTAGTCTGTGTAGTTATTGAGCACTTGAACTGTCTAATATAACTCAGAACTGAAGGTTAAATCCTTCTTGTTTTGTTGTATTTGTTTGTTTGTTTGTTGTTGTTTGAGACAGGGTTTTTCCGTATAGCTCTGTCTGTCCTGGAACTCACTCTGTAGACCAGGCTGGCCTCAAACTCAGTGATCTGTCTACTGTGCCTCCTAAGTGCTGGAATTAAAGATGTGTGCCACCACCGCCTGGCTTGAATGACAAATCTTAATGAATTTTCATTTAAATGACCACATGACCAATGCTTCCTACCACATTAGACAGCCTATAGCTAGAATCATCTCTGTCTCTCTTCCTGCCTCTGACAGACCATTATCAGATCTTGAAATCAATTTATTTGGCAGCAGACAGCATTTTTTTTAAAAAATGGAATAAAATAACAGGATGGAATAGAACAGAAAAGAAAAAGAAAATGTGAGTATATATTATTTGTGCTAGGCTTTCATAGTGATACCTTGCTTCATAAATTTATATCCTGAGTCTTTGTGTAAAAGAAAATTTTTCCAGTGGGTCACAGCCCAAAAGAAGTTAGAAAATTGCTTCCTGGCCCTGAGTAATGTCTTTGAAACCTTGAGAATATCAAGCTTATATGGTGCATCCTCCTCCAGCCCGGAGCTCTGCAGGACCTCATTGCAGGAATAGTCTGTCCCTCTAGGTCCTACAGGCATGTGAACAGCATGTGGCTTGTCTCAGATAGTAATTGAAAGTGACTTGGTGGTCATCTGCCTATATGGATGCTGAGATCCAAGATGATGACCTACAGGCAGAGTTTCATTTTCACAGACAGGTCCTCTTTAGGATTGGCAGATTTTTTTTTCCATGACCAAAGTCCCCGGGACCCAGTAGTTTCCCCCCACTTTGGGTAGCTAGTCTCTTCAGTTTGGGTACCTTGGTTCAGTTTTGCCATCCACATCATCTGCCCCTGAAGGTACCGTGTGTTACAACCCGTACTAGCTATATGGCTATATATTCAATTATCTAGAATCTGAAAGAAAGCTGGGAGATCCCAGAATGAAGCTATTAACTTTATAGGTAGGAAAACAAGCACCCAGAAAAAGGGAAGGGAAGTCCTAAGACTTCCCAAAGAGTGAAGTGTGGAGGAACAGGTTCTCTCGCAAGGAAGACAGAGGAACGATGGAGGAAGGGGGAGTGGAAGGAGACAGGAGGGGATAAGAAAGCAGAGGCTGGGAGGGGAGTTGGAGATGGTTAGCACCCTCATAGCCTGGGCGGGGGGAGGCCTGCAGCTAGGTCGGGCGTCTGTGGAGCAGTACAGAGAGGAGATTCTTGTGAATATCATGGAGGTCATGAGGAGAGCATTGCAGGACTCTGAGCATTTGGGCCAGGACTTGCCACCCCCAAGAGAGCCTCAAGAAACCCCAAATATCTGAGAGAGCTTAAAGTAACTTCCGTAATTCCATAACTTGTGCCCTGCCCTCAGATAGAACGTTCCTGGCCTGAAACCCAGGGTTTCCCCCATGTTTCCCTCGGGTCTGACGTAGCCAGCATGATGAGGACCACAGGTGGCTTCTTCCCTTCTCAAGGGTGCATCTGTAAAGGGAGAGGTGTGGCTCGGGTGAGGCAGGAGCAGATTGGGGTGAACATGACCTATTTCGACTGCCATGGCTCTGAGTCCAGCTACCTGGCTTCTCAGCTAGGATCTGAACCCCGAGCCTTCGAGTGCCTACAGTTCCAGAGAGAGACTGATCATGGCTAAGGAAAAGGGAAGAGCGGGGAGCCATGGTGATCTGTAAGACCTTAAACTCAAACACCAGGCCACCAAATAAGGCATGTCTGGGAGGTGCATCCAACCAAGCAACAATTGGTCCAGGAAAATTCCCTGAATAACTACCAGGACAGTATTTGCAATGTATTTGCAATCTATGTTGGGGCAGAAGGGAGGAACTTAGAAACCTCTAGGTATTTCTAGAAAATTAGATGTTTCTCTGTCCCTCCACTCTAATGAGAAAACCTCTGAATGCAGGGGAACCAGTTTGCTGGCTGATATTCCCGGGATTTCTCTACAGTGCCTGGGAGCTGGATGGCCTGCCAGGGTCTCAGGAAACAAACATTGTCTAAATATCGAAGCCTCTGGCTCAAGGGCCAGGGCACCGAGTCCTTCAGCACAAAGTCAGCTGCTAACTCCTGAATGCCTCCATTTTCCAACATGGTTCCCGGAAACCCAACAAAACCCGAACGCTATTTTTTTTTTTTCAGATAAGCAATGAAGTGATCCTGGAAACCGGGGCCCGCCAGGCTAGAGTGAGACAGCCACATTCTCCTTGTTGAGGATGCCCAGGCAGTTCTGACATCCTGATGATTCAGCAGGGAAAAGAGCTCTTCCTTTTCTTTGGGGTGCTCTGCACAGGAGATACTGCTGAGGACACCCCACCAAAGAGGGGGACAAAAGAGAAGGGTGGGCCTCTCCTGGACCTACTGATGCCTAGCACACTCAGCTCCAGCCTTTCTCTGGGTGGTGACTTCAGTCACATTAATTATCCCCTGTGGGCCTTGGAATTCCCTGCGGTGTCTGTCTCGTGGGTGGTTGTGAGAATTAAACGATATGATGGCCGATATGATGACTGTAAAGCGCTTAGCGCGGGTTTGGCACGTGATGATTGCACAATTAATGTTAGCCACTTTATGCACTTTCTGGGCTTCGCCGTGTTACTCACTGGGTGCTTGTGAAGGAGATGAGGGATAAGAGAGCTGGGGTTGATTGATGGGAGCCCTCTCCAAAATAGAAAGAAAAAAAAAAAAAAGAAAAAGGCTGGCAGAGACCTAATACAGTCTCCCTTTCTCCACCCATCTCCCTTGCCTGTTCCCAGCCATGCTTACACAGCTTTGGATAGCGGGGTTGGTAAAACCCCATAGCCAAGATGGCCAAGCAATATCTTTGAAGCGCTGAAAGCTGGCGCCTTCCCTCCATTCAGTGAACAAGGCCTCGGGGTCAGGAAGGGCCGCAGAAAGCAGGGCCGACTGAGAAGTTTCCTGGCTTTAGAATTTCCAAAGCCTGTGCCTTCAGAAGAACAGAAGGGCTTTTGCCGCCACTTCATATGGTCAACACAAAGCGTAAATTAGGGAGGACAGAGAGAACTCCTATTTCGCGGAGCTAGCGGGATTATTCCTCTGCCTGGGGGCAGGGAGGGGGCTCAGTGGACAAGAAAGGAAAAGGCACATCTAAACGGAGTCCTTAGACGGGAACCCAGCGCCAGCCTCAGGATAGAGCCCATGGACACAGGCACAGTCAACAGCAGACAGGGTGGGAGGGGAGGCAGGAAGGGGTAGTGACTCAAACAGGGTTTCCACTTATAGCAAAAGAGAAACAGATGTATATATATAGAGAGAGACCTAATTCAAGTCGAGCCAGGGGGAACCTGTGAGAAATCAGTGTGTCCCTGAGTGTGTGGCGGCCACTTGTGCCTCCTCGCTCACGATGCTCACTGCCATGAAGCCCATTTCGTGTCGGACCCATGTCCTTCTGCTGTAGCTGTCTGGGGCAGCAGCTGGCAGGCGCGGGCAACCTGTCTGGCCAAGAGCTTGCTGCTCTGACATATGTAGCAACAACACTCTCTGGAAGAAGGCGGCCGTGACTGGGAAGCGTGCTGGTGAGCCTGGCAGCAGGGCTGCAGAGGGCATTCCATTACCTTCCAAGAGGCCTCGTGTGTATCAGCCCGTGCTCTCAACCTGCTGATGTGGGAAACTACAGCCAGGCCAGGGCCATCTTTAGGGAGACCTGGGGAACGGAGAGACTCATACCTCCACCCGGCTAGAGATGCCAGCCCCTACAGAGTATGTCTCTCCTGAGGATCAGCATGCACACCTGACAAGCTCTCTCGGCCGGTGCCAGGGAAACTGCTCAGGGCTGAAGTTCTCTGGCCTGAGAACAGTCATCATGGCTTCTTCGTCCTCTGGTAAGGGTCCTGGATGGCATGAGCATGAGTCCTACTCTGTTCTCTCGGATCCTCTAGTTATCGTTTCTGGATCTTTTCTAAATGGCTCTTAGGTAAATAAATGGTCATGGTCCGAGGAAGCTAGATGTCCTTGCAGCTGCCCATCCCCAGTGCTCCTCCAGAAAAGCCTCTGCCCACAGACCACCGCTGTGGTCAGAGCATGGGTCTCAGAGTCAGACTGGCTGGCCTTTTATTAACGGTGCGACCTTGAGTATGTAGCCTCGTCCGCTGTCCCACAGTATCGTCACCCATAAAATAAGGGGAGTGGTGTTCCTCCTTGAGTGACGGAAACTCCTTGGGAGGACACGTGCAGCTTCTTGAGCTCACTTCCTGACAAAGAGGAACCCCTCTGAATTTTGTCTATTTCCCTAGCAAACTCTAATTCTGTTTACCCTCCTGCTTCACCCTAGGCTTCTCAATCTTGGAAACTGACCCTGGCCACCCATGCAGCACCAGACCTCAGTGTGGTCATTGGCTTAGGATCTTAGGATAAGCTCGCCCTTTGTAAACTCTCTATCTTCCTATGACCTGGGCTCTGGGCCAGCCCAGCTGACCTCTGGGTTTGCCTACTCTGGTCCGGTTGCTCTAAAACAGACATCCCTGCACTCTGAGGCAAACCTCCATGATTTGTGCAAGTTTGACAACCCCCTCTCCTCCAGGGCTCAGCTTATTCATTTGTTCAGTGGTTCCATGAATCAGTTCGGTCCTTCTTTTATTCATTCATCAAATGAGAAGGAAATGGCAGCATGGTGAGATGAACATGTACTACATGCTTGGTGCTGAGGGTAAACAGGTAGACAGAAGCGTGGTCCTCGCCCTCCTGGGGGCTCCCAAGCAGCTCCCAAGCCAGTGCATATGTATGACCTCTCAGCCCCTTTCTGCTCCAAAGGTCTGAGCATTGTTGTCAGGCACAGACATGGCCTTCTGAGGTCACCAAAACCCCAAAATCACTCACTTATTCTAAATAAGTTCATGCTACCAAAACCCACTCTCTCTTTGGGAACAACAGGTGTGCTCAAAATACATAGCACCGATTTATCTTGTCTCATTCCCGCAGCAGGAAGTGCCCAATTCATACATTCTTCTGCAGCCCACAGAGAGCCTTAAACAGAGAGCCCCAGAGAAGGATGAGGTTGCTCAAAATGGCTAGTGGTCAGCAACCAATAGCTTTATTTTGACAGCCACCAGGAAGGGACAGAAAGGAACCCTTGCTGGATTTGCCCAGCCATAGATTAGAGAACTGTCTGAGCAAGGTTCAGTGGCTGGCTGACAGGGGTAATTTCAGAAGAATTTCTACAATGGATTCAAGATAAGGTCTTTGAAATTGTGGTTTTTTGTTTTTGTTTTTGGTTTTTTTTTTTTTTTGAGCCTAAATAATTTGTCAAAGAGAACCCTGAGCACAATTAAAGTTACTAAATACAAATGCTGAGTTATTCCCATTCTAAAGATAAGGAAATTGAGGGCTCAGTTTTACAACTTGCTCAGTCACACAGCAATCAAGTTAGAAGGCTAATCCAAAGCCCAGCCCATGCCAGCATACAAACGTGCTTTTCTTCTTCTAGTGCAGAGATTAGTGTCTCTCTGGGTTCGGCTTAGGAAGCTAGACCATGCCAATAGGACTGTTTCAACTCTGAAATCAAACCCAACATCCCACCGTGCGTTACCAGATTCATTCCTGTGCAAACCTCCTTTAACTTTTCATACCGCCGCTTTGTGCCGACAAAGTGCCAGAATCCGCACTTGGGTCTCCTTGGTACTTAGCTAGTACTTGAGAACACACTCGGGGTACTTTAGGTCCTAATGAAGTCAGCACGCTGCATGTGGCAGCTGCTGTACCCTGCACCCTGCCTAGGTGTGCATTTCTCTGGGCCCCGGGCCATCGCCAGCTCATTGCTGAAGCAGTGGCTTCTCTGCTGGATGTTTCACCTTGCAACCAGAAACTCTGCTGTTTTTATTACACGTCTAGCCAATTATTCAAGCTGTTAGGCTGTCTCCCAGTCAGTTTAGTTGCTCTTTTAATTATACTCCAGCACAGCATAGGTGCCTCTACTTTTTAAAGAGTATTCTAAAGACACTCTATTAAAAATATGAGAACACTTTTATCTCCAAGGTCAAGAGACCCTTGGGGAGAAGGAAGGAAAGATTGTACAGGTGGCCCTTGGGTAGAAAGAACATAACTTCACTTGTAATGCTTACAAGTGAAACTGTGCCATTATCTGCTTTTAAAGAGACTAATAAATCTGATAACATAAAACAGAGTCTAGTTTAGATGTAAGACCATTTAGCAGAGGAGATTGAGGGTGGAAGAAGAGAAACCCAGGAGCAGACCACAAAGGCAAAACCATTTGTTAATTAGAGCAAGCCTTATAAATCATGTTGTCTTAAGATCCGTGGTGGCCAAGAACAGAGCTGAGACTGGAGAAGTCATATGATTTATCCAAAATTAGAAAACTAGGTACCAACAGAGAGGGAAACAAAACCCAGGTCACTCCCAGCCCTCTCAGAGAAAGGCTCATGAAGGTGTAAAAAGATAGCCAGGGAGGAAACACAGGTGCGGAATCAGATGCTCAGTCAGACTCATTGGAAACAAGCAGATGCTGGGGAGGACGGAGTGGGGGGACCCTCAAACACAGTGGGTGGGGACGTAAATTAGTGAAGCCACTATACAAATCAGCACGGAGGTTCCTAGAGAGCTAAAATTAGAACTGTCATGATCCAGCCATACTTCTCATGGGTATGAACTTGAAGGGATCTAAGTAGACATACAACAGACATGTCTGCACACCACTCTTCATTAAATGACTCTTCTCCAGAGCCAAGTTAAAGAATCAACCTAGCTGCCTATCAACAGATGAATGGGTAAAGAAAATGTGAGATATATACACAATAAAGGTTTTTTTCAGCCACAAAATAGAAGAAATTATGTCATTTGCATATATACGTATATATGATTTTTTTTTTTTTTTTTTGGTTTTTTCGAGACAGGGTTTCTCTGTGTAGCTTTGCGCCTTTCCTGGAACTCACTCAGTAGTCCAGGCTGGCCTCGAACTCACAATGATCCACCTGGCTCTGCCTCCCGAGTCCTGGGATTAAAGGCGTGCGCCACCACCGCCCGGCTTGATTTTTTAAAATGTGTATGTCCCTTCGTACATATCTGTGTGCCACATGCATGGCATGCCCCTGGACACCAGAAGAGGGCATCAGATTCTGTGGAACTGGAGTTACAGATGGTTGCGGGCTACCTATAGGTGTTGGAAATGGAACCCTGGTCCTCTGGAAGAGCAGCCAGTGCTCCTAACCCCTGAGCTCTCTCTCCAGCCCAAGAAAATCAGTGCTTTCTACACAGCTCAGAATCTTGTTTCGAGACCAAATTTAGGATGTGTGGGGGTGTGTATAATTGGTCCCAATTACAAATTGTTTAACAACTTTAAAACTTTGGGGGATAAAAAAAGTGAATAATATGGGCCAGGTGTGGTGGTGCACACCTTTAATACCAGCACTCAGGAGACAGAGGCGAGAGGATCTCTGTGAGTTCTAGACTAACCTCTAGACTTGATAGAGAGATTCTATCTCCGGGGATGGGGAGAGAGAGAGAGAGAGAGAGAGAGAGAGAGAGAGAGAGAGAGAGAGAGAGAGAGAATAGTTTATGTCAAAGGTGCTATCTGTGAGATAATTTATATGCTCTGTTTTTGTAGTACTAGAATATTTACTGTCCAATATGGTAGCCACTGGCCACATATGGCTACTTATATGTAAGCTTATATTAATTAAAATCAAGTTTAACTCAAAATTCAGTTTCTCAGTCTTGCTAGTCAGATTTCAAATGTCCAGCAGCTGCCTACGGCTGGTGACTAGTATACCGAACAATGCAGATATGAACAGTGCGGGTGGAGGCTGTTTCTGCCAGCCCACCCGGCATGCACCACTAGACAGCACTTTCTAAGGGCTGGCAACAGCGATGACTCTCCCCTAAATAATGCAAAAAGACGCCAGAGGTGCCCTGGAAGCATGTCGAGAACATGTCACATAATAATCTATATTGCCTACACTTGACAGTGCCATGCATGGGTTATATCACAAGTAAAGAGAACTGCTGTCCGGTAAGGCTTTCTACCACCCTTAAATAGTGCCCTCACACCTGAGGTAGTCTGGAAATCTCTATGTGAATCAACTTGGAATCTAAAAGACCTTTACCCATGAGATAAATGTGGTAAGTCATGTGAGTGCACCTCACTACTTTATAGGTTTGAAAAGGTGGTGGGGGAATGGAGATAACCAGGAGAAAATGAACAAGTCGGATCTCAGCATTTGGAGTGTGGGAGAGTTCAGTGACGGAGCTTGTTGGGCACATATGTGCAAAGCCCCAGGTTCTGTCTGCTGGCATCACAACTAAAATCAGAATCCAAATAAATAAGCATTTCACAGGAGCTACACATCGCGGAGAGAGGGGGAACATGTTTCCCACACATCCCCATACACATCTACACAAAGAATAAGGTTAGGTTAATTTCCTAATCTAATTAGCCGAAAATACAAAATCTCACTGCTAATAAGATCGCTGTCAAGGCAGGTGCATATGTGGCCTATCTCAGCCCAGCATCCCTGACCCCCCAGAGTTCTTGTTGACACTCTCTAGTATTTAAAAAAAAAAAAATCTTAGCATACCTGTAAGATTAAGTCACACTACCCTTTTATAATCAGCCTCTATCAGCAACCTGGAAGAACTCTCACAGGGGTGCATTAATGTCTGCTAATGATCTACTTAGAAGCATCACACACTCCTGGGGCTTTGGCCACACACAGCATCCTCATGGCAGCATCCTCATCCTGGAGGTGGGATGGAGGACAGAGTAGTTTCAGCTCACAATGACCTGTTCTCCTCATCTACCCACCACCCACCCACCCACCCCCGCCCTCTAATTTTATCTCTTTTGATCAGGCTCAAGACTGAATTCTGATGGAGGATCATGCCTACAAATCTACTTCCCTAAGTTAGAAAAAAATTAATTGACCTTGCATGGTGGCTCTTGAACTATAAGACAGATTGAATAAAAAGTCATAGATGAGCACGTGTGCTGCTGGTCTGGTGGGAACTTGAGAGTCTTCCAAGCTTTCCTCACTGATGGGGATGGCTGTACTGTTTGTTCTTATTTCGTTTTCAGGCTCGCAGCTTTGCTTGCCTTGGCAGTGGTATACCACCATGCTGCTCATATGAGCACGATTTATATTTTCTCACAAGCCGGAGAGGAGGAGGGAGTGTAGTATTTTCTAGGGGACTCTGAGCAGAAATTAGAAAAGAAAGAAAATGTATTGGACTAAAGGGAATGCTTCATGAAATATTCTAGGTGAGGAGAATTGTTTTGAGCTGTGGAGACATGACTGATGGTCATGATTCCAGTCAACATTTCCAGGACAGACACAGATACACACACACACACACACACACACACACACACACACACACACACACACACACACATATGCATGGGTGCATATAGAGACCAGAAGAGGATGTCAGATTCAGAGATGTCAGCTGAAGCTACTGGAAGTTGTGAGCTGCCTGGTGTGGGTGAAGCAAGTACTCCTAACCATTGAGTCATTTCTCAGCCTTTGGCAAGGCAGTTAATGCATTTTTTCCGTGTTAACTCATTTAAATGAGTTAATGATTTCTTTACCTGGCTAATAAAGGCATTTCTTTGATTTATCTTTTCTGTCTTCAATTTAAGACAGAAAAGAAAAAAATGACTAATGGAGAGAAAGATTATGAAATTGAGCCAGGCATCTTGGTGATACTATAATCTTAGCACTTGAGAGGCAGAGTCAGGAAAATTATGAGTTCAAGGCCAGTGAAACTGACTTTTTATGATATTTTTCTTCCACCTTAGCTACAAATTCTCAGAATCCAGTTTCAGGCATAAGCAACCAGGCCATTGCTCTGCAGCACAGTCTTAATTCGGGACACCTGTAAGTAGGAAAGAATTAGAAACGCTGTTCTCTTGTCTTGAAGAAGAGAAGAGAGGATAAGATGAGTTGAAGAGATCATAGACCTCCTGACCATGAAGCTAGCTTGAGGATGATGTGGGTAACACCAGATTTAGTTAGGGAAAATATCAGGTGCCAGATGGAGCAGATAGGACAGTCTTGGTTGTGCTGCACTAAGTCTTGGAGCCATGGCAACAAAGATTTGTTCTTGCTCATAAGGGATGCTTATGCAAGGATCCAGGCTCCAGCATCTTGGGCATCATCAAGATCTCCTTTACTCATAGCTAGGTGAAGAGAAAGGCAATATGCAAATCGAACACTGGCTCCTTGAGGGAATGAATGCACACAATTTCCATTCAGATTCCAATGCCAAACAAGTCACCATGTACACTCCTTCATGTGCCTAGAAAGCATTCAAATGCCAGTGAACAGACAATCACATAGGTTAAGAACCTTGAAAGGATGTGCTCTTTAGATGCCCTCTGTAGTTCAAGAGTCCAAGCAAACTTATTATAATCCATGAAGTCCACATGCCTAAGTGGTGTTTTCAGAACAAGTGTGAACCTGCTAACAGAGTGTGAGCAGATGGTTTTTAACTGTGTCTCTAATTTTGAGTGAAAATAAAGAAACTGAATAATGTTTCATAAAAGACCACTAAGGCTACTACAAGAAATGCAAAGTTACTTCATCAGGTTGCATCAGATGGCTATAAATATCATTTCAACCCTGAGGTCTTGTGATCTAGGCAGGTACCTATTATTCAATTCCAAGATTTTAGGGTGGTTAAACTAACTACATCTCATGAAAAGTAGATGTCAAAAGTAATTGTGAGCAGGTCTAAACAGGAGATTAATAGTGAATAGATCTCTCCAGCACCATCCTATAAACTGACATTTTTCCTGTCACAACCACTTGCTCCCAAATAACCAACATAGAGTTTTAATATTAATTCTAAATGCTTGGACAATAGCTCAGGCTTATTACTAACTAGCTCTTACATTTTTTTATTTAAGGAAGTTTTTTTTATTTGTTTTACATACCAACCACAGATCCCCCTCTCATCTTTACTCCTGCTCCCCTGAACTTCCTCCCAACCACCCACCACCCACCCTCTCCTCTGAAAGGGTAAGACCTCCCATAGGGAGTCAGCAAAGCCTGGTATATTCAGTTGAGGCAGGACCAAGCCCCTCCTCCCCTGCATCAAGACTGAGCAAGACATTCCAGCGTAGATAATGGGCTCCAAAAAGCCAGCTCATACACCAGGGATAGATCCTGACCCCACTTCCAGGGGCCCCTCTACACAACTGTCTCCTGTATACAGCAGGCCTAGTTTGGTCCTATGTAGGCTCCACAGCTGTTGATCTATAGATCTTACATTTTAAGTTAACCCATATTCCTTATTTATGCTCTGCCATGTGGCAGTACCTTTATTAGCATGGCACGTTCATCTCCTGCTCCCTCTGTGTCTGGCTGGAGACTCTTGATTCTGCCTTCCTCCTTCCCATTTTTCTTAGTTTGGTTACCCTGCCTATATTTCCTACCTGGCTACTGGCCAATCAGCATTTTATTAAACCAATTCAAGTGACAAATCTTTACAGCATACAAGAGGATTATTCCACAACACCGCCCAATGTTGACAGTGGCACTTCGAATAGATATGTTGTATAAAACCGCTAACGCATTGTTACAGCCATTTCAGAAATCATTGGAAATTCTGCCTCAATCCAAAGTCAAAACTGATTTAACAATTTCCTTATGGGACTCAAGTGAACAGCTCAAACAGCAGTTTTTGAAATCAGGCATGCTAACACCATACGACCCAATGATACATTTATTTGCTACTTACGTACTCAGACCTGAGCGTCGAAAAGTAGCAGAAGTCTTTGTTTTTCCATAATTAAACTATTAGGTGTCTCTGAGAGGAGAAAACCTTGTAGATCTGTAAACCACTGTAGTTCAGAACACATAGTGGTCTCAAGTCTGCGCCAAGGTGACTGAGGCAGTGCCCCTTAGCACTGCATCCAGTGAAGGCATGAGCAGCGGAAAGTGCCCATAGCGTCTTCAAAACCGAGGCTGCGGGAAAGTCCCACAATGCAACACAGGTGAGCGCTGCCAGGAACAGTTCGACTCGCAACACATTTGATTTCATGTTCATCTTTTTAGCTGCGTATTCAGAAATCTTTTAATCATGCCAGATTTTTTTTTCTTTTTTGGCAATCCTCCCCGGTTCTGTTACATGACCCCATATGAGGCTTTGACCCACAGTTTCAGGAACTGGGCTATACAGGAACAACAGAAAGTATAGTATAGGAAACGCAGAATGAGTAACATGCCTTTGTTATCATTGTCAAGTATCTGTACTATGCACGACAGGATCCGCTTCCCGAGACTGGCCGTGCAGTGGGTTTGTTTACGGCCATATCACACACGTGACTGACACCTCCATCTAAAGCATCACTCCACCAGAGCAGCATCCGGCAATAGGGCCTTTCCATCTCCCATCTGATGCCAAGGGTCCCTTGTCAGGGATCTGACCTTGGCCCGGACCTTATGCAGACCTTATGGCTGCATTCTCTTTCCTCTTTCATTTCTCTCTGTTCAGCAATTTGGCTTCTATTGCTGCAAGGAAGGGCTGGGTGCACGCCTGAGTCTTTGCCTGTTGGAGGAGGCTCATGGGCTCATCTCAGTGCCACTCAGTGCTACCTAAGTTCGGCACATCAGTCTGCTGAGGACTTTTGTTTGATGAGGGGATAATTTCCACCCTTCCTGCTTTTTTATTCTTCTAGTTAAGATTATGATACCTTATGAGTGACTTTTCAAAGAATTAGAACTTCCTAGACAGTGATCTCTTGTTTCTTTTTATTACAGTCCCTTACCAGCAGAGTCCTTACAGTCCCCGGGGCAGCTCCAATGTCATCCAGTGCTACCGCTGCGGAGAAACCTGCAAAGGGGAAGTGGTCCGCGTCCACAACAACCACTTCCACATCAGGTGTTTCACCTGTCAAGGTAGGAGGCCCTGTGGCAGCTCCCTTCTCGGATTCTTGGCTGCTCCCTGCCAGCACATGCTCAGGGACGGGAATAACAAATGGTTGAGATAGCTGTAGAGGCCAGCACTTTCTTCTGAGAATTCACTCTCAAGCGGTGTGGAGCCCAGGGGAATGTTTGAGTGAGATTGGAGCTGGAGGGGTGGATGTGAGGGTAAAGAGGGGGTCCTGGCCACCTCAGAGAAACAGGGGCCGGCCAGGAGAAAAGGACAATTCTTTAGGCCGACTCCTACATCTGAAAAGACTTCTGCTTGTGACTATCAGTAAATTGAAGAGTGAATGATAGTTTAAGCTATCACGGGTAAACCCAGTCTGGCTTTGAGAGGTGCAAGCTGTTCCGAGACAGTATGGCAGTCCTCAACAGAGAAGCCTAACGGAAGAAAAGATTTGCCGTGACTTTCGCAGGGTCTGTCATTTGGAAACAGATGTTCTGTTGCTACAGCTTTACCCACATAGAGCTGACTCACAGTGTCCTACATCCTACGCCAAGGCTAGCTCACCGTTTCCAAACAGAAAGGATCACTGCGGCAGGAAGGGAGAGGGACTCATCAGAAAGAGTCCTGTCGCCCACAAGCCATACCCCCCTCCAGGGTACTGACAAACACCTCTCCTGATGTACCCCCATCTCTGCCTCCAGGCAGCCAAATCCACAAAGCAGCCGTTGTCATGGTGGACTGCTTGTGAATTTGACCTAAAACCTGTGACTTGCATCTGTTCATCTGGAGTTTGTGTTCTGAAAGTTGGATGTGTGTTTTCTGTTCGCTGTTCCTGTGACTGCCCTTCCGATACTTGTATCCAGGTCTTCCCAAGACAAATTATATCCCAGGTCATCAAATTGAGCCTCATCTGAAATGGCTCCTACTGTGTCATTATCCTGAGGCTTCCTCTTTGGTCCATTCTAGGTTGTCAATATTAGTCTTAACTCATGATCCCCAGAATATGTCACAGTTCTCAAGGTGGGACAAATACAGCAAGCACTATGTTTCTGTCAATGGGACTCACACTGACTTGATTTCTTAAGGACTCAATTCTTACCATTAACTTATATTGAATTTATGGTCAATGGAAACTTCCAGATCTCTTCTTATCAATAATTACCTCCAGTCTCATCTATCTGCGATTGGCTTCCCTTGCCACAGAAAAGAATCCTAAATTCCTTTCTTTATGCTCCAATTGGGCTTTCCATTGAGCAGTATGTATTTCATGTTCTCCAATTTGTTTATAGAAGCATATATAGGATATGTCTTAATGTGTGCGGTTTAAATTTTATATTTATATTAAGAATTGGGAAATCCTTTTGTACAGTTGAGCTATACAAGTATTTTGGTGAGTGACTATTTCAACATCTCAGAAATTGGGACAGGACAGAAAGTAAAAGCAATAAAGATGTCATAAGGGAGGGATGTGTAGCTCTGCAATTAATTTTCTGAAGAGAGCAGTTACTTTTTGCTCACAACAAAATGTAACCTTGGGCCAGTGCCTGCACGTGGCTTCTCACTTCCAGCAGGCTGGCCTGGCCTCCTGCATGTGATGGCGTCAGATCTCCGAGCACAAGAGGATACCCTTCAGTAATCAAGACCTTTCACACCCCAGCTTGGCCCATACTTGTTAATGTCCTACTATTGACAAAGCAAGCCAAGAGCCAAGCCAGACTCAAGCTCCTGGAGAAACTTTGCCTCTTGTGGGGAAATCTGAAGCCTCGGATCTCAAGGGTGTGAATGCAGAGAAGGGAATCATTTGGCCTGCCGACAATCCCCACAAGGCGGTTATAGAGTCTCCTTTGATGGAGATTTTAAGGAGGAAAATAGGCCATTATTTTTTCTGAATATTTCTAGGTCAGCTGCTTGGTGGTAAAACAAATGATAGGATTTGGGTTTCCTTCACTAACAAGGAAGGACATTCGTTGCCTTCAATAGGCTCCTCGTTTACAATTCTAAAATGTCTACACATGCCTCTTGCAACTCTTCCAACATGCTGTACTGTGCTGAGATAAAAGGAAGGAATCTGCAGAGGTCAGAAACAGTCAGGGGAGTTGCTGGAAGAACAGCCAGTGCCAGATTTCATCCCCATGGTTTGTGCAAAGCCTTGGAGACGTCAAGCTTACGTGGATCATGGAGAAAAACAGACCATGCGAGAGCCACCAAAGCTGGGATATAATAGACCACTCAGCAGAGGCCCTGCAGAGGGCCTACTCGAAGTGCATGATGGGAAAATGGCTCTCAAAAGCAAAGAGGATGGCAAGGAAGCTTGCCTGCTGGGTGCAAGGGACTAAAACTTCTCTGCAGCTGTTGAGAATCCATCCTTTACATGATTCATGGGTGAGACTCATACTGTGTATACATTTTATGAGTCAAAGTATATTTTTAGTTTCTATGAATAATTTTATTTTCAATATGCCATGGCTAGAAATGAAAACCCAACAGGTCCCAACAAAGCGAGGTTGAAAAGCATTAATAAACACACAGACACACACACACACACACACACAAAAAAAAAAAAAAAAAAAACACTAGGGCAAGGTGGTGCATGAAACTTCACAGAGGAGGGGGTTGACCAAAAATAAAAGAAGTGTTAAATGAAAAATAAAAATCTTATAATGGAAAAAAATCTAAACAACCCAAAATCTCACCAACAGTTGTTGAGCCGCCTGGCACCTGAGAGGTGGAGGCTTCAGACACCAGACCAGAAACAAAACAACTACAAAATAAAACAAAAATCCAAAATGGGAGGGCGGAGGCAGAAAAACTAGGGATTGGAGGTCATCCTCAGCTACACTAAGTCTGGGGCCAGCCTTGGGTATGTGAGCCTCTCAGAAGGCACCTTCAGATGAGGGAATTAGATGCTGCTCTGCAGGGTTTACAGAATGCCTTCCCTAGAGATTCAGGAATCCTTGGGGATTGGTTCATTGTGAGACATATCACCTTGATAACCAGATTCTGAGCCTCCTTAACGCTTCTAGAACTTCGAGGAGCCAGGGGTTATGGTTTGTCGCAGGAAGACTCTCATCTGGACCCACACTCTGGCACTAGTAAAAGCAACTGTGCTTGCTGACCAGCAAGGAGGTCTTCTTGGATGGATGGAGAGGTCCCTGGCTCTCCATCCTTATTGCAGGCACTCAGGGTAAAATGACTAGTAAAAGGTAGGGCCAGTGGCTGAGTTGGGTAGGATAAGACAAGGGCTCAAAGATGCGAATTGGCTAGTTGAGCAAGGTTGGACTGGATAAAATAGGGTGCATGCTCAGTGGTGCCCTTCTGCTTTGGCTCGTGCTCCTACCATTAGAACTAAGTCTCAGCTTGCTCCTCCAGGTTGAGTCTGGTGGCCAGGACCTTCCTTGCAAGGCTCCTCGTCAGGGTAGGGGTCCACTCTGAAGTGTGTCTTCAGCACCTAGTTCTGTTCTAAGGTGGTATCAGTGACTCAATGTGAAGGCACTTCCATCTTGACTGTAGCTCAGTTCAGCTCAGTTCAGGTGTTTTCCAGCGTCAGTGATTCAAAACGAAGTTTCACACTTGACAAAATAGTAAAAGCAAATAATGATCCTTTTGGAAGGAACCCAGCTTTTATGCCAGATTTCAAAGAATTAACATAGAAAAAAATGAGTAAGTCAGAGACAAAAAGAAATGCAAATCATGGAGGAAGCAGAAACAACGGAGAGTAGAGTATGTATTGGAATATACATTAGCTAAAAGTGTATAATAAAACTGCAGGAAAATATAAAGGAATCGGCCTACATACATCACAGTGAAAGCTCAGATCATCAAGATAAAGAGGTGATCTCAAAAGCAACCAGAAATAAAAGACAGAGCATCTGCAAATGAATGGTAAACAGAATGACAGTTGACACTTTAATATCAACAAACAAACGGGAAAACAGTAGGATGCTTGTTCATGTTTTGGAGAAGAAAAAAAAACTTGTCAAAGCAGGATTATGTATTCATAAAAAAACATTTTTCTAGAACAAAGGCAACCCCACATATAACATCATACTTACTGGTGAAAAGACTGAATTTTTCTTTATAAGATAAAGAACGAGATAGGAATGTCTGATGTCACCACTAACGCTCAACGATACACTGGGTGAGGCAAGAAAATTAAATTTAAAAAAGTATGTAAGTTGAGAAGAAAGGATAAAAACGGCTTCTATTGCAGATAACATGATTTCATGTATAGCCAAACCTATGTAATACATAAAAAAAAAACTATTAAAACTGATAAATAAAAATGTTTCAGAACACAAGATCAATATTCCAACCATTTGTGTGTTTGTGCACTGGTAATGAACAATCGGAAAATAAATTTCAGAGAGCTAGGGATGTAATAGCCCAGCGGTAGAGCACTTGCCTAGCATACACAGGTCCTGAGTTCAAGTCCCAGCACTGCTAAAAATAAAATAAAACTGAGGAAACAATCCCAGGGGCTGGTGACATGGCTCAGTGGGTCAAGGCACTTGCCAACGAATCTGCCAATTTGAGTTCAATCCCCGGAACCCACATGGTGGAAAGAGAGAATTGATTCCATAAGTTGTTCTCTGGCCTCCACACATCAACTATGTCATACACACCCACACACATACAACACACAATAAATACAGTTTTTAAAAATTCTTCTTACAAATAAATATAACAACACATAAAAATTATGACAGCTAGAAACTGCTACAGCAAACAGACAGCCATCCCATCTTCATGAATTAGACCATAATGCTGCTAAGAAAGCTCGAGGTCAGTTGGGTCAACATAGTATAATGTCTAGTCACCTCCAGTTCTCATAACAATACCACAGACTGGGTGGCTTGAAAATAGAAATGTATTTTTGACATTTCTGAAAAAATGAATACTACAAAATCGGGATGTGTTGGGTTCCAATGAGATCTCCTCCTGGTTTGCAGATAGCCACCATAGCAACAGTATCTCTACATGGTAGAGAGAAGGTGGAAGGGGAGGGAAAGAGAGAGGGAGAGGCAGAGGGAGAGGGGGAGGGGGAGGGAGGGAGAGAGAGAGATCCTTATAAGGGAACTAATGCCACAACTTACAGGCCTCTACTCTCAAGACCTCATCTAAACCTAAACCTAATTATCTTATGACAACCACATCCCCAAATACCATCAGAGTCGGGGGTAAAGCTTCAGCATATGCATTTCAAGATAGCATAAATCAGTCCATAAAATTCATATCAATTTACAAAGAGCAAACTATGAAAAAGAACACTGAGGACCCAACATTTCTCACTTTTAAAACTTGCTACAAATAAAGCTAATAAACATGCAGTGTGGTGCATGCACAGGGATTGACATACCAATCAATAAAATAGAATCAAGTGTCCAGAAATAAACCTTTATATTTATGGCCAGTTTATTTTCAACAAGGGTGCCAGGATAATTCAATCGGGGAAAAAAAAGAATTTTTCTATAAATGGTTCCAGGAAAACTGATTATTCACAGACAGAAAAGAAAGACAGAAAATAGACTGTTTCTTACAAACATAAAAATTAACTCAAAATGGTTCAAAGACAAACAAATGAGTTAAACTGTAAAATTTTAAAGAGAAAATAGATAAGTAAATTGTTGTGACCTTGAGCAGGGCACCAGCTTCTCAGATAACATGAAAAGGAGATTCAGCAAAGGAAAAACAGGCCAATTAAACATCATCAAAGCTTTATTTTTTTTTTTCTTTTTTGAGACAAGGTCTCATTTTATAGCCCTGGCTAACCTATAACTCCCTATCTATACAAGGCTGACCTCGAACTCACAGAGATCCACCTGCCTCTGCCTCCCAAGAGCCAGGATTAAAGGAGTATGGTACCATGCCTGGACTAAATACACTCTTAAGAATGTGAACAGATAACAGCCCAAATGGAATAAAATATTTACTCATCAGATATCTGATCAAACACTTACTCATCCTCAGTGGATCAAACTCACTCCCAAATGTAGGCAATTTTCACTTTATAATTAAAAAAAAAAAAAGATAACCCAGTTTCAAAATGGGCAAAGGAAATGACATTTCTCCAAAGAAGTTATGCAAATATCCATAAACACATAAAAATGCTCAGTAGCATTAGAATTCAAAGACAGCAAATCAAACCACAAGGCACACAAGTTCCCATACACAAGGATGGCTAAAATCAGAAAAGCCCAATATAAGTGTTGAGGAGGATGTAGACACATTGCGACCCTTGTGTGTTGGGAATATAAACAATTGTGCTGTCTTAGAGACGTCTGGCAGTTCCTCAGAAGATTAAGCATAGAATTCAAAATTCTAGTTCTAGGTGGTTTTTCATTTTAAGAAAAAATGAAAACAGAGTCTGAGGAGAGGAGTGTCAAGAGTGAATACTGGATCCCCAAACCATGTAAAATGCAATTAATCCAAGTGATGGTGAGAGGAGAAGTGGAGACAGGTGGATTCCTAGGAGCTCGGAAACCAGCTAGCCTGCCGTGTGGAAAAGCTGCAGGCCAAACAGAAGTTAGAAGGCAATTAAGAACCAACAGCCAAGGTTGTCCTTTGACCTCTACACCTGTGCCATAGACGCTGGTACCTACATCCCCCACATACACAAATGCAAACACATGCACATATACAAAAAAAAAAGAAGTAAAAATATTTCCACACAAAGCATTATACATGATGTTCATAGCAGTCCTACTCATAGTAGTTGAAAAGGGAATTATCATATAGCCATCAGCTGATGAACTGATAAATAAAATAGATTCTGTCTATACAATCGAATATTATTCATCAATAAACGGAATGAAATACATTCTCCAATGTAAACAAACCTTTGAAACATGTGGGAAACCCATCACAAATATGTATTTCAAACTACATACATGAAATACTCAGAATAAGCAAGATTACTGGTTGGAAGAGGTTGTGGAAATGTAAGTACTGATATTAATGGTATTATAGTGTATTTTGGATGTGCTGAAAATACCAAATATACTAAAGTATATGAAATATGGCTGAGTATACATTTTAAATAGTTGGATTTTATAGCATGGAATTGTATGTCATTGAGACTACTCAAAGAACATTTTTAGACAAAAGCTGAATTTTATTTCCACAGACCCTCATTAAATGAAATTTTGGAGTGTGTTATATAGGCAGAAGGAAAAAGACCCCAAGATGGAAGAAATGAGATATAAGATGCAATGATCAGCAAAATCTTAATGGAAAATAGAAAATGCTTAGCAGTGATGAGAGATAAAGATATGATGTATAAAATACTTATATTAGAAATGTTAAGTGACCGGGTGGTGGTGGCACATGCCTTTAATCCCAGCACTCAGGAGGCAGAGCCAGGTGGATCTCTGTGAGTTCAAGGCCAGCCTGGGCTACAGAGTGAGATCCAGGACAGGCACCAAAACAACACAGAGAAACCCTGTCTCAAAAAGCAGAGAGAGAGAGAGAGAGAGAGAGAGAGAGAGAGAGAGAGAGAGAGAGAGAGAGAGAGAGAGAGAGAGAGAGAGAAAGGTTAAGTGGTGCTCAGAAAAAAAGCATAGAGCCTTAAATAGTCATAACAGAAAAGAAGTTTGAACACTAGTGCACCAAATACCCCATTTTACAAGTTTGAAAAGCAGAGTGAGGTTGAGGGAAACAAGAGGAAGGAAATGGTAGACACCACTGGAAACCACAGAAGAACAAAGCCAAAGAGAGCTCTTTCCAAATACAAGTTAAATGGACAAAGTGACTGAAAACCATCTAAGGAGAAAGAAGAAGTATGCGCATGGACAAGGTTAAAGAAGAAAGGTACTGCGAGAGCCGTTGTAGTGAAGCCACAACATGTTAGCAACAGTTCAGAATAATAGATTTGAAAACTTGGGTAAAAAAATTAATCCTGTCAAAGTGAAACTTACTAAACCTTAGCTTTAAAAAATGTTAAAAGCTGAGTGGTCCTGTAGCTCCCCCCAAGAAATTGAACACTGGATCTGTAGCTGAAACTCTTTTGCAAAAGGAAAGGAGGGTCAGCAGCAAAGAACTGGATAAGTAGACTATCTTAATTTTCAAACCTCCAATAAAGTGATGTATCAAGACAGTGGTAGTCAATAGCCAATTCTACCCATGTCCTCACCCCAGACCTCTGATGAAATGATGTATCAAGACAGTGGTAATCAATAGCCAATTCTACCCCCACACCCTGATGAAGTGATGTGTCAAGACAGTGGTAGTCAATAGCCTATTTTACCCACGCCCCCACCCCAAACCATTAAAGTGTAATGAACCAAACATCTACTGGCACTTCTAGACTTAACTATCAAGCCACAGAAGTGTAAGGTGGGGAGCAGGTTAATCAGTGCCACAAGGTACAGCCATCGAAACCCAAACTCTAGGGAACTTCAGATGAAAGGAGGCCCGCTGAAGAGATGGCTCAGTGGTTAAGAGCACTTGTTCTTGTAGACCAGGATTCGCTTCCTAACGCCTGTACAACCATCTGTAACTCCAGTTCCAGGGGATCTGATGCTCTCTTCTCACCTCTGAGGGCACTAGGCATGCACGTGGTATACAGGCATACATGCAGGCAGAACACTCATACATACAAAATCAAATAAATGCACCTAAAAATATAAATTTAAGATCGCTATGCCATACTGGATAAACTATAGATTCAAAGCAATTCTAGTGCATTCCATAAAGTCTCCCATGGAAACTAGGAGTCTGTTAAAATTGAAATCTTGGCAAAAGGTCTGTGATTGTCCACATCCCTGAAGAACAGCAGCAAAGTCAAGAGCCTGTCCGGCCAGCTATCACTGCTTATTGTTAGTGTGGAAGTTATTGACACACAGGGCCTTGGAATTAGGCTGGTTAGATAGGCCAGCAGAACTGAATATAGAACCAGAACAAAGAGCATAAGGAAACAGATCTGTTGCTGATCAGTAGAGAACAATTAAGCTGCTTCATAAACAGCACAGGCATGATTAACTATCCATGTGGGGGAAATTGAATCCCTACTGTATATTCCTCACTAATGTTGATTCCAGATGGGTGGACTGCAGCCATATGAAAAGCAACACAACTAAACGTCTAGAAAACAACATCGAGGCATCCTTTCAGGATTTCAGAGTAGAGAAGCGTTTCTTAAATGAGGTACAGAGCATTCAAGCCATAAAGAAAACAATGGTAAATTAACAACATAAAAACTGAGGTTGTGCACCAGAGTCTCAATGATAAAGCTCATGGCTGAGCATCTTACAGACACGTGTTGCTCTGAATAATTTTAACTGTTAATTTGTCACAATAGAGAATCACCTCAGAAGGAGATCACAGTGAGAAATTGTCTAGGTCAGGTTAGCTTGTGGATATGTCTATGGGGGTTTGTCTTGATTGTTAATTGAGGGAGGTAAACCCACCCTGGGGTAGGTAGAGACACCATTTCTCGGATGGACCCAGGACTGGATAAGAGTGGAGAAAACTCACTGAATACTCAGTCCAGGCTATTAAGCACAAGCAAGCTGGGAAAGGCAGGTGTATTTATTCTCTCTGCTCTTGACTGTGGATGTGATTATGGACATGCTGTTGCTTGAGCGCCTGGCTTGACTTCTCTACAATGACGGACTGGAACCTGGACCTGTAAGCTAAATAAACCCTTTCTCACTCCCCCGTAAAAACAACTGAGGATGTGACGTCATCGGAAAACACAAAGCGAGAGGACTGGAACTGCAGGTGTTAACAGTGACAGTGAAGAGGATCCGCTCCTAAGAGATAAAAAACACCACTAAAAGCTTCAATGGGTGGACGATTTTAGCCTTTTACCGTGCAGGAAATACAAATGGCCCATAAACATATGAAAATGTTCTCAAATTCACTAATCATCGGGAAAAAGAAATTTAAAGTCACACTCTGGTATCATTTCCCATGTATCGTGTTGACAAATCAGGTCTCTCCAAGTATTGGTGGTAATGAGGATCTATGGGATCGACTGGTGGGAACATCAATTAAGAAAAAGAGGGGAAAAAAACTAGAAGAGAGATAGCGATGCTCAGTAGCAGCATTTTTATAGGAGCAGCACTTGCCAAAGCTATGGATCTCAGCCGTGGGACAGCCTCTGCAGCTGCGTCCGCCCCACTTGACCTAAGTACCCAGCCCCCAGAGACTGTGCAAGCACAGAAGGGTACGTGCGAAGGGGTCCAGCAATGTCAAGCTCAGACACAGGCTATACTCAATGATCTGTTATGTGTGGACATATCATAAACGGTAAATCTATAAAGAAAAGCAAAAGGATAATAAACACCCAATCAGGGACCGTGTGGGAAAGGGGCACTAGCAGGGAGCCACAGACAGGTTCCTCGGGTGCTGAGAATGTCCTGATTCAGAGACTTGGTAGAGGTGTGTGGACATATGTTTCAATTATTCTTTAAACTGTGCAGATGTATTTTTCTGTGTGTTACATATTTCACAATTAAAATATTTCAAATGTTGAATTAGATTGACCTCCAGGCCCTTCTAACTATAAGCTTGAAATTTTATAAAATCTAGTCTTGAACGTCTTGATTGCTCTGGCAGAATCCTAGACTCGCACACCTGGTATTTCCATAGTAACAAGCTAGCCCCCTCATCTCACAAAGGAGCTACAGAGAAGGGAGGGAACTTTTAAATTAGGCAACACTTGAGATGTAGACAAGGACCATCGACCAAAGTCCAGCGACCTGCAAAATAGTACATTTTTCTTTGGCATATGCTATGGCTGTGCGTGAGATCTACTTCCAGGTAGTGTGTTCACAGCTAGCATTCATCTGCATTTTCAACAAGCAGTTCTAAGTGTGTGGGAATCTATCTTTCTTACTGCCTAGCCATATGACCTGCTTTGGCTTTGTTTTTATCTTTGAGTGAGTGAGTGAGTGTGTGTGTGTGTGTGTGTGTGTGTGAGAGAGAGAGAGAGAGAGAGAGAGAGGGGGAGGGGAAAGTGTGTGTGTGTCCACAAGTAGAGGTCAGAGGTCAGAGGACAACCTCACTTCCTCTCTTGTTCATTGCTGCATACTCCAGGCCAGCTCTCTATACCTCACATCTCACTGTAAGAGTGCTGGGATTATAAATGTGCTCCACCCGGCCGGCTTTACATGGGTTCTGAGTATCCAAACTCAGGTCCTCACAGCCAGGTAGCAGCGGCTTTACCCATTCATCTCCCCAGCCCCAAGTGGTTGTTTTTTAATCATTAGACTTTTATGTGTGGTGTGTGGTGTGGTGTGTGCATGCGTAACGGCTACCCAGATGTACGTATCCTCATAAGTTCTTCATGTAGCATGTGCCATGTGTGAGGCTCCGCCTGGCCTCATGCATATCTGCTGTCCTGCTCCTGTTTGCTCCTTGCCTCCCATCCCTGCTCCCTACTGTATTTCCAGGAGTCCCTAAGATTCTTATCCACTTTTACATCCTTCCTACCAGAAACTTCCTCCTCAAGCTCCTTGGAGGAAATGAAGGAACTGATTGTTCCTAGTTTTCTCATGGCCTCCTGGTTTTTCTCCACTGGGAGAGATGCCTCTGGAGGTGGAGTTGGCAGAGAAAACAAAGGAGAAAAAAAAAAAGAAGGGAAAAAACAGGAGCTGTTTCCAATGAGGTAGTAGGCCATGACCCAACTAATTCCATGAAGCAATTGATCTACCACCTGCATGCCCAGAACAGCCTGTGCTCTCTGCCTGTGCCTGCTCCCAAGGCCAGGTATTGTTTGAGAGGATGAATTTTCATGGTGCCTGAAAGCTGAGCCCTTCCTGGCCTCCAGTCACCATGGTCTCCACCATCCACCCTGCAAGACTCCATACCGAATTCAAAATGCTCAGACACACGGGCGGCAAGCCCCAAGTTCTGCTGGTGGACCCACAGGAGGTCAGTTCTAAAATTTCAGCCTCTTCAGTTTGTACAGAAGTAAACTGAGGCCCCAGAAAGGAGAGGGCCCAGTTCACGGTCATCCAGAGACTCAGTGGCAGGGATGAGACTAGAGCCGGGTGATCTAATTCCTAGATCAGCCCACCCCCCACTGCCTGTTAAGCCTGCTGCCAGCCTACAGAAGTGAGCAAACACTGGCAAGATATGTTTGCTCTCGACTTTCCAGCCTGGCTTCTCTTGCAGAACTCTCAGTAATGAAATAGTATTTGCTGAGCTGATGTCACCCATTACAAGCTGGCTCCACAGATCAACAGGCTTGGAAACTATTGTGTTGGTTTCCCTACCACTGACCTGGCTGGAGAGAGCTGCCTTGTAAATGCCAAAATCCTCAGGGAACCCGTGTCAAAGACCAGAGTACCTGTTGGGTGCTGTACAGAGAGCCGTAACTCTTTAGGCTAGTTGTATTATCATCCAGCCCTTTCCACCCAAAGACAGCCTGTGTGGAAAGCCAAGCTACCAGACAGTCTCCAGATAGGTGCAGACAAGGGGGGCCATAAGATACAGGACCCAAGGGGCTTTCCAGTTACCTTCCTTTGATTCCTGGCTGACCCATTCTGGTTTTAGCTGAACTGGTACAGCTTACTGTGGTTCCATTGTCTCTGGGACTCTTTTCGTTTCCATGGGAGAAACAGCCTCTTTCCATAGCTTGTTGCGGTCATTTCATGAATTAACTTCCTATGGGCAAGCTTATTCCCACACAGCAGATTCCTCTGGTGGACCTTGCTCCCCTGCCATAAATTCAGTTGTTTGGATACCTATGAATTCACCTGTTTTTCTCTTACCAAACGCTCTTTATTTCTACACAATGCCAGGCTGGAGAAAGCTTCCCAATCAATATCAGCTTGATATCTGAGTCCCGTGACCAAAGTGTGTGTTGTTTTCAGCAACAGTGTGTAGCCATCAAGTTCTGGTGGATAGCCAAGAGTAATAATGGCAAAGCCCGCATTGTCTTGTAGCCTCTGGGATATCTCACCTCCCCCCCCCCCCCCACCCCAGCACCAACCAACAGCCCAGGAGCTATCCCACACGTGCGAAACGTGAACTTGTTAAACTGGACCGCTGCCTTCCTCCTAGTGGGCCGAAACCATCTTTTCCTGTGTGACTTCCCTTCACTCCCTCAGACTCCGCTGTGTCCCAGTCCCACCCCATACAGCTGTGGCTGGCAACTTCCTGCCTCTGTGCTCTGCTGCATTCCATGTTCGCTTGGATCCCACCTGAGCCAAGGATCCTCCCATAGTCCCTCTCTCCACACTGACAGGGTTTCTTTCTTCCCCCCTCCCTCCCCCGCCCCTGCTGTCTGTACCCACCCCATCACCCCATCACCCCATCACCCATAATGCATGGCATCTTCTCTCTGTAGACACGTTTACCTCTCTGCAGTTCAGGGATTGTGTATTTTGCATCCATGTCTGGGAACAGACCAACCCTGCTGATTGGCTGCAGCAAGAACCAACCAGATACCTCACATTTCCCATCCCATTGCCAAACCAGATTATCTCCTGTTAAGGATGTGGAGCCTGCGGTCTCCACATTGCTCGTGACCTGGTGGGAAGTCAAGCACAGAGCAAGCCCCTAGATTTTTCAATGAGTGATTCTTTCTCAGGTTCATGATACCAACAGCTGTGTGGCATGTCATGAGTCCTAGGGCCTTGAAATACAGGACATTGGAGTACTGTACAGTGTCCATGATCTCTGGGGAATATACATCAGAATCAGCTGAGCAGAGTGCAAATCCAGCCCTGGCTTCTGGGAATCCAAACCAGGCTTAGGCATCTACCTCTGAAGAGCTCCATACGATTCTAATGCAGGTGACCCAAAGGCCCATGAGCTCTGACATGCCACCACCCCATGGCTCCTAATGACAACGTCAGACACCAGCCTTGCCCCTGGTAAGGATCTTCTGCTTGCAAATTCTCCCTGGACTCAACCTGCACTGTGTCTTCCTTTGTTTCTGCAAGTGTGTGGTTGCGGCCTGGCCCAGTCGGGCTTCTTCTTCAAGAACCAGGAGTACATCTGCACCCAGGACTACCAGCAGCTGTATGGCACCCGCTGTGACAGCTGTCGGGACTTCATCACGGGTGAGGTCATCTCCGCTCTGGGCCGCACCTACCACCCTAAGTGCTTCGTGTGCAGTTTGTGCAGGTGAGTGTCCCAGGGTACCGGGGGGCCCTCTGTGTAGGCCCTGGGGAAGAGGAAGACATGGCCTTTCCCAGGCAGCTCAGGAACATAGAGGCCTTATACGAGGCTCTGGATTTCTAGAAACTTGAGGGTGGACTGCTCTGGTAGGGCTGTGGTTTTCCAAACATCTGGCAGCTAGATAATGTCTTGTCATGTGCAGTCTTATGTAAAAGCACTAGTGTGTCCTATGGTGACATCAGGGTAAGTTTCCAAATGCCATGCTCAGCAGCATTCCATTGCCCCTCAAAAGGCTTCCATGGAAACCACTGAGTTCCCTGCCCCACATAAGTCAGGCTGGAAGCCAAGTATCTATCTGGCCCAGGCTTCCACACTGTCATCCTCAGGTACCACGGGATGTCCCTGGATAGCCTTCCTTCATCATCTCAGCAATATCTCTTGCTGATAGAATGACCCTAGTACGTAAGTGTGAGCCAGTATAACGGAGGTCAAAAGCCTCCTCTGTGTAAGCCTTGGTAACGGAGGCCAAATCCGCTGCAGCCTCACTGGCTTTCATGGAGGGGACCGATGGGGGGGGTATGCAGAGACCTGCGTCCAGCGGCTGGCCCGCAGTGTACCTGCTCTTCCCACCGTGACGGTCATCCGACCCCTCTCGGGACAGCTCCTCTCGGCCTGCCTCCCTGCCAGGCAGCTCAGCCATGTGTTAACTTAGCAATGTGCACTAAGGCTCTGCTGCATGCCAAGCAACACATTAAGGAGATGGGAACAAAATGAAGGAGACCTCAGCCCTGCCCGCAAACGTGTTAAAATTTAATGGCCGTCTCTGATTGAGTCGTAAGCAAAATACGATTTGAGTGCATGTGCATTTTTATTTGGGAAAAAGAAAGTCTTGATTAATTATTTTTCCCTATAAAGTAACCACTGGTTTGTTGCCAAATAGAGTAACCAGTTAGCATTTCTGACTGATAGTTGTGTAAAAAAAAAAAAGGAATAACGAATCGGGACGGTGAGGATCTAGCTACCCAAATTCCCACCCCAGAATTCCCTCCACTGCCCCATGTGGCGGATAAAAAAAAACAGTGGGACCACTTGTGGGGGTTAAGCTGGGAGGCACGGGACAGGTACCCCATACCACATGAGCAAAAGCCGCCATTCAGCATTGGTGGCGGTGCTGGGGATCTGTGTGTAGTTTATCATTCTGCTGGGTGGGCAGATGTGTGAGCTTGAGACCCCCTTGCTTGGCTGGAGAAACAGAACAACCACAAAGGAGGAGGTGGAAATGTTGTGTGGGGACTGATAAGCTTTTCATCAGGAAGAGGGTTTTAAGAACTGTCTAGAGAGCGAAAAGGAGAAATTGGCGAGTTTGGGGCCCAAATGGTCTCTCGATATGGGGAGGGGAATAGGACAAACTCTGTGAGGAGGGGTTTCCTCTCTCCCTGTTACAGCTGGGGAGCATGAGCTCACAGCCACAGGATGACTTGCCACTGTCACGTGATATAAATAGCCCAACAAATGGTCCAGTTCTGGCCCCCTGGATCCCGAGTGCTTTATCGAGTCTATTACTCTGAATGGCACTTGCCTTGTCTGATGCTCTAGAGAGCAAGCTGCATGTCTTAGAGAAGAGCCAAGCACATGCTTTGGCAGTCACTGGTAGCCACAGGATCTTCAGATCAGGAGAAACCGACTCTCTGCCTCATTTCCTTGCAGGAAGCCTTTCCCTATTGGAGATAAGGTGACCTTCAGTGGTAAAGAATGTGTATGCCAGACATGCTCCCAGTCCATGACCAGCAGTAAGCCAATCAAGATCCGTGGACCAAGCCGTGAGTTCTCCCCATAGACACCTCTCTGTTTATGAGCACTGTTTCTCCCAAGGACTCTGTCCTGGAGGGAAGTGGGGGAGGTTCCCACCCTGGATGGATACTGAAGCATGACCCAGTTGGCATACAGCCCCAACACAAGCTCCACAGCACAATTCGGGGAAGACGAGCTACCTAGCTTTAAGCAGTGATAGCCAGAACCACCTACCGGCTGCTTGAGTAGATCTTTTCCAGGAGGAGCTGGGTTCCTGGTCCTAGGCACCGAGGGTACTGCAACATGGTCAGTCGAGTGTTTTGTTACCAGTAGTTCTCAATTTTTAGAAGCTCCACTAAGCATTTACAGTTAAATCTCGTGAAAGAAGTCAGGAGTGCCCTGGGAATAAGCCCCAAGGGCTATGCTGGTGCCTCACAGAGTGTGTTTCTGGGCCGCTATGTCAGCCTTGTGGATCATCAGCTTGTGAAAAGACGTATTTCTGGGCTCATCTTGAACCAGTGGGAAGAGAATCTGGATGGCATCATTCTGTGTGAGCCTTGTGGGTGCTTCCTTAGCTGTTCCTTAGATTAAGAATGACATCTAGTCATGAGAAAGGCATCCGCCATGCCATAATAGTGGTGTTTTATCAAGCCACAGATTTGAGGGGGAAGGACAGGTTGAGAGTGTGCCTTCCAGCAGCCCTACTCCACAGAAGTCCATCCGCTCAAGTGTGTGTCATGGCCAGATGTTTAAATCACTGTTCCTGGATGTCCTTGTAGAGTTGTGAACTGCATGCACCCACCAGTACACACAGACCCAGCCCCCTGGGCCTCCTAAACCACATTGAGTTCCAGTGATCTCTCATGTCATATGACACTCTGGCTGGCCCCATCAAGAGAATCAATGAAAACCCATTAAGCCTCCTATGCTGCATTCCTGTGTGGGTACAGAGGCAGTCAGCCATGGCACCAGCACAGTCAGCATGCTGGAGATGCATCACACCAAGGAGGGTGAGCCAAGAAGACTCTACGTCAGCAGCCCTCAGCTCCCAGGGGCTCCATTACAGTCTGCCTAGCCATGATGAGCTGATGGGGGAGGCAATGAATGGGCTCCCCCTCTCCCCCCCCTTCCTTTTAGTGGAGTCTGATCTGTTCCTGGGATGTGATGTTCAGGGCTCTTCCTCCAGTGCCCTTGATGATACTCAAGAACAATCTATTGCTCTGGCCAGGTTTCACCTCAAGGTGGCTGAGTGTGCACACAGCTCTCCTTCATAACTCCTTGAACTCATGTCCCCTTGACAAAAAGACTGGAGAGCAGGATAAGGGCTGGAGCCCAATGGCTTATGCCTCTTGGAAGCCCAGAGACCAGTCCCATGTGTGAAGAACAGAGGGAAGCAAGCTTGAGTTGAGAGGCTGCCAACCTTCTGCAGGAGACAAAGTGATCTGGTAGCCTCCCTGAGACTTGATTTACCCAGCTATGAAAACAGAACGGGGTTGCCTTCTCATCCTCGAAGGGATGTCGTAAAAAGCAGCTGCGTTCCTGAACAGGGATCAAGTTAGCATGACTGATTAGATACACCTTAAAATGAATACAAATCAGAGAATTAACCAAAGAGGGAGATTCACCCTGAATGTGGGCCGCATTGCCCTTTAGGCTGGAGAGGCAAATGGCCCACTGTAAGGAGCTAAAACATTCAAAGCCATGAGCCAAAATGATTCCTTTTTCCTTTACATTGTTTTTTTCTGGTATTTGGTTACAGCAATGAGAAAAGTTTGATGTAGAAAGCTCACCAAAGAAGCATTGAGAATAAGATCCCTGAGTTCACTGTTAATTCCTCGGGTGCACTGTGTATTTCTTTGTGCACTGGGGGTCTCTCATTCAAGGAGTAGACTTTCTCAACTGAGTGAAAGTCTAATCTGGGAACAAATTCTAGAAGAGACTTTTTTAGAAGAGAGATTCTAAAATGTCTCTACCATAATTTTGCAGATCAGGATAGTAAGAAAAATGAGGGAACGTTAAAAGAGGAAAAAAAGAAAGAAAGAACAAGCGAGCATTTGAATAGTGTCCAGGGGAACCAAGGTCTTTGGCTTATCTCAGAAATAAAGGTATCCATCCATGGATCCACAAGAGCATCTTTCTTTGGAGTATTTTCCCCCAAGATGAACCCTGACTGGACTGCAAATGCAAAGGCATCCTGACTAGAGGGCTTAGAGAACGTCTCCTGAGCTCCCACAGAATAGAGAGAACTAAAGCCAGATCCGAAAGATGGAGAAAAGCCTACCAGGGGGAAGGAACTGGAAAAATAACAGTCTTTTTTCAAGCTATAAGAGTCTGAAGTTTCCTCTCTGTAGGGTGCATATATTCTGGAAAAGCAAGAATGTTTACTCAGAGGAAAATAGTCGTGAACTGTCAAGAGGGAACAATTGTGTTATCATAAGAAAAGAAATGCCTCCTCATGGGTCTCATAAAGAAGAATCAATACCAGGAGAACCATCAGCACCAGCATTATCACCACCACAATCACCACAATCACCATCATGGTCATTGCCATAACTAGCACAGGTACCATCCCTAGCAACTCCTCCATCCCCACTAATCCACCATCATGTGTATTCCCTCACCATTTCCAGCATTTTTTCTATGGTCAGGCATTGCAATAAATGAACAGTCAGTATCTCATTTAATCATTACAAGTCTATGAAGGTAATAAGAGTAATTGTTTGAGAAATAAGAAAACCGAGGCTTAAAGATTGACTTTTCCAAAGTAACGCTGATGTTAAGGCGTGAGATCTGGCTCTAAGACTATCCCCTTAACACCCTCTGTCAAAAGCATGTCTTTCTAAATGGAGAGGCCCTGTCTTCCTAGGCTGGTGGCCTAAAGCAAGGGGAGTAACTTACTGTGCCTCCCAAAGCCCACTGGCCTGCGCTGACCTAAATGGAATGGATGATGTAGGCAAGAAGACTAAAAATGGCTGCAAGGGATCTCTAGGGGCTTGGCTAATAAAGTGAGAGGTTGCAGAGGAACAGGTGGGGGCCCTGTGTTTTCCGCCAGCTGAAGACTGTAATTTTGGATCGAGAGGAATGGACAGCTGGCTCAGCAAAAAAAAAAAAAAAAAAAAAAAAAAAAAAAAAAAAAAAAAAAAAAACAAGGATAGGGAGTGCCTCTCCCAACCCTGCTTATGGCATCAGACCCACGGGCTCCCAGAGGGGTGTGCCCACCAGTGGACAAGACTGGAAGAAGGAAAAGGGAGGAGAAGTCCCAGAAAACAGGACGCCAGTACAATGGAAGACCAGCAGAGGAACGTGGTAAGAAAAGCCACAAATGAAGGGCATCCCAGAACCCTCGAAAGGAAGAAGCAGGGCTTCCCTACCAAGAATTACTCAGGCTCCAGAGCAGAGATTTGGCAACACATGGGATATGGGTGAAAAACACAAGAATGTGAGAGAGAACAACCACTTGTGCGAGGCCTGCGTTATAATGTTATTATAATAAAGTTGTCCTGACCTGGTTGTAGGGAAGACATTGAGAAGAGTAACTGAGGCTGCCGATGACTCTTGCCTGGGCCGGCTTCTCACTACTCACGCTACGCTCTCAGCCCAGCCTCCAGCCATTCCACTCCACCAGCTCCCAACTGTGTGTAGCTCAGAGTGCCAAATTCATCTCAGGTGTGTCCCTGTCGCTTCAAGAAATGGTACTTTTACTGGAATGGAATGCCCATTTCCGCAAACAGCCAGCTACCAAGGAAGCCCTATGGAAGAGTCAGAGAGCCGTGTTAACGGCTAATATGATGCCTGCCACATGGAGTTCTCAAGTGAATGTGGATGACCACATCAAGTGAAATGTAAGGCATGAGGGATGAGAGAGAGAGACAGACCATGGCTGCCTTTAGTTATTTGAAGGAACTGTCATGAAGGAAATGAGAAGATTGTTAATGGATACATAGAATAGAAGTGTGACAGGGTCAGGCCCTAGCTCCACAGAAGGTAGACATCCTTGACAATCATGCCTGTCCCAACGTGGCACAAACTAACTCAAGAAGGGCTGAGCCTTTGGCATGTGATAAAGCATGAAACAGGCACCACCTGTCTGGCTGGGAAACTTGGCCTAGTGCTCTGTGAACTTGGGGCCCCTCTGTAATTGTTAGGTCCTCTTAAGGAGCCACAGACACGCAAGTGTCATATTTGTGACCTAGAAAGTGTGACCGGAGGCTGTCCGTCTATACACAGAGGAGACACCTAACCTACCAAAGCCATTGAAACCTGCAATTTTATTTTGTTTTTGTTAGGGTTTTACTTGGGGCGGGGGGGGGGGGGGGCTGGGCGCTACAGGGAGACTTACGTACTGATTCCAGAAAAGTGAACGGGAAAGAGATAAATCTCCAAACTCCTTGTCCTCTAGCCTATCTGAAGGCTTAAAGCATTTTGCAGTTGGAGACCTTCCTGCCCCAGCTAATGCTCAGGGATGTTAGAAAGGTACTCGGCAGCCAAGTGTTCGGTATTGTAGGAATTGACTCTGCAAATGGTTCAAGTCCCAGATGCTCCCCACAGCCTTCAAAACACACCACCCACCCTTCCTAGACACACCATCTCCTCTTCCAGGACCAGATTAAGGACTGTCCAGCCAGGCTCCCCCAGGTCTATATATGGCTTCTCCTCTTATGCTCCAAAGTGTGTGTGTGTGTGTGTGTGTGTGTGTGTGTGTGTGTGTGTGTGTGTGTGTGTGTGTGTGTGTGTGTGTGTGTGTGTGTGTGTGTGTGTTATAATGTCAATAAGGAGGTTTGACCTCTGATAAACTTTGCCCTGGTGACCATTTTCCTCTTCTCAAGTGGACCATCTGATCAACAAGGCCTGAATTCCAAGCATTTCCCGAGGACCTTGGATGCTGGCTGCATTTCCTGCCCCTCCCCACCCCTCTCTACATCCACTGAACAATAGACAGACCAGAGACCACTGGGCTCCAGCCGACTTTCTGTCCCAGCGATGATTTCAGGGTGACAGTGACCGGGAGTGAAAAATCTATTTCTGGTTTGGGACAGCCTTTTCGGACTCTGATCGTTTCATGCTGGGGAATTTACACGGTAAATTCTTCCCTCCTTTGCCTGAGCACGGTGAGATCCAGTCGTTCGTGTTTTCTTCAGCAAATACCCTTTGAGTTCCCACTCTGTGCCTAGCACCAGGCGAGGCCAGAAAATAGACTTAGCACAGAACACAAGTGTGGCCTCTCACTGGTTACTCGTTTCCTGGTTGTGGTGAAATACTTGATAAGCAGCCATTTAATACGGGAAGATTTCTTTTGGCGCATGGCTCAGAGAATATAGTTCATTATGTCAGGGGAGACATGGCAGCGGGCGTGAGTGACAGCCGAGGCAGTGGCCACGCCCACACATCTCAGCAGACCGAACGGCAGAGAAAGAGAATGCAGGCACCGGACAGCTAGCTTTCTCCTTTTCTCTTTTTTTTTACCTAGTCCAGGATCCCAGCCCACAGGGTGGTGCCCGTCACACTCAGGGCAGCGTCTCCCTCCGTCAATTCAAACTCGATGGAAATACCCTCGCATCCGAATGTGTGCCTCCATAGGGTTCTATATCCAGTCAGCTTGACCGAGCAGAGTAACCTTGCCTAAAGAGGAATGGAAAGATGCCGCCTGTCTCCAGAAACGGGGCTTCTCAAATGCTACCATGCAGAGATCGTGGTGAAGTTCCGTGGTCTAGATGGGGGCTGCGATGGGGCAATATTCGAGCTCCTAGGTGGTGCAGATAGGTCAGGCACTGGGTGATGAACGGGAGAAAGCCTGGACAAATGGTGGCCATGGTGAGCAATGAGGGGAGCTCGTTCCTTCCTCCTCACTCCACGGTCCTTTGTCCTCAGGCCGGAGCTCTGGCAACCTTTCCTCTTGCCTGGTAGTGTCTCTGGGTCCTGGCAGTACCAGGGTGGCCACCCGTGGGGAAAAAAAAAATGGCCTCCAAGGACGGGTTCCCTTGGCATGGGATGACGGCAGGAAGTCAAAGGGACCCAAGATGTTCTGCTTCCTTTTGTCTTTTCAGACTGTGCTGGATGCAAAGAGGAGATCAAGCACGGCCAGTCGCTCCTGGCCCTGGACAAGCAGTGGCATGTCAGCTGTTTCAAATGCCAGACTTGCAGTGTCATCCTGACGGGGGAGTACATTAGCAAGTGAGTCTCTCGCCCTCTCCCCACCTGGGCTCCCTGGGCCTCTACATCCTAGAAGGCCTGTCCCACTGTCCTCGCCCGAATCTCCATCACCACCCTTCATCACAGCCATTGGAAGCCACACTGGCCACACTGGCCACTCTCCCAGCCTCCTTCTACCTTCAGGCCTTCTTCCCATGTGGTAATCTCCCATGATGCACTGGTGGTCCTCCCCTGTGGCCGCTTCCCTTCCTTCCCTATCCCTCCAACTCAGAGGTGGCTTCACGCTGTCTCTCCCCACCCCCATTCCTCCATGCCTACCCTCAGACTGCTCCGTTTCTTACCCAGGCTACCAGCATTTATAATTATATATAATAACGCGTGTGTTTTAATAATGTGTATGTGTTAAATGGTTTACCATTTACTGAGCTTTCACTATGTACAAAGAACTAACAAACAGCTTTGGATGGCTTATGACATAAGACCTCCAATGGTCAGGCACGGCACACGCCTTTGATCCCAGTACTAAGCAGCAGAGACATGTGGATCTCTGTGAGTTCAAGGCCGGCCTAGTCTACATAGTGAGTTCCAGGACAGCCAGAGTTATAATCGAGAGACCATGTCTCCAAAGTCTCCAAAATAAAAACAACAAAACAAAACAAAAAACCTCTCGTGGTACAGATACTCACAGGAGTAAGAAGCTTGCCCAGTGACAGTTTTACCCTCCCCCCCCCCCCGGCTGTGGACTTTGATTTAGATATTGCTCTGTCCCTGGCATTTAACACAATGCCTGACTCCAAGTCAGTACAGTTACAGCATGGGTTTAACTGAGATAGGAGGAGATGGTAGATAAATAAAATTATCAGATGAGAGGACTCAACCTCAGGGACAGGCACATGGAAGCTTTGGACAAGTTCTAGTGACCACACATGTATATATTCAGATCCCCAAAGGCAACTGTGAGCAACGACCCTCAGCACTGGGACACTTTCCGATCCCAGATACTTGCCCTGCCCCATGACTAGCCCAAGGCCAGGAGACGGTGAACTTGTAGCGCTACAGTGCGCGGGGTGTTTGCTGTGGAGTCACATTCAATAAGGGAGACAGGCTGTAGACAGGAGGGATCAGGACACCAGGGGTTGGTGGGGGGAAACTGTGAATTATGAGTGTCCATCATGGATGACCAAAAGCCCAATGCAACACACTGAAAAGCAACAACTGGGGTCGTTTGACTCAGACATGGGAAGGTCACAGGTGTATTAGCTCCCTAGAGATGTCGTCAAAAGAGTCTCTCTCCTCCCCTACTCGCTTCTTCTCTCTCCATCCTTCCCTCCCTCCTCTGCTTTTCTCTCTATTAGATTTATTCCCAGGCAGATGAAATAGCAAAGAAAACCACCAATGGTGCCTGGGTCTTGATCATCGGTTCAGCAAGCCTAGCAAAAAGCGAGGCCTTTCTACTGAGGCTGCTGCACAAGATCCGTGGCTGCCTCTGACGTAGCTGCCTTGTTTCACCTGCCCATTCCTGCTCAAACACTAACCGGGAGGGCCCAACCCTAAGGCAGGCCCTGGTTGACGCTTAGAGAACTGACGTAGGAAAGGATGGCCTCCAAAGGACAAGTCCAGGAAGAGGAGGTAGCTGCCGGCCAGATATACCCACCTGTGCCCAAGGTGCAAAAAGAGGGCTATGGATAGTCAGAGAAAGGAAGGGTCCCTTCTAACTAGCTGCCAGTGGCATCTGGAGTCTGTGAGAGCCTCGTGGAAGGTTTGAGCTGAGCCTTGAAGGAGTGGGTAAGATTCAAAATAGAAAGTCAAGCTTGGAGGCAGAATCCTAGCCCATCCAGGGCAGAAGGGTGAGCATGGGTTAAACACTGCCATCCTCTTTGGGAATGCAGTGTGGACACAAGTGAAGCAGCATGCCAGGCTGCAGAGGTGAGCTGAAGTCAAGTCTCTGAAAGCCCGGGATGCCATGCCAGTAGGTGTTAGACATTCCTCTCGAAGCATGCTGGGTAAGGAATGTCTGTGGGACATTGCCAGCCAAGAGTCATTGGTCCTAAGTTAGAATTCTCTGGAGCAGTGAGGGCTTGCACAGAACTCTGGAGCCCCAGCCTAGACTACCTCCCTCCCTGGGTGTCTGCAGTCTGACTCTGGGCCACTCACCTGCTGCAGCAGAATGGTAGGAGTCATGAAGCTATTACAGATGCTCAAGGCAGAAATCCTCCTGCCTGTGTGACCTTGGCCACAACAGCTCTGCGTCTTACTTTGCTCATTGGTGAAAACAGGGCTAATAAGATGACTCCAGAGCTCTATGTTCCATATCTAATAAGGACACGGTTAATGTGTCCTTTCCCATCTGCCTCTGTTTATAATTGTGTCTATTTCCAGTTCCCTAAGGTGTCCCCAACCCAGGAATCCAAGTGAAGTTGTGTTAGCATCTTTCTCCAGAGGACATTTTTTTTTTCTTTGCGCAGTTACCCACACTTACATCCACAGAGCAAGAACTTGGTTAGAGGTCAGGGAAGTTGAAAGAGTCAGGGAGGTTTCCTGGGCTCACCGATGATGATGACGAGTGCTGTTTTAACTTCAGATAATGCTAACCACCTTGCTACCTCGCAGAGCTCTGGGTGGAGATAGATAAATAGCATGCCTGCTCTTGAGGTCTATCTGTGTCCAAGCCCTGTCACCCTCCACCCAAAGGTGGGACAAGTCTCCTTGAGGACTCTCACAGCTACTGTGGTGGCAGTGAGCCAGGCACTGACTAAACCCTAGTGTACTGAGCCCATCTCCTCCAGCCCTCATGAAAATGTGGGGAGAAGCCAGACCACCTGGGTTTTGAGCCTCAAGTGTAAGCAGGTCCTGGGTGACCTGGGGAAGTTACTTACCTATTCACACTTGGGCTTGCTCATTCACACCCTGGGAAATTAATAGTACTGACCTCCCTGGGCTGCCATAAGCCGTAAATGAAGTGACCCATGCACATCACTATCAAAGTAAGAAATGTCAGCTATTAGCTGTAGAGGACAGGATAATGAGCCGTTAGCAGGGCTGCTGAGAGAACTCAGCGGATAGACACTTACCTCACGGGACTGTGCGGCACCTGAGTTCAATCCTAAGATTGATCCCTGGAACTCATGTAAAAGTGGAAAGAGAGAGCCAACTCCACAGTTACCCTGACATCCACGTGCCTACTATGGGATCTCTCTCTCTCTCTCTCTCTCTCTCTCTCTCTCTCTCTCTCTCTCACACACACACACACACACACACACACACACACACACACACACACACACACACACAGCAATCTGACCTCTGTCCACTGAGTCCAAGTACTGGATAGACACAGCGTATAAACAGTGCTCATGGGAGACTTCTTCATAGGTACTGGTCCATCAGCTCAGCCAAGCCGTTCTCTCAGTTATGGATAAAAATTTTTGGTTGAAGAAGGAACTCTTAAGGGTCTGTGTGAAACTGATCACATTCTTACACCCTAGAAGGGAAACCAAGACGGGCTAGAAGAAAAGGGGAGACATTACCCTTATGCTTTTTGAGAATGTTGTAGCATGTACAAGCATTATATTTTCTACAGGGAACAAAATGAGTGTTAAATTGTGTCTTAAATGATTTTTCAAAAGAGTCCTTTGAGGAAAGGTAAGTAGGTGGGTCTGGATAACTCATGGGGAAGGGGAGGGAAAAAGAGAAGACATCCAAAGTGACAGCCCAGAACAGTGGCTCCATCAGTGCTTAGGGACCTCACCGGATGCAGATTCCCTGGATTCCCTTTACCTGTAGAGCTGAGAGGCAGTTTAATTTTGAAAAGCATTCCCAAGCTCCCAGTCTTGGCCAGTCATCACAGACCAGGTCCTGGCCAAGGACATCCTCCCCACTCTATTAACTTTTTCCCCCTATGTGAACTTCCTCTTGCAGGGATGGTGTTCCATACTGCGAGTCTGACTACCACTCCCAGTTTGGCATTAAATGTGAGACATGTGACCGGTACATCAGCGGCAGGGTCTTGGAGGTAAGTCTGAGTAACCACGTGTGAGCAGGATGGCCTGTGACTCCAAAAAACTCATCACCGAAGAAGAGAAAGTCACCCCATGCCCTTTTTTCCATTGTTTCAACCTCCCAGAGTCAGCTTACTGCATGGCCCTGACCAGATAACCTTGCCAAGATCTGAGCATCCCCAAAATAGAATGTGGACAAAATAATTCTTCGTTCAGAAACCACTGTGCTGGGAAAATCAGTTGCTTCTTTGGGTTCAGACTCAGACAGATTTCTAAGGAGTAACAATTAGGATTTTCCTCCTGGCTCTGCCTCAGGATGGAAGCCCTTTTTTGCGTTTTAACTGTTTGGTAATGTGCTAATTTAAGATCCAGCTTTGTCTAGCAGCTTGCTCTCTAAGCCCTTCTCTGGCTGGTCCATCGTCATGGCAACAGCAGCTCTCCCCAGCCTCTGATGCGCAGCTCTCTCTGCCAGTGACAGACAACCTACAGCCCCTTGCTGAGTCCTTGGCCTTCCTAGCCTTTCTTTCCACACCCTGTGGGGCTGGATGCTACCTGTCCATACTTTGGGGCCATCTACTATGAGGAGCTCGGTGTAAAGGAAAAATAATAGCCTAAGGATAGGGACAATTGAGTTGTGGCATATCTCTACTGCTAATTCATACTCCTATTCGTGGTGAGGATCTTTGCATCTGTAGGTCTCGGTTTTGCATCTAACAGTGGCTAAGGAATGGCAGGCTGGTTCAGCTACTGTAGGCAATATTAGTGCTGCCAGTTGCTTGTGGTTACCATGAGGACTAAGTTGAAAAAGATTCTACAGTCACATGTGGGCTCAGCAGGAGAGCATAGGAATCAGGACAGGCCTGTGTGAGGGGATGCGCTGAAGCAGAGCTCTAGGGATGATGAGGTCAGTATATGAAAAGCAAGGGGGCAGAACAGGGAAAAAGGCCAGCATGGCTTTGAAAATTGAGGGTGGGAATGCAAACTGTGTCACAGAAGGCCTATTTCATGGGACTTTGTACATCTTGTTTAAGAGCTTGGGTTTTATAGTAAGTGTAGAAGGAAGCCCTCGGAGAACTTTAAAAAGGAGCAGCGTGATAAGATGGCATGTTTTTAAAAACTACACTGGATATGATATGCAAAATTAACTGTAGGGAGTCGGAGAGCATCAGATAAACAAATGCAGGGACTTACTAAATGATTAAGCATCTCTAAGGACCAGTGAAGAGTGCCAGGCAGAGGAAAAGGAATACACACAGGAAAGGTGGCTGGGCCCAGGTTTCCAAGGGTGTCGGATACAAGAATAAAGAGTCTATGTATGATACACTGGGCACTGGGGAGTTGTGGGGAGACCGAGCAGGGCTGACCTGATTAGAGCTACACCACGGAGAAGATAGCGTGGTGTTCACTGGAGGAAACTAGAAGAGAAGCCATCAGGGAGCCACTGCGCGCCGAGGGCATCCACCTTTGTCTCCAGCACCATGGAAGCTGGAATTCAACAGCTCAGCCACCATGGGGCAACTTGAGAATTTGGGGACTGGGGAAGAAGAAGCCCAAGTTGTCCCAAAGTGTTGAGTCTGGGTGACAAGAAGCTTAGTATGGCATCTGTGGAACTGGAGGTGGAAGAGAAGCCAGGTGATCCAGGCAGAATCATGGAGAGCGTTTGAGATGGGGTGTGATTGGAATGCCAGGAAGGTTTCAAGAGGACAGACAGGAACATAGGTCAAAGCCCAGAAGCAAAGCCTCGACCTGGAGAAGGCTAGCCCTCAGAAATGAATAATAGCACAATGAGAGTAGTCAGGTTTTCCGAGACAGAGGAGAGAGATTGGCAGACTGGGCTAGCACCAGCCTTGGGAAACGGTTGCCTGTGGGTGGTACAAAGAGATAGGAGTTATTCTAAGAGGAGAGACAATCAAGGATATAGGAGGAGGGTTGGGGAGGCGGCTCCGTTGGTAAAGTGTTTGCCTTTGAAACACGAGGACCTGAGTTTGGTCCCCAGAACATGTACTAAAAAGTCAGGTGCAATGGTTCATACTTGGTAGTCCCAGTGCTGGGGAAGTAAGGATGGGCAGTTCCCTGGGGCTCACTGGTCAGCCAGCCAAGCCTTCGTGGCAAGTTTCAAGCCAGTGAGAGACCCTGTCTCCAAAGTCAAGGTGAAATGGTTACGATGGCTCAGGTTAAGAGCACTGGCTGCTCTTCCGGAGGATCCAGGCTTAATTCCCAGCACCCATATGGCAGCTCACAACCATCTGTAACTCCAGTTCCAGGGGATCTGGTGTCTTCTTCTGGCCTCTGTGGGTACCAGGCATGAAAATGATGGCCAGATATACATGAAGGCCAAGTAGTCATACGCACAAAATAAAACTATTTTAAAAAAATGGACAGCTCCTGAGGATTGATAGCTAAGACTCCCCTCTGGCCTTCATAAGCATGTGCACACACATGAGCCTGCACACAAAGGTAGACCTGTATGCGCATGTGCACACAGGATGTGAGAGGAAAACTGAGGACAGTGTAAAAGATGGAGCTTCAGGAAACATGGCAGGTCAGTCGGAATGTTGGTCAGAATTAGAGAAGTTAAGGGAGAAGGGGGCTGGGAAAGGCTGGTGTGTGTGGTGACAGTTTGCCTTAAATAGGAATTGCTGGCTGCTTTTGCATAAATGAGGAAGAAGCACCCAGCAAGTTGTAGAGCCGGTGGGGTGGAGGCCACTCAAGCTGGCTTTTCTTTCAAGAGAAGAACCTTGATGCACACTGGGCTGCGGCTGGCAAGGTTTTCTAGAGGCTGCTTTTTCTTAAGCAGAGCTATTGTTTCTCGCTGGGGCAGTCTCTCCCTTCCAGGCAGCTGTAACTGGGTTCCCGTTGACCCCATTTGTACCAACTCCTTCAGCCTGTTGGACTTGCTGACTTTTTTTTTTCTTTTGAGCTGGGAAAGACATTTAGCAATCAACTATCCCAGCCTCCTTGTTTTACAGATGAAAAAAGGGGACACCCAAGACAAGTGGTGCCTTTCCAAAGGCAGAGACAGAGATGGAGTCTGTGACTCCAGCCTTCTGGATCCTACAGTGGTGCCTAAGGCTCTCAGATATTCAGGGGGTGGGAGAAAAAAATCATGAATTTGAATTCTAATTTTACCACATCTAGCCAAGAAATCTTAAGCAAGTTAGTTTCTGGTCAGTCTTTGTCAATAGTGAAGACTGTCATTTCATTCCTAATGGATATGTTAAGCAGGACTTTGTTCAGTTGGAAGGCAGAAGCTACACTCAAATCATGGGGGCTGAAAAGGACATGTATCCATTCCCATAATAAGAGTGTAGGCGTCATTCTGGCTTTAAACACAGCTGGAGAATGGGGCTGATTAAGATCACTTGAATCTTTGACCATCTTGGCTCTGCATTCTTTTGCATTGCCTTTATTCTGAAAAGGATTCTGCCTTGTGGTTGGGGTATTGGACACCAGTTGCTCAGGCTTATATCCTACCAGCCACATCATGGTGGATAACAAACTTTCATTCTTAATGGCTCAGCAAACATCTGGGGGCTCTCTGGATAACTTCAGGCCCATCCCTGAGCCCACTGTGCCCATAGAGTTGGAATCAGCTTATTGGTGGGGCTAACACAATATAACCATATGGCCTGATGGCGGGTGGTCCAACTGAGCAAAGCTTAGTGCTATTTCTGGAAGATGGGAAAGGATGCTGGCTAGGCAGTAATTGCCCAGTACAGGGCTAGCACATTTCCAGTATACTGCAGACACTTAAAACTGTTTCTTATCTTCTCATTCCGACATTCCCGTTCTCTTCTGAGGCCATCTCATGACTCCTTCTTCCGGGTCAGAACTCACTATGCTGAGTGTCAGCCTTCCTATGTCCTCGGCAAAAAGAACCACAGCCTGCTCTTGCTCCACATCAGACCTTGGCCGCCATTCTCGGTGCTCTCCAATATGGCCTCCTTTGGGAGTACCAACTCTTTGCCACTTTTCTTCACTGCTTTCCTGACTTCAGCTTGGGAGTAAAATAGCTCACTGCATCTCTCTGCCTTTGTTCCTTTATGCTGGGTAAAGTCTGCCCTGGCAATCTCCCTTCTCTCCCATTGTTTTCTGAACCATCCAGGACCAAGGTTGCTGAGACAGACATGACGTCTCTTTCGTCTGGGGCAGGGTGGTGGGGTGTGACATTTAAGAAGATGTGCGCTTCAGTATTGTGAAGCCACTGTTGCCATGATGGGGGAAAAAATCAGGGCCAAAAAAAGGACCTATAATTGAAATGATGAGGATACACAGTAGGAAGAGGCTACTAATTAAGCTGATTATCCTTGTCATGGTACTAGAGGATCAGTCCCACGACTTCCTTGCTTGGGAAAATAGCAGGTTCTTTCTAAAGTTTGAGTACAGCTTACTCGGTTGACAACAAGGACATTTTCTCACTGGTGGGAGCCACATAAACAACCAAGAATGGAGAAGGGGGACATTGAAGATTGTTTTGCTTTTGTAAGAATCTGCCCTTTTCACATTCTTGCTAAGTTTTGAGATAAAAGAGTTTCTCCTGTTCCCAAGAACCCCACCCCTAAGATTGTTTGGAAGTAAGATTTCTTTACATAGTTGTGATTTTTCATGACCCCCAATAGTCACCCATTTACCTCATCCCTCCCCTAAAAATACCTGTCCTGACATGGAAAAAAAAATCATTCAAAACATGCTTCACCTCCCACCCCAGCCTCTGTGCTACCCTTCCCATATGTCAATTCTAGATCTTGATCTGTCACCGAAGGGCCCTTGCACATCAGGTCTTCTGGGACAGGATTCTAGCATCTAATGCAGAAGTAAGATGGGGGGTGAGGGGAGGAGCTGACGCTGCTACCTGTTTCCAGGGGAGACCTTCAAACACAACTTTCTCAAAAACCATTTCTCCCCCGCCCCAAAAAAAGATGTATACTCATTTCTATTTTCAAATGAAATAACGGTAGGGAAGAAAAGTGGGGAAAAGGAATGGACTTCCCAAAGCCAGGTTAGAGTAGGCCAGGCTCAGGCTAAGAGATCCAGGTGCAGTCATCCAGCCTAGGTATTAGGAGCTCCCCAGCGGGTCCTGCTCTCACATAACATAGTTTATACACTGAGCCCATTTGAAAAAAAAAAAAAAACTGTCCTTCTTAAGCTATTCTCATAAATTTTGCTGTGTTTGTAAACCTTGAACACCCAGCCTTACCTAATACTTTAATCTGTCTGTACATTGACTCACTTAGCAGACAACTGCTACAACGTAACAGGAAACACAGAGTCACTTGCCAATTGAAGACAACCCAAGAGAAGTCTCATTCTAGCCAAGTTTTCTTGTTAGTGAAGACTCTAAGCCTCATGCTTGTTCTCATTCTTAGATGAGTGTGTTTTCAATAATGCTGCAGATGCATGGACTCGAAACTGGTGTATCTTCCTTGGTGAAGTCAAAATTCAAACAGGGTTGAAAAGGATCTCTCTTCCTCCTCTCCTCTCCTCTCCTCTCCTCTCCTCTCCTCTCCTCTCCTCTCCTCCTCTCCTCTCCTCCTCTCCCTTTCCCTCTCCTCTTCTCTTCTCTTTCATTATCCTGGGACAATGTTATGAAATCTCAAGTTCATATACTAACACTTATAGTCACCTTCATTTTCACTAGTGTTAGGCCACACACACACACACACACACACACACACACACACACACACACACACTTGGGAACAGGCTGGCAGTCCTCAAAACAACATTTCCTTTGGGCAATGAGGAGATGGGGAATGGTGACCTCTGATTGCCCTGCACATATCCAGGGAAATCCCCTGAGCTTCCACCAGGACCCATGAAGGAATCACCAAGCTCTCTGGATGGACTCTCATATAGTTGTGGATGCCCCCGGGAAGCCTCCTCACCAACAACAGGGCCATGGAGAGAGTCACCAACACCACCAGTGTACTCAGGAAGTGTTCACCCACCAGCCCCTACTGGACAGTAGCCTCAGTTCTGATGTTCTGCTTCATATCCTGATTCCCACAGGCAGGAGGGAAACACTACCACCCCACCTGTGCCAGATGTGTACGCTGCCACCAGATGTTCACTGAAGGGGAGGAGATGTATCTCACAGGTAAGCAAATCTGACCCTCGAAGGCGTTCTGATAGGCTCATGGCTGGAAAGGTGATAACCCCGTTCCATTGCAGTGTTATTGTTGCGGTTGGCTCGTCTTCAAGATTGCAATTAATTCTCTCCTCTCTGGGTGGATGAGGAAAGTTGCCCGAGTGACTAATATGAACTGACATGTAATCTGCCTTCCATCCCCGTGTGCCTGCACCGGCTGCTGCACTGGCCTGCTTCCCTGGCAATATTCTCAGCAAATTCCTCTGGCTCCACCTGGGGGTGGGAGGTTGAGCTGTACAAGGCCAAGGAGTCAGAGAACCTCGAGGGAGGGTGGAGGTGGGGGATGCCCAGGCTACTGAGTCCACACGGTTTCTACCTGTTCTGTTCCATTCCATTGCAACTCCCCGCATCTCAGATCGTCATAGGAGGCCATTGCTCAGGGCTCCCAGGGTGGAAGCCACAGGTGGCTTCCCCTCCCAGAGTTAGGCCTTCTGTCCCAGGATTCCTGTCTCAGCCACCCAGTTATCTTCAGATTCCACTCATCCATCTGCCCTTTGTCCAGCCCCTCATCCCAGTACGTCACGGTGCTCTTGGCTCTGCTCTTCTGAAAGGCCTTTCAGGCCCCTCCCATCCCACTGATTGGATAAAAATGACTTCAGCTTCTCATCTGGGGCCTTCTCACCAAGGCACCAAACCTTGTTTCTGGACTTGAACTACCTACGCTGCCAAAGCAACTTCATGTTCGCAGTTACTTCTGGGGCCCCTAACGTGAAAGCCCTGTCTCATCACAACCCCACAGCCCAAGGCAGGAACTAGGGGTTACTCAATGATCACATGAATGACTGTCAGCCATGACAAATGATGTTAAGGGGAGGGTACGGTGGGAGGCATGCCAGGCGTGGTCCCCTACAGAAGGGCCAAGAGCAGAGCTCCTGGTGAGTGGCGGTTAACTGGTGTGCTCATTTCTCTTTATAGCCCTGTTACCAATACACTTGACAAGAGCAACTTCAAGAGAGAAAGATTTCGTTTTGCTCAAAGGGCTTTCAGCCCACCGTGGCAAGGAAAGGGCTCATAGCCGTGGACTTTGTGATGTACGCTATTTCTATCGCGGTGAACGGGGAAGCAGGGAGCCAGCGAGGCCTGAACCAGGGTGCAGGCTAGAACTCTCAAAGGCCCGCTTGTAGTGATCTACTTCTGCCCACCAGGTCCCACCTCTTAAAGGTGCCTCCGCCTCCCACGGCACCCAGCTGAGAAATGAGCATTCCCAGTTTGAGCCTATGGTAGACATTTGAGATTTAAAACATAACAGCTGATCCCTCGGTCTGTTCAGGCTGCAAACGAACTAACATAGATGGCGGCTCATAAATGATAGAAATGTATTATTGCTCAGAGTTCTGGAGGCTGGCAAGTCCAAGATCAAGGTGCCTACAGGTTAACTGTCTTGGTGATGGCATACTTTCATACCGATGCTACCTTCTTGCTGGATCCTGACATGAGGGTATTGATCTCAGCCATACACATTCTGCTCCCATGACGTAGTCATTTCCCCAAAGCCCCCTCCTCCTAACATTGTTACATGAGAGTGGTGGGTTCAGTGGGGCCAGTGTTAAGGCTGAGAGGCAAGGAGAAGGCCAACAACTCTTAGACAAGCCAGGGAGAACCAAGTCCAAGCAAAGTACAAGAGGCTGTGGGGACTCCGAAAGGAAGAGATTGAATTCTGAGTGATACTGAGAATGTCTAGGGTGTTGACCGAGGCACTATGATTAGCCTTGCCGAGAAGGCTCACATGGGCTCTTGGTGAGGAGTGGGAATCCTTCAAGGTTCCCCCCAGAAAATAATCCTGAGTCCAGAGGCCAGTTGCAGGGAGTGGTCTTCTTTGGAATTTTGTCCTTACCACAGATGTTCAAGCTGTGCTTTGCCCTCTGTCCCTACAGCAGAGTTTCTGAACCTCAACACTGTTGAGATCTAGGGCTAGGTAATTCTTCAGTATAAGAATTGTCGGGGGCTGGAGAGATGGCTCAGAGGTTAAGAGCACTGACTATTCTTCCAGAGGTCCTGAGTTCAATTCCCAGCAACCACATGGTGGTTCACAACCATCTGTAATGAGATAGGGTGTCCACTTCTATATACATAATAAATAAATAAATCTTTTTTAAAAAAAAGAATTGTCTTGTACATCTGGTCCCTGTCGCTCCCCATGAGCACCAGCATCCTCCACGATCCTGAGCGATTCCTGCATCAGGACCCTGTGTTACAAGTCTTAGCGAGCCAGCCACCGCTAGGGTGTGAATTTTACACTTGACCCTCTGCTGTGCAGTGTTCCTTTCAACTTCTCAGCCTCCTGGGGTTGAACCTGCCCTCGCACCCACGTTCCCATCCATGCACTGCTGAGCAGTCAGCATCTTCACCTTCCTGCTCAAATTCCAAATCCTTTCCCCTTGGCTACCTGGGCCTAGACTGCTTCCAACTGAGTCCTGGCACTATTGCCTACTAACTTGTTTACCTTCGACAAACCCCTTAACTCTCTGGACCTTGATTGTCTGTCTAACCTGCATGATAGACTTCAAGCTGCGCCTTAAGATACAAGTGTCGTCAATTTCGGATCAAAGAAAGCCCTCTGTTCGTTCACTTCTATATCTACTGAGGCCTCGCATGGGTCCAGTAGGGTTCTAACAGCTGGAGAGGCAGGAAGGAGCAGCAGAGACAAAGGCCCTGCCCTCAGGGAGTTCCCAGCCATGAGTTAGGAACTTTGACGACCCAACTTCCCACCGATGCTGAGGGAGTTAAGCAATAAAGTCAAGCCAACAGCTCGGTGATTGTGAGAGAAAATGTACCGTAGAACTCAGGGCAGAAATGCCTCCAGGAGGTGGGAGATATTCTTGGTAATGAAGAAGAGCTGTCGCCTTCTCATTAATTATCCCCATCCTTACCCTTCTGGCTCCTAGGAGAGTGGGAGTAATTGCAGAGTAAGAGGACCTGCCTCAAGGGATGCTGAGTGATCTGGAATGAGGGGGCTTGGGCCATGGGTGCTAGAGTCATAAATGATTCTGGTTATGGGTGGCATGTGTGGGTGGCAGGCAGCAGGAGTTTCAGTTACCGCTGGGAGCTGAGCCTAGAATACCCTCGCAGAGTAATCGCACCAGGACCCAAGAAATGGCAGTACAGGGGTGGGATGAGCCCGCAGAGAGCTGGGAGTCCTGAGTTCAGGTGCCAGCTCTTCCACTAATGGGTTTTGATCTGGAGGAGTGACTCCCTCTCTGGGTCTCTCCCTTCCCTTGTCAAGCGAGGCTGGCATCAATCTCTCATTGATCCAGTCCAGTGAAGGTCACACGACTCCAGGCTCTCTATTGCATGCCAAGCACTCTGCTTGGAGATGAGCAAGGCAGGCATGCTCAGTGCCCTGCTGGAGTTTCCTGTCAGAAAGGAGAGACTGGCATTAATCAAAGAGAAGCAACAATACCAATAACGAAGGGGGGAAAGAGCTCTGAGGAGAAAGTTTGGGGACAACGGGAATGTATCAGGAGGCTAAGAAGCCAGAGGAGGCGCCTCTGAAGAAAGGACATGTCACCCCAGGATCCCGAGCATGAGTAACGGGGAGGGGTGATGAAGAAGAGAGGAACGTGGTGGAGGTAGTGTGGATAGCAGGCCCAAAGTCTCCAGGTGGAAGGAAGCATCCCACGGAGGGGAAACTGAGGCAGCCCATATACATGGTGCAAAAAGGACAGACGTACACACCTCAGGAACACTGGGGGACAGAAGGAACTGGAAGGTGCCGAGAGCCCTTGCAGCAAGGTGTGGAGGTGAAGCGGGGCCAGAGACACAGACCATCAGGGCCCACGGTTATGGACCCAGCCTCGGGGTTGTGTAGCAGGACAGGCCGGTTCTGGTAGATGACCCCTGGTGTATCTTTGGTTCGCGACTTTGTGTTTTGCTCACGGTGCCATGGCTTTCTGATGGGCTCTGCTTGGGAGATGTCTGTCCAGGGGACTTCTGAGGCCCCCGGGGGACTTCTGAGGCCCCCGGGAGACTGCAGCCAGTTTCCTTTTCTTTGTTTTAAGTTCTGCTGCGCGTTCTGTCTTTCGGCTGTTTCCATAAAGAGGCCAGACTTCTAATCTGTTTGTTATCCAAACCCTTCATTTGGGCTTCCCCCTAGGAAATTAGGTCACTGGTTTTAGTGCAGCAGAATAAAGCTGAAGTACTTCAAGTTCAGAGCAGAACTGAAAGTCACAAAGGCCAAAGTTGCTGCAGACGTGGCCTTTGTGCTGGACTCTAAATGTTGTACATGCACTCTCCTTCTAAATATGCCTCCGTCCAAGAAAACGGAGTGTAGTCTGTATCCAGCCTTCCAGCTGCACCACGGGTCACTGCCCTCCCCATTCCATGGATCTGAGGCAGTGAACACTGGGCTGCACAAGGTCAGCTCTTACCATTTGCCTAGTCGATGAATTCGGTTTGAAATCCTGGGACAGACCTACACTGCTAACAAAAGTGCTGTAGCGAAGTATGAGTCCCGCCAGGGTTAAACTCGAGAAGCAGTGGTCATCACGGGTCTACCCACCACTTCAGCACGCGCGCCGTCCAGTATGGTACTGAGTCTTCAGGGCTCTGCCCCATTCTGTCCATTGAAGTGGAGGCGTCACTAGCAAGCTGTGGAAAGAGAGAGTTTGGAGACAACCGGAAGGTGTTCTGATCTGTTCTAACCAGGTGGTCTAAAAACATTTCCATTGGCATTTTCCGGAAGGACTTGGGATTAGGGAATTTACAACACTTGATTAGTGTGTCTACTAGGGTTTCTTCAAAGCATTTTGCTTTACCTGTTACAAAAGTGTGTGTGTGTGTGTGTGCGCGCGCGCGCGCGCGCGCGCGCGCGCGCATTAGGAAACAGCCCCCAGTGACCTTCCTCAGACACTATCCAGCTTTGTTTGTTGTTTGTTTTGTCAGTGGAAGGAGAGGCAACTGAGCAACACTGTATGTGAAGCTCAAAGGGCAGCTTTCGGGAACTGGTTCTCTCCTTGTTGAGGCAGGGCTCTTTTCTATGAACTTCAATGTATACTCCAGGTTAGCAGGGCCATAAACGTCTAGGTGATTCTCCTGTCTCCGCTCTCCATTCCACCTTAGGAGTCTTGGGATTGCAGATGTGCGCCCTGAGTGCATCCAACTGTTTTTTTAATGGGGATTTCAGGCAACGAAGTCAGGCTGTTGGGTTTGTGAGCACTTTTTCCTGCTCTGCCATCTCCCTCGCACCCACATTGGGTTTCGAGTCAGGGTCTCTCATGGGCCTAGAACTGGCCAAGTAAGGGAAGGTGCCAGGCCATCGAGCTCCAGGAATCAGCCTTTTGCCGCCTCTCCGGCACTGGGATTACAAGTGTAAACCACCGTGCCTGGATTTTCCACACGGGTTCTGGGGATCGAACTCAGGTCCTGCTAACACAGCAAACGCCTTGCCAGCTGAGGCAGCTCCCCAGACCCTTTCTTACCAAACTCTTACCTGGAGGTTCACAGCAGGCTTTCTGAACACTGTGCACCTCCTGAAATTGCTTGCCAGATTTCACATGCAGAAGTCCCTCTAGAAAGAAGGGTCTGTTGTGTCTTTCACCGGATTTTGAGCAAAGCCATGACCCAAAAATAAAGCGAAGAGCCTCCGTTCTGTGTTTAACGCAAACCCCACAGATCCCGGGGCTGCCGTGGGGGGTTTACGTCAAGCCTTCTCTGTAGAGCCGAGGCTATTTCAGACGACATTCTTTTTAGTTCAGATGATACAAGGACCTGGTAGTGGGAGGCACGTCCTGGCAGAGCAGGAGGTGCTACTGATGTTCGGCAAAGGCCTCCTTTTCCTGACCGGTCACTACGCCAGGTGCACCAGGCCAGCAGTTGTCCCACTGAGGGCCTGCAGTTGTCGCAGAGGATAGCATACCAGCCCACATTCTTGATCTTCCAATCCTCTGCAGCCACCCTTGCTGAGGCACAGTTGCCAAAGGGGTTGCTACCGTTTCCGCACATCAAGGTTATTATCCCTTTCAGTTGGATCTCTCTAGTGACAGTTTAGGTTGTAGGAGTTGTGCTTAAAAACTTTCAAACGTATGTTTCCCCAATCCTGCTATATAATTTTAGATTTTCCAAACATCTTATTCTTTTACCAAATTGCTATTTCCTCAAGTCTGCCTGTACTAAGCACATTTCATTTTAAATAGAGTGTATTTTAATTTTTGATGAGCTGCCTCTTTTTTTTCTCTTCAAGCTTTTAAGGGTTACCTAACATCTTGAATCACAGAAAACAGTGATACAGATACAGTGTTGTATCTGAGGCTTGTATGTCCAAAGTCTGTTTCCAGCTTATTCCGATCAGGTCACCACAAACTCAAAGTGATGTGGCCATTTTCTCACCAGTTACATGTCACATCTGCTTCACGGCCAATTTGTTCATGTTGGTCAAAATTAGGTCCAGAGCAGCAATTTTTCCAGTTGCTTCCTCTATGTTCTAAGAAACAAAATTGCCTTCAGGGCAAGTCAGGAATGTGTCAGATACTCAAGTCTGAGTTTAAGGAGAGGTTTTATTAGTCTGGACTTTTCAGGTGGCAGAAACTCAACTCCAGCCACTGTGGGCAGAAGGGGAGTGATTGATAGGCTGACAAGACCATGAAGCATCTAGAAGCAGCCTTGTTGAGGGGCCCCTGAGTGTCCCCAAGCCTGTCTCCTCTCTGCATCTTTTTGCAATGGCCTCATACTCTCCTGCTCTGGGCATGGAGCCATGTGGTGGGAAGGAGGATGTAGCCAGCCTCTAGCCAGCAGCTGTGCAGAGAGGTGCCGTTCCCATCTGAGGAGTCCCAGAGAGGTTCTGATGACCTCACGTGGGCAAATGCCAGGCCCACGCCAGGCTGGAAAGATAAAGGTGAACAGACGGCTAAGACGCCCAAGCTCCTGGGACCTCGGCTTCACCACCACACAGATCTGCTATGAGGAGTAACTACAGAGTGTGGGCTCGGTGCACAGCCAGGTACTGCTGGCTCTGCCAGTCGGAGCTCATGACGAACCCCTCGGAGTGGCTGTGCCCTAGGGTGCCACCCATTCATCAGTGCCAGGTTGTGTCAATATTACCATCATGACATTAAGAGCACGCTGAGAAGGTCAGGAGATAACTCGGTGAATGAGAGCACTTGCTATACAGGCCTGAGGACCTGGGTTGGAATCCCCAGCACCCGCGTCAAAAGCCAGACAGGTGCATGTGCCTGTAACCCCAGCATAAGGGAGTGCAGACAGTCAGATCCCTGGAGCTCACTGCCACCCTAGCTGAAACAGTGAGAGATGCTATCTGTCTCAAGGGAATAAGGCAGAGAAGATAGAAGATATCCAGTGTCCTCTTCTGGCCTCTACATGTGCACATGCATGGGTATGCATACCCACATACTCACATGCACCTGCCCCAACACACACACCCCACACACATACCCACAAAAAAGGGGGGAAAAAGAAAGGAGGCAAAGAACACTTAAAAGGCTGAGACAGGCAAATCATGAATTCAAGGCTACCTTGGGCTAAATAGCAAGATCTTGTCTAAAAAAAAAAAATTGAATTAAATTAAAAAAAAAAAGACAGACACAAAGGAAAGCTTAAATTGGGCTCTGCATATTTTCTCGGTGCTAACTACCTTTATATTATCATTATTGTTTTTATTCAGATACTGATGTTGACAAGGGGCCCTTGAGTATGCAGCCTGAGGCCAGGCCCAGGCACACTCTAAATGTGTTATAATAATGTTGGGGAGAGGAGAGGAGATAGCTCATTGGCTAAGAGAACTTCCTGTGCAAGCATCTGAATTTGAATCCCCAGCATCCACATTAAAAGCTGGGCATGGCCGGGTGGTGGATGCGCACGCCTTTAATCCCAGCACTCGGGAGGCAGAGCCAGGCAGATCTCTGTGAGTTCGAGGCCAGCCTGGGCTACCAAGTGAGTTCCAGGAAAGGCGCAAAGCTACACAGAGAAACCCTGTCTCGAGAAAAATAAATAAATAAATAAATAAATAAATAAATAAATAAATAAGTAAATAAGTAAGTAAATAAATAAAAGCTGGGCATGGTTGGGGAACAGAACTCAGGAGCTTGCTGGCCAGCCAACCTCACTTACTCAGTGAGCTTCTCATTTGGTGAGAGACCCTGTCTCAAAGGAGTGAGACAAAGAATGACAAAGGAAGATACCTAACATCCTTATCTGACACAGGAAGATACCTAACATCCTTATCTGACACAGGAAGATACCTAACATCCTTATCTGGCCCTTACATGGACCCATGCACACACACATACTCACATGCATGCCCCACATACCACACACACACACACACACACACACACACACACACACACACACACACTAATAATAATAATAATAATAATAAAATAATAATAATAGTAATAGTAATAGGGGCTAGAGAGATGGCTCAGTGGTTAGCAGCACTTGTTGTCCTTACAGATGATTTGATTCCCAGCTCCCACATGGTGGCTCACAACCATCTGTAATTCCATTTTCAAGGGACCCAATGCCCTCTTTTGTCCTTCATATGTATCATGCATACACATGGTACACATACTTACATGCAAGCAAAATACTCATGCACATAAAAAAAAATAATAATAAATATTTTTTTGCCCTGTCTATACTATGTACCCGTTGGACCCACCTCATGCTCAAGGTCTCTTATAGGCTTCTCATAGCATCAATAAAGTCTCACAAGAAAAATAATAATAATAATAGGGGAAAATGTGAATACCAATTGCTTGGCATATCCTAAGCATTCAGATCATTCTCATTACTGTCCGCGTCCCCTGAATTACTGGACCCTCAGTCCTGCTTTGTTCTTTGTCCCTTCCTGCTTGATGCCGTCCATGGTAACCAGGTTTGTGGTTGCCAGACATTTTTTCTCCCTCTGCCTCTTGGTTGAGCAAGCCTCAAGACTGCTTCCTCGTGCCAAGAGGGTTCAGGGGCAGCCACACCAGGCTTCTGTTCAGAAACGTCACCTGTGTAGCCAGACATTTGTCTCTGTGTCCTTCTACTTGTTTTGGGGGAGACAGAAGCAGACATATACTCACCCCGGATAGGGAACTGAAGACAGACTCAAGTATGGATACCACAAAAGTATAAGTTGCTGAACCAATGAGCTTTATTGGGGTTACTTACAGGAGTGTGGGTGAGCAGTTACTCACAGTAGCAGAAATGACTCGAAGATGGCTGCATCACCAAAAGCCTCACCAGCATGAGTGACATCATCACCAGCATGAGTGACAGCTCACAAAAGCTGGGACCCTGGAGCATACTGCACAGCCTACAGGCAGCTCAGCTGGTTGAAGACTGTGTCTTCCCGGTGGCTCTGGCCTGAACCTCTTCCAGGGAACTTGGCTTGTCTATGAGTATCTTCCAGCAGCCCTTGCAGATTATATAAGCTTGGGGAGAGAGAAACGTGTTAAGTCTGATCAGTTTTAGGGACTTCCTGGAGCCATGGAGGTTTTGCTTCCTGTCATTAAGAGCTTGCCTCCAAAAATGGACTGTTTTCACAACACCCTGCAGCCAGCCTCTCAGCTGCTGTCCTCTGCCTTACCCAGGCCTTGCTCCTGGGAGTCAAGGAAAAAACCTTCTCCTCCAGTCTCTCTCTAAGTCCTTTCAGCTTACCCAGACTAGTTAGCCCCTAGCACATGATGTTTGCATGGGAGAGAGGAGATAATATTAACAATAAAAATTTATGCATAATGCCTACTATAAACAGATATCATTCCAGTGTTCTCTCTCTCTCTCTCTCTCTCTCTCTCTCTGTGTGTGTGTGTGTGTGTGTGTGTGTGTGTGTGTGTGTGTGTGTATGTGTTCATTAATCCTTATAACAAACCTACAAGGTGGACATTGTCAATCCCCACTCTGCAGATGGGAAATAAAGGCACAGAGCAGGACTGAGTTGCTCTGGACAGTGCAACCAGCGAAACCACAAGCAGCATAACCAGGCCTCAAGCCTCATGGGATATCGCATTAAATAATGCATCCAGTGCCCGATGCCTGGGGAAGACCCCTGACATCCAGGATGATGGCAGTGGTGATAGTGTTGTACACTAAAGCCCAGGGAAGAGCTTGCTCATCCCCGCCCACAGACTCTGCACCCTCAGGGAAAGAGAAACAGTGAAGTGCCCTATAGTCTGCAGAAGTAGTCCACCTCCTCTGGGTTATGGGGCAGGGGTTTTCCTTTCTCTTGAGATAAAAATTCACACAACATCTAAGCAACCATTTTAAAATATATACTTAGGAAGATTTTAGTCCATTCACAATGCTGTACAGCCATCATCTGTGTGTCTCTATCTCACCCCAAAAGAAATCCCCTGTGAGCAGTTGTCTACTCGCTCACACCTACTACAAGCGTCTGGTATCCACTAATGTGCTTTGTGTCTACAGACTCCCCTCTACAGTGTATTCTGCATGTGGGTATGTGCACATGAGTATGAATGTCGGAGAAGGCCAGCTGATCTCCTGAAGCTGGAGTTAGGGCGATGAACTGCCTGTGTGTGCTCTAGGAACTAAATTCGAGTCCTCCGGTAGAGCAGCAAGTGCTCTTAGCCACAGAGCCGTCTCTCTGGCCCTGGATAAAGGTTGTTGTTAACGGAGCAACTCCAAGGTCATTGCTGGGTCATGTCACAGAGGCAGTGCTGCTGCCATGGAGGCAGAATGCCGAGCAACCTCACCCTGCTGTGGTCATGAGCAATCGGGAGAAGAAACCTGTTGAGGCAGAATTCCCTGCAGAATCAGAAACCTGAAACTCAGTCACCTTCATCACCAAGTGAGAAGGGCTGTAAGTTAGATACTGGGAGGATTATGGCAACCCACAGAGTCTAAAAACATTCCGATTCGAAAATGTTGACACAGTGCTGACCCAGAATTCGGACTCGCTGGGCATTTGGAAAGACAACCACACCAGATCCAGTCCTGACATTTTCAAAGGGGCGCTGGCAGAATGAATGTAAAGGTCCAGCAGAGAGGAGGGTGGGATCCTAGCATCCTGTCAGCCCCAGATGTTGCAGGTCTGGGACGTGCTTACCTAGTCCTGCTGGTTCTGCTGAGCATCGAAGCAGGCCTGATACTTGCTGGATTTGGGTTTCTATCTCAAGTCAGCTGATTGTCCTATAACCTTCACAATAGGTTTCAACCACAGAACCTGGGACTGTGGGTGACAGTCTCTGAGAGTAAGAAAGAGTGACTTGGTGCATCAGGAGTCCAAACAAAACATGTCCCATTCTTGTAAGATGTTAGAGTTCTGTCTTGGACCACTAGGTTCCCTGTCCCATAGCATTCTTAAAAATTAACTTGGAGTGCTGTGTTGTATTTAACCATCTGGCTCTCATCTTTAGAGCCATAAAGTCACCTGGAGAGCTGTCGGGTCTGTTTCTCAGCCCCACCTCCAAGAAATTGGTATCAGAGGCTCAGCATGGGGACCTAAGAATCTACACCAGGTTATGAGAATAGTTCTCCACACAGGTCATCCGTTGAACAACTCACTACCTAGTGAATGCTCTTCTACTCAGTCTAGAATTGTAGCTGTCAAAATCAGAGGCTGGCTTCCTCTGTTTTCCCAAATCTCCAGCTTAGAGAATCTAGCTGGCCTAACATCAATATCTTGCTTCTTTTTGAAAGCTTTATTATTGTTGTTGTTGTGTTAGTTTATCTGTGTATGTGTGTATGTGTGTCGACTTTCCACATGCACATGTAGTCAGAGGACAACTTGTCAGAGCTGGTTCTCTCCTACCACGTAGGTCCTGAGGATCAGACTCAGGTCAACGGGTTTGGTGGCAATCATCTTTACAGGCTGAATCATCTCATCAGCCCATGCTTCTCTAGTCATTCACTCAGCAAGCATTTGTTGAGACTCTTTGGTCCTTGTAGACACATAGATAGGAATCTCTCTTCATAGAATTTGCATTCTCATAGGGAACATTGGACAGGTCAAATGCTTATTTTATGAATATAGAAAAAAACTATTAATGTAGAAACAAGATCTTCGAGGAGTGAGATGGCTGTTTAAAAATCTGTCAGTGTGATTGACAATATGATGAGTCCCTTACTCAATATTGATGCTGAGCACATTCCTATCTGGTGTATATTTGAAAATTTGTGGAGGACGGGAGCTCATTAGCAAGTGAGCAAGAACATTCAATTCATGAAAGTTGGTTTTCCTTCCCTGGAATGTTCGCCCTAAGTTCTTATTGCAAATCTAATGAAAGCCTCCTCCCTCAGAGACCACTGAAATGCACACAGACATGGTTGAGCCTCCCATTCCACCTTCTCTCCCAGAGTGAAGATGCTGTCTTAGGGACTAATTTCTATTGTCCTCCCTTCTCTGATTGCCACCCTCCTCAGGGTGCCTTTCACACTATAACTGTGAAAATACCAAGGTAGGATCCAACCAGTCATTTACATGGACCAATCACTGTGTTGGGGGAAAAAAAGATAATCATGTTCTTCCCACTTGTCTTAGTTAGGGTTGCTATTGCTATGGTGAAACACCTTGACCAAAAGCAACTTGGGGAGGAAAGGGTTTATTTCACTCACAGTAAAACAGTTCGCTCCATAAAACAGTTCATCATCAAAAGCATTGAGGGCAGGAACTCAAACAGGGTAGGGTGGAGCCAGGAGCTGATGAGGGGTGCTTCTTACTGGCTTGCTCAACCTGCTTATAGAACCCAGGACCACTAGCCCGGGGATGGCACCACCCACAAAGGGTTGGGCTTTCTCTCACATCAATCACCAATCAAGAAAATGCCCTATAGGATTCCACTCACAGCCTGATCCCATGGAGACATTTTCTCAATTGAGGTTCCCTCTTCCCAAATGACTCCAGCCTGTGTCAAATTGACCCCAAACTAGCCAGCACACTAGGTGTTTTCTTTCTGTTGAGGTCATGCTATTGATCTGATAACCAGGGATATAAATGCTCAGGAGACCATAATTTCATACACGTCTTCATGGAAAAAAAAATCACTTTTTCTTATGTTTATCTGAGTTTATTGCTAGCTACCAGCAATCCCCACCCCCTTTTTATTATTTGCTTTTCTATATATGATATTCTAGCAACTCTGGCAACTTTTTCATTTTTTTTTTGTTTTTTGTTTTTTTGTTTTTTGAGACAGGATTTCTCTGTGTAGCTTTGCGCCTTTTCCTGGAACTCACTGTAGTCCAGGCTGCTCGACTCACAGAGATCCGCTGCTTGCTCGATACTGATTAAAGGCGTGTGCCACCACCGCCCCGGCAACTTTTTCATTTTTAATTACATCTTCCTCCTGTCTTTTGAATCTTCTTCTTCCCTCTCAGTTCATAGATAAACATGCTTTCTTGTATGCAGAGTAAAGCGAACAACCATGTGTGGCTCAGTTTTATTTCCGATCAGATAAGTCAATGTTGTGGAGTAAGAGAGACATTTTAGTCTGAACCCACACATTTCTGTCATTCCCCCCACCAGCCTGGACTGTCAGCCTGATTCACCTTTCCCATTGGTCTTCCACTCAATTGCATGACCTCATCAGACCTTCATGTCTACCTCAAGCATTTCCTACAGTGACCTGGAACATGTGTTTCCTGCCATAGCCACAGTGGTAAACAACTCCTGGTGGACTCAGGAGCAACTCAGAGAGGAACCGGAAATGTTCTCTGTAATTTAAACTCCCAGAAGGAAAGCTCACAACCCACAGCTTGCTTGAGAGCAGACACACCCTGTGATCACTGGCTCCGAGCCTCAGACCCAGAGTCCCTCTACTGGACTTAATAACCATTGCATTTTACTTTAGACAGAACTAAACTCCTCTTGAATAATTAAAAACATCTGAGAATACCATGCGATAAGAAATGGGGGGGGGTCTTGTACCACAAAAAACAAAACCAGCCCTAGAATAAGAATTTTGGAAATGAAAATAATCTCTGAGACCACGTGTTACCTTAGTGTTTATTCAGATGAAGAGACTGGACCCAGAGAGAGAGGGGCTCTATTAGGGGCTGAGTAGAGAAGAGACCTTTGGACTCCAGATGTGGAGCTGATTCTCTCTCCTCTCCTGCAGATCCGGTTATCTGATTCACGCCACACCCCTGTGCTCTCACTGATATTTCAGTCTTAAGGGCTCCAGGCAACAGCCTGGAAAGCATAACCTAGAAACAAAGTCAGACAAACAAATGCCATCTGGGTGCTCAGGAATGGAGCCATTTGCTGGCCCCTTTCCTTTTCGAGCTGGGTACCAGAGGGGTGGCTCCAGGGGGGATAATATGTTCCTATTTTTTTCCCTTCTAATCCAGGACACCTGTCCCTTCTTTGGGGAATGCGCAACATTCGAGGCTTTGCAGCATGTGACCAACCACCTGTTGTTCATGCCTTTCCAAATTGGCCTCTTAGGTCTGGAGCCAGCCAAGTGGACTCCCACCCATTATAAAACATGGGTATTAGCAACATGCGCGTACTAAGTTTGACGGGGCTGGAGTCTCTGAGGAATTATCAGGTCAAGACCATGCTCCCCATCAGAATATACATCATGGCACCTCCTCCCCTTAAATTCAATAGCTCTGATAAAGTCCTAATTCTCTCATGAGTCTTTGAAGAGAAAAGAAAGCTGAGGTTAACCATGGCTGGTCATCTTCTTTCGCCCCCAACTGCCCGTCATCCATTCAACAAATATTTACTGGCCACCTGCTGTGTGTCACTCACTAGTAGCTGTCTGGTCATCTTTTCACCCTGCAAACCCATGGACTTCCACGAAAGGCAAACCCTATACAGATGCTGTGGGAGGCAGACCCACGGATAAAGCTCAGTCCTTTCAACGGAAGGTGCTGTTGAGATACTCAGGGTGGCAAATTCATGCGCTAATATGACATAAGACTGTCTATGCCAAGAGACCTTAGAGAACTATGGAGCCCAGAGGAGGGAAAAGTCACCTCCAGCCGGCAGGTAAGAAAGTTCACAAGGATGCCATGTGAACTGCGAGAAATGAGTAGGATGTAGACACCCTGGAAATGCATATGTGTAGTCAGATTGGCGTACCAGTGGCTCTCCAAGACAACGGGGCGCTGAGAGAGCCGTGAGACACAAAGAAGTCCTCCTGACTGGCGTGTGTGCAGAGTATACATGCTGTCACTGAGATGAAGTAGGGATTCTGGTCACTGGTAGCTTTGAGAAGTCTAAGTCTTTGTCATTTTCCTGGCCCCTTAGGTTCTGAGGTTTGGCACCCAATCTGCAAGCAGGCAGCCAGGGCAGAGAAGAAGCTCAAGGTAAGAGGCGTGGTCCTCCATGCTGCGTTCCGCCACAGGTTGGGAAAGCTCCGCCTCAGTGCAGAGCATGCCAGCTCCCAAATGTGTGTCCATGTCTGCGGGCTCCCTAATGGGAAGAGTTGCTTTATGGGGCTTGGGGTGCATTAGGATTTTGTATATGAGAGAATCTTGAAAACAATAAGTGACTTGATGCATGGGAAATTTTTAAGCGTGTCTAGGGTGGGCAAGATTATAACCATACCAATGCTGGCCAAAATGGCAGCCAATCTGAGGCACTGATGGCCATGCTTTTTTTCCCCTAGCCTAGGGTTATTTATTAATAATTATAGTTACTATCATCTCAGTAATTGACAGTTTGCAGCATGTCTTCTTAGCTCCGCTCTGGCTGGATTCCTCTAACCCCCTGTGGCAGATGGGGCAAGACATTGTATCTCTCTGCTTTGCCTGTGAGGAAAATCGAGTCTATAGAGAGTGATTTGACAGCAAGGATGCAACCAGGCATCCGATGCAGAGTGTTGTCCCCAGGCTCACAGCAGACCAGCTGAGACCCTGGTCCCTCAGAATTGCTTCGCTCTGACAAATGCCAGGAAGGCCTGTGAATCTGGGTCCCTGGTAGTAAAAAGGGGGGCGGGGGATACCGAGGCTGCAGGGAGAGCTTGAGTTCCTGGATTCTTTATGCTGCACAGAGGCTCCTAAGATGTGTGTTAGGGGTGGGGGAGCAATATTTGAGCTCTCACATGCCTTTATATTCTCGTCCCTGCTGTCGACTTGACCCCTTAAGCGTCTCTTACCTTACTTGCTAGAATCCTCTCAACAAAAAAAAAAAACCACAGGTGCACAATTTCTGATCAGCTAATTAACCCTTCCCCTTTGCCCTTTCACCCATTTAATGAGAGAACTGGTCCTGTTGATATGTGATTTCTTCGGATCATATGTGAATCCCCGGCCCTGTACTTTCTAAGGCTTGCCCCATTTAAAGTACAAGAAGACCCAGCTCTTATTCTTCTCAATTTCCTCTCTGGAGAATTTCCCAAACTTGAATTCTTCTTTAAAACCCTGACATTTTTTGCTACGTCTGTGTGCCACCTCTTTATATCAGTACCCATTCCTTTTTTTTTTTTTTTCTTTCCTTTAAAGCAACTCAACTCCTTTTCATTTAGCTGAACTTATTTTAAAATGAAGCTTGAAGTTGCCATGTACGAAGGAGTAACACTGGCTGGAAACAAAATCAATTCAATGATAATGAAATAGATATTGAAAATAAGTCTTAAAAATGCTAGCTAGTGTTGCTGGCACACTCTTTAATTCAAAGGGGGAAATTAAGTGTTGTTGGGACAGCTGTCGAAATGTGTTAGCACCAAATCAAGAGCCCTCCTCCAGCTAATCAGGAGGCTTGAAACCAAACATTCCACTTCATCACTGTGGCATGTGTGTCATCAGAATGTTCCCACCTTTGTCACGTTCCCAGATCCACCTCTAGTTCTCATTCATGGTTTGGTGAAGCGCCATTCTCTAGCTCCACTCAGAATGCTTCCAGATGGAATGGAAACTGAGCAGTCCTCAGGCACACCTGTTTTCCTTTTGCACATCAGGAATCTGAGATCGCTAAAACCACATGTATCTCCCAGTGGTCCTTGATTCAACCTGGACTGTCCCATCACCACACATGGCTACACTCTGAGATGCCCAGAGAGAACATCACACTGTTGGGGGCTGGGAGGCTGGTAATCTACCATGGCCACTGTGCAGAGGCAGATAATGTTTTAAGGTTTTTCACTTAAGTTGATGTCAGTTTGCCAAGGGTCCACTGCAAAGAATCGGCATATTGTGCAAGTAGGCGAGCTTCCATTTGCTTCTGCGTTGCTTACTAAGCTACCAAGGACTGAAAACGAAGCAGTTTTATTCATTTAAAATAAATACATGATTGGCTGAGATAATGAAGTTTTATGAACAACTTTCTATTTAAAATGATGGCTACAGCCGGGCGGTGGTCGTCGCACGCCTTTAATCCCAGCACTCAGGAGGCAGAGGCAGGTGGATCTCTGTGAGTTCGAGGCCAAGCTGGGCTACCAAGTGAGTTCCAGGAAAAGGTGCAAAGCTACACAGAGAAACCCTGTCTCGAAAAAAAACAACAAACAAAAAAAAAATGATGGCTACAGATAACTAGAAAATAAATTCATCTTCTGTCTAGCCTGAAGTTCCAGGCCTGCTGGACCCCATTCACATACAGACACTGGTTGACAGGGCAGAGCGGCAACAGAGGTAGCCAGAGTACTTCAACTATAGTCCCCTCCGAGCTGCGTTCTCTGCCTGTTTTCTCCCTACTGAGCCTGAACTTCTGCTTCTCACCCCTCTGTCTTCATCTTTCCCACAGCATCGACGGACATCTGAAACTTCCATCTCACCCCCTGGATCCAGCATTGGGTCGCCTAACCGAGTCATCTGCGTATGTATCACTCCCTAGCAGCTATAGGGCTTTGTTTACCCCCGACCCAGCACCTGAAATGTTTTGAAAGCCCATTTGGACCGCCCCTGTCTTATTCTAGGTGGCATACCAGATCTTAAGGATACAGAAGGGTGTGGGGAGGACATGGACCTTGTTCTCAGACACACAATCTAGTAAACCAAGAGCCGAGGGGACAGTGTAGAGTTCAAGGAGCATGAGACAGTGTGATGATGAAAGAAACCTTCCTGCATTCTAAAATCAATTCCAGGTGCCCCCTTCCCCATTCCTTCCCAGAGACCAAGCAAGAGGTCAGTGAGGCAGGTGGAGATGGGATAATGTTGGTATATAGGTAGTGGGGTGTGATAAAGAGGCAGAAGGGAGAAGTTTCAAAATACAAAAAAAAGGGGGGGCCACAAAGCTAAAAGAAACCTTTCTAAACATGTGAGAAGGCCAGAAACAAAGTAGACCACTTGCATGTGTCTAAGCTCCCATCTTCAGAACCATTCACCTAAGCAGAAGTGACAGAGTTCAGCTAGATGAGATGACCTCGGGTCCTGTGGCAATGCATGTGTTCATTCCGTGTATACTGAGCTTTCTCTCGGTGATAAGTACTGCTGTTCTGTCCTGGGGAGATGGTGATGGACAGATCTGGGGCCCTCCCATAACACGGGACATACAGGTCGTGAATAGTCAGTTGTAACTATGACACGGAGCAGGAGATAAAGGCTCTGTGCACCCTTAGGATGCTACCGATGAAGGAAGAGACCTGACCCTCCAGAGCCAGGTGAGAAAAGACCTCCCAGAGGAAGAAATACTGACTAACAGAAGGAAGGAAGCCGAGGGAGGTGGGCGGCAGTGCCTGGGAGGGGTGAGGAAAGCAGCATGGCTGTCCACAGGGCAGAGGAGCCAAGACCAAGAATGTGGGGGTATTTGACAACAAAGAACTCACCCCAGGAGAAAGGCTCCACACAGAATCCTCAAACCTGCCAGGCCAAGGTGGGCTTTGACACCACGGCAAAGTCATTCAGATTCACATCGGGCTTCTTCTTTGATCCCAGACAATGCCCATCGATGGCACTATCTCCTGTCCTTTCTTCCCTTGGACAAGAGAAAATACGAAGAGTTATTGCTGTGACTTCGATATGGGTCAATACTGCCACATGGCTGTCACAGAAAACAAGTTACATTTTCCTTTCTTTTTTTATGGTACTGGGATTAACTCCGGGGCGTTATCCATGCCATACAACTGTTGAGCCCATAAGCTATTGCGCCTCAACCCCAGGTCAAGACAAGTTGCTGTGATCACAGGCTGCACTCACTGCAGAGTCCCAGCTAGAACATGAGAGAAAATAGGCCCCTGGCGTGGAGAACGGCACCGGTCACAGCAGGATCAGAGAGGTTCATTTGGGGATCTACCATATGAGAAAGTTATTGGCAAGCATAAGCTCGTCCCCAGAAGGGAGTTACCAAGATGGCTGCCACTAGGGACATCTTTGCGTTGTGGGGTTTAGCAGCAGTCATCATCCAGGAGCGGAGTTCAGACTGCAGTCTGTGACACCAGTTATGGCACATTTGTGCCTCAGTTTCCACATCTAAAAGATTGCATGTGTACTTCCTTCAGGGAAGTTTGCGGTATTTAGCGGGGACCATTCTGGTAAAGCCTGGGGCCCCACATCTAAAAGATAGCATTTATACTTCCCTCATAGAGGTATTGTGGTATTTATCGGGGACCACTCTAGTAAAGCCGGGGGGCCTCACAAACAATATTGTTCAGTACGTGACCTTTGGGACCGTTCTTGTTCTAACATCTACAGCTCTTCTCTTCATGCCTAATAGTGTTTTTAGTAGCAGCTGGAGATGCTTGGTCCTCTCGTGCCTTGTTTTGGTTCTCCCTCTTTCCTCTGTTCCCTCTTACCTTTCTTCTTCTTTCCTGTCCATTTCCCTCTTCCCCAGGCTAAAGTGGATAATGAGATCCTTAATTACAAAGACCTGGCAGCTCTTCCCAAGGTTAAGTCCATCTACGAGGTGCAACGCCCTGACCTCATTTCCTACGAGCCTCATTCCAGATACACCTCCGACGAGATGCTGGAGAGATGTGGCTATGGAGAGGTATTGCATCTTGCCCTCTCTGAGACTCTGGAAAGAGCCAAGGTGCTGCTAGGGTCCCCAGCCAGCGCTCTTATAGACAGCTTGGCCACCACAGTATTGGCCCCCAGACTCTTCTAATCTGGAATTTATAGCCAACTTGTAAACACCAAGAGCTTTCATCCAAAAATCTGGCTTTAAATAAGACATTAAGTGTGTATTCCCATCATCTAATGGTGAGTGGCAGCATACCCTGTCGACAGGACTAGGCTCTCCATTCTTCCCGTCCCCACCATGCCCTGCTGAACCAGCATGCAAGCTGAGAACATAGAGCTACTCATTACTTGGGCTGCTGCTTTTCTTACAGCAGCAGAATCTTGCTAATACTCAAGCCCATGTCTCTGATACCATACATACCAGGCTCAAAGGACAGTGACATTCCTAAACCCTGGTTAGGCGTGTTCTCTCCACTTTGAACCTTACTGAAAACCTCATGCTCAGAACAGGACACATATTTATGAAGATGCAGCATCAGACAACTTAGAAACCATTATATGGCTATTGGATTCTAGGGAGAATTCTCTGGAGAAGGCGGAGATAGCTATCACAGAATAGGTCCTGACCAGCCATGTTCCAAGAGACTTCTCACCCTTGAGCTATAACAGTGTGCAAGCCCTTGAGTTATAACAATGTGCAGCAGGCTCCCGGGTACCCAGCTCCACCGCTCACGAGTGTGTGTCCTTGGACAGCAACAGGGTAACCAATAGGGGTTGGGTTCCATTGGTTGCAGAGTCCAGTGCTGAGAGTCTCTGAGTTCTGGCTCCTAAAATGGCCCTGGAAAAGTGAATCAAGTATTTGCAGACTCCAATTCCAAAACTCGAGAGCAGGACCCCTGGGTCGGAGCCAACCCCCAGATGGTTTGGGTTCGCTCACAGTGTCATTCAGAAATGTAAATTAGCTGTCACCATGTAAATGTTAGGCGATTCCACAGAAGAATCTACATGTCTTACTTGCCTTAGAAATTAAAAATCTGGTCCAGGTTGAGTAGACATTCCAACATGGCTCTGGTCACAGCTGAAAACAGCAGCCCGGCTCAGTGGACTAGGTCTCCAGCTTGCAATACCCCTTATCATGCGAGCCTCCCAATTTACAGCAGTGGCCTGGTCCTTGCTTAGCCCTTAATTAGAATACTGCTGCTCCCCAAGGCTTTGTCTTCCTGAACCACAAAGGAGATGTGAGCCAGGAGAGAGATGGGGGAGAGAGTTGAGAACATAGCTCTGAGCTTGAAGGAAGGGAACCTGGGTCCAGATCAAGACTAGCCATTTCCTGAGAGGCCTAGCGTGGCCCTGAGCTCTCTCACTATTATTAGGAAGGGGGAATCATTATCCCCAGAACTTCTGCCCCTTTCCAGCAGTTCTGACAGTCTAGAATTCCAAGTGAGGTGTCATCTGGAAAGGGTCCTCGGGGGCAGCTGCAGACTCTCTCCTTATCACCATTTTACCATTTAACCGTGTTCTGTGCCTTCTAACCGTGTTCTGTGCCTTCCTCTCTACCTTCGCTCCCTCCATGGCTGCCTTCAAATTCTCCGCTTTTAAAGTCGCTGGGACGTTATCTCCTTACTCCCAGGTAATTCACCTGACATACAATGTGTTTTTAAACTATATGAAAAGTGGTGTTTCTTTATGATGACCAAGAAGGGCTCCCTGGTCACCCCTCCCCTACACCACAGGGGCCTGACCTCCCCACCCAAAATGTTTCCCCCAACCAAGGAATGACATGAAGGATGGGAGTGGCTGGGGAAAAAAATCCCACGTGCCTGTCAGACTCCTTTGTGTCCCCGGAATCCCTAGTGAGACTCCAGAAACTGCGCATGGATTCTAGCCAAGGGCTGGGAATGGTGCATGAAGGCCTGGGAACTCTCTCCCACCCTCCTCAGGTTGTATGACTCAAGCCTGAGTTCCTAGAATTCTGGATTCCATAGCATGCCCCAGCTGCCTACTAAAAGACTTGCACACCACAGGCCTTCCTCACAGTCCCACCTCCTCCCCCAGGACATCTATGAGAACCTGGACCTCCGGCAGAGACGGGCCTCCAGCCCGGGATACATCGATTCCCCCACCTACAGTCGGCAAGGCATGTCTCCCACCTTCTCCCGCTCACCTCATCACTACTACCGTTCAGGTAAGGCAAAGGAAGCCCCCAAAGAGTCAGGACCATGTGGTCACTTCGTGTCCCTGAGCTGCAGGGACAATAGACACTTTCCACAGCAGCATGGCTTTCTGGGAGCCTATGGCCACTCTGATGACCTGGCGGGCCTGACTGAGTCCCTAAGACGGGTGTGTGACGCTGAGAAGCAGCAGGGATGTGGGGAGGGGACCACCAGGAGAGGGAATGTCAGGCAGTCCAGTGACCCTGGTTAGGGGCAGACTCCTCTAACTCACCCTTCAGCCTCTACACCCACAGCAAGAAACACATAGCATCCGGGTTGGGGGGGGGGGGGCTGGTCTTCACCTGAGGGCCCAGGGCCCACTCAACCAGTTCAAGTATACACAGTCACCCTGAGGTAAGGGGAGTCACAAGTGTTGGAATGGAGAAAAGGGGAAACCGAGGGAGGAGCCTAAGCGGGGCGGGGTGGGAGGAGAAGCAGGTAAAGCTATCTTCTTGGCCGACTCAGACTTGGGGGTCAAATGAGGTCAAGCTTGTTTCTGCCGACATGGTGCATGAACGCACACAAGCTGCTTCCACTCCGGAGCTGAGCACGCTGGGACATCCACCCCACCTCTGCTGCCGTGGCCTCACTGCTTCCTCCGGTGCTACCTTGTTTTTAATGCCTGTTTTCTCGACGCTTCTGTTCTTTCTGGGGACCACTGCCTGCATGCTCCAGGGCCTGAGAGTGGCCGGAGTTCTCCATACCATAGCCAGTTAGATGTGAGGTCCTCCACTCCAACCTCTTACCAGGCTCCCAAGCACTTTCACATCCCAGGTAGGCACTGCCAGCTGGCTGTTCCCAGCATGCCTGCATGCTTGTTCCACGGGGCGGGTGCCAGATGCCTGAAATGCTTGATGCTGCACAAGCACTGAGGAGAAGTCCGTTCCTGGGGGGGTGGGGCCCTTCCCTAACCAGTCATCCATGCTAACTCACCTTCCAGCCCCAACATGCCTATGGGCTTTGGTCTATTCTCCATGTAACCAACCTTGATCAGGACCACAAGGAGGGGCAAGGGAAGAGAAGGCTCAGAGAGCTCACATGAAATGCCCAAGAGTTGGCCTTTTACATTGCTGATTAAAGGCATTAATTACATTACATTGCAGAGTAAAGGCAAAATGGCGAAGGGTGTTTGCCTCAGGGTTCTTTAACTTGAACCGTGATCCCATTGCCTGTAAGCTGGTGGTCTGGGGCCCATCCTCGGCTTCTCTGGGCAGCCAGGTAGTATTCTGGACCCTGAGGTTGCAATTGAGCTCACTCAAGCCTGGATCTCACCTTCAGAGTGAGGACAGTACTTAAATGTATTGAGAGAACCAGCTGACCAGTTAGCTCAGCTGTTAGTATGGATAGAGATGGTTGCATGAATTAAAAAAAAAAGTTAAAAGGTGATTGAAGGTGATAATAACTCTCTACTGATATACTTTATATTATAATAGATAATATAAACAGGAAAAAAAAAACACCCAGAGCATTGTGCAAGAGTTACCAGAGGAGGGGAGGTTGTGCTAGGTGAGGTGGGGAGACTTTTTGGAGGAAGTGCCTTTAAAGTTAGTGATGTGACAATCCTGGGCGAAACAGCGGAAATAAAGTCGGAGTACCTAGAGGAGGTGAGAGGAAGCCAGCAGCCTGCCTCGTAGGTGTGGCCTCCTGGGAAATCCCACCATGAATGTTTTAGTTTGCTTTCTGTTCCGGTGATAAAGACCATGACCAAAAGCAACTAAGAGGAGAAAAGGGTTTATTTACAGGTTATGGTCAATCATGGAGGAACTCAAGGCAGGAACTCAAGGCAGAAACCTAGAGGCAGGAACGGAAGCAGAGCCCATGGAGGACTGCCGCTCACTAGCCTGCTCTAAAAGCTCATCCAGCTTACTTTTTTATACTACACAATAGCATTTGCCCAGGGCTGGCACTGCCTACAATGGTCTGGGTCCCCCAACATCAATCATTAATTAATTAAAGGCCCCCTACAGACTTGCCTGCAGGCGAGTCCGATGGAGATAATGTCTCAACCGGACTTCCCTCTTCCCAGGTGATACTGCCTTGTGTCAAGTTGACAAAACCTAACAAGCACACTGAGTTACAGTGGAGCCAGATCTAGATCCCATCTTCCAGCTTTTCAACCCCCACCCACTCACCCTCAAGAGCTGATCCTGCTGTTTGACCCACACTATCCCAATAGCTTTTGAGAGGCCCAGTGTGTCTGGTTCTGCAAGGTAGACAAGGCCAAAACTCTGCAGCTTCCTGAGGACTTCTGCATGGAGTGAGGTGGAGCCACCAGGGGGGGAAGCAGTGCTCACTTCCTGCACCAAGCCCTGCTTAGCATTCTCCCACCTCTTGCATGCCCATCATTTAGCCCACCTCCCTTTCCACAGTACCATTTGTATGCATCTGCCCTCTCCGCTGCTCTACCTGGAACCTATCGGGTGAGAGTAAAGTTCAACTTTGGAATAGGAAGCCGGCCTGGGGGAAGGTAGTGACCCCTTGGAAAAAGTTGCTGACTGGCTCTCTCTTCTCAGATCAACTGACCAAGTGCTGTCTCCTCCCCTGTCTCTCCCCTCTCTCTCTCTTCTCCCCACTGTTCCTTCCTGGTCTCTGGCAGCTGGAGAAAGTAACATCTACCGAAAACCCCCGATCTACAAACGGCATGGTATGGTCAGAGGCAGACAGAGCTTGGCCAAACACAGAGGGGGAGTATGACCAATGCAGATGGCTCTGCACGGGTTCCCAGGAATGAGACGATGCAAGACCATGGCATAGTCCTTCTTGCTACCCCCCAATCAATCGGGGTGACTTTGGGTGTCCATGTCATTTCAAAAGAGCAAGAAATTATTCATGCCCCCTAAATCCTTTCTTGACACCTCCCAAACCTACCTTGCCTGCTCTTGACTGCTCTAAATTCTGTGATCAGAGCAATCCTGAAAAAATGCCTGAGCCCTTATGAGAGCTGAACTCAAAATGCTGATAATTCCAATTGTTCATTAGAATTGTGTGAGATGCATAGAGTCCTATACTGAATCCGAGGCCTCTGCTTTAAGCTTTGCTGAGTGTAGATGGAAGCTCATAGATGAGAAAGGAACAGGAAATCACTTCCTCTTTTCATATTTTGTTTCCCTAATGCTGGAGATCAAACCTGGGGCCTTGTGCATGCTAGACAAGCACCCTACCGCTCAGCTACCTCCCTGGCCCCTCATTAATTCATTTCTTTGATGTTTTTTAAAAAAGGGTCTGTGGAACATCTGTTCCTTGGAAACTCATTTTAAAAGGGCAGACTCATTGGCTTCCTTCATGACCCAGACTCCTTAAAATTAGAGTCACTGAATGCACAGCTCAGGAGTCTTCTCTTAGAAGTCTTAGAAGACTTAACGCATGATTCTGCCTGTACCCCAGTACCAACGTCGTCCATGCTGGGACCTCCTGCTCCTCACTACAAAGCACTCATTAAACCTCAGGTGAATGAGCACATCTTGCCCTTTGAGGAGGTAGACAGCAGCTGCTACCACAGCTGCTGGCGTTTGCTCACTGGTCTGGTTAGGTAACAGAGAGAAGCACAGGCTTGGATTCCAGCTTGGCGATGGTAGGAGCGATCCTGTACAGTGGACCCAGCTAATGAGATGGTGGAAGGGGCGGGGCCCACAGTGGCTCTGGGCACCAAAGACCCTGAATATTATTTTACAGTGGGGAGTGAGACAAAGTCTTGCTAAGAGGCTTGCCTTAAACTCACTGTGTGACCCCAGGTTGGCCTCCAACCCCTGGGTGTTCTCTCGACTGATGGGATTGCAGATAGGCACCACCATGTTCTGACTGAGATCCTGCTTTGGAACAGACATCTTCAGTTTTCAGAGCTGGTGGGGCAGAGACCCCACAGTGAGTTGTAAGCCTGTGGCTAGAAATGGAAGTGCTGACCCTCCCAAAGTTAGTTAGCCTTGGCATGCAGAAAAGGCCCCCCGAGACCCATGTTTCTTAGAACCCTTTAGGTTTTCCGAGAGGGTTCCAGAAGATACCACCAAAGCTGGTTCAGGAGTCCAGGATGAAGGTGGCTGCACCATTAAGAAATGTCAAAACAGTCAGGCAGTGGTGGCGCACACCTTTAATCCCAGCACTTGGGAGGCAGAGCCAAGCAGATCTCTGTGAGTTTGAGTTCAAGGCCAGCCTGGTCTACAGAGCAAGATCTGGGGCAGGCACCAAAACTACACAGAGAAACCCTGTCTCAAAAACTAAGAGAGAGAAAGAGAGAGAGAGAGAGAGAGAGAGAGAGAGAGAGAGAGAGAGAGAGAGAAAGAAAAAAAGAAAGAAAGAACGAAAAGTCAAAATGCCATCAACCAAAGGACTCAAAGGAGCAGATGCAGCAACAAGAGAGGAATGCCCAGTCCTGGGCTGAATGAAAGCCCGTTGATGCCAGGACCCTCTGCTCTGGTCCTTGGAACATAGATAGATCTTGTCCCTGCAGCCTCCCTGTAGTTCTCCCTCAAAAGCAGTTGGAGAGCCATGTTGGGTTCCCCAGCCCAGCTCTCTGTCCTGCCAGCCTGTCACCAGTCTATCCCACGGTCAAGGCACTGCCCTATAAACATTGTGTCTGGAGTGAGTATTTTGGTCACCTCTGTTACAGGATTACCTCAGAGGGAAGCGTGATGCCAGGCAGAACCTGGTCTACCCCACAATCCTGGTACTTAGAGAGAAGAAACTGAGGCAGAGGCGGGTAGGATTTACCCAGGATTGTGCTCAAATGAAGTGGCAGAGCTGGAAACGGACCCACTACTTTCCTCATTCCCTGTCCAGGGCCCCTTCCTTCAAGACATGCAGCCTCCTCAAACAGGACATGAAGACAGCTGACCTAACTCAACAAGTTTCTTGGCCCTGCCTAGCAATTCCTTCCTTAATGTAGTTCAAAGCCATGATAAAACAGGCTTCAAAGATGTCAGGAAGGAAAGGACCAAGCTCACCCAGAAACTTTGAGTTTCACTCTAAGGATATGGTTTTAAGCTGTACCATGAGAGTCCATGGACTGCGCTAAAAGAATCCCTAGTCTAGTCAATTCTGGTTTAAAAAAAAAAAAAAAAAAAAAAAAAAACTGGCTAGGTAGTCTTAATTAAGCCCTTCCCTTATCTGGCCTCAAATGTAAAATGAGGGGCTAGCCAGGGCTTTTCCAGCTCTGGTCTTCATGTCCCATGCTGTCTTACCAGAGACCTCTAACCTTAGGTTCCCTTGCCTCCTGGGGTAGAGCTTGACAGAGACGTAGAATGTAGGCTCCGAGCTGCGACACTCTGCCTTCTTGAAGTGCTGTCCTTGGGTCCTTTGCAGGTGATTTGTCCACGGCAACCAAGAGCAAAACAAGTGAAGACATCAGCCAGGCCTCCAAGTATAGTCCAGCCTACTCACCAGACCCCTACTATGCCTCGGAGTCCGAGTACTGGACCTACCACGGGTCCCCCAAAGGTAGTGTTATCATAGACAAGGCCAGAGCCCTACCATCTGTATCGGGGACAGTCACCCACTCTTCCACAGTCATTTTGCTGGGAGGGGATGTAAGTGATTCTTACTCCTTCTGCACCAGGTGTTAGTGCCAGCCCCAGACCCTAGGGTACACTGGGCAGCAAAGCACCAGGTTCCTGCTCTGGGAAGGAGACCTAGTGTTTAAAGAAGGAAGATATAAATCTACTAGATGCCGTGACTCCCCATCACACCCCAAGCTGTTCCTCTCTGTTGTCCAGAGGAGTTCCCATCAATATCCACTTTGATTCAACATTTGGCTTTACTAATCGAATCTCCTTTCTGAATAAAGTTTACCGAAATGCAGGGGTGACTTCATTACCTAAGAAGCCTCCATTTAGAGAAAAAGTATGACACAGATCAACCGTAACCAGAATAAGAGGGGGATCAGCAGCGGCAAGAGCAGTAGTGAGGATGGATGCCCACATGAAACTGGAGAATGGAGGGAGGGAGGAGCCGAGGGGCTGAGCAGAAAGTACGCACTAATCTTGCCTGTCCTTTGACAGTGCCCCGAGCTAGAAGGTTCTCATCTGGAGGAGAGGAAGAGGATTTTGACCGCAGCATGCACAAGGTGAGCAGGCTACATCATTGAACAAAATACTTAGACTTTTTTTTTTCATTTGTAAGTGACAGAAACCAAATTCAAACTCATCTCAGAAGAAATGCATCATTGTACCTACCTGAAAAATCAGATAGTAAGATTGGTTATGACCACATTCCAACTGCTCGAAATGAAAGTACTCTTAAAAAGTCTCCCTTGGTTTGTGGTGTTTGCCTCTGCATTGGCTTTATAGACAAACTGGTTTTTTTAATGTGTTTAGGAAGCAGATACCAGCATCCTTCCTTGCTAGTGAGACTACAAAGTGGCCCAGGCACTGTAAGAAAACAGATGAACAAGCTCCTCAAAACGTGAAATACAAAATTACCCTAGGACCCACGCAGCAATTCCATTTCTAGACATACAGATATGAAGACAAACATCCAGGCAACTAATGCCTCCATAGCAATGCTTAGCACAGTAGCCAAAGGTGAGACCACCCGGATGTCCATCCGTTCACAGATGGAGGAACACGATGTGGCATGTCCGTACTATCCGGTATGAGTTAGACATTAAAAGGAAAGGGGGGGACTGGAGAGAAGGCTCAGCTGGCAATGTTTACCATGCAAGCAAGAGGACCTGAGTTCAGATCCAGCACCTATGTGAAAGTCGTGCCTAGAAGTGCACATCTGTAACCCAGAGATGGTAAGAGAGGCAACAGAAACAGACAGGGCTCCGGAGTGCTCTAGCCTTCCAGTCCAGCCGAATCAGCAAATTTCAGAGACAGACCCTGTCTCAAGAAAGAAAAGTAAGGCCGGGCGTGGTGGCACACGCCTTTAATCCCAGCACTCGGGAGGCGGATCTCTGTGAGTTCCAGGCCAGCCTGGTCTACAAAGTGAGTTCCAGGACAGCTAGGGGAGCTGTTACACAGAGAAACACTGTCTCAAAAAACCAAAAACCAAGAAAGAAATACAAGTAAATAAAGTAGAGACTGACTGAGGAAGAAACTCAGTGTTGATTTCTGACCTCTACACACACACACACACAGGCCCCCGTGTGCACACGTACACAAACATGTGTACACATACACAAAAAGAGATGCAAAACTGATAAACACCTCCATACGAGTTAGCCTTGAAATGATAAAAGAAGTAAGGCATAAAAGCCCACGTAAGTCTGTTTGAACCATATGGAGGTGGGTTTTACACAGCATTGTAAATTTGCTAAATATCACGACATTGTTTACAATGGGTTAAAACAACTACAGTTAGAAAACAATGTGTTTTAAAAAATTGTATCTGTGCTGTTTTTTTTTTTATATATGATTACTCCTTAAACAATACAGCGTAAGAACTTCCACATGGTGCTTCCACTGTGCTAGTAAGTACTTGAGAGGTGACACAACATAGGAAGAAAGCATAGGCTGTATGCAAAGCCACACCACTTTCTATGTATGAGGATTTTCATAGCCCTGGAGTCAGGGAGAGTTCCTAAAACACACGCCCTGTGGCTGCTGAGCGATGACTAGGCTTCAGAACAGTTCATTTGTAGATTACAGTTTTCATTTCAAGTAAAATGGGGAGGTGGCTGCACATCATTGAACCAGTGACTGTGGGCAGTGTGGTCACTAGTTTAGACCTGCTTGGGGCACCCACCTCCAGAGCCTCACCCAGACCTCGGGATGGCTCAGAGGACAGAGATGAACTCACAGAGGAAAATCTGACAACCACAAGGAGGGAGAGTCCTGGCAGTGTCCGCAGAGGCTCCCATCAGGCCCAGGGGCTCAGTCGTTCCTGATCTTGCCCCGTTGCCCGCCCTCCACCTAACTTCATGCTCCTCCCCACCCCCAGCTCCAGAGTGGGATTGGCCGGCTGATTCTGAAGGAAGAGATGAAGGCACGGTCTAGCTCCTATGCGGACCCTTGGACCCCTCCACGGAGCTCCACCAGCAGCCGAGAGGCCCTGCACACCACTGGCTATGAGATGTCCCTCAATGGCTGTAAGCACTGCTCTGTCCTGGCGGCTCTTAGCAGCCTGCTTTGGGTCAGGCCCCCTGTGAGGCACCTCTTCTTCTTCCTCCCAGCAGGAGGAGCCTCACATCTTAGATAGGAAACTGAGGCACAGCAACCCAAGATCACTGAATTCATAGGAATGGATCTCCCTCTCCCTAGAATTGTGTTGGAACATAGCCAGCCCCCAGATACCATCTTTTGAGCTAATGAAGGGATCAGGAGAGGCTGGCTGGCCAGGAAGGTAGCCCCAGGCTCTCTCACCTTCCTGACTCCTTTATCATCCTCCTAGGCCTCTCCTGGGTGTGGAACACAGACTGGGCAGAGGGCTAGACAGGGCACCAAACGAAACCATGCTCTACTGAGTGATCACACCACACCTCTTGGGGCTATCTAAAGCCATGGTCTCTAATTAAGTTCACTGTGTATATAATATGACATCTGAATGGCTTACACATTCAGGGTCTCTTTTCTGGGGAGCTGAGCCTCCCAATCACTTAGAAGTAAAGCAGCAAAGGCTTTGTCAAGTGCCTCAACTTGAGACTTTCTCACAGAGCTCCTTCCTGTTCCTGGAGAGGAGCACCCGCTCCATCTGTCTCCTTCCTTTCTCACCTCTGTGGAGTTCAGGCCTGCTAGGAAGCCCTACCTCAAGACGCTGTTTGCTGGGCAACAGAAGGCATTGTTCGTTACAGGCCTGCGCTCCGGATCTTTGCAAATGTCGCTACTGGTCCTTACAATCCACACAGTGTAGGGAACACTCACTTCACACATGCTACCAGTAACATTAAGCCACTTGCCCAGAAAACCAGTAAGTGACTAAGCCAGGGTCAGACATGAGTTGGAGGGAACCTAAGGCCATGAGCTTGATTTTGGTGAGACCAAAGATGGCATGGGATGGTGATAAAGCCAGTTATATGGAAAGTTATGTATGGGTTAAGGACTGTGCTAAATATCTTAAGATTTAGTGTGTGTGTGTGTGTGTGTACACACGCATGTGCACTTGAGTGCAGGTGCTCATGGAGACCAGAGGCATTGCAGTTACTTGTGAGGCCCCTGATGTGGGTGCTGGGAACTGAACTTGGGTCCTCTACAATAGCAGTACATGCTCTTAACCACTGAGCATCTCTCCTGCCACTGTGTTCAGTATCTTACCATCTCGTGTCATGTTGTCTTAGGGTTACCATTGCTGTGATGAAACCCCATGACCACAAGCAAGTTGGGGAGGAAAGGGTTTATTAGGATTCCACATCATAGTCCATCACTGAAGGAAGTCAGGACAGGAACTCACGCAAGGAAGAAACCTGAAGGCAGAAGTCGATGCAGAGGTCATGGAAGGGTGCTGCTTACTGGCTTGCTCCTCATGGCTTTCTCACCCTGCTTTCTTATAGACCCAGGACCACCAGCCCAGGGGTGCATTACCCACAATGAGCTGGACCCTTCCTCATCAATCACTAATAAGAAAACATCCTCCAAGCTCGCCTACAGACATTCTTATGGAGGCATTTTTTCCACTGAGGCTCTCTTCCTTTCAGATGACTCTAGCTAGCCGGGCGGTGGTGGCGCACGCCTTTAATCCCAGCACTCGGAAGGCAGAGCCAGGCGAATCTCTGTGAGTTTGAGGCAGCTGGGTACAGTGAGTCCAGGAAGGCGCAAGCTGCACAGAGAAACCCTGTCTCGAAAAACAAAAAAACAAAAAACAAAAAAAAACAGATGACTCTAGCTTGTGTCAAGTTGATATAAAACTAGCCAGCACATATGTATTCTTCACAGTATTCCTACAAAGGACACACTGTCACTCCATCTTGCAAACAAGAAACTGAAGGGTGACGGCGTAAATTGTCTGACGCTAGCTAGAATCTATGAAGGGGAGAGAACCTATATGAACTGATGAGACTTTTCTGTCTAACCACTTGGGGCACTGTTTTCCATCTCTGGCTCTGCAAGGCACCAAGACTGCTTCAAATTCACGTGTTGACTAGGGGTGTAACTGAGTGGAAAAGAATGTGCCTAGCGTGCATGAGGCCCTGGCCCCCATCACCAGCACAATACACAAAAACACATATAAAAAGTCATACATATTTACATGCATGCACACATACGTACTACGTAGTCCAGCTACATCTATGCAACAGATATCTCAAAGAGCATGTGTTCCCTGCCAGGTACTAAGAATTGGGGCGGCAGTTGGGGGTTGGGGATCAGAAGGATGGTATTTAGATTCGACAATAGCAAACTGACTATTTAGAAATGAGTGCTGATTGAGCCCCCCCCCCCCCGCCACCAGCCAGAGCCTTTGAATATGAAGCCGGGTTTCTTTGTAAGCAATGAATATCTCCATATGCCAGTCTATACCCATGAGCACTGACATGGACTTTTCTTTCTCACAGCCCCTCGTTCGCACTACCTGGCTGACAGCGGTATGTTCTGCCTGCCCCACCATACGCCCCTGTGTCTTGTTAAGGACAGAGCTGTGGCAATACAGCTCCCCACAGCTCTATGGACAGCGTCCTAGCACAAATTAGTCCACCCATCGTCATTGTCAGACTCTGGGTCTCTACTTGCGGTTCCCCCAAAGAGAAGGAAAGGGCACGTCGCTTGTACCCACCTGGGAGCCTGTCTTTCTGGTTCTGAGCTTATCTCCAATTCCAAGGCCCGTGGCTAAAACACAGGCCTCTATCCTAAGAAGATAGATGTGCACAAGTCAAGGCCAGAGTGTATAAACAGGTGCTTCTGTTGGCCTAGAATTCTGCTGGAGAGGGGTTCCCCAAGACCGTCTGGAAAACTCCCAGAGAACTTGGTATCCCCTAGACCCCAGCACACTAGGTTAAGGGTAATATTAGTCAGATGTCCCCAGGGAGAGTGGCCTTGGCTCAGGGATCCTGACATTTCTTCTGGCTCCTTTTCAGATCCCCTCATCTCCAAATCTGCCTCACTGCCTGCTTACAGGAGAAATGGGCTGCACCGGGTAAGGGGGCTGTGCTGGGAGCCTCTGCCCCAGGTGCTAACATGCTAACCCTAGTAACGACCTGGGGGAGGGGCCTTGGGGTTGGAGGTGGGGTTGCTGAAAGTGGCGGTAACTTCCCCCCTCCCCTTTGGCCACCCAGTAGTCAAAGAGGCCCCATGGAGAGGCTGGTGAAGAACTCTGTACCACACACTGGCTTTACCAGCACCAACTAGCTTCACACCCGGGCCAGGTAGTCACTAATGTGAAACTCATCTTGTGGATGGAGCAATAAAGGCAAAAAGAAGGGAGGTACATACTTAAGTTCTCTCACCCCGTGAGAGGTGGAGCCAGGATTCAAGCTTTCTAGGCTCTTGGGCTGCTTATGAAACATCCATGTAAACAGTGAGCTCGTTCCGTGGCTTGCTCAGTTGAACTGACCAAGTGGTGGGGGCAGGACCCTGAGACCGATATTGAGTTTTAGACACCTAAGAGTCGCTGTTCCAGGATCTGGGGACCCTACAGTGAAGGTAGTCACTTTCCCCATGAGGCTCACAGAAGATGAACACTAAGTAAGAAAATGTAACAGCCAGATGGCCAGAAGTGCTAAGATGAAAAACAGCCAAGGGGGTAGAAAGACGAGGCGGCAGGAATAAATTTAAACAAAGGGCTATTCCACTGAATAAGTGGATCTGTACTGGTTGCCCACTGCATGCTGGGACTAAAATGCAGGAAGAGCACAGTGAGCTACATTTCCCTAAGATGAGACCGAGACTACTGAAAGAGCCCCCTGCCTCGGGCCTGGTCCACATTCTGGAGGTAGGCAAGTGCTTCTGGGAAGGAGCAGTGAGCTTCTCAGGCTAGCCCAGCTCTATGTTCTTTACAGACACCCAGCGCAGACCTCTTCCACTATGACAGCATGAACGCGGTCAACTGGGGCATGCGAGGTGAGCACTCCCCGTGGACCTGCAGGGGCCAGGCCCTCCCGAGACTTCCCAGAGACTCCGGATGGAGTGCTCATCACTGTTGCTTGACCTGCAACCCACTGCTACCGGTTCTGTCCCCAGGGTGGGCTCTGTCTAAACCCCGAGTTCCCTCTCCCTCATGCTTCCACTCTCTTCTTTTCCTACTCTTCCTTCATCCTCTCTAGTCCCCGACCTTGGGTGCGTTCCAGGCCATCTGTCCCAACCAGGCTCTCAGAGCATCTGAAAGTGCTGATTTCCCTGTAGTGCTGGGCTAACACTTCCAGTCAGACATGGTAGAGGGAAGCAATCGGAGCCAACTGCACATTGTTCCCAGAAAATTCTCCATGAGATTCATGCTCTCTGCCAGGAAAGCTCTCATGCCAGGCTCCACTGGCTGCTTGGAGTGGGCCCTGGCTTATGTGACCATAACACAGCCTCCATGATCTCCATCTCCTCGATGATGGAGATCATGTCTCCCCACCATGTCCACCCCATCCCCGGGGTTCCGTTGTCTCAGATTCCTCTTCCTCCTATTGCTCATAGTTCAAAGGCTACTTTCCTCATAAAGCCATCTCAAGAACAGCCAACCCCCACCTCCAGCCACCTACCATGCTCACACCAGCCTGGATGCTCCTCCATGGTGAACTCAGGAAGAGAGTTCTCATAGCTTAGAGCAGTCACTGCAAGGAGACCAGATCCATAGGCCACTGAGACAGAAGCCAGTGTCGTGATGATACAGCCCAGAGGTGGGTTCTGGTTGGGACATGTCTCTTTTCTCTTTGCAGAATACAAGGTAAAGAACACATAGACCCTGGGGTCTCCAGGATTCTGGGAACCACTACCTTGGGAGGCATCAAGAGGATGGCAGCCACCATCTATGCGGGGAAGAAGCATAGATGAACCACCTTTCAGGACTTCCATTGCCTCACCTTGGCCCATTGTCCTTGATTCTCCCCAAGTCTTCTCTAACCCTTTTCCTGTCCCTAAAGACTCTAGGACACCACAGGGGCCAACCGGGTAGCTGAACAGTCACCAACTACTAGACACATCCAGAAGGCCTTGGGCCCACATGAATGTCGAGTGCCACCCCCAAGCTTATCTTTAGCAATGTTAGGACACTCTGGGGACCATGCCAACCCAAGGAGGACAGACCCAGCCCTTCCTCCTGACTAAATGTCCAGCCCTAGTGGGTAGAAGAAGGAGCCCAGGCTCAAACTGCAGCTGGCAAAGACAAACTCACCCCACCCCCTCACCCAAGCTAGACATGCCCTCCCCCCTTTCTCCTTAGATCTACCCGTATGAGCTGCTACTGGTAACAACAAGAGGAAGAAACCGACTGCCAAAGGATGTGGACCGACTCGCTTAGAGGTATGTACAAGCATGTCCAAACTGGCTGACATTGCAGTGTGACCTTGTCATCTATAAAGTTCACACGCAAGAATTTCTTAAAAAAATTAAGAAAATTCTCCTAGCGTTTTAAGTAAGTTTACAGTTTTGTGTTAGGCTGCAATCAGAGCCATTTCGGGGCACAGGTTGAACATGCCTGCTGGCAATGGACCGCCCTAAGGAAGATCTGAAGCTTGGTGCGGGAGCAGAGACTTGAGCAACTGCTGTGCCATTTTGGGCTGCCCCCTCTTCAACTTAGTCCGTCCTGTGGTGCACAGCTGCCCCTGTCCCTCACCAGGGGCTGATGTTCTTGTCTGCAGAACAACAACTAGCTTTGGTCACTGCATACTCAGGGCTGTACTAAAGCCAGGGCTTGTGGTGGGTATGAGGAACGGGACAAGCTGCACTGCTTAGAGAACAGAAGTGTGAAGAAGTCCCAAGTTACACATCTGCATTCAGCTTCTGCCGTCACCAGGTGCCAACCCAGCTGAAGCTGTTTGAGTATGTGAGGCTAATGCTTCCCCCAAGCCTCCGAGAGAAGTAAATGAGGATATGCATCAAGCCCTGAGCAGAGCTTGGCAATGAGTCAAGGGTTAAGTGCTAGCTAGACATTAGGATACTGCTGTTCAAAGAATGTCACTAAGTCCTGCTTGGTTGACATCGGCTTGCAGGAAGAGGTAGGTAAGGTTTGGATGGAGAGGGAGGGAAGCGTCATGAGCAGTGGAAACAGTATAAATAGAAGTCCAGAGGGGCCCTGGGCATGGCACTGGGTAGTACAGATCACTTAGCATAGAGTGCCCATCTCAGGCTACCTCTGGCCTGGAACTTGAATTACCCAGTCCCCATGATGTGTCCTTCCTGCCTTTCCATGTCCTTTCCTAAATGCCCTGCCCATCCTGTGGCTGTCTCACGTCTTAGGGCCTTGCTCTAGAGATCACAGCACCCAAATCCTTCCCAAGGCCTCCCCTAGGATGGATCCCACGCCTGGTCCTCCAGCTTCCCCTGACCTTCATCAAGTGCAGTTCAACGCTCTCACTCTCGTGTATATCAATTCCTCTGCCCGACCCTGAGCCTCCTATGGGAAAGACTGTCTGTCCTGCACCACAGGACCTGGTTAGGAGAGATGTCAGAACACATCTGTGGCCTTGAATGCAGGCTTCCTAGCAAGGGGCTTTAGGGGGTCTGCGGGTGCTGAAAGGGACAGCTCCCAGCCATCTCAAGAGAGCCCACTTTAAGCATCTCCCTCCCCCAAGACGCAGGCCCCAGGAGCTCAAGTTTCCCAAGCATCAGAACCACCGGTGAGCTTTCATCACGCATGGTTCTCACCCCAGACCAGATAAATCGCACCCTGGGGAAGGAGCTCAGGTCCATCAATCCAGAGTGGGTTTTGAATCTCCCAGGAAGGTCTGAAATAGCCTCCGCACCAGCCCTAGACCCTGATGTGTGCTCAAGCAGCTCAGAGTACAGACATTTATTTATCCAACAAATACTTATCACAACTCTATTAAAGGGCTGGCAAGAGAGCTTAGCAGGTAGAAGTGCTGGCCCTGCAAGCCAGGAGACCTGAGTTCGATCCCTAGAAACCACGTAAAGGTGAAAGGAGAGAATGAGGTTTGCAATGTTGTCCCGCCCTCTACACATACTTTATGACATGTGCACACCCAGACACACATCATGTGCATGCACACAAAAGAATAGCAAATTAAGTTTTTAATGTAAACGTCCACTATAGGGGCTAAATGCTGTTCTATGTATTTACATGTGTCTGTGAACAAAACAGAGACCCTGGTCTCTCAGAGCTTGCATTCTTATGTGAGAAAACAGACGCCAAAGGACACGAATGAGAAACCAATGTTACAGTGTGCTAGCAGGTGATGAGGAGAAGGGTTAAGAGCCACAGGAGGTCTGGCCATGGGACTTGGAGTTAGGAGAAGGAAGCTGTGGTTACAAATAGACCGATGAGAGCAGGACCTCCCTACTGTATGGCATCTGAACACGTTATCCATGCGTTCGTGGGCACTTTCTGGGCAGAGGGAACCGCCAGTACTGAGGCTTCCATACAGGAGTGCACCTCATGGTAGAAGATCTCAAGAGGTGAGTGTGGCTGGGACCACAGAACACAGATGAGGATGGGGTTATCTGTTGGACCGATTCTCAGAAACTCACGTCTGCATGCACTCTGTGCTCTGGTTCACTCTTTCCATACCAATGAGGTAGATACTAGAACCGGCCCTTTTTCTAAAAGGTGAAACTGAGGCTTAGGAGGATTGCCCATTTGCCCAAGGATATACATCTATGTCTACCTAACTCTAAAAGCTGTGCTAAAAGCCAGGCAGTGGTGGCGCACGCCTTTAATCCCAGCACTCGGGAGGCAGAGGCAGGCGGATCTCTGTGAGTTCAAGGCCAGCCTGGTCTACAAAGTGAGTTCCAGGAAAGGCACAAAGCTACACAGAGAAACCCTGTCTCAGGGAAAAAAAAAACTGTGCTAAAATATTAGCTTACAGTGGCAGTAAGCCAACAAACTTGCTAATTCATATATGGCTGTATTCATAATTCTCACTGGGTGTCCTTCAATACCCAACTAAAGATACTAAATGCTCGGAGAACCCACAAAGCTTGCAGCCAAAAGATAGGCCATATATTTTCTTTTTAAATAAACTTTACTCTAAAGAAAAAAACAAAAACAAAAAAATAAAGAAAATTTAAAAAAAAAACACAGAAATTGATCAGACCAAGTATATACATCTCAGTGAATGTCTATAAAGTTAGAACAGCCATTCTGAAACTGTAGAGCTCCATGCTTCTCTTTTTCTAACTTGATTTTAAATTTCATTTTGAAAATTCTCAGGCTTCCGGTAAAGCTGTATGAATAGTAAAATGAACACCCACCTATCCTTCACCTAAATCTATCAGCTCCTAATATTTTGCTATATTTTAAATGTCGTATACTTCTCAGTCTAAAGTCTTTTGACATGAACCTTCAAGATTGCTGAGACTAGAGAAGAAGGGAAAATAAAGGAGATTGGGGACCTGCCATGAAATGCAGAACAGTGTTTGATCACATGACAAACTCATTTCCGTACAAGCAAAGGAAAGGGCATTCCAGAGGGTAGAGAAATATAAGCAGTGATTTTTTTCATTCTTCTGATGAGAAGCCTGCTAGGTCATCTGTAAAAATATTAGTAAGTGACAATACACCCTGAATCCTTGGGTGTACCTCTTTTTCTCTCAAAGGGGAGTTGGGTAGCGTTAATCACGCGTACTTATGGACACAGATACATGGAGCATGAAAGGTGAGGTCAACCAGAGTTTACAAATAGTGCTGGGAGGAAGTCAACAGCCACCTGAGCTGGAGGTAAGGGAAGCCTCTCCGGCCAGAGTACCTCCAGAGGCCCCCCAGGAGAAGCTCCACCTGCACCTCCATCCACTCAACACATGCCACACAGCTTCCTTGGCCTGACCCTGGGCCAGGCGCAGGGAACCCAGAGGGAAGTGCAGTGGCTGCTGCACCCACTACAGCTCACCTCCTCACGCTGTCTGTGTTCCCTCCACATCATCCAGCGCCACCTGTCCCAGGAGGAGTTCTACCAAGTCTTTGGCATGACCATCTCAGAGTTCGAGAGACTCGCCCTCTGGAAGAGGAATGAACTGAAGAAGCAAGCCCGGCTGTTCTAGGCGGAGGCTCTATACATATAGATGCATTTATATAAAGATGTATGTAAATCTCTATCCTGACGCGCGTTATAACCCTCTTGTATAATGGGACACAACATACTGCCTGCTTTCCTGTGCTGTCAGGCAAACCCACATCATCGAGGTATTTTTATGCTCCTTTACTTCTCTTTTCTAAGTACTGTGGGATCTGGGAAGGGATTTGAAGGGACTCCATCCTTTTACTGGGGATCCTTTTTATACTGGAACATCTGTCCCACCTCGAGTCCCCAAGGTCCAACTAACTCTCCTTTAAAAAGGTGCCTGGAAGAGTCTCTGCTCCCTGCTTCAGGACCTTCCCCCAGTCCCCACCCAGGGCTGACGCTGGCCACGCAGTGTTCACATACTGTGGTCACAGATGGGCCCTCCGGTGGAAGGTCCACGGTGATCCACCCAAATCAGTGAGCGCCTTTGAGGCCTCGCGAAGAATTTTCTCCATACCTCCCAATAGGAGCTAAGTGCTCTGTGGAGTGACGCAGTTTGATCTGTGGGCCTCAAATCCATTCCTTACATTAGTACAGAGTGGATGGGCCCCGGCCTCTCCTCAGCACAGCACCCCTCCCCTTCTGCCCTGGGTCCTGACCACTCCCTCATGCAAATCTAGAATTCATGATAGGAAAAGGAAAAAGGCATTTCCCTTCCCTCCACCACCCCCACTGGCTCCTCTCCCTGCCCGCAGCCTTCCCAGCACACATACCCCGCCCTTCCCCGTTTCTAGGAGAGGCCATTGCTGCAGCCTGTACTCTTCAGCCTTATTACAATCTATGTGCCTGATGATCTACACACCACAGGGCTAACGTTCCCACCATAGCTCCAGCGAGCATCCAAGACAGACACACTCACCACCCTGTGCAGGGAGACTAGACCACACCCTAAAGAATAATCTTGGCCTACGCTACTGGTCCCCAGATGGCGATGCATCCATGTTGGACCGACCCCCACTCATCCCACCCCCGGGGCTGCTACCGCATTGATTGCATCTCACAGGGGACGCTTTCAGAAGCATAAGGTGTTGAGGGGATTCCAGAGTGAGGCATTGACCGACACTGCCCATGCTTTACCCTGGTCGGCCTCAGGGACTGGACTCCTCTCCTGCTTTCTGCAGCGGGTGAAGACAGAACTTTCTCTCACCTCCACTACAGTGCTGAGCTGTTGACTGGTGGCCGCTCTTCCCTCTTGGAGATGCCTACGTCACACTATTTGTGTGTGGGGGGGGCGGGGAGTCACGGAGGCAAGATGGAGAAGTTTGCTCAAAAGGCGTGGTGATGTGGGATGGCGAGTGTAGAACTGGCTTTGGCAAACCCTTCCTGAGCACCTGTCGAATGCTGAGCACTGAGTGGGGGAGGGGGAGGAGCACTGGGATGACTCAAAGAGGGCCCTAGTTTCAGGGGCACGCCTAGTCATAGGAGACCTGGTAAGACGCGTACCAGATATAACGGATGCAAGGCAGAAAGTGATGGACGGAGGCCTGAGAAAGGATGTGTGACGTTGCTGAAGGTGTATGCAGCCGGTGCAGACCGAGGTAGCTTCTGGAAGAGATCACATGCAAGCAAAATCAAGAAGGATCTGAGGAATCTGTGACTTGGAAGGGTGACAGGGTGGAGGACCTAGAAAGGAAGCCTAACATACTCTCATTTAAAATGTCACCTCCCTGCAACTTCTCTTTTTGGCCAATGTCTTTCAACTTTCCTGACCCATTACTGACCCATTAGAAACGTCCCCAGCCAGATGCCATCACTGAAACTGCCTCCTTGTCACCGGTTAACGACTTGGGAGATGGAAGGACTTTTGTTATTGTTGTTGTTGGATATTTTTGTTTCCCATAAAAGCACATCATTTCAACCCAAAACCATGTCTGCTTGTTTCTTGTGTGAGGGGAAGTAGCAAATACCATGCACAAAAGCAGCTAAAGGTCAGGACTGGGGTGCGGCTCAGTCACTAAGGCTGTTTAAGGCAAAAAAAAAAAAAAAAAAAAAAAAAAACCTTCATTCACTGGTTCTCCACCTTCCTAATGCTGCGGCCCTTTAATACAGTTCCTCATGCTGTGGTGACCCCCCAACCATAAAATTACTTCATTACTACTTCACAACTGTCATTTTGCTACTGTTATGAATTGTCATGTAAATAGCTGATACACACGCCCCGCTGAGACCCCCAGGTTGAGAACCACTGCCTTGGTTCAATCCAAAGACCTTACAGAACTAAATTCAGAAGTAGTGGTGCCCTTTTGCAGCCTCAGTCCTGGGAAGGTGGGGACAGATGGACACCTGCAGCTCCTGTGCTTGCCAGGCCAGTCTAACTGGCAAGCCCTAAGTCCTCATGAGAGACCCTGCCTCATAAAACAAGGTGGACAGCATCTGAAGAACAACACCCGAGGCTGTCTTCTGGCCTTTCACATGAACCGTGGGCACATACACACAAACATACAAGGTCAGCACTATCTGGCTTATTCTCTGCAGGATGCAGGGTACCTGGAGAGAGCAGAGAGCAGATAAGACTATGTAATCAAAATGTAACTCTGTAAGAAGACTAATGTAATCAAAATAAGACTCTGTAATCAAAGGTAGTGTTAAAGGGCTAGGACTGTAGTTCCGTGGTAGAACCCTTGCCTCTTGTGCTGAAGGCTCTGGGTTCAATCCCTGGCACAGAAGAAGTTAAAAATAAATAAATAAAAAAGCCAGGTGGAGGTGGCACACACCTTTAATCCCAGCACTTGGGAGGCAGAGGCAGGCAGATCTCTGTGAGTTTAAGGCCATCTTGGTCTACAAAGCAAGTTCCAGGAAAGGCGTAAAGCTACACAGAGAAACCCTGTCTCGAAAAACCAAAAAAAAAAAAAAAAAAGTAGTGTTAAACACCATCAATGGATATAAAAAAAAAATAAAAAATAAAAAAAACACCATCAGTGTACCAAGTTCTATGCCAAGGACTTACGCACTTCATCTCATTTAGGCCGCTTAGCAACCCGACAGGTAGCCGTTGTTAACACTCCCGTTCCACAAATGCAACAACTTTGAAGAAGATGCTTAATTACCACCAGCAAGGCCAGGAGTCCTTTCTGCCTGTCTAGCTGGAAAGACCAGAGTCCCATTCTCAGCAGATAAGTCCCTTTGCCTGCAAGTCCAAACTGCCTTATTAAAGGTGGATAGAATAGTAAGAGCAACCAGAAGCCTATCGTGCAAGGTTTCTGAACACAACAGCTCAGCGATGCCATCTAGGGTCAGGTTCTTTGTGCCCCTTCAACTCTATTGTCCTTTTCATATGCTGGCTTTTATCCTCTGCCAGTGTGCCCCCCCCCATATTTACAGGAGGCTGATGTGATTCCAGGCATCTCCTCACATAACCATCTTTAAAAGACGGGAAAGAAATTTCCCTCCACACGTCTAGCTGAACAAGGAAAACTTTCCCAGAGCCCCTGAGTCTGCTTCTGCTCAGGACTTGCCTGTTGGAACTCAGGAGTACATCCATGTGTTTACCACAGGGGAGGCCAGGACACTTTGGTTTGACATTTTTAGCCACCACAGTTTGGGGAAGGCCCTACTGAATATGAAGATGAAAAGGTAATAGCAATGACCTACAAGTGAGTGTTGGAGTTTTTGCCACACTGTGCCATTAAGAGATTCAATGTACACTGCCAAACGCCCTGAGACAGCCTGCAGTAATTTCATTTAACCAAGTGTTTCATAAACTAGTTTTGCATTAACTCTGCTTAAGAAACATAGGCCTAGGGGCCTGGAGAGATGGCTCAGAGGTTAAGAGCACTAGCTGCTCTTCCAGAGGTCCTAAGTTCAATTCTCAGCAACCACATGGTAGCTCACAACCATCTGTAATGAGATCTGGTGCCCTCTTCTGGCGTGCAGGCATACATGCAGGCAGAACATTGTGTATATAATAAATTTTTTTAAAGAAAGAAACATAGGCTTACTGCGCCTCATCTATTTTAAGCTGCCCACTTTGCTCACATTTTGACATCTCCGAAGATAAGATGCGGGGGTTAGGGAGATGTCTCAGTGGTAAAGAGCAGTTGCTGAGCAATCATGAGGACCAAACTTCAGGTCCCAGCCCTTGTGTTACACGCTGAACATCCCAAGCGCCTGCAACCCCAGCTCCGGGAGGAGCGAGAACAGGGACATCTCTGGAGCTTGCTGGCTTCCAGCCCAGCTGAGAGAACACAAGCTCTGATTCAGAGAGAGACCCTGACATGAAAGAACAGACAGAGAGCAATAGAAGGAGACACCTGGCATTCTCTTCTGGTTTCCACATGCATACAGAGGTGCACACACACACACACCAGTACACATGTGTGCATACACTCACACAGAAACATGTAAGTAAATGAATGAATGAATAATCTTGAAAATGAGGCTTGGATTAGCATCTTTCCTCACCTCTTATTCTATAATTTTTTTTAGCAAGAATAATTGTGGTCCAGTGAGATGGCCCAGAAGTTGAGGTGCTCATGACCTGAGTGCAATGCCTGGGTCACGTGGTGGAAAGAGAGACCTGACTTCCATAAGTTGTCCTCTGACCTCTGCATATGCTCTATGCACATATGTGCATGAGTGCACACATGCATGCTCACACACAAATACTCCCCCCCCCCCCCCGCCCGAGATAGAGTTTCTCTGTGTAACAGCCCTGACTGTCCTGGAACTCACTTTGTAGGCCAGGCTGGCCCCAAACTCACAGAGATCTGCCTCCCTAGTGGTAGGTTTAAAGGCATGCACCACCATGCAAGCCAAATACATATTTTTTTAAACAACAAAATTCTTTTTAAACGGGGAAAAAAAAGGAAGGAACAGACTCCTCCTTTTCTTCCCCTTCCCTTCTAGACAAGTGGCTCAAATGTGCAAAAAGATACCAAGAATGGCTTTGTTCCTGCCCGCATATGCACCCAACAAGTGCTTCCTTCATGAGCATCTGCAGCCAGATAAACAGTATGGAAGACGTGCCTCCTGCATGCAGGTCTAGATGAGAAGCAAGTTCTAAATAAGCAAACAGAGAGAGAGATGGAACAGGAAGACAGCTGCTACAGACACAACAGACAGGCTACCACCGAAAAAAGAACTCCCTTCCAATACCTAGCAAGAGATGAAATGGGTCAGCAGAGAAAGCAGAAGTTGGAACATTCTAGGCACAGGGAAACAGCGTGTGCCAAGGCACTGGGTGGACAAGAGCTTGTCTTACTGAGGATCTGGAAAGGAGGCTGGAATGGAACAAGTAAAGAAGAAAGTGAGATTAGAGGCAGCCTGCAGCCAGATTTTCCTTCACGGGCTTTTCTATGTGTGGGCTGCCAGCTCACAAATAACGACAAGGAGACCGCTTATTAATTACGAAAGCTCAGCCTGTAGCTTAGGCTGATTCCTAACTAATTCTTATAACTTCAATTAACCCATTTATATTAATCTACATTCTATCACATTGGCATTACCTCTCTTCCATCTTGCACCTCCTATTTCCCCTTCATGTCTCCTCCCACTTCCTCTCTCTGCCTAGAAGTCCCGCCTATACCTCCTGCCTAGCTATTGCCTGTTCCGCTCTTTATTAAACCGATCACAGCAATATATCTTCACACAGTGTACAAATATCCCACAGCAGTAGCCAGGTAGGCAGGTGGCCTCCCATTCCTCCACTTTGTGCAGATATCCTGGCTTTGCTCTCTGCTTACTAACAGAGAGTGTCATCTCCAATCAGGAGTGTTGATGAGAAATGTAGACTCATAGGCCCTGCCCTGGCCTGCCCTTCAGCATCTGTGTTATAACGAGTTCTCCCAAGAGATGCGCAGCAGGAAAGGTGAGACACTCTGCTCTAAGCCATCTGCCTTTTATGGACAGACTCAACCTTTTCTGTCTGACGTTCTGAGGTTTGTGGAGCAGGGTATTTTCCCATACATATAACCTCTTTGAATACTAGAGGGCATCATTACATTAACAAGCCAGAACACCATGTTAGAGGCCAGCAACATCACAGATTATAATCAAACATTGCAATAGCTGCGCTTTGTAGCTACAAACAGACCAACAAGGTCTTGAGTGTATTCATTGAGACAGGGAGCCTGATCAGCTGCACCTGGGACACTTGCCCTTAGCCGACTCCAAGACAGGGATACAAACACCTGCTATGGAAGATGTCAGTGGCCGCTGCTGGCCACTGAGGAGTTTCACGTGAGCTAGAAGTGCCGCTATTCAACACAGCTAGAAAAATTAATGGAAAGCAAAGCATTGCTAAATTTAATAGCAACTCGGGGGGGGGGGGGCTGGAAAGATGCCTCAGTGGTTAAGAGTATTTGCTGATCTTGCAAAGGACCTGGGTTCAGTTCTCAGCATCCACATGATAGCTCACAAGCAGCTATAATTCAAGTTCCAGGAAAGGCAATACCCTCTTCTGGCCTCCCTGGGCACCAGACACACGTATGGGGCAGAGACATACCTGCAGGCAAAATACTTATATACAAAATTTTTAATATCTTTTTAAAAATCAATAGCAATTGACATCACAGAACCATGCCCACTCCTGGGCATTAGTGCCCTGTGTGCAATGAGGATCTAAGTATTTCACAACACTAAAATTTTGACTACACAGTGACAAATACCCACTTACATATATCATTATGAGCTGCTGTCAAACCGCCGAGAAGCCCTGGAGTGGGGCTCTAAATGGGCAAAATGCACACACTCTGTGAGAATGCATAGCCTCTTACCAACACCTCCTGCCTCCATACCTGGGAGACACAGGCAAGAGACGCCAAAGGCCAGCAGGGGCAAGTGTGCACATAAGTAAAACTGAAATATGATGTGTCGTCTAAGTCTGTGACCGCTGGATTTCCTAGTTGAAATGAGCTATCCCACCTAAAGGCTACTCTCATCCCCACCACCATCTCCAGCAGGCTCAAATCATCGTTTCCCTAGGCTACGAGTGCCCCCTCTGGACCACTGCTGGAACTGCAGGGAGACGGACGTGATTCTCCCGTTCCCGGGGAAGCGCAGGCAGATTGGGGGACAAGCAGAGAGTGGAGACTATGAAAACAAGGAAGAGCCAGGAGAGGGAGGGAGTTCTCTGTCTGCACACCTAGATCTACACTCTTCTCTAGAGGCAACGTTCCCCTGCGTCCGAAGCAGTGATGACAAACACACTGAATTAGCGTTGGCAATGTAGTCTCGTGCGCTGTCCATGTGAGGGGTTAACCACAGCCTAGTGGTGCCTGTATCTGTCCCCGTGAAAGCTCATGGCAGGATGTGAGGACTCACTGGGGAAACAGAAAAAGCCACTGTGAAGGACTAGAAATCTGCCTTTTCAGCCCTGGTAAAGGACTTCTAGAGTCTTATGCAATCTACGGCTCCCAGGGCCACGCATGATTTGGAACACGTGAGTGTGCCTTCCTCCCACTCCCTAACACGCTGGGCCACCTGGTTCAGAACAAACTCCACGTGACACAAAGTTCGTCCTTCTGTCGAAATAGCATAGCCTTTTGTTTTGTTTTGTTGAGACAGGGTTTCTCTGCGTATCCCTGGCTGTCCTGGAACTTGCTCTGTAGCCCAGGCTGGCCTTGAACTCACAGAGATCCACCTGCCTCTGCCTCCCAAGTGCTGAAATTAAAGGCAGGTGCCACCATGACTGCCCAGCTTTGTTTTTGTTGTTGTTTTGTTTTGTTTTTTTAATGTCTATATAAAATGTCACTGCTCATCAGCCTCTGCAGCAGCAAGTTCTAGAAGCCTGGTAGTCCTCCCCTCCAGAAGCCCGGATGCTCCTGCAGGGAGAGGAACCTGGTGAAACCTGGCCGAATCTGTTCCATAGCCGGGGCTTTGACATAAGAAACTCCCTGCAGGGGGCAGCCTGGGCATATGTAGTCAAGATTTCCTTAGTAGTTCCATAAGCCTCTGGCAGTTTCCTCAAAGGAAACCCACACTGATGACATAATGTCAAGATTTCCAAGCAGAATAGACATGAGCTCTGTGCTCTGATCTCATTTGTCCCCCGGCTACTGGTGTGTGTGTGTGTGTGTGTGTGTTGTGTGTGTGTGTGTGTGTGTGTGTGTGTTTGAGACAGGGTTTCTCTGTGTAGTTTTGGTGCCTGTCCTGGATCTAGCAGATCAGGTGGCCTCAAACTCACAGAGATCCACCTGGCTCTGCCTCCCAAGTGCTGGGATTAAAGGCGTCCGCCGCCGCCGCCGCCGCCGCCGCCGCCGCCACCACCATCACCACCCAGCCCCGATTACTGTTTTATCCTCAGTTTGCAGATGAATATTTTGAGCCTTTGGTAAGTAATCCATCCAGTTTTTCACAGCTGTATGTGGCAAAATCCGGACTGAACTCGGGGCCAACTCACCTGATGTCCATACACTTAATCACTGAATAACTACCTCCCTGAATAGTTAAGAGGCATTTGAAGAATGCTCCTTACATGCCACACATGGCACCAGGCATTCAACATACATAGTCATGTTTAAACCTTCTTGCCACTCTGCGAAGAAGTCTCATTAGCTTGGATGAGGGAGCTAAAGTTCAGAAAGTTTGAAGGTCATGCCCTGGACTGCAAAGACTCATGTCTACCTCCTTCCAAAGGTTAGCTCTTCACCACTGTGTTCCACAGACTGAGCAGAGTAACAGGCCAGGGTCTGTGGCAAAGATGTCATGGAGTCTGGATCCCTGACCCCACTGCTCCCCATTCTGCCGCTAAGGCCCATGTAGTTTAACTCAAAGTCTCCACCTGCTCTTGGCCTCCATTTTCCCACCTGACAAAGTACAGGACCAGGTGGGCTGGTGTCTCAGTCTCCTCTCAGCTCCGGGATTTCCCTGGCTCCAGGTTCATTCGTTCCACACCTCGAAGCCTGGTATTTGCCTTGAGTCTCAGAATAAAATGGTCAACTTCTCAGAAAAGGTGGCTTGTGCTACAGCATTCTGTCCCAGGTGCACAGGAGTTCCAGGAGTCTCCATAGGGAAGGAGTCCACTGCCAGATGCAACCCATGGGCATGACTTAGCTGGTTCTTGATATTCTAAAACAGTGGTTTTCAACCTGTGGGTCACAACCCCTTTGGGTCGAACTACCCTTTCACAAGGGTCGCCCAAGACCATCGGAAAACATAGATATTTACATTACAATTCATAACAGTAGTAAGGTTACAACTATAAAGTAGCAACGAAAATAATCTTATGATGGGGAGGTCACCACAACGTGAGGGACTGTGTTAAAGAGATGCAGCATTGGGAAGGTTGAGACCACTATTCTAAAATAAGAGAAATTAATGATCAACACTTTTTTAAGACAGGGTCCCTGTGTATCCCAGGCTGGTTTCAAACTTGCTATATAGTCAAGAATGACCATGAAATACTGATCCTTCCAGCTCCACCTCCTTAGTGCTGTAACTATAGACTTCCACACTCAGTCTGTGTGGCACTGGAGCCCAAACCCAAGGCTTTCATGCACGCTAGGCACACATGGAGCAGTTTCCCCAGCCTGTGACCAATGTCCCTAAGTCAAAACAGATCGTGTGGGCTGTTGAGTTGGGTCAGTAGGTAAAGGTGCTTGCCACCAGCCAGATGGCCTGAATCGATGAAACTCACATGATGGAAGAAGAAAACTGGTTCCCTGAAGTTATCCTCTGACCGCCACACCTGCATGTGGTTCACATAAGCTCACACACACACACACACACACACACACACACACACACACACACACGACATGCACATGACATGCGCATTATTTTTAATGCTTCTGTGAAAATCTGAGTTTCTGGGTTTTCTTTAAAAATGCCAATCTGAGCCGGGCGACGGTGGTGCACGCATGACTTTAATCAGGAGGCAGAGCCAGGCAGATCTCTGTGAGTTCGAGGCCAGCCTGGTCTACAGAGTGAGATCCAGGACAGGCACCAAAGCTATATGTCTCGGGGGGAGGAGGGGGTGGCAAAAAAACAAAAACAAAAAAGCAAAAAAATGCCGATCTGGCCACTCCAGGTTTGAGCTGACTGGTATCCCCACACACAAAGGGAAGGGGAGATCCCTGTTTTACTACAGCCCCTAGCTCTCCAAACGCCCCTTTGCTCCCTGGAGACTTCAGTGTATGACCACTCTTGAGGAGCCTTGGTGCTCTGGCCTTGGAGCGGAACCTAGGCCAGGGCCAGGCTACATGAGGCCATCCCTTGGGCATGATGACAAAGGATCCTTCAAACATCTCCTCTGGCCTCACAGCTTTTGCCTGTGTGAGCCTGAGCCCCAGAGTTCAGCAGGAGCCCCCTAGCCAGGCTGCATATCAACCACAAACCCTGGAGCAGGCATGGAGAGGTTCTCAGGAAGGAGGAGTACTCGCTCGCTCACCCTCGCTCCTCCCACAGCTGTCACCAGATTGGTGTCTGGGGCTGGGGCCCAGGGTGGACCCGCCGCATGTGTCACTGGCCTGGACCAGGGCTATAATGCCAACATTGTGCTATGTGGAACAAGAGAGGTTTTCATCCAGGCGCCAGCATCAAGCAAAGCGCTTGGGGATCACCCTGAACAAAGACTATGGGAGAGGAAGCCGCATGACTCGGGTGCCCACGTGAGCCTGGGGAGCCCAGGGCATTTCCACAGAACACCTTGCAATTGCATTTCCTTCTGAAAATAGACACCAATAAGACATTCCCAGAGGGACAGCGGGCCTGGACTCAGCATTAGCAACAGCCAGGAATGGTCGTAGGCCTTGCAGGTGCCATGAGTTTACTGACTCGGGTCACGAATCTTCCTCACTACTTAACCAGATGCAGAATGCTGAGCTGGGATATAGAGAGTCTCAGAGGAAGGCACAGCACCCACCTGCACAGGGACCTGGAGCCCAGAGAGGGTAAGTAAGTAGAAAATCATACACTGATGACCCAGGGGAAGAATTGAGACTCACGCAGCAGCAGCAGCAGCAGCAGCACCTCAAGCCTCAGATCTGATCCCGATCTGTCCGGTTTCGTACACTTCCCAGAGTCTCCTAAAATGCTACAAGCTCAGCAAAGAAAACAGCTGAACGCCATAATAAGGAAGTTGAACGCTCCACTGAAGGCAAAGGAGAATGTGGAATATATTTAAGGGGGAAATAACATAGTCTAATTAGGGTCATGAAAAGGTCACTCTGGCAGCCATCAGGGAAGCTGACCCTAGATGCAAGATGACAGGTTAGAAGGTGAGAGTCTTTCTCTCCCTGATACAGGAGCCCTTCAGACTCCCAAGTTTGCTTTCCCAGGGTTTCCCGTTCTACCTGATAAGCTAAGGGGGAGTCTGGGGACTACCATTTGTTTTCACAAGACCAGGAGCAGGATGGAGCTGAAAGTTTTCTTCCTGGTATTGTTCCCAGGGGCCAAATTTGATATCTTTTTTTTTTTTTTACAAAGCTGGACCTCTGTGTGTGGAATTCTCTCGGCAAGCACCAGGCGAACCTGGAAAGCTCAGCAGGCAGTAAGCAAGAAGACAGGAGGCAAGTCTTCATGACTTCTGCCAGAGTTACATATGGAGAAACAGAAAAGGGAATCAAACACTAGACATCAACAGTCCCCTTCACATCCTTGTCCTCGTACCTAGCACCTGATACCCCATGATCTGGCCAATCCAAACCGCGCTGCAGACAGTCCTGCCGCGTTCTATGTCCACGTCTTGGCTCTCACTGTTTTCTTTGCCTGTAACGCTATCTTCTGGGCAAGTGCCTGTCCTCTGGTGCTGTCTCCACGGTCAGCAAGAAGCCATTGCTCTGTCTTCATGGACTCCAAAGCACTTCATCTCTCTCGTGTGCTTTCTCCAGAACGATCTGTGTTAAAATTACCTCCTCTTCTAGACCTTGAAGATGGGACTCACTCCTGCTTCACATCTGTTCTCTCAACACCAACTTACACCGACCCCAATCGATGCTGCTTCCGGGAACTGACGGACGGTGGGAATCACTTTTCTAGTTCCTCCATAAAGGAAAAGTATAGAAAACCATATCATGATTCTTCTGTATTAACACACAGATGCCTTCTCCATGCACCTCATAAGCTCACTCTGACAGCTGCCAAATTGGCCAGCATTTCCACCCTAGGAAGTTACAGGCTAAGCCAGAGCTGCTGTGCCTCCTACAAACTTCATTAATTCTCTAAGCCGTGCATAGATTGCGTTCACTCTCGTTTTTTATGCATTTCCTAGGTCATAGTTCAGTTAATCCTACTGCATAGGTCACCCCCATAGGAAAAAAAAAAAACATGTAAATTCTCATTAAATCTTGGCTCCAATTAGCTGAATAAAACTTCAAGACCCTTTAAAGTTTTTGAAAATTCTATTTAAAAAAAATGTCTACATAAACCTCCATCTGTTTGGCAATGGTAATATTTTATACTGTTGTTTGAAAATTATTTCAACAGAGGACATGGTAGCCTGTCACTGTACTCCCAGACTCCGGAGCAGAAGGCAAGAGGCTAATGAGTTGGTGGCCAGCCTGAGCTACTTAGGAAGACATCTGTCTCGGAAAGAAAAGAAGGGAGGGAGGGAGGGGGAGGGAGGGGGAAGGGAGGACATAAAAACTTGGGGTGGTGCTCAGTGCTAGAGTGCTTGCCTTGCATGAGGAAGGCCCTGGGTTCTGTGCTGCAACACACGGGGTACAATGTTGAACTAGCGAGCTAGCCTGGGAACTTAGAATATGCAGATGACTTCCAAGTTCCAGAGTTCAAGCAGTGAACTTAGGAAGCTAAATCCACTTGCTATTGTTGGTTAGCTGCTTTAGAACTGAAAATGACCTTTTCAAATTGGAAAAGTGGGCAGGAACAAAGAGGAACTTGAAAACTAACAATGGCTCACATTCTCACATTTTCATAGCTATTTCTGGTTTATAAAGTGCGTCTGTATCATCATTTCATCTGCCCTGCCAACGGCTCTGTGAGGTCAATATGAGGTCTCCCTGAGCACAGATGAGCAGGCAGGCCTCGAAGATGGGACATAACGCACAGTACCTACTGAGTAGGACAGAAAACTTTTTGTTTGTTTGTTTTGTGTGTGGTTTTTTTTTTTTTTTTTTTTTTTTTTTACCACACCATGTTTCCTCTGAGCATTCTATACACAAATGTACTAAACAAACTACTGGGCTCATTTTGCAAAGGTAATGTCAATTTCAACCTGCAGGTAAAAACAGTGGAGGAAATATTTCGAGCTTCGGTGCCTTTGCAGAAGTTTTCCAAACATCAGATATGCTATAAAGTAGCTGCTCAGTCAAAACCGAGGCCCAGTTGGGGAAACGTGTCCAAACACTGGGCTTGAACCGCACTTAGAGACTCAAAATCTTTTTTTTTTTTTTTTTTTTTTTTTTTGGTTTTTCGAGACAGGGTTTCTCTGTGTAGCTTTGCACCTTTCCTGGAACTCACTTGGTAGCCCAGGCTGGCCTCGAACTCACAGAGATCCGCCTGGACTTTGCGACTCGAAGTCAGGCCTTTGATGCTGTCCACAGGCACACACTACCAGAAATAAAAGAGTTGACACACTCATACAACTTCAAACTAAATCTCTTGGCTGGGCTGTAGCAGTTCATTTTCGGCAGCCCCTAATTATCTTCAGAGGCACGCACTGTATTGTATTTTCGGTGCTAAAACTGTTCGCTTCCACAGTGTCTATCGCACCGTTTTGGTATCTCTTCACATTTTAATTCATTAGGAACTCGGAAAGTTGAAAGTGAACCCCGTCTACTGCCTATCTTGTTAGCATTTTTCTGTTTCTCCTTTTCCTGGGAGATTGTCTTTTTGAAGATCCTTGTTTGTTATTTCTCACTCCCCTCTCGCTCCTTTGTTGTCTTTTTACCAGCCTGGCTGTCTAGGCTGGAAGGTGCTCAGAACTTCTGGGAGTGGAGATCATAAACTCAAAGCCAAAAAGGTGGGCCTAAGGAGGAACGCAACGCAGTCCCCAGCCCAGAAGCAGCCTGACTGGAGAGTGAAGTGGTTAGCTTCCCTGTCCTTAGCTGAGGGCAAGCAAAGTCAGTGGTCCCCCAGCAGGGCACCGCACCAAAGCGTGTGGTCAGTGAGGCTGGCCCTGCTAGCCCAGCAGGAGGGCGGCGGAAAGCAGGGCGTGGCGCTGGCCAGTGCGGGACCGGGACACCGGCGGGCGGCGTAGGGGGGGCGAGGCGTGCTCGGGTCTATTCCGGGAGCGCGCAGGGCGGGGCGGGGGCGTCCTGCAAGCATCCTGTCTGGGGGAGGGGACGAGCTCGCCGCCGGGGCAGCCCCAAGAGCGCAAGCCGCCCGTGCGGCAGCCGCTGCGCCCTAGGCTGGGCGCCCCGGGATCCCCGCCGGCGCCATGGACCGAGGCCGGGGTAAGTGGCACCACCGCGGCGGTCGGGGAAAAGGGACCTGGGAGATCCGAGGCCGGAGGGGAGCTGAGAAGGAGGGGGTAGAGGTGGCGATGGGACTTGGCGTGCCAGGCACTAGACACTTGGGCACAGGTGCCTCCTGCAGCAGGAGCAATCCGTGAGTGTGAACCCCTCGTGGTTCTTAGGTCTGGGTCCCCCATGGGTGGGAATTCGGCGTGTTTGAACACTCTGTTTCCTAACTTTATGAAAGGTTCCCCAAGGATTCTTGAAGCAGCGAGCTACCCCCTCCTCGCCACACGTAGGGAGAGGGTGGAATGCGGGTACCGGTTACACTCCTGGAACAGTCGCTCATGCGGCTCCCACTGTGCGCCCTGGGAGAAGCCCCAGGAGAAGCCCCGGGAGACCGAAGTTTGCAGCTGCTTTGGGAGAAGGCGGAGCTGCGTGAGCACGCTTCCGCGCCTCTGTGTGTGTTTGGCGGACGGTTTAGAGTCGTGAGGACTACTGCAGTTAGTTAGGACTGCTTCCTGGGGCCTTAGGGTGGGAACAGCGCACATCTTAGTAAAGGTTAGGAGATTGCAGCGGCCGTGTGTCTACGTGAGAGCGAGGGGGTAGTGTCAGAGGCCTGAGTCCCGCCGCCGCCCGCAGCTCTAGGATCCTGAGATCACAGGTGTGTGAAGGCACTGGGCGAACTGAGTGTCTTGCTACCAGAAGCAGTTTCTATTGTTGTTGCTGTTGATGGAAAATTCCTCTCCCTTCCAACAATCATCTTAACAACCCGCCCCCTGCTTGCTCTGCTGAGGCCCCAGGGGCAAAAGGAAGTGTTTGGGCTGGGATGAGTGCTTGAGCAGGTGTGCAGGGTAACCTTCTCCACCCTGTGTAAGTTCAGAGGGCCTTAGAGGAGCCGCCACCCCGTGCTCTTCACCACCCCTCTCCAACACAGAATTCAGCACCCACCTGCTCCTTCAGGATCTTTGGAGAGCAGGCAGACATTGAGGGGAAGGGCTTGCGCGTGCTTCTTCAAGACGGAGGCATGATTTGAAGGCAGTTTTCACCTGTTCGCCGACTTCTGGGCAAGGGTACACCCACCCACGAGGGCAGAAAAGCAGAATAGGCCTTTCTCATTCCTTCCGCTCTCCTCCCAGTGCCCCAACCTCACATCTAACGCAAGGATCATCTTCGGATGTCGAATACCACCCTGTCTGGTTCCCTGTACCAAAATCTATACGGAGAACTAAGGTTTGAGTGTTTGTAATCGATGTGGCCACTTCAAAATGCAGCCTCCAGACGTCTAGCTAGGTCTAGCTAGGACGTGGGACCTCCCAGGAATCTCTTGCTGCCCAGAGCATTCAGGGACTCTGACCTTTTTTTTTTTTCCTTGTCCGCCACAGCTCTTGTCCTGGGGTCCCGTTAGTACTATGGTGTTAGCTTCCTGGATCTTGCTCCCTTGACCAGAAGTGAGCTTCCAGAAGCCAGGAAACAGAGCTTGTGAGACTGTGTCTGGCACATGATGGGAACGGCCCAATGTGGCTTATCAAGTGAGATGAAGCCTGCTTCTTGTACATCTCAAGTTAATTCGTCATAATGTCCATTTTTAAAAGAATCCTCCTGCAAAATTCTCACAACCGAGCTGTTCTGTGACCTGCTAGAGGCCATGTCAACCCTTTGAGTAAAGTGGCATGTGGCTGGAGGGCACAAGACCAAGTCACCTTCATTTCCCACCTTGATAAACAGTTTCAAATACTGTGGTGAAAGCAAATTTGACCGGACTGTGGATTAGAGTGCAAAATCTGTGTCTTTAAGATAAAGTATAAGGGTTCAGAAGTGATGTTAGGGACAGTGATGGCTGGCTTTATCAACTTGACACATTCTAGAAATACCTGGGAAGAGAGTCTCAATGAGGGGTGGTCTCCATTAGGTTGGCCTCTGGGCACGCCTTTGGAGGTGGGCGTAGGGGGCTTCCTTTGATTATGTAAGTTGATGTGGGGCCACCCAGCCTAACAGGGGGACAGTACCATTCCCTAGATTTGTGGTGTGGACTGTTTAGAAAGGGAGAAGGTGAGCTGAGCGCCAGAGTGCATGCTTTCTCTCTGCTCGTGACTGTGGATGGGACTTGCTGTCTGGGTTCCTGCCACCTTATCTTTTCTGAAGTAATGGGGCTGTCACCTGGCATTGAGAGATGAAATAAACCCTGTCTTCCCCTAAATTGCTTTTGTCAGGGTATTTTGCTATAGCAATGGGAAACAAAGGAAGACATAGCCTCCCTTGTCATGCCCCTGTCCTCAGGTGGATGTGCATACCACCACCACTACCACCCCCAACATGTCAAGCAAAGTTCTAAAAAGGCAGGTCTCTTTTTAGCATTCCCCACCACCTCAGGGTAGGGTGGTGACCTTGAGCAGGCTAGGGTCACCTTAGACAAGAACACGGTTCAGCATTTGCAGCCATCACAGCTGAGATCACCTCTTGCACTGGTTCAGTTTTTTCACATTGTTTTCTCTCTTGAGCAGCTCATGGGTCAGAGGTTATCCCCTCTCAGGAAAGCAGGCTGTGGCGCAATCCCAACACCCAGGTCTCTTTAATAACAGAGATCTCTTTTCTCTCAGCTCTCCAGGCTGGTAGCCCAGGATCAAGGTTAACCTCAGACGAGGCCTTTTCCTGGCTTTCGTCATTTTTCTGTATTTTCACACACACCTCTTCTCTATGGTTTTCCTCTTCTTAGATGGACACCAGCTCCATCAGACTCAATCCCATTCTCATGACCTCATTTGACCTCAGCTACCTCCTCAAGGCCCTGGCTCCAAATGCAATCACATGGGACTTAGGGGTTCAGTCTACAAATGGGTAGAAGGTAGGGGCGGACAGGAGCAGAAGTCAGTCCAGAGCAGCCACTGACATTAATTTGCAGTCATTTTCTGTGTGATACACAGAGCAAGGTTTAAACACAGCCTTGATTTTTAAGCATACTGCTAACTGCCTCCACAGTGGCAAGAGAACAGCCAAACCCTAAAATAAGACTAGATTCCGAGTCTTCTGTCTCAGGTACCCTGTGCATGTCCTCTGACACAATTATACCATCCATCCTCCACGTAGTGAATAGGAACAAACCTGGGAAGCGGGATTTCTCTTCTCACAGCAAACTGCCTTGGAATAAGCAAAGCAGGATTCACGCAACCCAGTGACAGACATAGAAACCACTTATAATAGACTCCCCTTCCCATGAGATTTCCCGGGGTATGCCTGTCACACAAAGAGAACTGGCCACCAGTGAGGTAGCACACGGGTAGGCTTCATGACTCCACCTTCCACAGGACAAGCTGGTGAACTTTCTGTCCCCAGATGAGGCTGAAATGTGGAAAGCGGGCTGCCTTTTCTTGGAGGCACGGATGTGAAATATTTGTGTACAAAGCTTAGTATATGAGGAACTCTCAGATGCTCACTGTTACTCAGTCAGCTTACCTCCAAGGGCTCAAGCTCTGCACTCACATCCTTCCCCACCATGTCAGGTGAGCCCGCCTGTGACTTTTTGTTGTTGTTGTTGTTGTTGTTGTTGTTGCAAACACAGCTACATGAAGAGCTGTGAAAGGAAATGGGGGTGTTTGTGAACAAGACAAAATCTGAAGCGGCGACGACGGGAGAGTGGTCCTCAAACTAGCCTCCCTACAGGAGAGGTAGTAGAAAGAGCTTCCAGAAGTTTCTCTTAAAGGTTCACCAAAGGCTGAGGTGGGCTCCACTTAAAAGTGCACGGATGAAAGAAATGTTCAAAGCTAGAAGCTGGGTGTGGTGAGGAAGGATTGTCATTCCAGACTCAGGAGACCGAGGCAGGAAGAGCACTACAAACAAACAAAAAAGAAAGAAATGAAGAAGAGGTAAAAAACAAGTATTGCCTGGGCACACAATGAGGCAGAGGTTAAATAGTCCTTCACCAGTGTGTAGGCTAAGGACGACTATCACCTTCACCTAAGGTTCCAGAGGGTTCCATAAACCCCTTCCTGCACACTGTCGAGGAACAGGGCTCCCAGGTGTGTGTGTCCTTTGATTTAAAATACTCCTCTTTTCTTTAGCTGCATGCCACAGCACAGCCTTTATTGGGATTTTATGGATCAATGTGTGAGGATGGACTCGGGGGAGGAGAGGGTCTGATGCAGTTCCGAGCAGTTATTTCAAACTAGTGGGCTGGTAGGGGGGCTCAGTGGGTAGAGACTACCTAAGTTTGGTCCTCGGAATTCACATGGAAGAAGAGAGCTGACTTCACTAGTTGTTCTCTGACCTGGGTACGTTTGGTGTGGTGTGTAGACCCCCCTCTGTGGTACCTGACCCCCCTCTCTCATACACATACACACACACACACACACACACACACACACACACACACACACACTAAATAATGAATGAATGAATATTGAAACGTAAAGAGAGAAAGAAAGAAGGGGAAGGAGAGAGAATCCATTGACCTAAGCAGACCTGAACCACTGTAGGCTGCCATCTTGTAGCATACCACCACCACCACCACCACCACCACCACCACCACCACCCCCCCCCCCCCCCCCCCCCCCCCCCCCCCCCCACCCACCACCACCACCACCAGGCCTTTGCTGTCAGCTCCCTGTTCCATCCAACAGCTCACCTCCTCACTCTCGGGGGTTTTTTCTCCTTGCAGCTCTGAATATTCCATGCCTTCCCCCCTCCCCCGCCCCCCACTCCTATCACCTTAGTCATTGTGCAAACATTTCTTCTTCCCTGGGGCCGTGTGTCCCAGCCTTCCCAGCTGCCTCTGCCTGCCTGCGGCTGCTCAGAGCACCGTGTGCCACACTGGTGGTCATGTCCACGGTTGCCGTTAACTGTGGCATGGCGTGCGCTGTTGGTAGCTCTTTGAGCACAGGCCTCTCCTAGCTTGTTGATAGCCTCCTCCTCCTCCTCTCCTCCTCCTCCTCCTCCTCCTCCTCGGCTCCTCCCGCCATGTTTGGCACTTAGTAGTCGCCCAGGAAATGTCTATCAAGACGGTGAAGAAATGAAAGTAAGCGGATCCAGCTCCGCGTGGCCCCTGGCTGTGGTCATTTTCAACGCCGTGATTGGAGGGACAGAAGTATGGACGTTATCATCACACAAAGTTGTTTGCTTTGCCTTCCTCCTTTGTAAGTCAGACCCCAGATCCTGTTGACTGTTACTGGGAAATGGATCTTGGGTGGCTGCTTCTCCTATATCCTGTTCCGCCTACAGGGTCTTCCTGTTTCTACTGTGGGCTTCTCCAGTGTGCCTCGAGGACCACTCCCTATGTGTCTGAAGTGGTGCTGCCCTAATCTACCTGGGCTCCAAAACTTGCCCTGTGGAGCCCAGAGAAAACACACTCCAGAGATCTGATCAGGGGTTCCGGGGTGAGATCTGGGAGTCTGCATTTTGCAAAGCCCTTGGGTAAACTTGTTCTCACTGGTGAATGCCACAGTTCTCAATACACTGCTCTGCTGTGACCTTTGACCCTGCTCACACAACCTTCCAGGATTTCCTGTTCCTTACCCTAGGTAAGTGAGGGGTAGTCAAAGGTCTTTCCCATTTTTTCAATCAAGTGGAGCTCTGGGGTCCAGACCTATTTCTCAAGGTAGACAGACTCCTTCAAGCTACAAGTTCTCTTACTTTAACTCTTAAATCACCAAGCAGGATGTGGTGGCACACAACTTTACTCCCAGCAGAGGCAGGTGGATCTCTGTGAGTTTGAGCCAGCCTGATCTACATAGATCTCTAGGCTAACCAGAGCTACATAGTGAGATCCTGTCTCAAAAAAAACCTCAAAGTAAATACATAAATAGCCATGCAGTTTTTTTATTATAGCCCATAATATATCTAATTCCTCCTAGCTCTACCCTACATTTTTTTTTCAACTTAGAGAGGTATTTGACATCTTCCCAGTGGTATTCACTTCAGCCTGGCCTTGTGGATGCTGAGCATTTGTGGAAAACTTTGGTCCAAGACTAGACCACCTTGTGCTGGTGGTCATTGTGTATACTGTCACTTAACAAAAGTTTTTGGGCTGGGGAGGGGGATGCACTGGGCAAGAAGGAGCCATGTGATAGGGAGAATCATCCGACAGAACTGATGCTGGAGTCCTTTTTCAGATTCCGTTTCATCCTTGAGTTTCTCTTCTGGGGCTCTTCCCAACCATGGCAGTAGCCCTAGGACATGGACAGAACAGCCATTCTCCTTTTTTTTTTTTTTTTTTTTTTTTGGTTTTTTGTTTTGTTTTGTTTTGTTTTTCGAGACAGGGTCTCTCTGTGTCACTTTGTGCCTTTCCTGGAACTCACTCTGTAGTCCAGGCTGGCCTCGAACTCACAGAGATCCACCTGTCTCTGCCTCCCAAGTGTGCCGTTCTCCTTCTAGCGTAGGTGAAGCGTTTGAAGTTCAGCATCTTCCTGAAAGAGACCAGTCCAGCATCACCTGCCTGTGGGGTCTTCTACCACACACCCCTCCCCTGCTTAGTTCCCCTAAGACTTTCAGGTACCAGTCCGTCCCCAGGAGCCTGGGCTTTTAGAAGATTCTAGTTATCATTGACATGTGTCTTCTTTGTACATGTGAATCCCAATGTCTAGGACTGTATTCTGCATTATATCCTCAGGGTCTAACCACTATGCCAAATGCTGAATTTTTGTAGTCACATCCTACTTATGTTGAACACACACCATGATTCCAGTCAATGTAGATACTAATCTTACAGATGAAGATATTGAGTCTTAAAAAGGCTGTGTATCTACTCAGCTCTGCCTACCTCCAAACCTAAGTTCCTTTCTCATTAGTATATGTTTATCATACAAAATAATAGGCTTCACTATGGCATTTCATGCATGTATATAGTGTACTATGACCATAAATGCCCACAGTTAACCCAGCAAGAGGGGAACACAAATATTTCCTCTTCTACTTCTATGTTGTTTCTTCTTTTGTTTGTGTGTCTTGTTTGTTTCTCAAGACAGGGTTTCTCTGTGTAGCTCTCGCTGTCCTGGAACTCAGCAGACCAGGATGGCTTAGAACGCGGAGATCCTCCTGCCTCTGCCTCCCAAGTGCTGGGATGAAAGGTGTACACCACACCGCCCAGCTTCTATGCTGATTTTTAAATCTAGATTGCCCAGATGAGAGAAAACATATATTTGTCTTAATGAGTCTGGCTTTCTTCACTCAACATGATAATTTTCAGTTCCATCCACTTTCCTGCAGGTGACATAATTCTGGTTTTTGTAGCTGAATAAAACTCCATCTCGCATACATACCTCATTGCCCACCCCATCCCCCAGCCATTCATTAATGGTTACTTGAGCTGATTTCTTAGCTTGGCTATTCTGCATGTGCCATAGTAAACATGGTGTGCAGGCATCTCTGTGTTATGTGGACTTCTAGGTCTTTGGACAGGTACCCAAGAAGGGTCTAGCCAGATGATTCTAGCTTTTGATTTTTGAAGAGCCCCTACACCGATCCCCATTGTGGCTGCATCAATTTACATCCCCCACCCTCAGGAATGTATTAGGGTTCCTATCTCCCCACCTCCTCACCAGCATTTATTATTATTTGTTTCTGAGCTGCGGGCCATGACTGAGCTGAGATGGAGTGGCTTTGCATTTCCTTGGTGGCTCAGGGCGTTGGACATTTTTTCATAGACTTATTGGCCATTTGTCCTTCTTCTTTTGAGAACTATGGTTCATTTGTTCATTTATTAATGGTTTTATTTGTTCTTTTGCTGTTTAATTGGGGAGTGGTTCTGTATGGCTTCTCCGGTATTAATCGCCTGTCAGATGGGTAGCTGGCACAGTGGACTCCGGGCTCTGTTGGACATTTGCTTGGCAATACGAGAGCTTTTTGGTCTCATGCTGTGCCATTTGTCCCTAACATTGTTCTCTTCTGCTTTGCGTGCATGTTGGGGGTGGGGGCGCTCACTAGGTAAAGACTGCAAGGTAGGGACAGGACAGGTACTAAGAGAAGAAGCTCAGAACCATCCTGAGGGACACCCTCTGTCCGTGAAGGGATATAGCCAGGCGCAGCTCTGTGAGGTGTTAGGTCTCTCCCTTCCCAACCCCACCACCACCACCACCGTAGCTGGTGTTTAGAATTAAAGAAGCCACCAAGGAGGCTGAGCCAGGAGGGCCCCAGGCTGGGTTCATCTTCCATGTCAAATTCCATTCCAGAATGCCTGTGATGCCTGTAACGTGGGGGGGGGGGGGGGTGGATAGAGGTGCAGAGCTGGCCAGGCATGATTCTTCCCCTGGCACAGCTGTCAGGCCATGGTGGGAACAGAATGTGGCACCACATTGCGGTCATTCCAGCTCGGGGAATTCACCAGCAGCCTGCTGCCCACGAGGCAGGCCAGGGGCCTTTTTATAGCCCTCTAAGAACCAGGAGGAAAACTGATCTGCGAGAGAAAAGCAGAGCACTTGTCTTGGCCGGGCACCATTCTCTCAATCGAGTCCTTCCCAGAGGCCCACGGTGCTGTTTGGGCAGGAGAGGCGGCTATACATGAGCGTGAGCGGTGTGTGCATGAAGGAAGCTGGTGCGCTATTGAAAGATGGAGGACGGAAGACGAAGACGGGGACCAGCCCCTGGCTCCTCGAATCCCCTTCTTGGGCTTCCGTTTCTTCATCTGACAGGTTACCGTGCAGTGACTCTATTAGAGTGCAGAGGTCAGTAGACCTCAACCTGTGGGCCAAAGAGCAGGTGGATCAGTGCTGCTGGTGAAGAACTGTGCTGGTCCCTCATGCGTTGTTGATGGGCTTCCTCAGCACAGGACCACAGCTGAGTAGTTGGAACAGACCGTGTGCATCCTGCAAAGCTAAAACACAGGAATCAGCTAGGCCAGCCGTTCTCAACCTGCGGGTCACGACCCTTTCAGGGGTCTAACCGACCCTTTCCCAGAGGTCGCACATCAGATATTTACATTACAATTCCTAACAGTAGCAAAATTACAGTTATGAAGTAGCAACAAAAATAATTATATGGTGGGGGGGGTCACCACAACACGAGGAAGGGACGGTATTAAAGGGTCACAGGGTTAGGAAGGTTGAGAACCGCTGATCTAGGCCTTCCCGAAGGTTTGTTCACTCTTGGTAAGGGCGGAGAGAGAGGGCAGACCCTGCAGGGAGCGCTGGGGTGGAGTGCGTTCAGTCAGGAGATGGGAACGGCCGTTTCCCTCGGCTTCTCAAATCACTTTTAGCCTCACAATGATGGCGAATAAAATTTTAAGCAATAAGAGTTACGCTGGGTAAGTGGGAGTACTGAGCACAGTGGCTCCCCTCCACCTTACTCCCAACACAGCCCCTTCCCCTGTGGAAGCCAAGCAGACCCCACAGGTTTTGCCAAAAGAACCCATGGAAACCATGTGTCCTCCCTCAGCTGTACAGAGGTTCAAGGGCAGTCGCTTCCCTAAGGTCATGTGATAGAGCCCCCAGGGGGCATTGCCGAGAACCACTGATGTCCCAAGCAGAGCCTGCTCTTGGTGGCAGTGCATGGCGGCCAGGGCCAGCCCTGCGGATCCCGAGTCCCCAGGGGGTCAGATCTGAGGCTCTGCTGGACACTTTATGGAAACCTACCTGTGAGTTACATCAGCATGGCTGAGTCAGGTCTGAGAACCTATTTTCTGAGAGACCCAGAACCAAAAGAAAACAAATTTTAAATCTTTATATATATTTTTTTATTTCATTGGTACAAAGACTTTTTTTTAAAAAAACCTCAGAGTGTATGTTACAATTGACATGTTAATTTATTCATTTCCCCCCTTTTCTAAAAAAGCTGTTATTCCGTAGATAAAAACATCTTCAAATCGGTGGCATCTTAGGATGGAGAAATTATGATAATTTATACAAAAGCTTTCTTTTGAAGATGGAATCAGATTCATTCATTTGTAGAATAAATATTTACCCTTCCTGCCCATTCTTGTTGGAGGGTGTGCTGAGGGCAGATCCTGCTGATATGAAACCGAGGAAGATTTTTTTTTTAGCTCCACTTGAACCAAGAAAACTGATCTCCTGGGACCGTGCCAGGAAACCAGAGAGACTAATGGCTTTTCCTCGCCTCTAGCTAGCAGCCAGGTGTGGCTCTGAAAAGAGCAAGCTCCAAAGTGAGGCTGTGCCTGTGACCCGAAATCATATCTGGTCAGCGTCCATCAAAGAGAATGTGCAAAGGACCAGAGGGCTCAAGGGACGCTTTGTAGCCAAGACCCTCCAGAACACTGCAGATGGGATTCCAGGTGGGGGCGAGTGATAGAGAGGAGAGAAAGGCCCAGAAGGTTCTGAAGAGTGAGCAAAACCGCATGCCTGCAACCCAGAGCATCAGAGAGAAGTAAGCAGAGCCCTGAGTACCTCCACAGAGGAGCCCCCCCCCCAAGTCTGCATGCGCACGCGCACGCATGCACACACACACACACACACACACACACACACACACACACACACACACTCTTGGGTCTCTGACAGGGTGTGTCCCTATTCTTGGAGGCTGTGCTTGTGATGTGCCTAATTATAGAGACAGATAAGCCCAGAGTCAAGGGCCTTAGCTGTCTGCTGGTGTCTGGTTACCTCTTTGGGATCCTGTCTGTACCTGCTTCCATTTAATCCCCTGTTTCTTCCACTGAAGCCATCAGGAGGCTCCAGGCAAGCATGGGAAGGTGCCCTGCGCACAGAAAGCATTCTGGTTTAGTTCTCCAAAGGGAAGCTTGGAATCAAGTTTGTATCTGATTGTCTTTCTTAATAACAAGAGAGCGCCGGGTGGTGGTGGCGCACACCTTTAATCCCAGCACTTGGGAGGTGGATCTCTGTGAGTTCAAGGCCAGCCTGGTCTACAGAGCAAGATCCAGGACAGGTACCAAAACTACACAGAGAAACCCTGTCTCGAAAAACAAAAAAATAAAAATAAGCAAGAGAGGAACCCTAGTTCTCTCCTATACCTTCAAGGCTCTTGCTCATGTGCAGCCTTTATTGACACTGGAGGAAGACCGGGATTGGAGATGCTCTTGGAACCGTTGTTATAGTCCAGCAAAGAATCTGGCTACATTTTACCGGTATCCTGAGGACTGGAGTCAGGCTAAATTCCAAAGTAATGGTTAATTTATTTGCTGAAGGAAATTTCAAGACGGGAGCCTTCAGGCGGTATCATGGTTAGTCTTCACTGCTGTTCTTCAGGTCTGTAAAGAGAGAAGACAAAAACAGCAGAGACATCAAAAATGCGCAGTTTGGCAAAAGAAGGAGTTGAGTTTAGGATTGCAGACAAGGCTGATGAGCTGCTGAATGGTCAGAGGTCCACGTTTCTAGGGTATCTGTCTCTGCACCAGGACGATTGCAGAGGTGGCCAGGGGTGAGACTTCACCCATCCAAGGCTCCAACCTGTACACCTGGGAATTCATTTGAAAGGAAAGAACCTGAACTCAGAATATATCACCAAATGGTTCCCTGTTGGAAAGCAACTGCTTAGGAAAGATTTTTCTCCGACTCAGCCACCAAGGCATATAGTGGCTACCACAGTTTGGTTCCAAGTCATATAGTGGCTACCACAGTTTGGTTCCAAGTTATATAGAGGCTACCACAGTTTGGTTCCAAGGGGCCAGGCTACATCTTGAGCTGGCAGCAAAATGTGGCAGCATTGTCCTTATGGTGCTGATTTTGTAGGCAGACTAATGTGACTGTTCACTTTACGTTCCTGCCTCCACAATGGACTGTATCCCCTCAAACTATGGACCAAAATAAGCCCTCCCTCCCTTAAGGTGCTTGTGGTCAGGTATTTGGTTAAGCAGCACCAAAGGGAACTAATGCATTCTCTTTGGTGGAATTTAAATGATTATTGTTTTTATTGCATCTGACCTACTCTTGTGAGTATGCAGGAACATGTGTGTAGGGCTAGAAGACCTTGTTTCCTTGGCGTCCTCTATCCCTACTGGCTCTTGCAATCTTTCTGTCTCCTCTGCCTCTGCCACAGAGTTTCCTGAGCACTAAGGGGAGGGATCTGGTGGAGACAGCTCACTTGAAATGTTCCAAGGTCTCTCAGTCTCTGTACACTGTCCAGTTGCGGGTCTCTGTATTTGTGCCCATCTACGGCAGGAGGAATCTTCTTGAGATAGGGAATCTCATTGGCCCAGGACTTGCCAAGTAGGCTAAGGTGGTGGCCAGTGAACCCCAGAAACCCGCCTGTCTCTGCTTCCCCGGAGCTGGGGTTACAAGCTTTTGTCTCACCTCGTTTTTCAATATCTGAGACACCGCCCAGTGTTGTTTGCTTTATGATGTGTCCTCTTACTGACCGGTGCTCCAACCGTCACTACCTAGAAGCTGTGTGACCTCAGGCAAGATATTTAACATCCGTGTGTCTGTTTCCTCATCTGCAAAATGGAAATGATCATGAGAGTGCTATGTGGATCCAGAGCACTGCACACAAACCAGATCACCCCCTCATTACTGCTTCAAGTCTCCCCCCACTTTCCCGATGGTCCCTGCTCATCCTCTGACTTAACCAACACTTAACTGAATTTGATCCCTGGAAACGATGGTGGAAAGAGGGAACTGACATCTGAAAGTTGTCCTCTGACCTCAACTCATGGGTCATGGCATGTGTATGTCCATTCCCCCCCCACACACACACCCATCACATACACACACACACATACACACACACACACACACACACACACACACACCCATCACACACACTCATCATATACACACATGCACTCATACACATGCACACACACACACACACACACACACACATCACATCACATCACATCACATCACATCACATATCGCATACACCCTCATATTGGGTAGCCCAGAGTGGTGACCTTGATCTAAAAACTCTTCTGCCTTAGCTCCCTACTTCTGGGGTCATGAGCCTGTGCCACCACACCATCCTGTGAGAGTTGTTTTAAAGGCATGTTTTGCCTTCCTGGACAGGTAAGGTCACCCTGCTCTTGGTTGCAGAACACAGTTATCTCACGTCCTTCTCCACTAAGGGGTGAGCCCATGAGGACAGCAACAAGGTTTCACTTAGTGTGTGCCGCATTGGCATAGCATCTAGCACAGCAGTGCGGAACAGCAGCTGCACCTGGAGAGGGACCAGCGGATCCTTTTAAAACATTCTATCCAAGGATGGTCGGGCTCCTGGGAAGGTGGGGAGCCTGGAGCAGAGTGCTCCTTGGGTCGTGGGATGGTGCCAAGACCACAATATTAGGTTCACCGTATAGATGAAATTTCCAGCTGTCTGGACTAAAATGAGAAGCAGCAGCTGCCCAAGATGCCTCAGGGAAAGACTGGGGTCAGCACAGTGAATTGTGGGTACACCGTTGACTGTGATGAGAAGCACCCAGAATCAAATGGGTTTTCCTTCCTTTGCCCGGCTGTCAGGGCAGCTGACATCCCTCGGGGAGCCCTGGTCTCTCCTGTCGGCAGAGATCACTCGGAAGGGAACACGGGAACAGTGGGCAGACGGAGACAGGCACCCAGCAGGCAGCTGGGAAGCCTTGTTGTCATGGACGATGGTGCTGAGTAAGCGATCTCCGCCGGTGAGGTAGACAGTCCAGGTGGGGTGCGATGCTCAGGGTGAGCACAGAAGGACCCTTTGGACTAGCTGCTAGATTGGGAGTCCGTTTCCCTGCTTCCCTTCCCCTTCTGATGTGTCTTGGGTTGCTGTGAAGTTGGCTCTGGTCCACACCCCCCAAAACTTCCTCCCTAGGAGACCTGGAGTGGGGGGTAAAAAAAAAAAAAAACAATAAAGTATCCAGTGATCACAGGCACTTAGAAGTCACTTAGCCATTGGACTTGGAGTTCTGCCCCTTTCACTCCTGAAATGGGAGTTTTATGGGGCTTTCTAGGCTCTGCTCTTCACAGCAAGGTGACTTTATTTTAGGCATCTGCTCCCATCTGAAGTGTTTGCCCAGTCCTAACTTCTGACCAATCGCTCTTCTTCCACTCCTCCATGAGTTCCTTGTGGCTTTAACAACCGACCCACATTGCATCATACTCTGACCTCTCCCAGCCCTCCAGGGCTCAGAACACCGTCTTTCCTTTGGGACACGGAGAATGAAGAGCGCTTGTTTCCCTTTGGGGTCTCATGAGTCCGGCTTCTGCTGTCTAAGTTTCTCTCCACGTTTTGTCTTCCACACTCCCACTAGAATGCCCCGTTAAGCTCTGTTTGCAGCATTCTGGGGCTTCTCCAGTCCCCAGCTCTTCCATACTCCTCTGGCAAACCAAGAGTCCACAAACCACCTAGTTAGGTTGATCGCATAATAACCCCACTCCCGTACCAGTTTTAGGAATTAGTTTTCTTGTTATTGTGACCAGGTATCAGACAAGAAGAAGCCCCGGAGAGAATGGTTTATTTGGCTTACAATTTGAGGTGGCTTTAGGTCATAATGAGGCTCGGCTTGGTTAGCATGAGGATGCTCCGCAGTGCTCTACTGGATACTCAGAGCAGTTTTATTATTTCCACTCTGTACATGAGGAGACAGACATGTAGAAGCTGAATTTGCCTGAGGCCACACAGCTTCTAGGAGGTAGCCTTGGGAGCAGAGGTCATGGACAGACAGCACTGGCGGGAGGGGGGGGGCGTGTCCTCAGATATTAAAGGAAGGTTAGACAAAAGCTAGCCTGAGTGTGCACACCACAGCTTCCCATTGGTGCAGCCTGAGTGTGCACACCACAGCTTCCCATTGATGCAGCCTGAGTGTGCACACCACAGCTTCCCATGGTGCAGCCTGAGTGTGCACACCACAGCTTCCCATTGATGCAGCCTGAGTGTGCACACCGCAGCTTCTCATTGGTGCAGCCTGAGTGTGCACACCGCAGCTTCCCATTGGTGCAGCCTGAGTGTGCACACCGCAGCTTCCCATGGTGCAGCCTGAGTGTGCACACCACAGCTTCCCATTGGTGCAGCCTGAGTGTGCACACCACAGCTTCCCATTGGTGCAGCCTAAGACATCTGTAGGACCTTTTCTGACTGCTCTCACACTCTGTGGCTTCTGGGTACTGACCCTCCACCCCAGCCTGCGCTTCCGTATGGGCCGCTGCTTAACCTCGACTCCGGAATCTTTATGTAGTCTTTCATATGGTTAGAACCATTATTGGCCATCACGTATTTACTGTTCTCCGAGATTGATCAGTCTACAAAACCTCAGTTTCACAGAGTGCTTGCATGCTGTAGTGGTGTGGTAAGACTTCAGTTTCACCTATCATAGGCAGGCAGTTACAATCACCGACTCTGCTGTGGAGAAAACCGAGGTTCAAACACATGAAGCAGCTTGGTCAAGGCCGTGTAGTCAGTAAGGAGGTGGCCAAGACTGGAGCCCCTGGATTCTGTCTCTGGTGCCTGTGTTTTCTCCACTGTACCAAAGCACAACGCACCGTGAGTGGCCAGAAAGATTTCACCCTGGCACCTGTGACCTCCAGCAAATTCTGTAACCTCCCTGGACCTCAGCAAAACTGGGTTCCTGCCATACACTGATGCTACAGAGGGGGACCACGCACGCGCAGGTGAGGCACAGGGATGCAGAATAGCGTGCAGCCGTCAAAGGGGGGCGGGGGAGACAAGGACAGGCGGCAACGACCTGAACACATCTCTGTGCGACACAATGATAAAGTAACAAAGGGGTTGTCTAGAGCGTTAAACCCTCTTAATAAAGTTAAAGTGTGGATTTTCGGGATCTCATCTAGTTACTCTAAAACTGTGAACAAAGGAAGCAGATGCCTGAGGAAGACAGCACTGAATATGATGTCGGAGATCAGAAAGACCAGGGCTGTCAAGACCCCCGACTTAGTGTGGAGTGATGGTGGATGCTTAGGACAGATGGAAAATAACCAGTGACAAAAATAATGATAATAACTGTTGCATTAAACAACAACCAGGTAAGAATGGAGTGTGTGTGATCCGCTGGTGCGAGTAACTTGTGAATCCAGAATTAGAATTCATCCAGTTTTCCTCTTCCTGAGGCTCCCATCCCTTCCTATAGAACCTCCTGACAAGAAGTTCTTAGTAACCGAAGAAAGGATAACAGTGTAGACACTAGAAGCTTAAGCTGAATTGGGTCTGAGTGTGGATCGCAGTCTGTGCTCTGTGACTCCAGGTAAATGACTATGCCTCTCTGAGTCTGCCTTCCTCTGTACAGGGTTAGGAGGAGGAGGAGCGAGGGGACGCATGCAGAGCTTAGCATCACTGAAGAGCTGTGGACAGGAGCTGCTGTTTTAGGGGTGCCCCCGGCACTGCTGCTGTTCCCCCTGCCTATGCAGAGGGAGAGAGCGCAGACTGTCCACACAGAAGCAGGCTCCCATCTTGAGTGGGAGAGGGAGCGAGTGTCACAGTTTCCCACTTCCTCCTAGAACCGTGTTTCCGTTGTGAGCTAAACAGGGAGGAATCCACAGACAAAGGAACAATTCTGGGAGAGCCCCATCCCGCAGCCAGAAGTTATTTCCTCAGAAGTAGGAAGTTAGAGAGGAGCCCCCACCCCCTCCCATGTGCAAATGACCTGGTGCAGGGAAGCTGGGGCTTCCCTGGGACCCGCAGCCAGGAACTGGTTCTCCAGACAAGAGCCCCTCAGTAGGAGCAGAGTGGCTGCTGGGAATGTCAGTGAAGACACTGGACTCCCGTGAGCCTGTCCCCCAGCCTGGCTCCTAGATCGGGCCACCAGATATGCCCACACGACTGCTTTCTCACTGACCTATGACCTTCCTGGCTTCTTATCTCCCTAAAATTACAGCAGGTTAGAGAAATGTGCTAGTCTGCCATCCTGGTAATAATCCCTGCTTTAAAGGTACAATCATTCCCCAGCTCTCCACACTGACACGTCTGTGAGCTCCAATCCTCATACCAAGGGAGAAACCACTGCTCTAATTAACATACACAGGCCGTCCAAGATGACTTCCACGGGGGTGAGACTGAACTCCTGGAAGATGCTGAGCTCCAGGCCCTTGCTGGGCAGGCGGGGTATCTCTGCGGCTCTTTTTCCATCCCATGTATACCACGGTCTTCCTGTATAACAGGACAACAGGAAATGTTGACTTTGGTGGAAAACAAAAAACTGCTTGTCCAACCAATGCTGTCACTTCCAGCATTTTGCCCACGGTTTGCCTGTTCCTTGGTCTTTGAAAGAAGCACGTATAAAGCCACAGGAAGAAGCCGGGGTCCCCTGTGGCCCCAGCCAGGTAGATTTGCAGCAAATTGAAAGAGACCTTTGGCAAGGAAGGAGAGGGTTCTGAGCCTACATGTCAAAAGGACGATTCTGCTAGCCTTTCCCATGGTGCCGGTGGCCTCTGCAGAGCTACCCTCCAACTGGGCACCCAAGAGAGCAACACTCGGGAGGAAAGACATCACAATCAGCCCCTCCCATTCTGCCATTCTGAGACCTCTAAAATAGGGCTAGCCCACCTTGTACAGATTAATGCATGTAAATAACGTGTAAATCAATGTGTGTAAGTGTCTTAAAGTAGGTAAACCACCCATGTTGGCTGAATGACTACTATGTGCTGGATGCTGTTCTACATATGGTCTCCTGTGTGAAGCCCATTCCTACTAAAGGGTTAACAGTGGGTTAACAGTGGTATCTGTACAGCAGGGAGCTATTGGTCTCAAGACATGCATGGCTAAGAAATGGGGGAGCAGGGCTTGAACTTATGGATATATTAGTGACTTGTCTTGTTGCTGTGACAGAAGCAACCTATGGAAGAAAACATTTCTTTTGGCTCCTGGTTTGAGGTTACAGACTGTCATAAAGGATATCGTGGTAACAGGAGTTTGAGGCAGCTAGTCATGAAGTGTCCACAGGAAGCAGAGAGGGGCGGATCCTGGCATTTTCCTTGTATTCAGGCCAGGTCTGCAGCCTATAGTGTGGTACCACCCACATTGAGAGGAAGTTTTCCCACCTCAGCTAATCCAGGCTAGAAACTATATCACAACCATGTCTGGAGGCTTGCTTTTTGTGGTGACCCTGAATCCCACCAAGTTGACAGTCACAGTGATCCATCACAGACCGCTTGCTCATTATCTCCTGATTTCCACCATTTCCAACTTATGTGTGAGAATCCACACCCACCACCAACAGACCGCATCCCACAATCACTCACAGCCCTAGTCCCATGAGGGGTACAAGACAGCACACAGTCTTTGGGAGCTGAGCCAAAGGAGCAGCCGGGCTTCCGTTTCCTCTTCTAACCAGAGCTTTTTGGTTTTGTGCATTTCTTTTCCCAAGCACCTCCTGGCTATGCTGAGCCCTATGGGGATGGGCATGTTTGTTTAAATCACATTAACCGGCTGCTAGACTCGATCAACACAAGAAAAATGTTTGTGCCTATAAATTCATTCCTTTCTCCGGTCCTTCAGCATGTACTTCATGTTGGGCATGAGCAGGCTCCCGTCCACAGGGCGGAGGCCCAGATGAGGGAAACTGACCCAAAAAAAAAAGAGACAAGGACACCAAGGATTCGATCCCAGCACTACCTAAAACAACCAGTGGGACGATGCTCATGGCACTCGTCAGGAGGATCAGAAGTTCAAGGCTGAGGCTACACTAGGGTACACGAGACTCTGTTCCCAAAGCAAAAATCAGTAAGGGGGTTTCAGTTCTACGACATGAGGACTGGAGAGATGGCTCAGCAGTTGAGAATATATGCTGCTCTTCCAGAAGACCTGGGTGGGGTTCCTAGCACCCGCATGGTGCCTTATAGCTCTCTGTAACATCAGTTCCAGGAGGTCCAATTATCTCTCTAGCCTCTGCCAGCACCAGGCATATACATGGTGCACATACATGCATGCAGGCAAAACACTTATACACTTAAAAATAAGTAAATAAATCTTTTTTTTTTTAATCTGACCGCATGAAATGCCAGAGGGAGCGCTCCATCAAGGTGTGATGGCATTAATTAGAAGATATCAGATCCCGTTCAGTTGCCTGTGGCTTGCAGAAGGGTTTTGAGGCTCCCTGCTTTCTCTTTTAAAATGGAAATTAAACCATTGCCTTTGAGCCCTGTCCTATAAATCGCACGTTCCCAGTGTCCTTGCTGGAGTCCTGTGCTCCTCGCTGCTAAGAATCCTTCGGGCTGAAGCTTGCCTTGAAGCTGTTTCAGGCCTGTTGGCAAGTGACTGGGGCCTGAGGCTTAACCTCCGTTACATGACATCCTGTTCCCACTGTGCTTCAGTGGGGTGTGTGGAGAAACACAGACAATTGACCTTCATCCTGGATGGGTTCTCCCGGGAACAATACACACTCAGAAGTCTACTCTTAGGTATATCTGTAAATTCCAATCTTATTTGAGAAACCTTCTTACAACCCAGAGAATAATCACTCTTCATCTTGAGTTTCTGTGTCTGGACCTTTCTCTACTCTCACTTGAAAAAAAAAATCAAAGACTTATGGACAATTAGACCATTTTTCCTATTCGCTTTTAGTCCTTAGACTTCATTATGCCTCTCTAAAACTAAAGTAAGCAAAATAAATTTATTCTAAATAAACCTTAAACATAAAGATTATCCTGTCCTGATGTGCCGAGTACTTGCACGACTCTGGGGACTTGATTGGGGCTGAAGACATGACAGATAGACAGAGACACTGAAAAGCTGGGGTTGGGTAGACGGGACCTTCTGATTGAGAAGATGCAGTATCCTGGAATCTTACTATGTTTATTTTATACAGCCGAACAAGTGTTTATTTTATACAGCTGAACAAGGAGGTAGGGTATATGTGTGTGTGTGGGGGGGGTATATCTGTGGTATATTTGTGGTATATGGCTGGATCAAGGAGGCAGGTTTAAACTCTGTAGGGAGCCAGTCTTCAGATCATAAACGTGGGCATCTGGGAAGAAAGATATGGTGGATGTCTTCTGTACACATGGTCAATTTCACACTTAGACCAGAGGAAGGCTTTGCCCTCCCTCTGAGCCTCACCCCTGGGGAGCAGGGAGACTTGGCCATTTTCCCATGGGTCTGAGGCTGTTTAGACATGGCTGTGCCCATGTCAGCAGCACGCATTTATTCATGCTGATGCCCTAGTCTGTCCCACCAAAAGCTCATGTCACCTGGAACCAGGAGTAAAGGAGAGGGGCAAGCTATACATGAGTGACTTGGGAACAGTAGAGACCTGACTCGTGGGTGACACTGATGGTCCCTCTAATGAAGAAGAATCACGTCCCCTCACCTGGCTTTGAGCACCTTGAGTAAGAGAAGGGGCTCTACCGCTTTCTGTCGCCACCATTGACAGCTCAGCTCGGGCCCGGACCTGCCAGCTGTCCTCACGGTAAGACTGGCAGGGTCCCTGTTCCTGCATCCCCAGCTACATGCACACCCAGAGCACCTTTCTGGGAGCAGACATAGATGAAGATGGACTGACTGGTTCTGTCACTACTTCATCTTCACCATGTGTGTCAGCAGCTCTTGGTATTCTATTTGCTAAGAGACCGGAAGCTTAGGAAAGTTTAGAAATTTCCCCCACAATCCCCCAGCTGGAAAATGGCAGTACTGGAAGAGGCGTCTCCAGCCTCTAGCCTCTCTGACATGATTCCTCTTAAGCATCAGACTCAGGAAAACTGTGCATCCATTCCACACTGGATATTTCTTTTCCCTCAACGAGTTGCGTGACCACAGCCAAGTCACACAACCTCTTTGAGCCTCACTCTACAGAGCTTTAAAATGGGAGCGCTGGGCTAGGTCATCAAAATATCATTTTCATTGGTAGTGTTTGTTGGACATCTGCCATGTGCCTTGTCTTAAGTATAACTCGTAGTCCACAAATAACATCTGGTCAGTGCTTTGGCATCCAAAGTTCTGGAGGGGGTTACTAAGCAGCAGCAACTCTGACCACAGCATACAATACAGCAATTGCTTAGTGAGTATTGGCTATAGGCACAGCAGGACCTTACCTAGTCCCCAGAGCCCCTGAGGCTGGGGGTCCGCCTGCTCTCATTTTACATACAGCAAAACCAGAGCTCAGCACAAGTGCAAAACGAAAGTACAAGAATCCAAGGACTCAGGGGCTGGAGCGATGGCTCAGCAATTAAGAGCACTGGCTGCTCTTCCAGGGGACCCAGGTTCAATTCCAGGCACCCACATGGCAGCTCACAACTGTCTGTAACTCCAGTTCCAGGGGATCTCACACCCTCACACCAATGTACATAAAATAAATTAAAAAAAAATCCGAGGACTCATTTTGGGTTAGACCCAGATCGCTAGCCACTGTGCCAGACTGCCCTGAAGCTATTGATCATGCTCTGTAGGAGTGTCCATCCCTTTTCTCTCTGTCATCCAGAGGGCAGTCCAATGGTTTCTTAAATGATGAAGGTTTTCCTCCAGTCCCTATTGTTCACAGATGTTTGCTGGCGTGTTTTGCAAATACTGAAATCTGCATTGCCAGGGCAGAAGCACCTGAGCCCTTGCCAAAACGCCAGCCTCTGGACCCCAGGGCAGGCCTACCGAGTCACTCTCTAGCCAAGAGGACCGAGAGTCCGCATTTCCCACAACCCCAGAGTCTCACTCTACCTAAGAGACAAGGCTGGTGACCTGGTGGCATGTACAGTTTGTCATCTACATGACACCCAGAAGCCTTCTCTCTAATTTAGTTCTCTGATGCTTGAAATCCCTGTGGTAGGAAAATCCCTCATCGCAGGAACACACTTCTGTATCCAGTGTCCTTAAGGAAGAGCCAGCGTCTTGGTGTGAGCTCTGTTATCCTGGAGGGGCCTGGTGCTGGCTGAGTGGCATCGTGTCCACAGCATATATAACGTTTTCTCTGGGACGGGATCCCTTGCAGGATGACCACTCTGAGCTCTGTTGTCTCTGACTGTCAGGGCTGTGACGTTTTGGTAGGCTGCCTGGGGAGATGGCCACGCAGCAGAAACCACAGCCCCTCCGAAAGAACCTGACAGGTGAAGTTGTAACCCAGCATCCTCAGCAAAGAGGGTTTGGAGAGGAAGCGGCATCGCCTCTGCCTCCTCCCTCCAGCCCTGGTGTAGTTGGTTGTTTTTTACTCTTTACTCTTAGGGGGCCCGCCACCCAGCTCCCAAATAAACACATGGAAGCTTATTCTTACTTATAAATGCCCGGCCTTAGCTTGGCTTATTTCTTGTCAGCTTTTCTTAAATTATCCCATCTACCTTTGCCTCTGGGCTTTTATCTTTCTCTGTTCTATATACCTGTCTTTACTTCTTACTCCATGGCTGGCTGTGTAGCTGGGTGGCTGGTGTCCTTCTCTCCTTTTCTTTCTTGCTCCTTCATCCTCTCTTCCCAGATTTCTCCTCCTATTTATTCTCTCTGCCTGCCAGCCCTGCCAATCTTTTCTCCTGCATTGCTATTGGCTGTTCAACTCTTTATTAGACCAATCGGTATTTTAGACAGGCAAAGTAACACAGCTTCATAGAGTTGAACAAATGCAACATAAAAGAATGCAACACATCTTTGCATCGTTAAACAACTGTTCCACAGCATAAACGAATGTAACACATCTTCAACTAATATTCCACAACCCCCTGGCCTCCAAGATGCTGGGTTAAGCCTGAGGTGTGGTAAGAGATTAAAGCATGGGAGTTTGAGCTTTGAAGATAGATCCAAGACCTGTCCTTGGCACTTGTTTCTGTTCCTCTGAGCTTTGATTTCCTCTTTCCTAGGGGAGTGGAGGTTGTCTTAATTACTGTTCTATTGCTGTGAAGAGACACCGTAGCCAAGGCAATTTATAGAAGGAAGTATTTAATTGAGAGCTTGCTTACAGTTTCAGAGGGTTAGAACATTATCATCATGGCAAGGAGCATGGCATCAGGCAGGCAGGCATGGTGCTGGAGCAGTAGCTGAGAGCTCACACCTAGTCTGCAAGTTGTAGCCAGAAAGAGAGAAGAGCCTGGGCCTGGTGAGGGCTTTTGAAACCCCAGAGCCTAGCCCCCAGTGACACACCTCCTCTAGCAAGGCCACACCTCCTAATCCTTCCCAAACGGTTCCATTAACCGGGACAGGCATTCAAATATATGAGCCTGTGGGGGCCATTCTCATTCAAACCACCACAGAGCTTTAAGCAAAATAATGTGTAGAAACTGCCCAGCACAAGGTGACTGCTCAGTCCCAAGGAAAGGTCCTGTTCATTTACTGCAAGTGGAACTTTCTCTCTGGGAGAAAGAAAGCATCATGGCCTGGGTAGCAGTCCATACTCTCCATCGTCTTCTCCCTTAGCTCCTCCTTCTCTGTCTAGTTGGAGTCTAGTGAGCCATCTCTGTTCAGGAATCAATCCTTCCAGTCTTGGAGGGTAGCTCAGTGGTAGAGCACTTGCCTAGCACGCCAAGTACCCTGAGTTTAATCCCCAATTGGGGGCAGGGGGCAGGTACTTAGAAGTCAAGGTTTCATGTGTGTGATCCTGTCAAAGACCAAATCACTTTGAAGAGCTTTGGTACCAAAGCCCCTGTGATAACCTCAAAGAATTCACTCAGAACCTAATTGTGCCTATAGAAAGGCAACCAAGCTACGTCCAGAACAATAAATGTAAGTGCAACTTCTGGAGAGGCCAGAATGATGCTGCCCTTGGGCACTTGCCTGGGCCTTAGAAACACCTGGGGATCCCACAATATTTTCCAGGGGGCCCGGAGATCAAAGCTACTTTTGTGTTGCCTTTTTATTGTTGGTTGTTGGGATCTATGACTTCAGGCTGGTCTCTAACTCTCTGGGCTCAAGCTACCCGCCCCCCTTGCCTCAGGCTCCCAGGTGCTAGAACTTCAGGTATGCACGGCCAAGCCTGGCTCAAAAAGTATTTCAACATAGTTCTAAATGCACAATGAATGTGCCTTCTTCGTGCTCCTTCTGCGCAGGTGTGCAGGGACAGTGTCTGGGGCACGTGACGATGGCAGCCCTGAAGGCTGCTGGGATGCGCGTGTATCTTTGTGGTGTACCAATCTCTGGGTTAAATTGTTATGCAGCACTGATAGACACAACCCACTGCAAATGAAAGCTTCTCGGGACCCTGTTCTAAAAGTATAAAAGAATTTTGAGACCAAAAAAAAAAAATCTTGCTTAGATGCAAGATTGTAAAACATCAGTAGCGAACTTCTGCCCTCCAGGGTCCTCCCATTGTGCTGTAAGCCTGTATGTAAGACCTCTTCCCTCCTTCAATAAACAGCATTTGGGCATAAAAAAAATTACCTAGAAGAAAATTAGAATTCCTGGGCACTAATGATGACCTCACTGTATTAAAAGACTAAGCCAACAAAATAATAATAATAATAATAATAATAATAATCTACTCCATCTTCTGGTACTGTTGCATTTGGTGTCCTAACGGATATTAAAAGACAAAATTTCTGGCTGGGAATGAATGTCTTGGTAAAACACTTAAAAATAAAAACATCAGGACATAATGGCACAGGCCTTTAATTCGAGCACTTTGGAAGCAGAAGCAGGTGGATCTATGTGAGTTCAAGTCCAGCCTGGTCTACATATCAAATTTGAGACTAGCCAAGGCTACACAGTGAGATTCTTTCTGTAATAGTAGTGATAATATTATTATTATTAAAATAAAACAAAAGATTCAACCAACCTAGATTCCTGATGCAGCTATTTGTGATTTGTAAACCAGGTGTAGCTAGCCTAATCTTAGAGTAGGGTGACTGTGGGTCTCACTCAGGTCTTTAGTCCTAGTTCAGGGACAATGAGCAGGAGAAGCTCAGCTCCAGCCTGAATAAGTCAGAGAGCATGTCCCAACGCTGACAGTAAGAAGGGGGCTGGTGATGTTGCTTAGTGGCAGAACATTTGCCTAGTGTACGAGAGACTTTAGGTTCAGTCCCCAACACTAAACAAACAAACAAATGAAAGAATAGAAAAGAAAAACAAAAGAAAGATTAATGAAAATAAAAAGGATGTGACAGAAAAAAAAATAGAATGCCTGGTGTAAGGCTGTTCTGCCCGGTACCCCTAGGGTCAGACACAGCAGGTCAACCAGGCTGCACTGTTGCATTTACACCATGACCGTCTCCCTTGTGAGTGGTTAGGTATGAATGTGAAGATGAGGGAGAGACAGACAGACAGAAGAGCGAATGCCTGCTGGGATAATACCCTCTTTATTTTCTCTAATTGCCAGAGCAACCAATTTGACATACTGTCCAGCAAATGTTTTGAGATCATCTTAACTGAAATCCATGTATCCCTGAGGTCCAGCAAGGTCCGTGATTCCTTTGGAAAAGATTTCCTTCCAGGAAGTCGAAGTTTGGCTCTAGCGATACTTAAATAGTTCCTGCTCTAAAGAAGGGAGCTACTACCCATTCAGACCCTCACCTCTGTGGCACTGGGGACTCGGGCCCTGGGGACAACAGGTCTCCTCCTCTGCAGCCTTCAGAATCACAGCTGGAGAGCTGTGGGCTCCCCTCCTTTGGAACGGTGCAGGGCCCTCGGCTGTGCTCGGCCTCAGCGGGCATCCTAGAAAATGGGTCTCCCTGTCAGACCCCTCCCAGCAGCCTGGTGGGGGTGAGTTAGGAAGTGCTTGGAAAGTAGCTACCACAGGGCCAGGGGCTGGAATGTTCCTGAGGCAGTGGTCCCATCTGAATTGTCAACCTTAGTTCACTGGCTCCAACTTTAGGATAATGCCTAAATGCCACCGAGAGATGACGTCACTACCCGTCCCCCACAGTGCCGCTGTACAAAAGATGTCTGTTTGAAACAAAGTCCAGCATGAAGCACTCTGCCGAGCAGGCTGTAGCCTAGACTCTTAGAAAATGAGGCACCTAGTTTAGCCCACCTTTGGGAAGTCTTTTGCACACCCAGCGTAGAGTGGAGTGAATTCACAAGCAGCAAGAATGCCTGAAGCGTGGTGTAAGAACGTAACATAACCATAACAGCCCCTTGTGAGGTGTGTTATACTTAGCCCATTTAGAGAGGAAGAAGCCGAGTCACTGGGAAGTTAGGCAGCTTATAGAAAGTCCCACAACCCCGAATTGAAGCCTGGTACCCTGGGTCTCTAGAGTGAGGATGCTCCTAGGATCCCAGCCTTTGCACATTCACATCAACACCTCCTTGCCTCCTGGGAAAGAGAGAAACTAGTGGATCTGAGAGTTGGGTCCTAAGCAGAAGTCCAAGCCCTTCTAGGTGCTTCTGGGTGACCTCTCTGTCTTAGTTCCTTTAGCTAAACGGTGAGTTGATCCTGGAACATACCTCAAAATTGTTGGTAGGATCAAATAAGACACTGCAAGGCAGTATACCCTGCTAAGAAAACAGAGCGAGGAGTCGATGGACACTCTCATAGCTATTTGTATTTAACTTATTTGTGTTTTCATTCCATTCTTTATATAATAGAGATAATAAAATGCTTGGTCTGCGGTTTAGAGGATAGAAGTCTTGTTAGCACAACTCAATAACTGTTCAATACAAGTTACCATGTGCAAGTATCTGTCATAAAGCAGGGATATGCTACTGCTGTGATGAAGCTGGCCATTGGCCCTCAGGCAAAAGAGGTCCTATAAGGGACAGAAATGTCAGTGATGTAATGGTCTTGGCATGCTGCTGTCTTTCAAGGACTCTCGGCTCTGAGATCTGGGGTCTCTGACCTGGGAACTTGCCAGAAGCACAGAATCCCGGCTCCCACCCGAGACCTCCTGAACCAGAATTTGCATTTTGGCAAGAATCCACATGATTCCTATGCACACGTAGGCTCAAGATGTACCAGTGCATATGGGTGGAAAGGACAGCCGTGATAGCTTTGGGCATGGAGTAGGAAGGGTTAATGTTTCGTTTGGCTCTGGCACAGGAAACAGAAGGTTCCAGAGATTGAAGCATGTGAATGGATGAAACAGGAAGGCTTCCTTCCTGCCTGTGTTCTAGGCAGCTGGGGGCTCTGGCTGAGATATGTTCGGAGCTCCTGTGACTGCAAATCAGGCAGAGGCAAAGGAAAGCCATCCTGCTCCTGCTCAGTGTGGCCTGGGCTCAGATGTGCCAACATGGAGGCCCAGTCCTCAGGCCAAGGCCATCTGAGGTCTAAGGCAGAGTAGGAAGGCTGGAGGAAAGCCACCAGGTTTTGAGCAGGGCCCTCCCCTGAGAGGTTGGTGACCAGCTGTGGGACAGCTGTGTGGGAGGCCCTGGGTCTCCGTGGTAAACAAGACCCTGCCTTCTGTTCCCTGTTGTCCCTGGGTGGGGACAAGATCTTAACTCAGGGCCTCACTGTCCCTCCCCAGTGTTGGAGCAGCTAATCCCAGAGCTCACCGGGCTCCTCAGCCTCCTGGACCATGAGTACCTCAGTGACAGCACCCTGGAGAAGAAGATGGCCGTGGCCTCCATCCTGCAGAGCCTGCAGCCCCTCCCAGGTCAGCCCCGAGGAGCCCCACTTACACAGACAGAAATGGTGCCTGCCATTCACCCCAGAGCCTGTGTAAGGGCATGTCTAAGCCTCATGGCATAGCAGGTCCTATGCTGTGACCCGACATGCTCATCCACCCAGGCCCTGCCCCTCCACTGCAGTCTTGATTGTGCCCTGTGCCCTCCTCCATCCCCAGCCCTTCCCAGACTCACACAGAACATGCACACTCATATAGTCACGCTCACACACATAATGCGCCACATATACCAACACATTACACACAGTAAGCACTAACATATACTGTACAAACATACAGCACATACACATATAAACGCATGCTTTGGCTACACTATAATGTATGCATGTGTGTGTGCAACGTGCAGTCACGAATAGACGGACGCTCCTGTGTGCTCTCTGACACACGTATCCCCACCACCACTTTGTGCATGCCCCTCTAAAGCCATGTAAGGGTGCCTCGCTGCCTACCCAGCAGCTTGCCCCAGCCTGAGACATGGCGAGTGAGCAGACGGCGTACTCTCTCTTCATGGCTAACAAACTGCACCCCATCCTTGCAGGACTCCTGGAGTCTGAAGGATGAGGTGGAAAGTCACCACTGGGTAACGCTGAGCCATACTCTCCCCAAACAGAATGTCACCTGCCACCTCACAGGATCATTGCGGGGTGGGGGGTGGGGATGGAGGGGGGGTCACAAAGGTTCTTCCTCACTGGAACCCTGCTTCCTCACCAACCCTGAGCTGACCTATGGCAGCACTAGGCTTCTGGGTGCCCTTTCGTGTGGAGGCAGAGATCACGATCACAGTGGTACTGCAAACAAGTGGAAAGAGGTGAGGGAGCCTTCCCTCCTCACTGGTGTGTCCTCCTCCCTCAGCAAAGGAAGTCTCCTTCCTGTATGTGAATACTGCAGACCTGCACTCGGGACCCAGCTTTGTGGAGTCTCTCTTTGAAGAATTTGGTAAGTTCCCTCTCCTAACCTTAGTCGTGAACACATACACACACGCGCGCACACACACACACACACACACACACACACACACACACACACACGCACGCACACGCATGCACGCACACATGCACGCACGCACATGCGTGCACGCGCGCACGCGCGCGCACACACACGTACACACAGGGTCCCAGCCTAGTGCCGCTCCTGGTTTTCACACTGAGCCATTAAGTCTCCTTGGGCTCCTGGGCCTGGACAGCTCTGAAAGCCTGATTTCTGTGCTGAAGGACTTACCCTGAGCTTGCAGAAGTGAATATGTGAGCCAAATAGCACAGCACAGAGTGGGTGCCCTGCAGACACTGCCGTCCATCAGCCGTGGCCACTGAGCCTGGTTGAGAGTTGCAGAAAATAGGAACTAGAAGTGGCTGCCTGGCCTGAGAGCAGCCAGCTGGCTTGTGGGAGAGAAGGTGCCATGCGGCCATCCTAGAGAAGAAAGAACTATTTATCTAAGGAGAGATGCGTGGCTTAGGAGAGTTTTGAGACGACAGTCTCTGTACAGCAGAGGGACACAGGAACCCTGTGGGCATGCACATACACAGGAAACCCCGTGCCTCTGTGTCATACCCTCAAAGACCTCCAAAGCACCCCACAAAGATGTTCTAGTGTGATCTCTGCCTGGAAGCCAGGCAAGACGGATCAGTGTGCCCAGCCTACAGGAGCAGTCCGGGGCACTCTATTCAAATACTTGTGTGGGTTGCTAATGATGGAGGAAGTAGGGCCTGCCTGGCTTCCCAGGCCGGCCTCCGGACCTCAAACCCAGCCATCTTTCTCCTCTGCCACCTTGGTTTTCTCTGCAGACTGTGACCTGGGTGACCTTCGGGATATGTCGGATGATGGGGAGCAACCCAGCAAGGGAGCCAGCCCTGAGCCAACCAAGAGCCCGTGCCTGAGAAGTGTGAGTCCCAGCCCTGAAGAGCGAGGGTGGGGGAAGCTCTTGCTATAGCCCCAGGGGCCACTGCTGCTGTGCAGGACCCCCTTCTCTCCGTGGTGATGGTCAAGGGCAGATATAGTGCCGTGCGGACCATGGCATGCCTACTGTGGCGCCTGCAGACTAGGGAGATGGTCATGAGCCGAGTCTGCACCCTCTGGCCCAAAGGACGTCACCACCCAGCCTCAGGTTATATACACAAGTGAGAGGAAAAGCTCTGGGCTAGGAAGGGGGGGGCTTCTGCCATCCCCCTGCTCTGCTTGAGGCCGTGGGCAAAACACTTTTCTTGGAGCCTGACTTTTTCACACCTACGGAGTAAAGGATTCGATCTAGGGTCCCCAACCGTGGGACTACAGAGTTAGAGACAAGCTTTGCTTGTCAACCGTAGACTCTTAGCATCATCACCTCCGTCACAGGTACTAGTTCTTAATTTGCTATGCCCTCTACATGCATACAGCCACCAAATGTGTGTGGCACGTTTTGCCGCCCCCGTTTTACAGATGAGGCCCGGAGAGGGTTAAGTGATACACCCCGTGTCCCGCAGCTGGTAAAGGACCGCGCTGAGCTGAAAAGCTGAGGTTTCCTGACCCCAAATTGCACCGCTCACCCAATTATATGCCTCGTGTTTCCTTGTTCTGTTGCCCCTTGTGTGGTGGCAGAGCTCACACCAATGTTGGAGAACTGTGGGTGTGCCCACTCACTCAGAAGCACAACAGCCACTCTGGGAGAGCTGCAAAAACTCTCGGACATTACTCTCTGACGCTTGCAGGATTTCCAGCAGCAGAGCAGCGTGAATGGGCTCTTGGGTAGCCAGCTCCGGGTCTAGCAAATGCTATGGGCTCCGCCAGGCACAGCAGCACATGCTGTAATCCCAGCATGCAGCGGGCAGAGGCGGGAGCATTGCAGCTCAGGGCCAGCCTGGGCTACATAATGAGACCTCAAAACCCCAAAACAGCTTAGTGCTTCACATTCAGACTGCCTCCTTGGAACCCTGGCCTCCTGCCCACCAGTCTCCCTCCCTCCATCCCTCCCCCTCCTCCCTCCGTCCTCCCACCACCTGTTCCCTTCTGCTGTGCTCACAGCCACCTTGCTTCACAAGCCTTATGTGTTCCACTGCAGACAGCTGACGTGCCTCCACCCCTGCCCAACAAGCCTCCACCCGAGGATTACTATGAAGAAGCCCTTCCCCTGGGGCCCGGCAAGTCCCCTGAGTACATCAGCTCTCAGAGTAAGTTCTGCTCCCTCCATGGCTTATAGGATTCCCTCCTTGAGAATCAGCAGGTCATAAGCCACTGCCTGCCCAGCTCCATCACCCTTGCCTGGGAGGGGCTGCCCTGAGCCCCTAACCGTGGGATCAGTGGTATGGCCCAGGGGCTTGGTTTCTAGCCTCAGTTCTGTGGCTTGAGACGGACCCTTCCTTCTGAGCATCTCTGTCCTCCACCCTCGAAACAACAGGAGGCACTAGCTCCACTCATAAAAGAGTGCTAGGACAGAAGTGACAGCCATTAGCCTGGCTTCCAACTCTCTCACCCCTTCGGTTTGTTGTGTCATGGTTTTCTTCTGTGTGCGCACACGGATGGATCCTGTTACCAAGTCAGCACATCCTAGGATGTGGCCCATGGCCTAAACCAAGCTTCACGGTTCAGCCTCCAGCCCAAGGGAGTCATACAGTGGTACAGGCAGAAACAGTAGAGGCTTGATTTATATATAGTTCAACCATCTTTTTAAAAACTATGAATATTTTCTATTTATCATGATCTACTTATAGCATACTGCTCATAAATAGCTAATACTATAGTATATATTAATAAAACTTGTCTTGTACTAAAAACAACCTTTAAACACTTTAATGCTCAGGAGGCAGAGCCAGGAGGATCTCTGTGAGTTCGAGGCCAGCCTGGTCTACAGATCGAGGTCTAGGACAGGCACCAAAACTACACAGAGAAACTCTGGAAAAAAAAAAAATCTGTGTACATACTTGTACTGATGGGATAAATTACCTTAGAAAATCTCTGAAGTTAGCCACAAAAGAGAGTCCTTGTTCTTCCATTGACTTCCCCAGTGTGCGGCAGGTGGAGAAAATCAAGCACAGAAAGCTCTTCAGAACAGGATTTCATTTGTTTGTTTTTTCTAACAGGATATACTCACTCATGCATTATTTTTGGGTTTTTATTTGCAAAGTTTTTGTTTGTTTGTTTGTTTGTTTGTTTGTTTGTAACAGGGTTTCTATGTCCTGGCCCTGGCTGTCCTGGAACTCACTCTGTAGCCTAGGCTGGCCTTGAACTCACAAAGATCCGCCTGTCTCTGCCTCCTGAGTGCTGGGATTAAAGGTGTGCGCCGCCATCGCCTGGCACTAATTTTAACAATTTTTCTAGGACATGCAAGACACTAGTAACAGGATTTTTCTATGGGAAATGAATAAAAAGCCAGGTGGGACACTGGGCAGATAGCTCAGTGACAGAGCCCTTGTACAAAATAATTAATAATAATAGGTGAGTGTAATGTGTAATTTGAGAATACTTCTTATTTAAGCCAGTTTGAGGGCATTCACTAAAATCCCAGCTACAAGAACCTGAGGCAGGAGGATTGCTTGAGCCCGGGAGTTGGAGACCCCTTCTCAATAGAAGATAGTGAAGGCAGGAAGGACAAAAAGGAGGATGCAGGAAATAAATCTGGGTGAAGGGAAAATATTCTTTTATTCACGCTCTTTTGAACTGCTTGTATTTTTCCCTCGGGGAAGGTATTTCCATGATAAAATAGGAGATTAACTGTCGCACTGTTCTGAAAAGTCTCCACCCATGGTGTGGTGTGCATTTAGCACTACACAGCTACCGTCACTGTCTAGTCCCCAAGCGTTTTCATCATCCCCAAAAGAAACTGAACCATGAAGCGATCCCTCCTCAGTCACTGCTTCTCCTCCCCCACGTCCCCGGCCTCTGCCGGTCACCTACCAGCGTTCTGGCAATACAGCTTTGCCTGTTCTGGACATTTCACATAAATGGAACCATCTGACACGTGGCCTTTCTGGATTGACTTCTTGCACTTAGCGTAGTGTTTTCGAGATCCGTCCGTGTTGGAGTGTGAATCAGAGTGTGCTTCCTCCGATGGCTGATACTCTTTTCTGAGGACACACCACATCCAGTTTATCTTTCCATCAGCTGATGACATTTATGCTGTTTATACCTTCTGCCTGGGGAGAGGTTGGTTGGACCAAATGATCTGTGGTCCTCTTCAGGCTCTGAGTCTCCAGTTCCCTGTCGCAGGGGTGAAGCAGGCAACTTTTCCTATCTGGTCCATTAAGGGCAAAGGAAGAAGAAAGGGACAAGGTACTTGCTGGGACCCAAGTTGCATGTCAAGCACCCTGGCAAGAAGAGGCTCCCTAACGTTCCCAGAGAGCTAACGTCTCTCATACAGGACAGAGAAGCCTCCTGCTAGGAAGGCCAGAAGGAAGGGCCTCAGGAAAGACCATGGACCCAGTGTGGGGAGAGCCTACCACCAAGCCAGCCAGAGTGCTCTTCCTCTCTCACACATACACAGTCTAGCCATGATGTTATATTTTGCCCCCACATGCCCACACTCCCCATCTGCCAACTCCTCCAGTCCACCTTGCCCATCATGCTGCCGACATGTAGGCCTCAGAGAAGCAAAGGCAGGCTCTGAGCCTTGTTTGGGAGTGAGCCGAGTACCCCAGTAGCTAGGGACTACAGTACAGCTTTCCTCAGGAAACAGATGGACAGGAGGAACCCAACAACCCCGAGCCAGCGCTCTGAAGAACCGTGGGATGGGAGAGTGAGCCAAGTTGGGTGAATGAAGGCATCCAGCTCACTTCTGATCCTGCCTCAGCCGCTAACAACCTCTGTGGGTCTGTTGCGCCCTGGGTGTAAAATGGAACCAAGCCTCCTTTCTTGCAGTAGGTCCCTACACCCTGCGGTACAGAGACCAGAGCTATGATGAGGACGTTCATACAGACTCATTCGAAGATGAGAGGAAACATCTTTGAGCTGGGTCTGGACGGGTTGGGAGTGTCCTCTGATAAGAGTGTCGGAAGACACAGAGAACAGGATGAACACAGGCCTGGAGGTCTGGCGAGGCCAATGATGCAGTTTGTAGTGACAAGTGTGTAGGGTTAAGTGAGGAGCCACAGATGTAGAGGTAGAGCCTCCCCACTCAGGCGGAGGCTGCCCTGAGTCCCCACTCTCTGTCCCTAGGGCTTTCCCAGCCCTGTCTCTGGATTCTGCCCGTATTTCTATAAGCTCAGCTCTTTCCACCATCCCCACAGATGGCTGCAGCCCAGCCCAGTCGATTGTGGACGGTTACTATGAGGACGCAGACAGCAGCTACCCCACGACGAGGGTGAATGGAGAGCTGAAGAACTCCTGTATGTACCACGCAGCTGCTCACACAGCTGTCCCCAAGAGCTGGTCCTAGGCATGCACACACCCACAACCCCTTACCAGACTAGGTCCCAAAGCCCTCTTCTCAGTAGGTTTGGTGGGGGGACACAACGATACCACTGGAATGGGAGTCACTTGAGGCTTTGCCTGACCTGGTTCTGGATGACTGATCTTAGGCAAATTCAGTTTCCTTATCTGTCCTGGGGATTTGGATTTTGAGGATGGCCTGAGACAATGGCTGTGGATGGTAATGAGGTCGGGCGATAACAGAAGTTTACCAAGCACTTGCTGGCATAAGACGCTTAGCTGAACATGGTCCATGCCCCGGGGTCCAAGGCACCAGATGAAGTAGCGTCTGATGTTCATCAGGACTGCATATCGGTGAGGAACCCCACGAAGTGAAATCACTAAGACCCCATCTCAGAAGCAGGTCCAGAGCAAAGCTTTTGAGTAAGGCCTCTAATCCATCCTTGTCCATCCTCTGCCTCCCATGGCTCGGGCCCAGAGCAGGCTGCTGCCAGGGTTAGAAGGGTCCTGGGGGGAGGGGGGCACCGAGACTGAAGGTCCTTTCCCGTGACACCCCCAGACAATGACTCTGACGCCATGAGTAGCTCCTATGAATCGTACGACGAGGAGGAGGAGGAAGAGAAGGGGCGGCGGCCCAGGCACCAGTGGCCCTCGGAGGAGGCCTCCATGCACCTGGTTAGGGATTGCAGGATATGTGCCTTCCTGCTCCGGAAAAAGCGCTTCGGGCAGTGGGCCAAGCAGCTGACGGTCATCAAGGAGGAGCAGCTACTGGTGAGTGCCTCCCTGGCGGCCTGTGGGCGTGCCTTTACGTGCCTGAGGGTGTGCGTGGTCTGTGTACATCGAGCTCCAGCACACACACACACACACACACACACACACACACACACACACACACACACCCTTGAAAACCAGATGGAGGCTTACCTAGTTTTTCTTTCCAGAATTTTTCTTAATTACTTTAATACATTCATTGTCTTTATTACACCGGTTAATATACTTCATTCATAAACTAGGGAAAGGGCTAGGCACATAGATCAGTGTCCAAGTACTTGCCTAGCATGCACAAGACCAGAATTCAGTCCCCGGTACCGCAAAAGTTAAATAAATAAATAAATAAAAAAAAAAAAAAAAAAAAAAATAAATAAAAACTCGCTAGGAAAAGATAAGAAAATGATTTACAAAGAAATATCTGTTTATTACCCCAGCGCTTCGGAGGCTGGGGGGGGGGGGTTTCATGAGTTCAAGGCCAGCCAGGGCTACATAGCAAGACCCTGGAATGAGACAGCAAAGAATGAATGAATATCATTGACTCAGAGCTGACTGGAGAGATGACTCCGCAGTTATGGGCATGGACTGATCTTGCAGAGGACCTGGGATGGATTCCCAGCACCCACATGGTGGCTCACAGCCATCTGTAACTCTAGTTCCAGGGGATCCGATACCCTCTTCTGGCCTCCTTAGGCACTGCACAAATGGGGTGCACAGACATGCATGCAGGCAAAACACCTGGAAACACAAAATTAAAATAAGAATCGCTCCGTTTCCACTCTTGTCTTCACACATCTGTTTATAAAGCAATGCCCTCCAGCGCATACAACTATATAACTCATTCTCTTCAAGGAAGCTTTCCTTTTGGGGCACTGTGTCTTGTTACTGTTGTCCCTAAAGAAGATGCACTGCCAGGTGGTGGTGGCACACACTCTAATCCCAGCACTTGGATGGCAGAGGCGGGTGGGTCTCTGAGTCCATACAAAAAGAACTGGAAACACTCCCATCATGACCTTCGGACTGGTCCTGGACTGCCGTCAGTCTTCACTGCCCAGGGTGAGAAAAAGTTTCAAAGCCATGCATGTTGAGCATGGCTTGCAGACTGATTAAAACACTTGGGGCGGGGGGGCGAACAGCTATTATCTTTTCCCACAGTTATGTTCATTTTCCTACTCTGGGTTTCTTTGTGCAGTCGTGGCTGTTCCGGAACTCACTCTGTAGCCCAGGCTGGCCTTGAACTCACAGAAATCTGCCTGCCTCTACCTCCCGAGTGCTGGGATCAAAGGTGTGCGCCACCACCCGGATATGTTTCCATTCATCCGCCCCCCCCCCTTTCTCTATTGTATTTGACTGCCAGGCCCTCCAGCCCCGAGGAGACAGAGTGACCAGGAAGGCAGCAGTCTCAGCCCAGCTCCAAAGGGAATGCTTTCATAATTCTCCAGTAGAGCCGGGCAGTGGAGGGGGATTAGCTGGAGTGGGATGAGAGGGTGACAGTGATCAAAAGCTATACATGTCTGGAAGCGTCACTCATAGCGAAACCTGTGATTAGGACATGGAAAGCTTCAGAAAAGGGTAACACAGCTCAGTGGATAAGGGGCACTTGTTACCGAGCCTGGTGACCTGAGCTCAGTACCCGGAACCCACATGGTAGAAGTTGAGAACCACCTCTAGCAAGTCGTCTCTGGCTGCCACATATTTGCTGTGGCATACATGTGCCCCCGCTCCCATAAATAAATAAATGAAAACAAGTTTAAAACAGAAAAATCATAGTCTGACTTCTTTTATAACAGTTGAAAGCTCTAAATGGAACACCAGCAAACAGAATCTAGATGCTTATAAAAAAAAAAATAGGACCACTACCGGTTTATTCTGGTCACACAAGCGTGTCTTAACATTCAAATTGCCCCCCTCCACTTGCTTTGTGTGGGTGTAAACCAATGTGTGCGCTTAGGATTGTTAACAGGAGCGTAGGTTAGGGGTTATTTACAGGAGTGTAGATGCTTTACCAGTGTATACCCTGCTGAAGGAAATGTCTCTCCCTCCCCCAGCAACCATTGTCTACTTCCACATCCCCTTTTGTAGCGTTATTGTCAATTTCTGATGTGGAGGCTGAAGCTGGCCTCCCTATGAGAAAGCCCGCCCTCCCAAGGCCAGCAGTGCATACCTGCCAGGATTCACTCCTGATGTTCTGCCATGTAGCCTTTCAACTGGCATTCTCCCAAGCCAACCTATTTGTTCTCTGGCTTCTTCAACCCACATGGCCTTCCTAGTATTGTGCTATAATCTGCCTTTTCCTCATGGACAGCTGTGTTGGAAGATTCCCAGAGACCCCCGCTCCGGCTTCTCACTGTGAGGTATTATTGCTCACACTTGGGCCGAGTGGGGGAATCGACTGTGTGCGAGGGTGTCTTCCCTCTCCCACCCTCTACTGCGGGATGTTCTGACCCCCACCCCCCACCCCCTCTCCTCATGCAGTGTTACAAAAGCTCCAAGGACCGGCAGCCACACCTGAGGCTGGCGCTAGATGCCTGCACCGTCGTCTACGTGCCCAAGGACAGCCGCCACAAGCGGCATGAGCTGCGCTTCTCCCAGGGGGCCACGGAGGTGTTGGTGCTGGCTCTGCAGAGCAGGGAGCAGGCTGAGGAGTGGCTGAAGGTACGCATGCCCAGGACACACCGGAGGCCGCCATCCTGCCCTCCCTCCCTCCCTCCTCCCTTCTTCCTCCTCCCTCCCTCCCTCTCTTTCCCCAAGCTGGGGTTCTAACTTTGGAAGTGTCAAGCCTTATCTAGGGGAGAAGGAATCCAGGGGGTCCCTGTGCATGTTAAGACTCACATCGAATGGGCCTTGGATATTCACAACAAACATACCTCATACAGGAGGTCTATAATTCTCCTGTTATTGAACTTTCCTATTCAGCAGCCTACTGTTTGCCCACCCTACACTCCTGGAATGGTGTGCATCAGTGCCTTTGAAAGCTGGTTTTATTATTAGGCCAGCCAGCCCTTCTAATTTAAAAATAGGGGAGGAGGAAATCCCTTTCTTGTTTTGAGATGAGAATGTGCATTGTGGCAATAGCCACTGGAGTCCAGCATCTTTATGATGTCACAGATCCATGAAGCCACCGTGTATTAATTACATTGTACCACGAAGTGTGCCAAAGCCTCATGTATATGATCATTAGGGCTGGTATGACTTACATTCAAAGGTGGGTAAACTGAGGCACAGAGAAGTTAATGTGATTGCCAAATGTCGCAGGCAGCATCAAGTGATGGGGATCAAGATGTGAGGCTAAGTAGATCTACTCCACAGTAGGCATGGTGGCATAGTAATGATAAGGGAAGACTTTGGTGGTACATGGATTTGAGTCCAAGTTCCAGAAACGAACAACATTCCCTAGCTGTGAGATCTTCTGCAAATGACATTGCTTTCCTGTGCCTCAGTTTCCCCGTCTCTTAAATGATTCTTTGAAGGATTTGACAAGAGTTGGCCCAGTGCCTGCTAGACAAGTAAGTGAACAGCAGTGTTGGTTAGCTTCTGTTGGTGGTAATCAAGGCACTGCCCCGCCCCCAGCCCTCTCCAGCAGACCCTCCATCCCGATACCCCACTGGACACCCCGCTCTCCTCTCTTCCCTTCCTGTCGGAACAATGAAACCAAGCTCCCGTCCCCCTTCCTTTCGGTGATAACCAGATCTCCCCGAATGTTTGGTATTCCCATCCCTACCTGTGGGTCCAGAAGGGAAGGAAGGGAGAGAACTTGCCTTCAGGAGCCTCAAGCTTCAGGCTCCATTTGAGTCGGAAGTAGGAGTCTTGGGCCCAGAGTTCAAAGGGATCTGCCTGGCCATTCCGGTCCTCTGTAGCCTAGTCCAAGGCTTATCTAGCAGGCAGCCATGCGCCTATTTGGGGGGTCTGGCTCTGCTGCCTCCTACCAGAGCCTTTTCCTCCCGGAATCACATCCTCCTCACCTGAAACTTGAGGATCACAGACTGCTGTGGGGATAAATGCTGCTGTCTGGGTGAGCATCAGATGGTGCCTTAGCATTGGCTGTCCTGGAACTCACTCTGTAGACCAGGCTGGCCTCAAACTCACAGAGATCCGCCTGTCTCCGCCTGAGTGCCGGGATTAAAGGCGTGTGCCACCACCGCTGCCGCCGCCGCCTGGCTTAGATGGTGACTTTTTCAATGTTATCACCTGCATGCTTGTGCCTGAGTCAATGAAAGGATGTCCCTGACATCAAGGTGATGACGCTCACCACCTGCCAGCTGTGATAAAAGGCCCAGCTGTCACGTACACAGGCTCCCTCGCCACTGTGACTCTTCAAGAGTCACATCTCCCTTATCTGTGGCCTCACTCTTCCTCAGACAGCAGAGAGCAGTGTCCTTATAGTGTGGATGTGTGTAGCAAGCCCTTTCGGACAGGCTCTGACAAGTCCGCGTTTGTGCAGATTGGCTATTTCAGCCCCACTCTGCCTCCTGGTGGCCCTAATCCATCTTCGCAACCGTCTTGATCCCACAAATACCAGCCATGCTTCTGTCCCCAGAGCTCTTCCCGGGTGGGCACCTATTCTCAGCCCTCTGCTCTCTCCACAGGTTATCCGAGAGGTCAGCCGGCTTGGCGCCGAGGGCTTGGAGGTCCCCAGATCCCCAGTCTTTATGTGTAAGCTGGATCAGGACAAGGTATGTCCGTCTCCCGTTGTCTCCTCTGGGTAAGGTAGTAGGCACTAAGCACAGGCCACAGACTCACAGCCTGGTGGTGAAGACCACACACACACACACACACACACACACACACACACACACACACACACACCCTGCGGCACCATATAAGCTAAGCCGCAAAGTGGCAGGTGCTGGGTGGTCAGCTTGGTGTCTGGGACAACCCTGCCATGAACAGCTAAAGGAGAAAAAATTTGGTTTGATTCGGCCCCCAGTCTGCTGGCCACATACTGTAGGCCTTGGGTGAGGCTGAGCATTGTCAGGGTGCTGGGTTGCAATAACGGGAACAGGTAGGAAACGTAGGCAGGGCCACGCAATTCACCTCCTCACAGACAGAAAGCAAACGGGGAGGCAGGAAGGGACCGAGTGTCCATCTTCTCAGGACATGCCCTCCAGTGACTTCGGGCCTAACGAGTCCCACTGCGTCCCATCCGTTTGGGATCGTTCCATTTAACCACGAGGAAATCCACCGAAGGAAGAGAGCCCTTAGGATCCAGCCACTTCTCACAAGTCCCACTTCTGGAGTGCTTGTGTTGGAGACAGATTTTCAGAAGCGCACGCTGTAACCAAGTCCGACAGTAAATAAGGCACGGAGCCAGTATTTGAGCCCACACAGGCTGGCTTGAAGTCCACTCAGGACTACTGCAACAGAGCACCCCAACAACCACTGGGCAAATCCTGTAGAGAGGCTCCACCCATACCAGTCCCTATGCAGAAACCAGTATGACCCCTGACCCCACTACGCCTACAACCCAATGGTCAGGCAGGCATGAGTCAAAACAATCAGACTGTTTTATAACTGCTACTCTGGGTACAAGCTCGAAGAGACGGTGCCAGGTTTCTGATGAGTGTCGGGGAGGTGTGCTCCTGTCTCAGAGTTTCGAGAATATTCCTAAGGAAGTGATGCTTCAGACAAGGATGAAAAGGTCAAAAAAATAAAAAAATAAAAAGGTGCTCTAAGCACCAGGAATGGGCAGTAGAGCAGAGAAAATGGGGGACTGAAAGTGGCCTGTGTGGCACGGTCTAGAGATGGGGAGCTGTGAGAGGCTAGTCCTGGACAGGGACAGGGAAGTGGAAAGGGGAGCTTAGGATGGCTGGAGTATTCGGGAACATGGATGCCTGTGAAGGGAAGGAGGAGCCCAGCCCTGCCCACACTTAGCTTTTGCCAGTAGTAAGGCCATAGGAAAGCAGCCCTGGAAGAAGGGTGTGAATGTGCGGATACACACTACGGTACGGCCTCTGGTGCAGTTCAAAGGCTCGACAGAGCAGCTGTAGGCAGGCTGTGCCGTGGAGTTCTCTGCCATGGTTGAGTGTACAGAGAGAGGGTAGCTGATGTACTTATGATGGTCTTTTGGGTGGAAGAAGAGCTGGGATGTTGTGTTGGTGGGGTCTCTTTCCATGGGATCATGAGACTGAAGAGGCATCACTGAATTCATTACCAAGTGCTCACGGCCTTTCCTCTGTGTTTGTTTCCCGTCTTGATGGAAAAGTTGCTATATACATGCTGTTGCAGAACAAACAGGGCTATACCTTCAGTTTCAAAACCTACAGACAAGATTCTTCAAATGTTCAGACCGCTCATCCCCTTCCTGACAGGTGCCTCCCCATTCCCACAGCTAATAGGGAATAGCAGCATTATAATTTCTTCCATAATTTCAGCTCTGCCTCCTTTGGAGCGTATGAATTTATTAGTGAATCAATGAAGGTATGATTGTGTCACAGTTGGTATAATTAGTAAAAAACAATAGACGGCGATAAAGTGTGTGTGTGTGTGTGTGTGTGTGTGTGTGTGTGTGTGTGTATGTGTGTGTGTGTGTGTTCCTTCATCCTCTCATTCAAGGTAGAATTGTAGCGGGTGTCTACTGATCATCGGGTCTAATCATGACTCCTTTGAAAGCATCTTTTTAGCTCACCCCTTTGCCTGTATGCTGTCACCTTGGTTCATCCCTTTCTGGAACTTCATCCTGATCAGCTTGCCCAGGGGCTCTTTAGCATCCAGGGTCGCCCCCTCTTGTCCACCCCTACAGTGCTACTGGATTACATTCACACCCTCCTTAAATGCTTGCCCTGCTCCCTATCACTCGCCATACAGTGCATATTCCAGGACATCGCTGTCGACGCCCTATAATTAATGGCCCCGCTCTCCCAGGAGAGTGTAACCTGAAGGCGTGACCATGTGTTAGTCACTGCTACCTCCCTGATCATATTGGTGTGGTATCAGGTACCTGAAAGCTGTTGCTTGGAGGACTGGAAGAAGACTGGGTGAAGGAGGGAGTCCCTCTGAGAGTCCCGCTGACGTGAGGCTGTCTATGTCCCTCCCCAGAGATTGTCCCAGGAGAAACAGAACTCAGACTCCGACAGCCTGGGCGTGAATGACAACAGTTCCACCCTCAGCCGACGAGAAGCCTGTGAACACGGTAGGAGCTCCACTAGTCAGAGATGGGAGGGACTTTGCCACAGGCACACCGTGGTAGAGCCTGGGGACCTGAGCAAGGCCACTGGGCCTTTCACATCCAGAATTACAGGCTGGTCCCTGTGCGCGGGTCACAAGGGCTGCTGGGAAGGCCAGAGATGGGTAAAAGTGGGACCGCGGCCTCCTTCCCCATCCCCTGTGATCCCACTCCTGTGCCACCAGGCAAAGGGAAGAAGAATAGCCTCGCTGAGCTAAAGGGCTCCATGAGCAGGGCTGCAGGCCGAAAGATCACGCGCATCATCAGTTTCTCCAAGAAGAAGGCGCTGGCCGAGGACCTGCAGACGTTTCCCAGTGAGAATGAGGTTCCATGCTGTGGTAAGTCCTGACTCAGAGTCCTGGTTCCTCTGTCTCAAAAACAAACACAAACAACAAAAGTAGATAGGTTTCATCTATATGTATATAATGTATATGTATGTGGAGCTTATATCCTGGCCTTTATACGCTATAGAAAAAAAATAAACTACCCAAAAATATGGCTGCTGCCCTTACGGAGTTGGAAGCATTTTAACTCAGTATGGGGAAACTCTTTATAGAGACTGGAGTTGCTTGCCAGCAGGTTGACCCTTGAAGGGCAGTGGATTCTGGTTTATATACATATAAATGTAACTGTATGTAGATTACAGCCTAGTCTGATAAGGAAATTGGGATTAAAAAAATATTAAGTACTTTTCAAGATAAATACATGTTAGTAAAAAGCATCTGGCGGAGAAGGCATCACTTGTTTCCTACAAGTACTGTGGTCCGTGTACTATAATCCAGTAGATAATCACCTGTTTTAAAGGGGATGGAGTGTGTCTCAATGATAGAACATTTGCCAAGTTGTGTGAGGTCCCAGGTTCCATACCCAACATATCAAAAAATAAAATCATCTATTTCGGATATGCAGAAATATTATATTAGTTTACATGGCGGTGGTGGCACACGCCTTTAATCTCAGCACTCGAGAGGCAGAGGCAGGCAGATCTCTGTGAATTTGAGGCCAGCCTGGTCTACAGAGCGAGATCCAGGAAAGGCTCCAAATCTACACAGAGAAACCCTGTCTCGAAAAAACAAACAAACTATATATATTAGTTTAAAAGCTATAATTGTAGCCCACCAGTGGTGGCACACACCTTTAATCTCAGCACTTGGGAGGCAGAGGCAGGCAGATCTCTGAGTTTGAGGCCAGCCTGGTCTAGAGGGCAAGTTCCCGGTACAGCAAGAGCTACACAGAGAAACTCTGCCTCAAAAAACAAAATTAATTAATTATTAATAAAATCGTGATTATAAAGAAATATTTTATGACCATTGAATCATAGAATGCTGTGGTAAAGAAAAAATACATAATAAATAAAAATCTAAAATGCTCAGAGTTGATTCTCACTCCATCTGTGGTCAGTTGCACAGCCAGCGGTCTGCTTAGGTTTATAAATCCTTACCATGGCTAGACGGTGGCGTTTCTCCATGCTGCCGCTAGGTGCCAGCATTGGCCATCATTTTCTGTCCTTTGGTAACAAAGGCAGCGTCGTTAATGGGGAATGGAAACGGCAGGTGTAGCTTTTGTACATCTTCTGTGGTATTCTCGCCGGCCATTTCCATCCCACTTGGTGTGGTCCCGGGCTGTAAGAGGATGTGTGAATGGCATCGTCAGTGAGCACTCACAGTCGGGCAACTGAGACTCAAAGAAGAGGATGCCCAAGGTGCCGGCTTCCTTCCTGCCCGCTAGATCCCAAGGCTTGGGTGGATATCCCTCAGAGCCTTTGCCCGAGGAGCTCTAAAGAGGTCATCCCGCTGCCTCTTTGTTCCAGGCTACCTCAATGTGCTGGTAAACCAAGGCTGGAAGGAACGGTGGTGCCGCCTCAAATGCAACACTCTCTACTTCCACAAAGACCGCACAGACCTGCACACCCACGTGAACGCCATTGCCCTCGGGGGCTGTGAGGTAGCCCCAGGCTTCGGACCCAGGCACCCGTTTGCTTTCAGGATCCTGCGCAATCGGCAGGAGGTGGCCATCCTGGAGGTGAGAGGAGAGAGTCCAGGTAGCCCCGGGGGCAAGGGGGGGTGGTCTTGTTGCTACCCTACCTTAGGAAGTTTGGAGGAAGAACCTAAGGTGCTTGTCAGGGTAACACAGGGGACACCAGGTATGCTGGGATTCCAGATAAACAAGGAATCATGTTTTTAATATGAAAGTATCTGGACAATTTGGAGACACACCTGCCCTGAAGTTATGTGTTGTTTATCTGAAGTTCAAACCTAACAGAGCACTCTGTTTTTATACCCTAATTCTGGCCGCCCTCATTCTAGAGCCCAGGTTTGCTTATTTGCCCTGACCTTAAAGTTTCAGGTCCAACAGGCATCTCCTGTGGTCTGACTGGGATCTGATTCTGGAGTTCTCTCTCAGACCTTCCCAGCAGGAACCATCGACCTCAGAAAACCACTGCCCTCCAGGTTGCCTGTCCCTCCCGCTAAGCAACTCTTGTCTCTACAAAGAGTTTCCCACACTGAGTTAAAATCCTTCCAGCTCCCTACTGGCAGGGCCACGGCCATATTTTCGTACAATATTTACTTTTCTGGATCCCTGCGCAGCGTCCAGCACACACCCTGAGCTTAGCAAGCTCATGTTGAACAACGCGTGAGTGGTGCCCGCTCCCTGCCCTTCCTACCTGCGGGCACCGCCCTCCTCTCGGAGGGTGTCCAGAGCACACAGACAACCCTCCATGTGACAGCCCTTTGGGTGTCTAGAACTCAGAATGTTGACACAGGAGGAAAGTTCAAATGTCCACCTCCTCGCATTATAGACAAACAGAGGCCAGGGCAGCCATGTGCTTTTTTCAAGGCTCCAGAGTGCTGGGAACCTCTCCATCTGCCTCTGTTTCTCAGTTTCAACTATTACCTCTGCATCTTCCTGTTGAATCTCTTATTTTCCTTAATGCACACAGAGTTTTCCAGGGTTTTTTTTTCTCCCCTTTAAAATTTAAGTTTGCCACTACTAGCTAACTGATTTTGTGATAATGTTCTTTAAATCAGAATTAAGGATATGTTTAACTAGCCAGCAGTTTGTTCTGGGGAATTTTCCTATAAGTAGTACTATAACGCTTTGGGAACTACAGTTTAAAAAAAATTTGAGTTATATGAGCAATTTCCTATTTAGAGAATTAATTATAAGTGTGGAGGCTTGGAGGGATGGCTCAGAGTTAAAAGCATTTGCTGCTTTGACGGAGAACCCTGTCGTGATTCCCAGCACCCACAAGGTGATTCACAACCATCTTTAACTCCAGTTCCAGGGGATTAGATGCCCTCTTCTGGCTTCTGCGGACACCAGGCATTAATGCAGCACACAGACATACATGCAGGCAAAACAATCAGTCATACACTTAACATAAAAATAACTTAAAACAATGTATGCTTTCAGGCTGGGGCTGGGGCTCACTAGTAAAGCCAGGCCTTAAATGCACAAGGCGCCTTGGGTTTGATCCCCAGTGTGGAAGAAAAAGAGGGAAGGAAGAAGTTTTGAGAACACCTAAATGCTGTTTTTACCCAAATGGTCAGATGTAAAAGACCAGAGGGTGGAGAGTAGGGCTGTGCCATCTTACAAAAGTAATCCTGGAGGACTCAATGGAGGAAGTAGTTTTTTGAGCAGATACTGGAGAGAATTCAGGAGCCTCAGGTTTCTGCATGTGCATCTAGTCTAATTCTTCCTCCATCACTAAGTACTGAGTACTTATAAACATTTTTGGGTTTCTCTGACGTGAGCCAGAAGACTTCACGGTGTGAAAGTGAACTCCACTGTACCTCCTCTCCCCAGGCAAGCTGTTCAGAGGACATGGGCCGCTGGCTTGGGCTGCTGCTGGTGGAGATGGGTTCCAAAGTCACCCCGGAGGCCCTGCACTATGACTACGTGGACGTGGAGACCCTAACCAGCATTGTCAGTGCTGGACGCAACTCCTTCCTGTAAGGGTGTTTCTGTGGCCTGCTCCTGCCCGGGCGTGGGGGGGGGGGGTAGGGTGGGGAGAGTGAGTCCTGCCTCCATTTCCAGGCTCTGCTGTGCAGTCTTGAGCACCGGGTGGAGGGGAGGGCCAAGCTCAAGAAGACTGCTTCCTTGGGAAGGATGGCATGCTCTTCACCAGTGTGGGGGGAAGCATGACCTGCTGCTTGCCATCCTGGGGTCTGTGTTCTGACTTGCAAAGGATGATGGGAATGAGCCACCTGTTGTCAAGGTTGCGAGACTCACACAAGCCTATACAGTCCTCACAAGCACATGACCTTTCTATATACATAAAAACTGATGCCAGGGCTGGAGAGGTGGCTCAGTGGTAAGAGCACGAGCCCTGGGTTCAATTCCCAGCACCCACATGGCAGCTCACACCTGCCTGTAACTCCAGTTCTAGGGGATCTGACACCCTCACAGACAGACATACATGCGGGCAGCAGTGCACATAAAAATAAAATGAGTAAAAATTAAAAAAAAAAAAAACTGCTGGCCGCATCAAATGAGAGAGGACGGGAAGGCAACGTAAGCCACAAGGTGTCACCAACATCATTGTACCTTTCATGTTCTAGGTATGCACGATCCTGCCAGGATCAGTGGCCGGAGCCCCGTGTCTACGATGAGGTTCCTTATGAGAAGGTGCAGGTACGGTCTGTTCACACTGCTTAGGAACACGCCGGAGGCTGTCCTCCATGTCTTCACTCAACCTGTCTGCTCTCAGCGGCATGCCCCGTGCCTTCTCCTGGGGAAGGACCAGAAGCCAGGCCCATTGCAGCCAGATACGAGCAGGTGGCCTTGCAGAGGAGAGGGAATAAAGCTGCTGAGGGCACGGCACGTCTGTGAGCCAGGACCCTGCCTGGACTAGACGATACTCTGAGTTCTCACTTCCATGATCCCCCTTTCCTAGAAACATCCCCAGCCTGCCCCTTTGGTTGCCAAGGTCTTTCTTGAATGCAACTTGAAGGTTTTGCTCAGTTGCAGAGACGCTAGTAGCTGAGTGGCTTAGAACTTCAGATAGAGCCGGGCAGTGGTGGCGCATGCCTTTAATCCCAGCACTTGAGAGGCAGAGGCAGGCAAATCTCTGAGTTCGAGGCCAGCCTGGTCTACAGAGTGAGTTCCAGGACAGCCAGAGTTACACAGGGAGACCCTGTCTCAAAAAAACAAACAAAAACAAAAATTGGCATTTCAGATTTGAAGGCTAGAGTTAGAAGGAACTCATCTTTTCAGACCCCCTGCTTCCCACTTCCCACCTCCACATGGGTGTGTGGGTCCTTCTCTTCTCAGGAGTGTTTGGAGAACAAAATGAAATGACTCATGTTAGAAAGAAAGAAAGATATTAGCACAGTGTCCAGGTGGTGGGACGTTCTATTCAGAGAAATAACAGTAAGTAATAACCTAGTAAGACGATTAAATGACAGTGATGTATCACACCAGGCCTCCAAGACCTTGACTGGACTTGGAGCATGGGAAATACTCATTTTTTTTTTAAGGGGAAGATGGAATAGAGATTTTAATTTTATTCATTTATGTATTTTTAGGTATGAGTGCTCTGTCTGCATGCATGCCAGAGAGCGCTTCAGATCCCATTACAGACGGTTGTGAACCGCCATGTGGTTGCTGGGACTTGAACTCAGGACCTTTGGGAGAGCAGCCAGTGCTCTTAACCTCTGAGCCATCTCTCCAGCCCTGGGAAATACCTGTAAAGCACGAATATGCAGCCAGTTCACATTGTGTCACTTCTGCCTGTCCTTGGTACCTCCCTTCCATGCCATCTCGTCCCTTCCTTTCCTCCTCTTCTGAGGGAAGGCTGTGTTAGCAATTCAGAAAACAGAAGAATGCTTTCAAATGATACGAGGACGAAATGCCTGTAATAAAGACGGTCACCCAGTTTCCTAGCCCCCTCATTTGTCCTCTCAGTAAGTACTCCAGCCTATGGTTGCCTTCTCCCTCCCACAGACAGGTATGAGGGTCGGATGCTAACGAAGGTAGTCTGTAAACTGTAAGGTGCTGCACAAGTCTGTATATGTACGGCCAAGATCTCAAAAGCGCTGGTCAGAAGCTCCCTGTCTGAATGGGTTGAACCCTGCCTGCGTGATAACCTTCTGCCTCTGTCCCCCTTGCCCAGGATGAGGAGCCCCAGCGTCCCACCGGGGCTCAGGTGAAGCGTCACGCCTCCTCCTGCAGTGAGAAGTCCCATCGTGTGGACCCACAGGTCAAAGTCAAGCGCCATGCCTCCAGTGAGTCACGTGGTCTCTTCCTGCTCGAGGGAGGTAGAGTAGAACATTGCAGGGCTCTCAATACAAGATTTCCCCAGGGGTAAGGAAGTAAAATGAGGAGAAGCAGGCCATCAGGAAATACTCGACCCGAAGGAAAGTAGTGGGGGCTGGGCAGTGTGGGAGCACCTGCCGGGTATGGTGAGACCTAAGGTCCCGGTCCCCAGCACAGCAAAAGAAACAAGAAGAAAGTAACAACACAAGGGTGGTCAGGGCAGAGAGAAGTGAAGAGCGGAGGGAGGTTTGCAGAGAGACCAGAGTGCTTAGGTCCTAACTCCAGAGGTAGACCCTACTTGGCTTACCCAGGAGACCTCACTCAGCTTTTACTGATTATTCAAAAGGCCAAAAGTGAAAGTTCATGTGAATTCTTTTTTATTTTTAGACAGGGTTTCCCTGTGTAGCCCTGGCTATTCTGGATCTCACTCTGTAGACCAGGTTAGCCTCGAACTCAGAGATCCACCTGCCTCTGCCTCCTGGGTGATGGGATTAAGGGCATGTGTCACCACCACCCGGCATGTGAATTCTTAATATTAGCTGCTAATTTAAATGTTTCTATACTGCATGTGTATGATCTGTAAAATAGTTGAGTGTTTAAAGGTATATAAGCATATACAGTGGTGTGTGTGTACATGTGCGCGCACATGCATGCATGCAAGTGTGTATAGAGAGAGCTCATCTCTAAGCCTGTCTTCTCCAAAGGACCAGAGTTTGTGATCTCTGATCTAGGGTAGTAAGCAGATAACCAATCCCTCCGCAGTTCCTGAGCAGGGGTGCCACAAGATCTACAGCTCACTTCTAGGTCCCCGTCTGTGCTCTCCAGGGCACACAGGGGACTCACTGAGGCCATCGAGAGCAAGCCAGCTTCCTGCAGGACAATGTGCTGCTTCTTACGGTGCCTTTCCCCTGCACCTGGACAGTCTAGTCTCTGCTTTTTGAAGACATCTTTAAAAAGAAAAAAAATTCTAGCTGGGGGTTGGTGGTGGTGCACGCCTTTAATCCCAGCACCCAGGAGACAGAGGCAGGTGGATCTCTGTGAGTTTGAGGCCAGCCTGGGCTACAGAGCGAGGTCCAGGATAGCCAGGACTGTTATATAGAGAAAACCTTGTCTCAGGGAAAGAAAAACAGGAACACTTTTCTGTTCCCTCCTTCCGTTGCATTAGTATAAGTCATTGCTCCTGAGACTCAGGAGATCTGTCTTCATTCTTGCTAGACTGCGACACTGCTATGTAACTTTGAGCAAGTCCTTTCTCCTGCCTGGCTCCCTCAGAACGAGGGAGGGATGTGCAGTGTTCTTGCGACGCTTCATGTTGAGGCACTGGAAATACAGGGCTTTGAAAAGGCCTGTTTTAAAATGGAAGACCGTTCTTCATGTAATTGACACGCTGCACTCCCAGCGCTCAGGAGACAAAGACAGGAGAATCACTCCAAGCTGCAGGCCAGCCTTGTCTGCATGAATAAAAAGGCCAGCCAGTGCTGCACAGTGAGACCCTGTCATGAGAAAATAAATTCACCGGGCACAGTGGCGCACACCTTGAATCCCAGCACACTGGAGGCAGAAGCAGGCAGATCTCTGTGAGTCTGAGGTCAACCTGGTCTGCATAGTGAGTTCCAGGACAGCCAGAGCTCCGTAATGGAACTTTATCTTGAAAAATAAAATAAAATAAAATAAAAATCAATGGATAAGCAAAGTAGAAAACTGAATTCAACATATCAGAGTAAAGAAATCACAAAATATCAACAACAACAACAAAAAGTAAAAGCCTAGACCTGTTTTTTAAAATCAAATCTCTCACAAGAGCCCAGATTGTAAGAGCTGTGAAAATAGGACTGGTCCAGCTGAGGCCCATTGGCCTCCCTATCCCCATCCCAGGGCCTGTAAGTCACAGGTTTCCTGGAAAGATTAGAAGCCACATGGTGTAGTCCAGTGACATCCTGAGGCACACAGGAGGAAAGCTGCCCCGGTCCTCAGTGTGCTGTAACAAAACGTCCTAAGCTAGATGACCTTTTTCAAAACAACAGCTCGTTTCTCCTAGCTTTGGAAGCCGGAGTCCAAGTTGGCAGGCGTGGTGTCTGGGCCATCCATCCCCTGTTGTACAGATGGCTCTCTTGCTCTCTTCTGAGACCACCGATGCCACATGCAAAGATTCTGTGCTTGTGACCTCATCACCTAGAGTAAGACAGACACATGTTCAACTTGTCTCTAGAGCCATAAACAGTGGGACCTAACTTTTCTATGCCTGGCTTCCTCGGCAGTAAAAACAGAGTAGTAAACAAACAGCTAATAGTAAGTAGAACCAAATACGTTACACAATGAATAATAAAACAGAGAATGGTTAAATGGGAATTCAAGCAAGTGGCTGAGCGTAGCCTACACTCAGTGAGCAACGTGGTTCTGGGTACTTGCTGTTTGCCATTGTGTTGGACCAGCAGTACACTCTTGGGGCTTTCTCTCTCCCCACCCTTCCCCAGCAATACCATTAGCTGGGCCTTACATTGGCCTGGGTCTGATCTGAGTTATATGGAGGTATCTTCCTTTATCATAAATACCTGAGACTTGACTCACTCAAAGCATATTTTTCTACAAAGCAAAAATGGGTTATCTATACATCACAAATTTTGCTTGATTATAGGATACTACTATCATTATTTCCTAACGTTTACTGAGCACTCATCACTTGCCAGGTACTATATTAAGTACTTTTCCTTGATTATGGCATTTAAACCTCTGCATGCTGGAAGCTGTTAGCAGTATCTTTATTTGTGCATAAGGGCACTGAGGCTTTGAGGAAAGGCACAAAAGCACACCAGTCTTTTTGATGTGACGTCACACACCCAGTAAAGAAGGAATGCAAACCCTGATCTGCCTGGGTCCTAGTTCCTGTGCTGTGCAGCCTCCCTGTTCCTTCTGTTCCTCGGCAGATTCACGCTAACTACACTTAAATAAGTGGACCTAAACATCCCTGTGTTGCAGATGAAGTTGAGTTGAGAGGCAAGCTAACACCCCATGTGGACCTCACCAGAGGTCAGACCTGAGGACCTCTTGCTATCCTGTATCTCTGTAGGTGCCAATCAATACAAGTACGGCAAGAACCGGGCTGAGGAGGATGCCCGCAGGTACCTGGTAGAAAAAGAGAGGCTGGAAAAGGAGAAGGAGATGATCCGGACAGAACTCATGGCTTTGCGACAGGAGAAGAAGGAGCTGAAGGAAGCCATCCGGAACAACCCAGGTACCTGCCAAGGTGCGGCCCTGCGTGCACAAGGGCACCTCGGCCTGAGACCTCCCCTTATTGTGCCTCTTACACAGATTTCCTAGTTTCCCACCGGAAGAGGTAGGCCTTGCTCCCTTCTCCTCCTCTGTATCATTCATTGTGATTAAAGGAAGTGCTGGCCGTTTAGTAAGTGCTTCCAGATAAGAGAGCATGGAAAGTCCCCAGTACTGTGGACCTCGCTGTGGTCAGAGGCGACCTGCCTACAGCAGTGTGGAGAGCTGAAGCATGCTTCCTGGGCATCTCGGAAGGAAGACTATTTGGGCCCCACACTCATTCACTTAGATGTAAGACGGTGGCCCAGGACTAGGTGTGAGAACAATGGTTTTTTTCCAGGATCCTCTTCTGAAATCCAGAGACCTCAACAGGCCCTGCCTGCCCTGAGCTCCTCTAACCCCATTTTCCACTGTGTTTCTTTGAATTCTTACCTAGCTGGAGTTCACCACACTTCTGCCTGGGTTTCTCCCATGTGTTCTGGGGAATAGGAAGTCCTGCCTGGAACACACATGGCCCTTCTGGAGCATAGAACCTATGGTCCCCTTCCCTAAGAATAAAACACTACGTCAAAATGGTCCAGGCGAATTCAGTGGCCCAACCCTAGAGCCCATCCATAGATGGCAATGGACCTAAGATGAGGACTTCTGGTCAACCAGAGAATGAACACACGAAGCCATGTGTGGTGGTATACACCTCTAGTCCCGGCACTCAGGTGGCAGAGGCAAAGAGATCTCCATGGAGTGGAGGCCGGCTTTATCCATATAGCAAGTTCCAGGACAGCCAAGGTTACATATAAAAAAAAAAAAAAAATTGAAAGAGAGAATAAACTAACAGGAGGATGGCAAGGGAAAGCAGTTTGATTTCAGTGGGGCTGGGGATGTAACTCAATGGTAGAACACTTGTCTAGCATGTGTAAGGCCCTGGTCTCAGTCACTCATACAAACAAACAAACAAAGGACAGGAACTTTCCAGAAGTAAGAACCATGATTTGGAGCAGACTGACTATCCTAGCCAACATTTTTGTCTATATTAATTTGCAGTATACATAACTTGTTATTTTCATTATTTTTACTTATATTTGTCATACACATATACATATAAGATCCATATAAGTGGAAATGTTTGCCTGTTTTTTTCACTGATCTATCCCAAGGGTCTAGGACAGTGCTTGGTACGTAGTAAGAACTCAGTAAACAACTACTAAAGCAATGAGTAGATGCAGTTAGCATGACTGTAAAACCTTCTAATGGAAGTTCAAGGATGGAGATGATTCTGGTCTGAGCTAGCGCTGTGGCTCACTGGTATAATGTCTGCCTGGCATTCACAAAGCCCTAGGTTCAATCTGCAGTACCACATAAACAAGGCATGGCAGCACACGCCATAATCCCAGCACTTTGGAGGCAGGCATTTTCCTCTGTACAGTCAGAGGCAAGCCTGGGCTGCACGAAGCCCTATTTTGGAGGTGTTTTTAAGATTTTTTTTTAAACAGGGGGCTATGGTGTACTCTGTGGCAGAGTTCTTCCTAGTATGCAAACCTTTAGGGTCAATCTCCACCCTCCACTCCCCCACACACAGTGGAGCTTCTTAGCATGACAAAAGTATTAATGAAGATTTGTCAGCTTCAACTAAATAAGTGCCAAGGTCCTCCTGGAAACCCTGGTCTGCAGAAAGCTCTGTACTATGATTCTAGTACACCAGTAACAGGAACCAAAATCACACACAAAAATGCAAACTGAAAACTGATGGATTAGATATGTGTGGTGAAGTATAGGCAAACAGATGATTTCATTCTCTTGCCCTTTGTGGCGACATGGTGGCTGCACAGGACAAGCCTTCACCCAGTCCTCTGGACACCCCAGCAAAAGGGATGTCTCCTCCCAGTGACCACCACCCAAATCTCAGGATTCACTCCATTTTAATTCTTAAACCAATCACTGTGAGCGGAAGACTAGAGGTGATCATGGGCCAGGCCCCCGAGTTACATGGGACCCAACCACTCAAACTACAGGGAAGGAGAGGGCAACATTGGCTTTGCAGTGGAATATTAGGGTACCGAAAGATGGAGGCTGGGTAGATGAAGGCCACACCACAGGGTGTGGCTGGTAACCCACCTCAAAACCCATCTTTTACCTGCACCTACACTGCTATAAAGGCCACCCCCCCCCCAGGAGAGACAGATGGGACCTGAGGCCCCCACAGACTTTCTCATCAGTGTCTCTGGACCCAGGAGCGAAGTCGAAGGCCTTGGAGGAGGCCGTGGCCACTCTAGAAGCGCAGTGTCGCGCCAAGGAAGAGCAGAGGATCGACCTGGAGCTGAAGCTGGTGGCTGTGAAGGAGCGCTTGCAGCAGTCCCTGGCAGGGGGCCCGGCCCTGGGCTTGTCTGTGAGCAGCAGGAAGAACAAGAGCCAGGTGAGTCCAGTGCCTCCTCCTTGGGGCAGCCACCTCCGAACCCCTCATACATGCTACTACGTTTGTTCTCACTCCCAGTTGTGACAGTCAGAAGTGTCTCCAGAAATGCCAGACGTCCCAGGGAGGGCAGGGTTACCCCATTAGGAAGCGTTGCTATAAATTACCAGTGGTCATGTACATTCTTCATCTGCATAGTACTGAACCAGTGGAGAGGGAGAGGGAGAGAGAGAGAGAGAGAGAGAGAGAGAGAGAGAGAGAGAGAGAGAGAGAGAGAGAATACATGCATATGTGTGTCCTTATATGTGTAGTGACTGTCTCCTGCCCCAAGTATTTTGTGTTTTTATTAAGACTTGAGGCGTAGGGGTGCAGTGCAATAGTCAAGCACATGCCTGGCATGTATGAGGCATTAGGTTAGATCCCCAGCACCAAAAACAACCCGCAGGAGTGAGGCTGTTTATCCTATCCCTAGCCTCTCACGGAGTCTGGCTGGTAGGACATAGCCAGTGTTTGCTGAATGATTAGGTGCCGTCCCTGTTCTTAGACAACAAAACTGACCTGTCTGATGAGTATGAGCTGTCACTGGGAGCTGTATTCCAAGCTACTCCATGTGGGCAGACCACACCCCGTGATCTGAAGCTACCCAACACTTCCTCTCTTTGGGGGCCTCCTCAGCTTCAGTTCACGGGTGGAGTACCTGAGGCACAGAGGGCTGGGGAAGCAGCTAGAACCCATTCCTTGCTCACAGCTGCTGCTTCTCAGCAGCACCCCCACGGCTTTTCCCCGCCACCTGTGATCCTTTCGTTACCCTCTGGAGCTGGAAAAAAATAAGTCTTTTCTAAATGCCTTGCAGGGTTAGCTGTTAAGGTTTCACGCTGTCTTAGTTAGGGTCACTGTTGCTGTGATGAAACATCATGACCACAAAGCAAGTTGGGGAGGAAAGGGTTTATTTGGCTTACACTTCCACATTGCTACTCGTCATAGAAGGAAGCCAGGACAAGAACTCAGACAAGCAGAAACCTGGAGGCAGGAGCTGATGCAGAGGCCGTAGGGGGCGGGTGCTGCTGACTGGCTTGCTCAGCTTGCTTTCATACAGATCACAGGATCACGAGCCCCAGGGATGGCACCACCTACGAGGGACTGGGCCCTCCCCTGTAAATCACTAATTAAGAAAGTGCCCTACATGCTTGGCTGCAGCCCGATCTTATGAAGGCATTTTCTCAATTGAGGCTCCCTCCTCTCAGAAGCTTGTGTCCACCTGACTTAAAGGTAGACAGCAGCTGCGTGGTGATGACGGGGCGCCTTTAATCCCAGGCCTTGGGAGGCAGAGGCAGGCTGATCTTTGTGAGTTCAAGGCCAGCCTGGTCTACAAAGCTGAGTTCTAGGACAGCCTAGGCCACACAGAGAAATCCTGTCTCAAAAAAATAAAATAAAATAAAATAAAAATAAAAAAAAAGATAGCACACACTTACGGAGTTGAATATTAAGCAATTATCCAGAAGACTTAACAGGTGAAGATAGTGTAGACAAAAAGACAATACCAGGGAGAAGTTAAGAGCATACACATGAAGCTCTGTTTAATCCCTAGCAGCACTACCCAAAAGAAACAGTGTAGCTATGGGATTTGAATCCGGCTCTCATACTAAGCAACCGTGCAACCTTGCACAGAAACTTGACCATCCTGATTTCGTCTATAAAATGGGGCGATTAATGGAAAAGACCATTCTTACAATGCCTGCCTGGTGCATAGAGAAAGCTCTGTGACGTTTCCTGGCACTGTCTTTACTTCCCAGCCCCCAGCATCTTCTGCCTCCTGCCCTGTTCAGTAGCTTTTTTTGTTGTTGTTTTGGATTTTGAGACAGGGTTTTTCTGTGTACCTTTGGACCCTGGAACTCACTCTGTAGACCAGGCTGGCCTTGAACTCACAGAGATCCGCCTGCCTCTGCCTCCCTGCCTCCTGAGTGCTGGGATTAAAGGTGTGCACCGCCGCCGCCGCCGCCACTGGGCTGCCTAGTGCTTCCTAATTTAAAGCTCACTTACCCTTCTAAGTGCAGGTTGGGTACAAATGGACAGCACTGTATCTCACCTACTTAATGGTTTTGTTTTGTTTGCCATGAACAGGAAACTACAAATAAACCCCAGAGCAATGCCCCAGAACAATCTCTCCCTGTCAACTGTGTTTCTGAGCTGAGGAAGAGGAGTCCATCCATTGTGACCTCCAACCAAGGAAGGGTGTTACAGAAGGCCAAGGTAAACCGAAAGAGCTTAGCTAATGGCAAGTCACAGATCCCCAAAACCCAGACCACCACCTAGGGAGAAAGGCAGGGAACTGCCAGTATAGCCACGCACCAGAGCCAGGCTCCTTGCCCTTCATTAACATGGCGCCGTCAAACAAGCTGCCGTCTGGTTAGGTGTGTAATCCCGGCATTTTGGAGGCTGAAGCAGGAGGTCACCTTGAATTTGAGGTCAGGCTGATCTACCGACATAGTGAGACCTTGTCACCACCACTACACAACAGAAAGCTATCCTGACTACTCAGCTGAGAATAGAGAAGGACCTCGGGTCACAGAGACTGAGGAGCAGGCCCCGTGGTCTCTGGCCTGGCCAGTGGAGCTATTCATACAGAATGCAGGGAGTGCTCCAACCTGTGGTCCCTCTAGAACCCTCAACACCCGATTGTGTTTTTGTGTGTGTGCGTGTGTGTGTGTGTGTGTGTGTCTTTCTGTGCTTTAGGAATGGGAAATGAAGAAGACCTAGGAAGAGTGAGAATTCCATCCTGAAGGAGTATCAGCTTGTCCACCTAAGGAGGAAATGCTTTCTTCACAAAGACATCAGGAAAAGACTGGAGCACCCTAAAGACCAGCTTGATTGTCCACATGATTTTAAGGGCTGTGGAAAGGGAGCCGTGGAAAGCATCCTTCCGGCTTTACAAAGGGGAGAGGAGGGAGTGGCGGGAGATAGAACCATGCCCACTTGTAAAGGTTTTGTTGGGTCTCTTTGCCTTCTGAAGCAGTGAAAGCGCATGCGAACAAGCCATCCCATCCTTTCTCAGCATCCCAGTCCCAGCCCTTAGGCCAAGGAAGACAGCAAAGAAGCACTGGTAGTATCATGACCAAAGAAGACGCTCCATCACCTGGAAACACTTAGGCAGCCTGCATCCCTCCCTGTTGGGCATTACAGACAACCTCCGGGCGAGGGGAACGGACCGGAAAATCAATATCTCCCTGCCTGCGCACCAGTGAACAAATGCTACTGAGAACAAACAAATTCCACCGTCATTCTTCATCTGTTTTAGAGCCAGGCAGAGTACAGCACTAGACCCTTCCAGGTCTGTGCATTTTAAAATCAGATTAGCTGAGTAGTCGGAGGGTAAAGAGGGTTGATCAGCTGGCCCATTTTAAACTCACAGTGGCAGAAATATGAAGCTCGAATGCCCACACACCGTTGCATGCATTGTTGGAGGGTGGAGCCATTTGCTGTCAGTCAAGTCCTTACCTATTTAATGTGACATCGAGGCTCCTGGGGCTGTGGTTGGAAGACTGTCTTCAGCCTAATGAAGTCTTCATCTTGTACCAGGAGACCCACAAGCCTGTCTCCGTATCTGCTATGAAGTGAAACTATTGAGGAAAACCAAGAGGATGGTGGCTTATTTCTGCCACAAGGGTGCTAAGCCTTTTCCGAACACTTGATATTTTTATAGGACCTCAAGTCCTAGGCAACCTCTTTTCTCTGCCATCCATGACTGTCTCAACACTGGGCTTTTAGGTCGATTTTTAACATATTCATCTCCAATAAAGATGAAACTGTTCAACTCTGAGAGGTGGCTGGCACTGGGGGAGTAGGGGAAAGCTGTGTGTCTCAGAATAACCAGCAGATGGTTTGCTAGTCTTGGTATGTTACCCACCTAAGACTTAACATACTTCAGCCTCATTGAAACCTTACCAGTCTTTGAAGCAGCTGGAGACTGGAACAGGCAAGTCACCTTACTGGTAGGGTAGACACATTAGGGGTCATGATCCTGTGTCCAGACAGGGCTGACTGCTGCTAACTGCAGGATTATCTCAGGAAAGTCATTCAGCTCCTCTGGCTTTCATTGTGAGAACATGCTAAGTGATTATACTCTCCTCCCAAGACTCCTGGTGGGTATTTAATGAGATAAATCATGAGAAACATCTTCTATGTTGTTTAAAGTTGAAAATGCCCAAGTCGGAAGTGGATTTTAGAATCAGCTAGATGAGAAAGGTCTGATTCAAAAACCTTTTGTTTTTTCTGCTAAGGAAAAAAAGATAATTTAAATAGTAATGGCTCTCAAAAGGCATCCAATCCAAAGGGAGGGTTTTCATTCCAAATTACACCTGTGTCTTCAATGACAAAGCCCACATTTGCCAGTGCTCCTTGTTAAGATGTATCTTCTAAATGGCACCCACCACTGTGTCGTAAGTATCTGTCACACTCTTTCTTGGGCAGTTATTTTAGGGTTAAATGCCTTTTCCACAAGTGGATCTTGGGCTCAAAGAAGAAAGGGCCCTGTATCATTAATCATTAACACACAGGAGGGCATGCCACCTGTCAGGCACCAACAGCCTGTGTCACCTGAGGCCTGTGCTCAGTGCACACCCAGTGCTCACCTTGACCTTTGGCTGCTGCCTTCTTGAAAATGTTTCTCTGTAATAATTTTTCTGCATTTTACTCTTGTCTTTTAAATAATGTAACCAGAATCCAGCAAGATGTTTCGGAGGGTGTAAGGGGACTTGCTGCCAAGCCTAAGGACCTGAGTTTAATCCTCAGAGCCCATATGAAAGGATGGAGAGAACCAACTCCCATATGCAGCCCTCTGACCTACACACACACACACACACACACACACACACACACACACACACACACACACACACACACACACTAAACGTAAAAATATTTTTTAAAATAGTGTAGCCAGCTCTGGTATTTATTGCCTTTCTAAGCATTATGCCTGTACTTTACACTAAGATTCTGTGAGATCAGTTAAAATAACTTATTTTTCTGCAGTTCAGTATGATTCTAGAACCCTTATTTCTTAACTCCAAATCTCTGTCTCTTCTGTGATCTCCATTCAGAAGCACACTTGCACCTAATAAATACATGAATAAAAGCCAACTTCAAGGTCAGCCTGATCTACATAGCGAGTTCTAGGCCAACCAGGGCTACACAAACCCTGTCTCAAAACACACATGTGCACACAACTATATGTACATGTATATGAATGAATGGATATATACATACAGACACACATATATGTACATGGTCTAAGCTGTGCAGCTAAAAGAACTGTAAGCAAACTGCTAAAGCAGACACCAGCTCCCGTACTCGCTTGTTAAAATGCCTTCTCAGGCCACAGTTCTGAGAGGAACTTGAAGTTCCAGCCTTGCCAACACTGAAGTGTTAGATTCCTCCTGTCACTCACCCTCACTGGGCAAAGCTTCCACGGGCTCACCAACGGCTCAGTCTCAAGTTTCTTATCTGAAGAGTTCATAAGCTGCCCACTTAGCCTGCATTCTCAGAGAGCACCACATGAAGACGATGATGGTGTGTTGGCTGTCACATCTGAGCTGGGCCTTGGACGAGATCAAAGATACAGAAGTCTCTAAACCAGGCAGTGGTGGCGCACACCTTTAATCCCAGCACTCAGGAGGCAGGGGCAGGCGAATCTCTGTGAATGAGGCCAGCCTGATCTACACAGCAAGTTCCAGGACAGGCTCCAAAGCTACAGAGAAACCCTGTTGGGGGGGGGGGGGGACTGTCTCTGTCCTCATGGAACTCATGAACTGGCAGAAGGCGATGTCTGACCCAAGCTGCTAGAAGTAAGCTATATTTTGGTGAGGATTCAGAGTGCTGAAGGAACATGTCCCATTTCTTTTTTAAAAATTAATTTCTACTCACTTTGACCTTAAGGTCTACTCAGTAATTAAGCTTGAAACCCCAACCACTAGTTCATCTTCCTAGTCAGACTTCCCCTCATCCAAAACACTCTGTTTTGTTTTGTTTTGTTTTGTTTTGTTTTAAAGAAGGGTCACATTATTCCCAGCACTCAGGTGAATCTCTGAGTTTGAGGCCAGCCCGGTCTTGAGTTAGTTCCATGACATTCAGGGCTACACAGAGAAATACTGTCTAGGGGTGCTGAGGGTTTCTCATGTATCTCTGATTGGCCTAGAATTTGATGTGTAGACCAGGCTGGCCTCAAACAGACAGAGATCTGCCTGCCTCTTCCTCCCAAGTGCTGGGATTAAAGTCATGCACCACCACACCCAGTAAAGCCCTAAAATGTATCTACATCTTGGGCTGGCAAGACAGCTCAGCAGGTAAAAGGGGGTTACCACCGAGCCTGATGACCTGAATTCAATCCCCAGGACCCACATAGTAGAAAGATAAAGGCTACTGCAAATGGTCCTCTGACTACATGTATTCATGTGTGTACCCATATACATACATACACATGGAGAAAAAATAAAATTTACACACATCTTCACTGATATCATCCAGCTTCATTAATTCACTTAATATTTATTGAGCAAGGAAAAAAAAACAGTGATCAAGACACACCACAAAAACTCCAACTCTAAATTGCAGAAAAGCAAGATAAAATACTAAGAAAATAGGATGTAAGCACAGAGACTTGCACCAGCAGCTAGTTAGGTTTCTCTGTAACTACACTATGTAGGGGATATGGAGTAAGATGGTCTGGCACCGCAAACCCAGCACTGAAGAAGGTGAAGTATGAGTTTAGGGCTTCATAGTAAGACCCTCTGTCAACAACCCTAATAAAAACAGTCTTGCCGGGGCTCTTCCAACAGCTTGTCTTCCCTACTTTTTTTTTTTTTTTTTTTTTTTTTCTTTTTTTTGTATGTTTTGTTTTTCGAGACAAGGTTTCTCTGTGTAGCTTTGGAGCCTTTCCCGGAACTCGCTCTTCAGACCAGGCTGGCCTGGCCTGGAACTCACAAAGATCCACCTGCCTCTGCCTCTGGAGTGCTGGGATTAAAGGCGTGCGCCACCACCGCCCGGCATTTCTCTACCTCTTTTTACACCCTTCAATTTTCTCTGAACAGCCAAGGGGTTTTTTTGTTTTGTTTTGTTTTTTGTTGTTGTTGTTTTTTAACAGAACCGAGGAAAGGTCTTTTTGCATGCGCTAGGCAAGCACTCGACCACTGAGCTGTAGTCTCAGCTCTTGGGCTGGACTCGATCTTGTGATCCTCTTGCCTTAGCCTGGAATGGCTGGAATTACAGGCCTGAGTCATACCTGTTGTCAAGTTACTACAATCAGAATTAGACAATAAAATATAGCTCTGCCTTGAAAGCGCTTAGATTTTAGTAAGCAGAAACAACTGAACACACACCATGAACACACAGTTAAGCCAGAAAACAGCCATCGAAGGAAAAATCGTGGGAGGGGGCTGGGGCAGGTGCAACCAGGCTGCACTATTTCATCGCTCACGAGACCGGTTCTAGCCAATTCTCCAGTCTGACCTTACCAAACCCTTTCCCCGTACTTAAATCTTTTGCTTTCAATTCTCCCTCCTCGCTGGCGCTTTCTTTACAGAGGTCGTCACTCCCGGATCCACTTTTCTCCCCTTCTCATCTACCAATGCTTCGGCTATAGGGCTAGTCTTTTTCGGTTTTGTGTGGGCGCGTATTTGTTTCGGTGAGCACATGACTGAGCCCGTGGTGAAGTTGTCAGAGAACAAGTAGAGGATGTCGTTTCTCTCCAGGAGGGGGTCCCAGGATCGAACCTGGGTTGTTGAGGCTTGGTGAACCCCGCTGAGTCTAACCATTCCCGCTGGTCCCATTTTACACGTATCGCTTGTAACCTCATATGCGCTCCTCGAGGATGATGGAGGTGAGGCCCCACCTCGCTCACCGTGAACTTGGCACCTACTACGAACCTCCGGGACAAGCGTCTACCCTGGCTGGACCAGTTCAACGCGGAGAGCCGGCCCGGAAGAGCCGTGTGGCGCACAGGAAACCGGAAGTCCCGTGCCTCCACTCGCGGGGGGCGTGGCCTCTCGGCGGGCTCGTCTCTCCGTCTGGCTGGACCGCGCGTGCGCGGGGTCGGCGCCCTGGTCTGGAACATGGCGGCGCGGCCGTTGTGGGCGGTGCAGCGGCTGCAGCGCCTCCTGGCCTCCGGGACCGTGTCGCAGAGCCGGTAAGAGGGGCGGCGGGGCCGTGGCTGGGGCGCGCCGATGGGCCGCTGTGGGAAGGAAGGCCAGGGGCTAGCTCGGCGCCGGCGAGGACCGGCCGCAGGCCCCGTGCCGCGGGCGTCCGCCGCGCCTCTTGGAAGGGAGGCTGAGGCCCAGAGGCGCGCTTTTCCCGGGTCACGGGAGATGAGTGGCACCCGAGGCCACGTCCTGGGAGGCGGAACCCCGGGCGTGAGTGAACCGGAGACGGAGCGCCTTCCTAGCCCCTGCTCACCTGTTCCGTCCGGGCATGTGTTAGGGTTCTTAGCCAGACTCCATGTGGTCTTCGGGCAGGCAGTCTCTCCAGCTTCTCGCGAGCATCGTTTTACCCGTGTGTAAAAGACGAGCATCGGACCGGGCCCCAGACGGCCTTTCCACCAGTCTTAGGGGTACTGTGAAATTAGGGGTGCCGTCAGAGGACTGCAGGACTCTGGGTAGGCTCTTTTTATTGCATCATGTGTAATAACTGAGGAATCTAGGATGTAGGATAACTTGCTAACTTTCCCAAACAAATCTTAAAGGGACTTATTACCCCGTCTAGAAACCAGTCTCGGTGTTTTTGTGTTAGTGAACACGGTTCATTATTCTCAGGGGATACTCCTGAGAAAGAATTCTTTTAAAAAGGAGGTCCATGAATAGTTGGAGAACTCTGACTTGTAAATTAGCTGCGGGGAAATCCAGGAAATTTGCATGGCCATTTGTCATTCTTTTTTTCCATCTTGAAGCACCTGACCCGATACACCCGCCCTACCAGAGCTGTGAGGCGCTGAATTCAATGCTCTGGGCGGGGTGGTTTGTTTTCAAACCTTTGGCAGTTTGTTGGGTGAGCTAAGGAAATAATCATAGAATAGTTTCTTCTGAAGAAGTAATTGAGCACTGACCTCTTCTCTTCAAACTGGCCGTCTTGACCAGCTTTCTGTTTATCCAGGATAAACGTGATTTTCTAGGAGGCTCAGTCTTTGTCCATGTATAATTTGCCCCAGACATATCTATGATAACTATATTTTCTGAACCAAATATTTAGAATTATGTATAATTGGATATCGAACCATAATAAAATTCAGGGCCAGCCTGAAAAATCTGGAAATAAAAGTTCTCTTGCCTCTGTCTCCAAGCCAGCTAGCTCTTCGCTCTACCTAGAGCACTCTTTTCTTAAAGCAAACTCCTCTACCCCCCCACCCTCTTAGCCTTGTTTAGATTTCTGTCATCTCAGTGGCCACTATCCAATATATATATCCCTTTATATAAATAATAAACTGCTTTAAAGAGCTCTTGGACCCATAGATTGATTGACCTGGTCGTTTTTCACTTGAAATAATTACCAGGATCTAAGAGTGATTATGAATCACTTATTAAAATAATGAAAACTTCCTTAAAATAGAGGTCAGAGCAGCCATAGTTCAAGATCTGCTCCAGACTAGGCCCTAGTCTACATTTCTATTTAAACTGAACTAAGTATCAAATATTCGAGTGATACCAAGAGCAGGGGCTTACTTTCCATAGTAACCAAGGGTGGAGTTTTGTAAAAAATAAAATAAAATAAATAAAATTTATTGCAAGGTCACCTGCTCCTCTTTCCCTGGTCAGTTGCTGGGGAAATTTATGGGACGAGAGAGGCTGTTTCTCATTAGGTGTGAGGATGAGAAAGAGCTAGGGTTCTTTTGTGCCAGGGTGGATGTCATCGTGTCTCTTCACAAGTCATGTGCTTCTTTCTAGGGGCTAATTACGTTTTGTGCTTAGGATTTTGAGCTTGTGATATCAAAATGTCATTGGCAAGCAAACTGGCTTGTGAGACTGTCTTTTTTTTTTTTGGTTTTTTTTTGAGACAGGGTTTCTCTGTGTAGTTTTGGTGCCTATCCTGGATCTCGCTCTGTAGGCCAAGTAAGTTGGCCTTGAACTCACAGAGATCTGCCTGGCTCTGCCTCCCCAGTGCTGGGATTAAAGGCATGTGCCACCAGCACCCGGCTTTTTCTTTTTTGGAGGGGGGGGGGGAAACTGTCCATTCTTAAAAAGCCTGTTTGAAACTGCCCGTGAATGGATCCTGTAAGCAATTCCTGAAAGACAACTTCAAATACTTTGTAAGTTAAGGAATTGATGTCCTGTTGTTGGGACCTTAACCATTTCATTGGCTGTGCAAAAATTTAGATTACATAACTAGTTGAACAAAAACTAATTGACTAAAACAAGGTTCTATTTTAGTGACCTGTGTAGTCCAGAGACTATATCAGTCAGAATTTCTCGTACACTGCACAGATTTTCTCTCTGAAAGCCTTACAGCATGTGGCCACGAAGTCTTGGAATTCTAAGCCTGAGTTCCTTTTACTCATTTTCCCCTTCTGTAAGATGAAGAATTAGACCCGAATGTGTAACTGTGGCTTCCTAGTGTTAAATATCCTAGCTCAACAGAACACCTGCTCTGTGTATGCATTTCTTTTGTTTGTTTGTTTTGGAGGACACTGTTTTGTTGTTCTTTTGAGGCAGGCTTTTACTATGCTACCAGAAAGATCCACCCACATCAGCCTCCCAGTACCCAGAGATTGCAGGTAGTCACGTGCCACTTTGCCCAGCTTAATGTTATGATCTTGAACAAGTTATTAAACCTCAAGCCTCTCATCTTGAGTTTTTCATTAGTAAAGTAGGGTATATTGTGGGGATCAGAGACAGTCCTCAGAGAGTGAAGTCCTGAGAGTGAATGCTTGTGTTGACATGTGCAAGCCATGTCAAAACTCCCAAGCCTCAGACCCCTGGAGGCATGGCAAAGCCTTCCTTGGGGGAGAGTGCAAGTATTAACAGTGTGTGCAGAGATTACCTAAACCTGTCCCCTTGATCTAGCTGTACCCCAGAAGCCCTGCCTCTTGATGTATGTAATAACACCACCTTCCTAGAGATTGAACAACTCTATGTAATAAGCATGCTGAACTTCCAGGATGCTGTGTTTTTTCCAGCAGTGAGCCTGAACCACCTGATCCCACTGTTCTGTCTGTTTTATGTTCATTCCCTCACTGCCCCAACAGGTCCATTCCTGGAGCTAGGCTGGGCATGACAGATTATAATAGCATTTATTTTGTATTAGCAGCATTATTCAATCTAGCAGAAAAGAAATCCAAATCAGCTGACAAGTGGATTAAAAAAAAAAGTGTGGCATAACTACACAATGATCTATTACTTAGCAATAAAAAGTAACCAATTACTGGCAAATGCAGTTTCAAAGGTGCCTCACCTGTCCCCAATGAGAAATTCTCAACACTCAGAGATGAGGAAAACCTTCTTTAGTGCACAGCTGCAGACTCTAGCTATTGTTTACAGAGGTCCAGCCCTGATCTGAAATATTTCATCTTTTATGTAAGGTTAGACATTATCATAATCTTCTGACCATCTTTGGGGGTCTTTTTAAAAATCCCTGTGCCAAAGGAGATTTCCCAGAGCAAAAATGGGAAATTTCAGCTGTACAGAAGCTGAAATTTGCAAGTTTCTAACTAAGACAGTTTTATCTTTAGCAAACATCTGTCTAATCAGATGTTGGTAGTGGTCACTTCTCGGGGAGTGGAGCAGATTTGGGGGGCAGCAGTTTAGTTTAGCTCCCGTGTTTCAGAGCAGGGGAGAGTTTCTTATGCCTGTGTAACCTAACACTTCCTATTTGTCAGTAAATTCACTCTATTCCTGTTCTTTTTAATTAAAAAACTTGTTGGTATTTTTTCTTATCACAATTACATGAATGAACCTGAAACACACTCTAAGTGAAAAACTGCTTCTAAGTGACTGTCTCTTATGATTCTGTTGACACTAGGCATCCATAAAAGGCATGTCTGTAGAAAACAAAATGTCATCAGGCTTACCTGGGGCAAACGATTTAAGAGGAAATGGTAAATGATGTGATACGTACAAGCCTTTTTATGGTGACAAAGATGTTCTGAAATTGTGATTTCAGAATTGGTTGACTCTGGACATGGTAAAAATGTTTGAATTGCACATTTTAAATGGTAAATTGTACGGCATGACAACTGCCTATCGACAGAGCTTTATTTTAAGTGTATAGGAGTTTTGCCTGCATTATGTCTGCACCACCCGTGTGCCTGCTGCCCACAGAAGCCAGAAGGCATTAGGTCTCCATGAGCTGGAGTTACAGGGGCTTGTGAGTTGCTAAACAGGTGCTTGGAATTGAATCCAGGTCTTCTGGGAGAGCAGTCAATGCTCTTAACTGTTGAGCCGTTTTCTCACCTTAAAGCTATTACTTCTAAGAGCACTTTAAAATCTAGTCACGTTTCAGGTATTGGGCAATAAAAACATGAGGCAGATGGAGCAGCAAAGTGCTTATGTAGGACCTCGTGGCGTTTGTCACCAAGACTGGAAACTATGGAGAGTTTCAGTGTGGGGTGCTTTGGGCTCCAGCTGTTGTGATTTGCCTGTTTATGGTGGTGTTTTCTCATTATGTGCCACTGCCCTGCTCCCACCCTCTTAGGGGATGGCTCCACCCATTCAGCACTGCCACCCCAAGAACGGCTGGGGAAGACTGCAGTTCTGAGGACCCTCCTGATGTACTCGGTCCCTCCCTTGCTGAACAAGCCTTAAGGCTAAAAGCTGTTAAACTGGAAAAAGAAGTCCAAGATTTAACAGTGAGTAGTAGATTTTATATTATTTGTTATTATCTCTTCTTGGGTTTAATGTTCAAGCAAAGTTTTTTGTGTGTGTTTGTTTTGTTTTGTTTTTTAATGAACTTTCCTCTAAAATGGTTCTTTACCCCTCTTCCTCCACTGCTCTCTTGCTGGGCCTATTAGGCCAAAAAAAAAAAAAAAAAAAAAGGCTGTGGTTTTTAAAGGGCCACTTGCTAAGGATGGTGCCTGCTTTGGTTCCCTCTTGTTTCCCAGCACTTCAATAGCGGATGGTTGGCAGTTGAAGGTGGTGCGGTGCCTGTCAGGTGGTAGAGAATAAATATTTGCTGGGTGTGTGAGTTCTTTGTACTCTGGTGATCAGAGAGCATCTGATCTCCTGGACACAGTCGTGACTGAGCACTGTGAGAAGAGATAGCTGCAGCAGAATCGTTACAAACCACTCGGGACTGCAAGGTGCTGGGAAGCATGTCTTATGAGAGCAATTAAAGAAACCAGGGACGAAAGAGAAAAGACCAGACAGGATGAACTAACTGCCTTGAAACAGGTGATAGGTTTTTAAAACTTACTCTCTGTCAGAGAAAGAAGGGTTGGCAGTGTTGCCTAAATAGATAATGAACTTGAAAAGCTGATATGTTCAAGCTAGTTGGAATTACTTACAAGCTACTGAAGAGTAAATAGATTACTACTTTGGAAATTTGGAGAGCAGCCAGTCTCAGACTATTTGTTTTTAAACAACTACTAGTTTTATTGGAGACTGAACCCAGGGCCTTGTGCCTGTTGAGAAAGTGCTCTATCACTGAGCTGTATTCCCTCCCTTCCTCTATTACAAGGAGGAGAGTTATAAAGTAAAAGCATTTGGGCTGGAGAGTGGTTCAGAGGTTAAGAGCACTAGCTGTTCTTCCAGAGGTCCTGAGTTCAATTCCCAGCAACCGCATGGTGGCTCCCAACCCTCTGTAATGAGATCTGGCGCCCTCTTCTGGCCTGCAGGAAGAAGAGTGTATACATAATAAATAAATCTTTAAAAAATAAAATAAAGTAAAAGCATTCTTTCCCACTGATTTCTCATCCTTTGATTTTGCTTTTGATATTTAGCTAAGATACCAGAGAGCTGTTGCTGATTCTGAAAACATAAGGAGACGAACCCAAAGATGTGTGGAAGATGCCAAGATATTTGGTGAGAGATGACTCATAATAAAAATAAATGTAGTTGAAGGGCAGGCACCTTTGAAAGCACATTTGTAAACTGATCGTAGTAGAAATGCACCTGAGTCCCCTAACTGATTCATCCCATACCTCCCACTGTCCCTACAGGCTTTCTCTGCTGCACGTGGGAATGGTATCATGTCATTGCTATAATAATGCTGGCCTTTATTTTTCTAGGGATATACAGTTACTACATTTCCAACATTCTAGTGTATATAGAAATAATATTTTTCAGTCATTAATGAACCATGAATCATCAAGACACTCGAGGAAAATCCAAAGAGCAGGGCATAGCCAGGAATGCTGAAGCTTGCTTAATGTAAACAACATTGGTCTGTATCCACAGGGAAAGTACACTACTTTGGACAAGAATCCTTTATTGCTGTCAGTACTCTGCAAGTTGGTGATTTATAGAACAGCCTGGAGGAAGCTAAAACTTGAAAGAGAGAGAAAGTATTCATGCATTTGTGCATGTGTATCCAAGATTATAGCAAGGCTCAGCAAATCATAGCCAACTGCCAGTTAGTACAGTTTTGAATTTCATGATTTTTTTTTTTAATCCATATAAACTTGTTTTCTCTTTTATAAAATTTCGGCTTTTGCCTCTTGTCCCACAAACCCTAAAATGCTTACTGTGTGACCTTTTACAGAAGAAAGTTGTTGACTGCTGAGTTGTGGACATGTCTGTTGCAAGTAGAACAATTTCAGCAATGGGGGAGCTTCTGATGTTCCACCTGCTTGATGAGCAAGATGGGTGGGCACCAGAAGTCAGGCTTTGAGTTAGAACTAGTTTACTGTGAGTTTACTCAAGAAATGATAAGCCATCTGGGAACAAATTCGTGTTAACTAACTGCACTGCCAAAGAGTTTAGTAGTTAGTCTAGTTTAACTTAAAACAGTGTGTCTACTAAAGATGCCACAAAAGTCATTTGCCTCCTCCTAGTGGCCAGAGAGACTTAGGAAACTAAGGGTTTGAGCATGGAGGGAGAAGGAAAGGATAATAGGTTTTTGTTTATTTAGTTCTGTTTTTGGCTTTTGAAACAGGGTCTCTCTATGTAGCCGTGACTAGCCTGGAACTCTGTGTAGAATGGGCTGGCCTCAAGCTCACAGAAATTCCTGCCTCTGCCTCCCAAGTGCATGAATTAAAGGCATGAGCTACCATACCTGGTGGAAAGTATAATGTTTTTTGATGGATATATCATGAACACTCTCTGGCCTCCTTGCAAGTGTAGTTTAAACTCAGCAGTCTGCCTTCTTGGTCACAAAGATGAAGCTTTTCCCAAGAGATTACATAGTTACTACCAGTTAAAAAAATAATAATAAATTGGGACCTTGGGAGATAGAGATAGTTCAATGGATAAGTAATTACTTTGCGAGCGTGAAGTCCTGAGTTGGAATACCAGAACTCATGTGGGAAAAAAGTCACATGTTTAACTCACCCCAGTGCTGGTGGGAAGGAGACAGGCAAATCCTGACACTCACTGGACTCTGGTTGGTTGAAATGTTTAGTTCTGTGTCCAATAAGATTCTATCTTAAAAACAAAAGAGAGTAAAATATACATCATTGACCTATGACTCCCACTTGGATGCACATACAGGCAAACACGCATACATCACACACAAAATAATCATAATACAATAATGAGAATCAGTCAAAAACTGCTCCTCAGTGTACCAACAGGAACCTAGGCTTCTGTTTAGCCAAATTTCCACTTCTTCACTGCTATAGAAGCAAGGTCTCCCCTGCAGTATACAGATCAGCACAGAAGCTTGCTGCTTTAAAACCTCTACTTGGGAGGCAGAGCCAGGCGGATTTCTGAGTTCGAGGCCAGCCTGGGCTACAGAGCAAGATCCAGGACAGGCACCAAAACTACACAGAGAAACCCTGTTCTTGGGGGGGGGGCACGAAAACAAAAACCCCTCTCCTGGATGGCTGAAAATGTAGCTCACTGACCCAGCATTTACATATTGTGAGTAGAGCCTTGCACTTGGGCTTGGTCCCCAACACTAAGAACTCAGAGTTGGCTCTCAGTCAGGGCCTGTTTCCTGAAGCGCCTTCTGCTCTGCCTTCTCCACCCTCCTACCCTAAACTAGACGATGCCCACGCCCCACTTGCGCTAGCATTTTCTCTCCTTGTGAACCCGTCTGCATGCTGTGAATGCCGTCTGCATGCCTGTGAACCCGTCTGCATGCCTGTGAATGCCGTCTGCATGCTGTGAACCCGTCTGCATGCTTTGAATGCCGTCTGCATGCTGTGAATGCCGTCTGCATGCAGTGAATGCCGTCTGCATGCCTGTGAATGCCGTCTGCATGCCACTGTGCTGCAGTTGGACAGATTGGCCACTGTTCCTCAGGAAGCGCTGCTGCGTCTGGTACCCTGGGAAATTAAAGGGAGAATTCCTTCCTCTCCTTTGGTCTGCCGCATCTGGTCAGTTTTCTCAGGTCTCTGTCGGTGTTTTTTATTGCTTACCTGTGACTAGCCTAGTTGACTTCCCATTTCGGCATAGCTGTAAGCCCAAAGAGTCTGTACTCCTCACCAGCCCTGCTGGGTTTTATGCCATAGATAACCAATGGTCACCATTCCTTACCCCAGTCGGAGTGGGAACGGTGGGATCTTTCAGCAGCCGGGTTTACTCTCACCTTGTAACATTAGTTCACATTGCTCTAAAAGGTTTCTGTGAAGAAAAAATTATAAAAATAAAAATAAAAGGTTTCTGTGGACCTTTCCCAATGTCTCCTGACAGGCCATAGGAAGGACACTCACCCCATCTGTAAGTGTTACGTGTGCCTCACCTTCCTATCTAGCCAGCGTCGAACAAGTGGCTCTCAGCTTTCATAGCATAGTGCTGGCTTTTCTTATTTTGTGCTCTCCACCCCACCCCACCCCCGTGAAATATATTCCTAGATTATCTCTTCAGATCGGCCTCTGCACAACCAAGATAATCCAGTTTTTAAGTCTATTTTATGTAGGCTTATTTCCCAGTTTCCCAGTAGGATTCCTGGAGATAGACAGACAGACACACTTTGCAAGCTTGAATGGTTGAGCTGATGCCCAAGTCCTGCATGGCAACCTTCCCACTTTCAGAAATCCTAAGTATACAATGTACTAGCTACCTCTCTGGGCCTCCTCCAGATTCTGCTCCTAAGGACAGCGTTGTTCTCAGACTTGGATCTGGTTTCTCTGCAGGAATCCAAAGCTTCTGTAAGGACTTGGTGGAGGTGGCAGACATTTTGGAGAAGACTGCTGAGTGCTTTTCAGAAGGAGCCAAACCCGAGGACCACAAACTTACTCTGGAAAAAGTCTTTCAAGGACTGTCTCTTTTAGAAGCAAAGCTGAAAAGTGTGTTTGCCAAGCATGGCCTAGAGAAAATGACGCCCATTGGTGACAAATACGACCCTCATGAGCATGAACTCATCTGTCACATGCCAGCAGGTGTTGGGGTACAGCCTGGCACTGTGGCATTAGTACGACAAGATGGCTACAAACTTCATGGCCGCACCATTAGACTTGCCCAAGTGGAAGTGGCCGTGGAGTCGCAGAGAAGGCTATGAACGAGCCACCGGGAACTAAAACTCTCTCTCCCAGGGTCCTGGCCCCTCTGTCCCCTTATTTATTAAGCTGGTTTGTATTATACATGAGGTCCTTCGTGTGCTCTGCTTTGGATTTAGTCATATTGGCTTTATCTCTACAGTATCTTATATTGGTTTTATGTGACCTGTTTGGGCTCATCTGGAAGTCCTGCCACTGGGCATCTGAACAATGTGATGAGTGTCCTGTGGCCTTTATCAAAATGTTTACAAAAATCATTTAAATTGGTACTCTGATGACTGAATCCAAAATCCCTTAACTGTGTTTTCAACTAATGACTGGAATTAGTGTAGCAGCATCTTGGGTCTTGTGTCTTATGGGAAAGGGAGATGGTAGGGATTGGTTTGACATTTAGTACTTAGATGACAAAGCTTTACCTTGTATAAATTTAGATCAGTTGGGTTGACTTCTACAGAGATTTTTCAAGGCTGCTTTTCTATTTCATTTTTCATTTAGTCATCTTTTGTACTTGTATTCCCTGCTAGGGGCACACTTAAATTGTTCCATAGCCACCCCTTTCTGGTCCCATTTGGAAGGGCTAAAGAGTCGGACCAGTCTTCCTTTTTTTTTTTCTTGTTGGTAAGGTGTACTCGTTTATTAAATTGGTCTCAAGTCTATGAACAGGTAAGCTCTGGCTGCCTCGACAACACAACCCACTCCCAGGGAGACCAAAAGCCTCCTTACATCTCAAGTTAGAGAGTCAGGCATGGGGGGCCAGGCATAGTGGCTGACCATTCAAAATGGAAAGCAGAGGGTTAGGGTGGATGACTTTTTGGAGTACATAATTTACACAAAAGCGGTGCTGCTTCCTCCCTTGCATGCACTCAGAGTGAACTGGGCCATCCTTTCCGTAGGCTGTGGTGCTGCTCTGCAGAGGACAAGGGACTTCCTGTAGCAACAACAAAAATGCACTCCAAGTCCTCAGCCACATTGTCACATTGTCAAACTTGGGGTAGCTTACCCCAATCAGCTGCTGTCACCTTCGCCATTCCAGTTTTTAAATCCTGAGTCAAAAGCACCCCCCCCCAATTATATATATTTATAATTGACAAAAAGAACAACATTGTCTTGGGTTTTTTTTTCTCCACACATTTTGTCAAGAAAAGGTGTGAACACAGCTCCGTCATTGTCCACCTAGAATCATTTGCAATGTATGAAGGAAGGGCAATCTATTCCTTGTACTCCTCCTGGCTAAATCATATCTGCTGGAAGGTGGACAGCAAGACCATGGTAGAGCTGCCCGTCCACACAGAGTACTTGCAGTTAGGGAGCGATGATGTTGATCTTTATGGCACTAGGAGCCAGAGCAGTGATCTGCATCCTGTTGTAGTCGATGCCTGGGTACATGGTGGTACCACCAGACCACACTGTGTTGGCATAGAGATCTTGTTGACATCACACTTAATGATGGAATTGAAGGTAAGTTCATAATATTCCACACCCGGAAGGCTAGAAGAGCACCTGGGGACAGCAGAATTGGTCCTTGCCAATAGTGATGACCTAGCCGTCAGGCAGCTCATAACTCTTCTCTAGGAAGAAGGATGCAGCAGCAGGCATGCCTTACTGGAAGTCCAGGGCAACATGGCACAGCTTCTCCTTGATGTTACAATCAATTTCCTGCTTGGCTATGGCAAGGTGTAGCCACGCTTATTCAGGAGCTTCATGAGTCGTCCATAACGTCCTATCTGACTGAGTCCAGACGCAAAGTGATGTCAGAGTAGTTTCTATAGGTGTGTGCATGTGTGTGTGTGTCTTTGTCCCTAGAGTCCATTATGAGGCAAGTGGTACTATCAGAGTTGTACAGACAGCACAGCCTTGGCGGCTGTGTGGTGTTGATGGTCTTGAACATGATCTGGGTCTTTTCATAATTGGTCTGGGGTTCAGGGAGCCTTGGTAAGTAGTTAAGTGTTCCTCCAGGGTCATACTTGGCTCATTGTAGGAAGTGTGGTTTCATCTCTGTCATCAGAGTTGGTGACAATACCATCCTCCATGGGTACCTCAGGGTCTGGATGCTTCTTTTGGTCTGGACTTTGTAGCTGAAATTTTCCCCAGTCCTGCCCATCAGCCATTAGCTCAGGCCTACCACTGACTAGCTCTTACATTTAAACTCAGCCCATTTCTGTTAATCTATATGTTTTGCCACGTTTTCTGTGGCTTTACCTGTGTCCCATTACATGTTGCTGCTTGGGCGGCTGGCTGGCATCTCTTTGGCCTTCTTCCTGTCTTTCTCTGAATTTCCCAGCTGCCTCTAAGCTACCTTGCCATAGGCCAAACGGCTTTATTAAATCAACCAATCAGAGCAACACAAATTCCCACCCCATCAGGACCTTGTTGCCCACAAAGGAGTCTTTCTGGCCCATTTCCACCGTCACACCCCAGTTAAGTGGGCAGAACACCATGGAAGCAGGGGAGAGTCTTGGAAGCATCCTCGACTATGAAGCCAGTTTTGTAGATGCTGGTGCCAGCGTACCAGTGTCTGCTTCCATGGCAAACGGCAGCAGGTGGGTACTCAGCAGTGGAGTTGCTGAGAGAGGCCTTTGTTTGCCAGGTGGACATGGTGGAGTCTACAGATCGTCTTCCCATAAGCAAAGAGTTATTTTCAGCCTCTTGGGTGTGAAGTAACTCTAGGCAGGCAAGTAGACAGTACCAACAGCAAATGACCCCACCACATTTGTATAGGTAATTACCTACAGTGGCTGCCTCCACCGACCCTGACGCCTGCCCTTTGTCAGACTTGCCCTGGGATCCTATATTAGATTGTATGGGGAGGTGATGGGCAAACATACTGGACTCCCGTAAATTTCTCATTTAACAATGCTGAGGTATGCCTATTTTCCTCTGTGGTTGAGACTGGCAAAGTATTACCTCTCACATCAACAAACTTAATTTGTGTTTTTAGAGCACTGGGAATTGAATGCAGGGTCTCCAGAATGCTAGGTAAGCACTCTACAACTGAGGTATGCTCCCGGCCCTGACAAGGTTTGTTTCCTAGTTTTATAGCCATCTTAAGCTATATTTGTATGAATATCTGTCTCTTATGTATTAACCTTGTAAATTTTATGAACCTGTATTTTGTTTTGTTTTGTTTTTCAAGACAGGGTTTCTCTGTAGCTTTTGGAGCCTGTCCTGGAACTCACTTTGTAGACCAGGCTAGCCTTGAACTCCTAGAGATTCACCTGCCTCTGCCTCCCAAGTGCTGAGATTAAAGACATGTGCCACCACCACCCAGTGAACCTGTATATTTTTTTATATCTTAATAACTGATGCTGTGTAAAAGATTTGTCCAGTAAATACTTTAATGAGTAAATAATATATGAGGTAAACCTTATAGAGGTTTTACTATAAGGGAAAATTTACTATACAGGAGAAAATGAAAATGAGAAGTTGATGTAAACGTGCTTAGTAAATACTAACTTACACAAGTAGAATTTAGCCAAAGGAGCACTCAGGTTCTCTTAGCGTAATTCTGCCAGGCAGACAGGATAGCCTTGGTTAACAGCTGCCTGGGAAAAGCAGTGCTGGCCTGTCTTGGGATAACCATGGCAATATTTTACATGGTAAATTTTCCCATTTGTCCAACCAGATCTTGTAATTTCTGTGAAATGTGGTTAAACTCAAAGTATAACTTGGAGCCAGGAAACTGTATAGGCTGACAGGGATTTCTGTTCAGGGCTGGTTCCCTTTTGTGCACTAGCCAGAAGCAGTCACCTACTGTTACTGAAAGTTTTTCTTTTCCTGATCTCATGGTCAAGGAGTGACTCCTCAGTGGGAAGGCATATCAATTCTATAACATAACCGTACCCTTTCTGCTGCTTCGGAAGCTTAAAAGTCTAGTCTGTGTTAGGACTTCACTCAAGAGGCAGCCCTTCTAGATTCTTTGGACTACCCTGGCAAAAACTAAATGAATGGGAGGAAAACCAAATTCCACTGTATACATGAACGTAAGAGTCATGCAAAATCTGAGCATCAGTGTCAGGAAATGGATGCTTCAATCATCCTGACCTAGAAAACAGGGCTTAGGTCTTCTGGAAAACAGAAAACTGATGAGTAAGGGTGGTCTTGTAGACGTTGTCTGGAGAAGTCTTTGACATGTAAAACTTGGCCAATGTAAATTTCCTTTCCACTTGTGCATTAAAAAAGGAAATTCAGTCTGTCAGCTACTCCCATGACTGCGGTTTCCCAAAATAATAACCAGCGAAATATATATATATAGCAAAGACTATTTTGAGGCGGCATATTCTAATCTCAGAGCTCCAGTCATATTTTCAGGTGGTAAGTTAACCCCCAAGAGTATGAAGCCATCCTCTTTTGACCTCCACCAAATCTAAACACTTGGACAAAGATAGGACTTAGAGATGGTATAAAATGTACTGGAACAGTAAATACCACTTTTTAAAAGTTGTTTATTGGACTGGAGCGGTGGATCAGAGGTTAAGAGCACTGGCCCCTCTTTCAGAGGTCAATTCCCAGCAACCACATGGTGGCTCACAACATTTCTATAATAAGATCTGGTGTCCTCTTCTGGCCTACAGGCATACATGCAGGCAGAACACTGTATATATAATAAATAAATCTTTTTTTTTTAAGTTTTTTTTTTTTTATCTTCTGTGCATTGATATTTTGCCTGCATGTGTATCTGTGTGAAGGTGTCAGAACTCCTGGAACTGGAATTATAGACAGTTATGAGCTGCCATGTGAGTATTGGGAGTTGAACTCAGGTCCTCTGGAAGAGCAGCCAGTGCTCTTAACCGCTGAGCAATCTCTCCAGCCCCTAACCTTTTTTCGTTGTTGTTTTGTTTTGTTTTTGTTTTTTTCAAGACAGGGTTTCTTTGTGTAGCTTTGGAACCTATCCTGGATCTCTATGAGTTCGAGGCCAGCCTGCTCTAGAGATCTGCCTGGCTCTACCTCCCAAGTGCTGGGATTAAAGATGTGAGCTTAAAAAGTACTAATTACTGCAGGCTGGGACATGACTCGGTGGTTAAGAGCATTCTGGCTGCTCTTCCAGAGAACCCAGGTTCTATTCCCAGAACTCTGCAGTCAAAAGATTTCTCTTGGCAAGGCTTAATTTTACCATTTCACTAAGTACACATTGTAAATTTAAGGAGCAGTGAAATTCCACAATAGGATTTCGCCCCCTTTTGCCTTCATTTCTACAAGGTTGTCTGAAACAGAGAAAATGAACCATGTATATTTTGGAGTTACTAGCTGTCCTTGCCAGTGAACTAGAACGGACTGTCGTTTTAGGAGTTCTGTTAGCTAAAGAGTGTTCTGGTCTTTCCATATATTTTTGCAAGTAGATCACTATTCGGTTCTTTTATTGTTCTGTAGTTTTGCAAACTTACATCATGAATTCAGAATGAGATGAAGCTCTAATAGCGTCCCTCAAAGGAGGGACGAGGGAGCCAGAGCAGTGCAGTAGAACTCAGGCTTGGTAGGCAAAGACTTTGGGGGCAGTTCTAGTACCTGGGGCTTCTGCCACCACTCATTCCATGTTTATAAAATGGTTATAATTCATGATACTATGAAGACTACATGAGACTCCAGCAAGCTCTCCTGTTTTATTGCTTAAATTATCACGTAGTTTTTCTTGCATTTTTATGATTGCCTAAAGCCTAGGGAAAAGGGAAGACTGATTAAGTGATTTATTAAAAATAATGTTGTAAACTAACCTACCATGACCTGTGTGGCTCAGGTCCTGGAACCCTGGCTAGGGATGCTGAGGGAATGAAGAATGGACAGACAGACAGACACACGCAGAGTGAAGCTGGGGTCAGGTGGGGTTCTACCACTGGGTGTTCATTAGGTACAGCACAGGGAGGGGTTAGCTAGTCTCGAGGTCTCTGGAGACCAGCAATCCCTGCAGTAAACATCCAGGAGCAGGAAACCACGGTTGCTGTCTTTGCACACACGGACCAGTCTTCCATAGACACTCCGACTCCAGAGGAAAGCCTTGCCAATTTTCTGTGGGCCAGTTAAGGTCTTGTAGTTTTCAGCAGGCCGTACCCATATCAAAATACATCCTCACTTAGAAGTTCACTCACTCAGGCTTCCCACCACTTCACTGACCTTCTTAGGGTTACTGTTGGTGGGATGAAATGCCATGGCCAAGAGTAAGATGGGGAGGAAATGGTTTATTGCGCTGACACTTCCATATCACTGTCCATCATCAAGGGGGGTGGGGTGCAGGCAGGAACCTGCAGACAGCAGCTGTTGCTGAAGCCATGGAGGAGTGCTGTTTATTGGCTTGCTCGGCCTGCCTTTTTTTTTTTTTTTCCCCTTTTATTTATTTAAAAAAAATTTTCCATTTTACATACGAACCACAGTTCCTGCTCTACTCCTCCAAAAGAGTAAGGACTCCCATGTGGAGTCAACAAAGCATGGTTCATTCAGTTGAGGCAGGACCAAGCCCCTCCCCACTGCATCAAGGCTGAGCAAGGCGTCCCACCTTAGGGAATGGCCCTCCAAAAAGCCAGCTCATGCACCAGGATAGATCCTGACCTCACTGTCAGTGGCCCCTCAAACAGACCAAGCTACACAACTGTCTCCCAAATGCAGAGGGCCTAGTCCAGTCCCATGTAGGCTCCACAGCTGTCAGTGTAGAGTTCATGAGTTCCCACAAGCTTGGTTCAGTTGTCTCTGTAGACCTCCCCATCATGATCTTGACACACACACCCCTTGCTCATATAACCCCGCCTCCCTCTCTTCGTCTAGACTCCTGGAGCTCTGCCTGGTGCTTGGCTGTGGATCTCTGAGACTTAAGTCTGCTTTCTTAAGAGAACCCAGGACCACCAGCCCAGAATGGCTCCACACAGAATTCACTGGGCCCTTCCCCATCAATCACTAATTTTAAAAAATGCCCTCCAGGCCTGCCTAAAGCTGGATTTTTATGGAGGCATTGAGATCCCCTCCTCTCAGAAGACACTAGCTGTGTTAAGTGGACATAAAACTAAACAGGACAGCAACCATTCATAATTACATCTTTCCCTTCCTGTTTTGTTGTTTGGTCTGTTGTTTGTCTAACTGACCTTGTTATAGAAAATACGCACTTTTATACTTAAAAGAACAATAAAATTATGTCCAGCCCTTTAATTATTTCATCTTGATGCCTTTGCCATAAAAGACCTCAGTGTGTTGGACATGGTGGCCCATGTCTTTGATCATAACACTTGGGAAACAGAGACAAGAGGATCTCTGTCAGTGTGAGGCCAGCCCAGTTATCGCAGTGACATTCTGTCTTAACAAAACAAACAATGGGATCTGGAGAGATGGCTCAGTAGTTAAGAGTACTGGCTGTTCTTGCAGAGAACCCTGTTTCAGTCTCAGTACCCACGTGATGTCTCATAACCAACTATTACTCCAATCAGACCTAAGAGATCTTGATGGCCTCTGAGGGTACCAAGCACACAGACACTTATGCAGGCAAAATACCCATGCATCAAAAATAAATAAAAATGTAAAATACCTTAGCTTGCAGTAGACATCTAAGGAAACATAGATCTACTTGCAAAAGACTTGATGTTCTGGTGCTTGGACTTCAATTCTCTGCCTTTCCTATGCTGTAAGTTGTCCATTGTTCTCCTCCATGACAACAGTTCAACAAATGATAAAATGCTAAAGTAAAATCAAATGGGGAAAGATAGGATAAAGTATAATATTAATATAAGAAACACCTTGCCGGGCAGGAGTGTCTCAGGCCTTTAATCCCAGCACTCAGGAGGCAGAGCCAAGCGGATCTCTGTTAGTTTGAGGCCAGCCTAGTTTACAGATCGAGATCCAGGACAGGCACCAAAACTACACAGAGAAACCCTGTCTCAAAAAAAAAAAAAAAAAAAAAAAAAAAAAAAAAAAAACGAAAGAAAGAGAGGAAGGAGGGAGGGAGGGAGGGAAGGAGGGAGAGAGGCAAGGAAGGAAAAAGAGAGAGCCTGAGCCTCTACAACAGCTGAGTTAAAATAACTGCAGTTCAGATGTGGATGGTTTTGTTTCCTTAGTGCTGGGGACAGCACACAGAGCCTCCCACCCACCTGACTCTGTTCTGCCATGGAGTGCTCTACCATCGAATGATATGCTCAGCCCTAGTCCTGGTATGCATGCAGACTTTCCACACCTTGCCTTGAGTTAATCTTGTATGTTTACTTGATTTGCCTGTTTTTTCTAGATCTAAGCCTTACTTCTTCCTGCCTGTCTGGTTGCCTTTTCTTCTGTTTGCTTCTAGGTCTACACTGACTACTGGGATTCTGTTTTACCCTTTGTTGTGTAGCGGTTTCCTCAAAGACTTGAAATATTCTGTGGTTGTTTGAATGAAAATGGGCCCCAGAGACTCATAGGGAGTGGCCCTGTTTGAAAGGATTTAGGTGGCCTTGTTGGAGTAGGTGTCACCTTGTTGGAGAAAGTGTGTCACTAGGGGTGGGCTTTGGGGTTTCAGAAGCCCAAGCCAGTGTCTTTGTTCCTGCTGCCTGCTAATCCAGATATGGAACTCTCAGCTAACTCTCCAGCACCCATGCTTCCCGCCATGAGGATAACGGACTAAACCTCTGAAACTATAAGCAAGCCCCAATTAAATGTTTTCCTTTATAAGACTCGCTGAGGCCATGGCGTCTCTTCACAGCAATAAAACATTCACTAAGACACATTCCATTCTGATCATTAAGAGTGTAAGTAAATAACTCAAGCTAGCTTCCGGAAGTCCCTGAAACTGACCAGATTCACTAGTTTCACTGCCCCCCCCCCCAAGAGTATGTGAACAGTAAAGACTTCTGAGAATTACTCTCAAACAAGCCAGGTCACAAAGAAGATTCTTAGATAAGCAGGAAGCAGGGGAACTGCCTTGAACAAAGACCAGGTAAGCCACCAGGAAAGGACACTCTCCAACTTGTTGAGCTGCCTGTAGGCTATGCAGTGTTCTAGGTTTCTGGCTTTGATGAACCGTCACCCACGCTGTGGTGGACTTTGGTGATGCAGCACTCTATGAATCATTTCTGCTCCTCTAAGTAACCCCTCACTCACATTTCTGTAAGTAACCCCAATAAAACTTACTGACTCACCAAGTCACATTTTGGTGGTATCCATATTTTGATCCATTGTGGGCTCCCTATCTGGGGTGATAGGTTGTGTCTGGTGTGTGCATTGTGTCTCCCCTGTGAAGTCTGTCACACATCACTCCTGGCAGTCCCTGTGATGTGGGAGGGACTCATTTGGCAAGAGTGCTTTCTCTGCAAGCATGAGGATCTGAGTTCAAGTCCCCAGCACCCATGTAAAAAGCCAAGCAAGAATGTGTGTACCTGAAACCTCAGCACAGGATGGTAGAGACAGGCATGTCCCAGGTTAATGGCTGGCTGGCTGGCTTGGCCCAAATGAGCTTTAGAGTCAGTGAAAGACCCTATGTTAAGTGAATAAGGTTTAAAAAAGAAAAGAAAAGAAAGACACCCATTATTCTCTGGTTTCCACATACATGCATTTGTTGCACATACCTACGCACTCACCATGTACCATAGACTCACAAAACTACTGATATCTCTCCTTGATCTAACCTTCATCTTCCAGGTGTTCTTTGAACTTCTGACTCCCTGCCTCGGCCTCTCAGTTGGCTTCCATGTAGCAGCTTCCTGGCCAAATGGCCCTCTTTGGAGTTAAGGTTTCCTGGGATCTGGCCTTGCATCATCAATCCAGTTCTGTCTGTATACTGTGGTTTCACTGGCTCCATAAGCCATTGTTTGCTGTAGTCCCGGAGCAAGTCAATAAGGACATTCTTATTCCCAACCTGCTCAGCCTTGGCCCATGTTCTCAAGTTCATTAGCATGACTTTAAAATGATCCCAGTGGGGCTGGAGATGGTTCAGGCGTTAAGAGCACTTGGAGCTGTTCCAGAGGACCAGGGTTTAGTTTCCATCATCCATAGCAGGTGGCTCACGACTGCTTGTAACTCCAATTTAGGAGCTCCAGTGCCTTCCCCTAGCTTCCAAGGGTAGTGCACACACATGATGCACATACACTCAGGCACACACACATACACATTAACAAAGCTTTACAATGACCACAGTGTTTTTAGACACATTGAGGGCTAGTTCCTGAATTCATTTTTGAGTCTCGTTGCTCTGTGGTTATTTGAACCATGTGATGTAGTGAAAGTCACACTTCAGGTTTCTGGACCAACCCTTAAAAATAGCTGAGCCGATACCATCTTGTCCACTAGTAGGCCATCATGCAAGTGGGACTACTCTGTACATTTATGAACAAACTAAAAGATTATTGCTTTGGTTTTGGAGTGGTTCATTATATAGCAGCAGATAATTGATATGGTTACCTCACCTCATTCCCAGCCTCAGCTAATTATTTTGTACTTCTGTACCACCTAATTGTGTGGTTTTGCTTGCTTGCTTACTTTTCCTCTTAACAGTTATTTTGAACCTGATGATCTCATGCATGATCAATAGGCTGGTAGAGTTATAAGAACTAGTAGGGAGTCAGGCGGTATTTAATCCTAGCACTGGGGGGGGGGGAGCCTGGAGGATCTCTGTGAGTTTGAGGCCAACCTGGTCTACAGAGCAAGATCCAGGACAGACACCAAAACTACACAGAGAAACCCTGTCTCGAAAAACAAAAACAAAAAAAACAAACAAAAAACTAGTAGGGAGGTTGTGTGGTGTTGTCACATGCTTTTAATCCCAGCACTTGGGAGGCAGAGGCAGGTGGATCTCAGTGAGTTCATGGCCAGCCTGGTCTACAAAGAAAGTTCCAGGATAGCCAGGCTTACACAGAGAAACCCTATCTTGAAAAACACAACAAAAAAACTAATGGGGAAAGCATGGCTCTAGATTCAACAATCACAAAAGACCCCAGGGTTACAAAGCGGAGAGCCAAGATGAACTTTAAATTAAATATGATTTAAAAAAAAAAAAAAAAAAAAAAAAAACTTTCACCAAGATGGTGCTGAAAGCAAAAAAGGAAGCTCCTACCCCTCCCAAAGCCGAAGCCAAAGCAAAAGCTTTGAAAGCCAAGAAGGCAGTACTGAGAGGCATCCACAGCCACAAAATGAAGCCCAAGACGCTGAGTTCCGGAGGCAGACCAAATATCCTCGAAAGAGAGCGCCCAGGAGAAACAAGCTTGGCCACTATGCCATCATCAAATTCCCCCTGACCACTGAGTCAGCCATGAAGAAGATAGAAGACAACAACACACTTGTGCTCATTGTGGATGTCAAGGCCAACAATCACCAGATCAAACAGACTGTAAAGAAACTATGACATTGATGTGGCCAAAGTCAACATGCTGTGGGATGGTCTGTATGTTAAATTGCTCTCATTGGTCAATAAATAAAACACTGATTGGCCAGTGGCCAGGCAGGAAGTATAGGTGGGACTAACAGAGAGGAGAACTGGAACAGGAAGGCAGAGAGAGAGACACTGCCAGCCGCTGCCATGACAAGCAGCATGTGAAGATGCTGGTAAGCCATGAGCCACATGGCAAGGTATAGATTTATGGAAATGGATTAATTTAAGCTATAAGAACAATTAGCAAGAAGCCTACCATGGCCATACAGCTTGTAAGCAATAAGTCTCTGTTTACTTGGTTGGGTCTGAGCGGCTGTGGAACTGGTGGGTGACAGAGATTTGTCCTGACTGTGGGCAAGGCAGGAAAATTCTAGCTACATCAACATCCTCATATGGCCTGACGAGAGAAGAAGGTGTACTTTCGGTTGGCTCCTGACTATGATGCTCTGGATGTTGCCAACAAAACTGGGATCATCTAAACTGAGTCCACGTGGCCAATTCTTTTTTTTTTTAAAGATTTATTTATTTATTATGCATACAATATTCTGTCTGCATATATTCCTACACCCCAGAAGAGGGCACCAGATCTCATTACAGATGGTTGTGAGCCACCATGTGGTTGCTGGGAATTGAACTCAGGACCTCTGGAAGAGCAGTTGGTGCTCTTAACCTCTGAGCCATCTCTCCAGCCCCAGGTGGCTAATTCTAAATATACTTTTTCACCATAAAAACAAAACAAAAACCACCACTGTAAGTGGCCAGCACATAGAATATCTGACACAAAATGATAAGTAAATGCTTGTTTAAAATATGGAAGAGAGGCTGAAGAGATGGTTAGAGATGGTTTGGCGGTTAAGAACATCTGTTCCTCTTGCACATCAGGGACCCAGGTTCAGTTCCCAGCATCCACGTGGTGGTTCACATCCATGTGTAGTAAGTCTGGCTCCAGGGGATCCAATGCCCTCTTCTGACCTTGGAGGACAGCACATGCAGACACGCAGGCAAACTCATCAATTTTAAAATAAGAAGCATGGTGCCTCAGACCTGCAATCTCAGCAACAGAGAGCCTGAGAATCACCATGAGTTCTAGCCAGCCTGGGTTACCAAGTGGCACCCTGTCTTCAAAAGTAGGGGGGGGGCAAGAATGTACATAATGCTAGCATTTGAGAGGTGGAGGCAGGAGGATCAGGAGTTCAAGATCATCCCCGACTGCTTAATGAGGGCCAGGCCAGCCAAAACTACATGAGACCTAGAGTCTAAATAAGTAAACAAATAATAAGTAAAAACAAAGGAAGGGAGAGACGGTAGAGGGCAGGTGGAAGAAGGAGAGACTGGAAGCGAAACCAAAACCAAAACGAAGAATCCAACACAAACGTGCTTGTTTCAGCACTTCTACAAGGAAGCGCTTGATTAAGCGGGTTGCCAGCTCGGTCAGCAATTCACAGCACTTTGAGGGACTAACAAGCCCCCAAAGGGATTTCCCCTCCGTCATCTCACGTGATCATCACAACCTAGAAAGGCGAGCCTAGATATTCTGCGCCCCCTGGAAACAGACACCAAGAAGGCACATCACAAAGCTGGTAACTGTGATTGAACTCCCTTCTTGTGCATCTCCTCACTGGGCCCTGGTCCTGATGTTGAACTCCAAAGACGCGCACACCTGCGCCTGAGCAGAATGAGCCAGCCAATGAAGGACCCGCATCCAGGGAGGAGGGACAGGGACGCTGCCAATGACGGAGCCCTCCCTGAGACAGATGTAGCTAATGGAGATCTCGTACTGCAGAGGGACGGTTGCTCGACCAATGAAAGGCTGGGACCGACCCGGCTGCAAGGCCAGCCGGCCAGTGGGACGCCAGGGCGGGGCGCGCAGTCGAGCGCCAACCGCGAGCGGGGATCCGCAGCGTGCAGCCCGGTCACCACCCGCCATGGCCCGCGCTGCCCCGCTGCTCGCCATGCTGGCCACGCTTCTCACCGCCGCCGCTGCAGGCGGAGACGCCCCGCCCGGAAAAATCGGTGCGGGAAGGATGTGGTGGGGTGCTCACTGAGGGGCACGGGAGGGAAGAGGCTTTGCAGATGACCGGGGGGCGGGGGAGGGCAGGGGAGGACGGCTCGGGGGAGGAGCTGGATGCAGGAGAGGCTAGGAGCCGGTGGGCGCGGAAGGAGAGTGCACAGGGGAGGTGCTGATGGGGAGGGTGGCGTGGTCACGGGGAGAGGACCACCTGGGAAGGAGGAGGCCCGGGCAGGAATAGCCACTGACAGCTGTCCGCATGGTCACGGAGCATTTGCTTCTGGAGAAGCTCTCGGGTAACAAGACGGGAGCTGGGCGGTGGCGTTCGCAGGGGTCGGCTGACGGCCCCGTGTGTGGCAGCAGGCTATGGCTGTGGCTCCTTCAGGACGCCAGGTCCTTTCCTGGGATGAGAAAGTTCCGTGTCTGGAGGTTTGGCAGGTTCCGCGGGCTCTAAGAAGGCTTCCTAGAAGTAACATCTAACCAGAACTTCCGGTCTGTAGAAGGTAGTTCCTTCCGCGGGATAGAACAATAGCTTGCTGGGGGTCGATTTGCTGAGTGACAGAGTGAGGACTTCTTTTCTTTCCCTCTCTGGCTTGCTAGACAAGCATTCTGCTGCACAGCCCCGCAGCCCAGTATGGAGAACTCTTAATGGCAGTCATTTTTCTTTATTATTATTTGTGTGGTTTCACCCCAACATTTTATTCCGAAGTTATTCAGACATACAGCAAAGTTGAAAGAATTTTACAATCTCATCCATGTGCCCAGCACCCATTCTGCTATTTGCTACTGACACTATTCACATTTTGGTGCACTTCAAAATAAATTGCAGGCACCAGGACACCTCACTAAATACACAATTGTGTAGTCACTCCCTGGTTCCATGTGTGTACACGACTTTTTTTTTTCCTTTGTTTTGTTTTAACTCTGCATGACTCAAAGGTTCTCAAATCTCTTTGCACACGAATTCCCACAACCAGAAATGCTGAGTTCCTAGTTGTGGGGAGGGCAGAGTAAATAATTCCACTAGACTGCCTCCATGGACTCCAGTTGTCAGGAGTGCCTTGGGACATCTGAGAGAACATTGATTTGTCAGGGCCAGTACAGTGCTAAAGCTTAATTGTGTAAGAAAGCTACAACAGGCCGCAGAGGGTTAAGGCCGAGAGAACATACTGGAAATTGATTTATGACTAAGAGTCCACGCAAGAGAGAATCCTGGGGGCTCCAGTATTAAGAGGAGGCCTAATGAAGGTTGACTTAGAGCAGGCTTGGAAGGATAGGGAAGAGTTGGGCAGGCAGGGACCAGGGATGTGCAGTACTTTTTCTTGGGGAGAGGCAGCAAGGACTCCCCCCCATTAGAACCAAATGGTGATTCCATAGCTCGCAGCCTACTTTCTTCCAGCTTGTCCCCAGACACACCTCCCCCCAAGTCTTCCCGATCGATGACAAGCTGCCCTTTAGCTTTCCTGAAAGCCTTCATCCCCCTTGGTGGTTTGGACTGGACTAGGAAGGAGGACAAAGTGCTTCCTGTTAAAGGTCACAGTCCTTGGGCTCCATCGGGATCCTATCTCAGTGCTTCTGAGAGGCCAGAGGACCCTTTCGAGTCCCCCTCGAGGCCCTGCCCATGCTGTTCGTTCTCTCACTGGCATGCAGGTTTTTCTCTAGGGTCCCGCTCAAATGCGTTCTCTCTGCGAAGTGTGTATCTGTTGCTTCCTTCTCAGGACTCCCTGAAAGCCTCTTGTCTTGCTTGGTTATGGATTGTTTTAGCTGATTGTGCATGAGTCTCCGCCCATTGGCTGCTTAGGCTCCTGGGAACCAACACCCTCCTTGGTTCGTCTCAGAGCCTTGGCACATCTTATAGGGCACAGAGCAGTGTCTGTTCTGTATGTTCCATAAGCCTGCTCACAGTGATGTGCCATCTTCCTTATAGCCTGGGGGAGTGGGGGCTGAATGTGGCACCTCCAGACCTTGCAATGTCAATTTGTTTGGAGAAAATAGGTAGTTTGGGACTCTCCAGAGGAAGAGGAGGGGAAGAGAGCAGAGTGGTTGAGAAAAAAAGTGAAGGATATTCCTGGAAGTGATTCTTAAGTACTGAGAAAAAGGTGTTGGTTATTTCAACGTGCAATAGATATCTCCTGGACTTTGTTATCTGCGAGGGTCTGGGGACAGCATAATCCTGCTTCCTCTCTGTCCTCAAGCCATTTGAATATGGTGTGGCAAAGGCAGAGTGAGCTGCTGGAACATGCATGAGAAACAGACACCTGTCTCTCCTTAGAAGGTGTCTCTGGCAAGCTGTGCTAAAGACAGCCTGGGGATTTCTCCTTGGGGACTGGAGAAGTCTTTATCTTCTTGCCTGGCTGGAGGGGAATACTGGGCTGTCAGTGAGAGGAAAGCAGTGTTTCGGGTGTTGGGCAGACAGAATTGCACATAAGGCAATAGCCCAGCCCAAGGGTTTCATAACTAGTTCACTCTCCTCCCTCAGCGATATTTGTTGACAACTATCCGTCTAGACAGTGGTTCCTAGCGGCATCAGGTGGTAGGTTGGACTTCGACCAAAAGGCCTGTAAAGGGCCAAAGAGTAAATATTTTGAGTTTTACAGACCATTTCAAGGTATTTTCCTGCTGACAGTAAGTAAAAGAAAGGGTGTGGCTTTGTGGGCGGATGTCATCAGCACCAGGAGGCTGAGAGGGAGACTCACTTGAGCCCAGGAGTTCAAGGCTAGCCTAAGCAGCATGGTGAAACCCTATCTCAAAAAAGAAAAGAAAGGCCGGTCGGTGGTGGTGCATGCCTTTAATCCCAGCACTCGGGAGGCAGAGCCAGGTGAATCTCTGTGAGTTCGAGGCCAACCTGGGCTACAGAGTGAGTTCCAGGAAAGGCGCAAAGCTACACGGAGAAACCCTGTCTCAAAAAAACCAAAAAAAAGAAAGAAAGAAAAGGAAGAAAGCCTGCTGTACATGGTGACACACGCCTTTAATCCCAGCACTGGGGAGGCAGAGGCAGGCAGATCTCTATGAGTTCAAGGCCAGCCTGGTCTATAGAGGGAAGCCTTGTCTCAAAACAAAGAAAGACAGACATGTGCTATAAAACATGTAAAACAAGCCTGTACTTGGATTCTGGCCTATGGGCTGTAGTTTGTTGGTCCTGAATTGAGGAAAGGAATGGTTTCCAGCCCACCAATGGAAGGGCATGAGGTCCGTAACTGCTTTCACCAGTTAACCCTGAAATAAGAAAAATGGAGGGTGTGAGTCTTGAACATCGATTGATGTATAGAGGGGCTGCGCGCATGCCATGGCACTCGTGTGAAGATCAGGGAACAGCTTGCAGGAGTCAGGTCTCTCCTTCCACTACGTGGAAGTGATCAAACTTCCAGGGATCAAACTCAGGTCAAGAAATAGGCTTGACATCGAGCCATCTAATTGGCCCAATTTATATAATCTCTCTCTCTGTCTCTGTCTCTGTCTCTCTCTGTGTGTGTGTGTGTGTGTGTGTGTGTGTGTGTGTGACTGTCTCTCTCTCTCTTTCTCTGTCTGTCTGTCTTTTGGTTTGGTTTTTCAGACAGGGTCTCTCTATGTAGCCCTGGCTTTCCTAGAGTTCTCTGTAGACAAAATTGGCCTCGAGCTGAGAGATCTGCTTGCCTTTGCCTCCCAAGAGCTTGAATCAAAGGTGTGCACCACCACCACCATCACCCGGCTCAATTTATTCTCTTTTAAGAGCATTCTGAATTTTGAGATTCTTTCCTTCTCTCTTGCCGCTAGGGTCTTCCTTTGTCTGATGAGGATGGCAGTAGGTGTGTTGGGTGGGGATTGAGAGGGCAGCCTTTGATCGTTAGGCTTAGAGCATCTGAAAACTCGGACTGTGAACTCCCCCTTTGAAATTCCGTAAGCCTGCCGAGGACGTGCAAGTACCAGCAGCCCCCGCTCTGCCCGGGGTAGCGCATGAGTAACCAGCCTCTCTCCCATTGTGCCTTCTCTCCTTCCCTGCTTTGTTTGCTGGCCTTGCTGACAGCTGTTATTGGAGCTGGGATCGGGGGCTCTGCCGTGGCCCATTTCCTTCAGCAACACTTTGGACCCCGGGTGCAAATTGTCGTCTATGAGAAAGGGGCTGTGGGTGGCCGCCTGGCCACCATCTCCGTCAACAAGCAGAACTACGAGAGCGGGGCAGCCTCCTTCCATTCCCTGAGCCTCCACATGCAGGACTTCCTCAAGCTGCTAGGTGAGTGTCCAGCGCCGGGGTCTGGTGCCGGGTGCCTCAGGCCCTTCCCAGACTCCCTCCGGTTCCTTACGGTCAGATAGTCACTTAGCTCCATCTCCTCGTTTTACAGATGGAGCAGCTGAGACCAGAGAGGGGAAAGAACTTGCCTGAGGTACACAGTGAGTTAGTTGCAGAGCCGGGATTAGAACTGAGGTTTGACTCCCAGGCCAGTCCTTCCCTTTCAGTGTACTGCCTCTTAGTTATTGCAACCATATCAGCAGTGTCCACATCCCGTTGCCCACCAGATCCTTGGTATCCATCTACGAGGTGGTATGTGGACAGTTCCTCAAACCCAGTCAGCCTTCAGGATGAGAGACAGATCTCCCTGTAGAGAGGCTGGAGCTCAAATCATTAATATCCTTCTGCTTACGTGGTAAAGTTGGGGCTCAAAGCCGGCATCACCTAAACTCCAAATACACATGCCATCTGCTGAAGAAGTTCCAGTTCTCAAAGGTGGTCCTGTAGGATCACATCTTGTAGATCTGCCAAGTGCATACATGCAAGCTCATTGGCTCCAGCAGGGTTTGCCAGAGCAGAAGGTTGAAATGCCCTCTCTGCCCACCCTCTCTGTACTTGGGGTGAAACAGAATGCCATGGAAGTCTACAGTGGACTGTCCAGGATGCAGGGTGTTGTATATGTTATGTCGGGGTAGAAGGAACTAAATCTTGGCCATATACATATTCATGAGTGGAGTGTTCTTTTGAGTTGTAGAATGCTGAGAAGCTGGAAGGAGCTAGTGTGAGTTCAGGGACCCAGATCAAAGCTAGCCCTGCCCTGTGAGCCCTTGAATATTCTGGAATGGTAGCATTTCCCTCCGTCTTGGCTGAGCAAATCCCTGTTGAAAGAAATACAAAATGGTACACTGTGTGCATTTTCTTATTCACTGGGAAGGGCAAACGTTTTTTTCTCAGTGTATTCATCAGCATGCTACTTATAGACAAGAAGCACAAAAGCACAAGATAGACAGACAGCTCCAGCCGTGTGCGTCAGGAAGGCCCCAGTACAAAAGCTCAAGTACTGCTGGGCCTCCTGGGGGCCGTGAAGGGGAGCTGAGGGGCTGCTGGTCTCCGCAGGGCTGAGACAGCGGCGCGAGGTGGTGGGCAGGAGCGCCATCTTCGGCGGGGAGCACTTCGTGCTGGAGGAAACCGACTGGTACCTGCTGAACCTCTTCCGCCTCTGGTGGTACTACGGCATCAGCTTCCTGAGGCTGCAGATGTGGGTGGAGGAAGTCATGGAGAAGTTCATGAGGTAGGGGCCGGGCGGAGCTGCAGAACGTCGATGACGACGGTAGGAGGCCAGAGAAGGTCTCAGGAAGGAGCTGATTGATTGGGAATTGTGAAAGAAGATTGAAGGGAGTAGACGCAAGGACCCTGAACGATTCGGTCCCGGGCTTTCGGGCCCTAATCTTTATTCCTTCCTCCTACTTAATGCATGGGTTGCAAACTCAGTCACTTACAAAGGCTGACATGGAGTTAAGTAAGCGAGACTCCTGGGTGGAAGAGAGCAGGGGTGGCGTGGGGGGGTGGGGGAGGGGGGTGGGGGAGGAGTAGCCTGAAGAGCGAGGCCATCTGAGGGAGGCAGCAGCTGCAGCAGCCCACTGTGGCCAGCCACCAGGGATCGTGTCGTGAAATTTTCCAGCTTTTCGGTCTCTATCACCAATTGATTTTGTGACCCCCCCCCAACCAAATGAAACATTCATGTAGGCCATGTGCCGCCTGGGGTCACCCGTTTGCAAGCTTTCTGTCCCCACTTTGTCCCTCTAGGACAGTGCTTCTCAACCTTCCTAGTTGTTGTGACCCTTGGATGCCGTTCCTCATGGTGTGGTGACCCCGAGACCATAAAGTTATTTCGTTGTTACTTCATAACTGTAATTTTGTTACTGTTGTGAATCATTATGTAAATATCCGATATACAGGATAGCTGGGAAGGGGGGTCAAGGCCCACTGGTTGAGAACCCCTGCTCTAGAACAATTCTCTTAGCTCTTTTCTCTTGGGTGCTGGGCCCTCCCTATCACCTCCAGAGACAGAGGACACGTGGTCTGCGCCTGCTCTGTCCTCACATGCCAAGCAGCCGGCCACTCCTCTTCTGTAGGCCCCCTGCTTCCTGAGCAGAGGCTGCCCCTCTGCCCCCGTCACAGACTCTCCTCAGTGTCAGATGCCCGGGTGTGGTCCCATGGCACCCTTCTCTGCTTTCTTCCATTTTCCACTCCCTCCCCGCTCTGTGATTAGGCCCTACGAGGTGACACGTCTCCGTTACGTTCTCCAGACGTCCCTCAAAGTTTCTGTACTCTTTCCTTTTAAACTGATCCCTTGATAGTTGTACACATGTACGGAATGCATTCTGGTCACAGTCATGCCTCCTCCCTCTTACGCTCCTTCCACTCCCACCGAGGCCCCATCCCACCGTCAGGTCTTCCGTTCTGATTTTGGTTGGCTTTGCCATCCACTGGGTTTAACCAGGGCTGCTCATATGGGCATTGGACAGTGGAGCTGTCCTCTGGAGCATGGGAATCTCGCCATCGAAGATGATGACTTCCTCTTCTCCAGCAGCCCTGGCCTGCCTTAGCTTCCTTGGGTGAGTCGGGGTCCCTTGAGCCCCTCACCGCCTATGACTCCATCTTGTGCAGGCAACTACAGTTGCTGTGAGTTCGTGAGTGCCACAGCCGTGCCATGCCCATAACACTGTTGCACAACCCTTCTCCCCACCACCCAGGCCCCCCCCCCCTTCTGCCTTTGTTTAACACAGAGTCTCACTGTGTAGTCCAGACTGGCCTCAAACTCACAATACTCCTGTGTCGTCATCCAAATTCCTGGGATTGCACTACTTCCATTATATACCCAGTCCTACTCAGCCCCTTCTCTCTGCTTTTCTCTCTTGTCGGTTTTAAGTAGCTCTGCCATGCTGACCGTCTCCTCTTGTAGAAGTAAGTTCTACCAGTCTTCTTCCGGTCCCACATCCCTGTCTTTTTCCAGTCCTACATCCCTGTCCTCCAGTCCACATCCCTGTCTTCTTCCAGACCTCCTGTCTTCCAGTCCACATCCTGTCTTCTTCCAGTCCACATCCCTGTCTTTCCTTCCAGTCCCATCACATCCCTGTCTTCTTCCAGTCCACATCCCTGTCTTCCAGTCCACATCCCTGTCTTCTTCCAGTCCACATCCCTGTCTTCTTCCAGTCCACATCCCTGTCTTCTTCCAGTCCACATCCCTGTTTTCTTCCAGTCCACATCCTGTCTGTCTTCCAGTCCACATCCCTGTCTTCTTCCAGTCCACATCCCTGTCTTCTTCCAGTCCACATCCCTGTCTTCTTCCAGTCCACATCCCTGTCTTCTTCCAGTCCACATCCCTGTCTTCTTCCAGTCCACATCCCTGTCTTCTTCCAGTCCACATCCCTGTCTTCTTCCAGTCCACATCCCTGTCTTCTTCCAGTCCACATCCCTGTCTTCTTCCTGTCTTCTTCCAGTCCACATCCCTGTCTTCTTCCAGTCCACATCCCTGTCTCTTCTTCCAGTCCACATCCCTGTCTTCTTTCCAGTCCACATCCCTGTCTTCTTCCAGTCCACATCCCTGTCTTCTTCCAGTCCACATCCCTGTCTTCTTCCAGTCCACATCCCTGTCTTCTTCCAGTCCACATCCCTGTCTTCTTCCAGTCCACATCCCTGTCTTCTTCCAGTCCACATCCCTGTCTTCTTCCTGTCTTCTTCCAGTCCACATCCCTGTCTTCTTCCAGTCCACATCCCTGTCTTCTTCCAGTCCCCATCCACATCCCTGTCCTTCTTCCAGTCCACATCCCTGTCTTCTTCCAGTCCACATCCCTGTCTTCTTCCAGTCCACATCCCTGTCTTCTTCCAGTCCACATCCCTGTCTTCTTCTCCAGTCCACATCCTGTCTTCTTCCTGTCTTCTTCCAGTCCACATCCCTGTCCTTCTTCTCCAGTCCACATCCCTGTCTTCTTCCTGTCTTCTTCCAGTCCACATCCCTGTCTTCTTCCAGTCCACATCCCTGTCTTCTTCCTGTCTTCTTCCAGTCCACATCCCTGTCCTCTCTTCCAGTCCACATCCCTGTCTCCCTTCCTTCCAGTCCACATCCCTGTCTTCTTCCAGTCCACATCCCTGTCTTCTTCCAGTCCATCCCTCCTCATCCCTGTCCTGTCTTCTTCCAGTCCACATCCCTGTCTTCTTCCTAGTCCACATCCCTGTCTTCTTCCAGTCCACATCCCTGTCTTCTTCCTGTCTTCTTCCAGTCCACATCCCTGTCTTCTTCCAGTCCACATCCCTGTCTTCTTCCAGTCCACATCCCTGTCTTCTTCCAGTCCACATCCCTGTCTTCTTCTGTCTTCTTCCAGTCCACATCCCTGTCTTCTTCCAGTCCACATCCCTGTCTTCTTCCAGTCCACATCCCTGTCTTCTTCTAGTCCACATCCCTGTCTTCTTCCAGTCCACATCCCTGTCTTCTTCCTGTCTTCTTCCAGTCCACATCCCTGTCTTCTTCCAGTCCACATCCCTGTCTTCTTCCAGTCCCACATCCCTGTCTTCTTCCAGTCCACATCCCTGTCTTCTTCCAGTCCACATCCCTGTCTTCTTCCAGTCCACATCCCTGTCTTCTTCAGTCCACATCCCTGTCTTCTTCCAGTCCACATCCCTGTCTTCTTCCTGTCTTCTTCCAGTCCACATCCCTGTCTTCTTCCTGTCTTCTTCCAGTCCACATCCCTGTCTTCTTCCAGTCCACATCCCTGTCCTTCTCTTCCAGTCCACATCCCTGTCTTCTTCCAGTCCACATCCCTGTCTTCTTCCAGTCCCACATCCCTGTCTTCTTCCAGTCCACATCCCTGTCTTCTTCCAGTCCACATCCCTGTCTTCTTCCTGTCTTCTTCCAGTCCACATCCCTGTCTTCTTCCAGTCCACATCCCTGTCTTCTTCCAGTCCACATCCCTGTCTTCTTCCAGTCCACATCCCTGTCTTCTTCCAGTCCACATCCCTGTCTTCTTCCAGTCCACATCCCTGTCTTCTTCCAGTCCACATCCCTGTCTTCTTCCAGTCCCACATCCCTGTCTTCTTCCAGTCCCACATCCCTGTCTTCTTCCAGTCCACATCCCTGTCCTCTTCCAGTCCACATCCCTGTCTTCTTCCAGTCCACATCCCTGTCTTCTTCCAGTCCACATCCCTGTCTTCTCTTCCAGTCCACATCCCTGTCTTCTTCCAGTCCCACATCCCTGTCTTCTTCCAGTCCCCATCCCTGTCTTCTTCCAGTCCACATCCCTGTCTTCTTCCAGTCCCACATCCCTGTCTTCTTCCAGTCCACATCCCTGTCTTCTTCAGTCCACATCCCTGTCTTCTTCCAGTCCACATCCCTGTCTTCTTCCAGTCCACATCCCTGTCTTCTTCTAGTCCACATCCCTGTCTTCTTCCAGTCCACATCCCTGTCTTCTTCCTGTCTTCTTCCAGTCCACATCCCTGTCTTCTTCCAGTCCACATCCCTGTCTTCTTCCAGTCCACATCCCTGTCTTCTTTCCAGTCCACATCCCTGTCTTCTTCCAGTCCACATCCCTGTCTTCTTCAGTCCACATCCCTGTCTTCTTCCAGTCCACATCCCTGTCTTCTTCCTGTCTTCTTCCAGTCCACATCCCTGTCTTCTTCCTGTCTTCTTTCAGTCCACATCCCTGTCTTCTTCCAGTCCACATCCCTGTCTTCTTCCAGTCCACATCCCTGTCTTCTTCCAGTCCACATCCCTGTCTTCTTCCAGTCCACATCCCTGTCTTCTTCCAGTCCACATCCCTGTCCTCTTCCAGTCCACATCCCTGTCTTCTTCCTGTCTTCTTCCAGTCCCACATCCCTGTCTTCTTCCAGTCCACATCCCTGTCTTCTTCCAGTCCACATCCCTGTCTTCTTCCAGTCCACATCCCTGTCCTCTTCCAGTCCACATCCCTGTCTTCCAGTCCACATCCCTGTCTTCTTCTTCTCTTCCATCATCCCTGTCTTCTTCCAGTCCACATCCCTGTCCTCTTCCAGTCCACATCCCTGTCTTCTTCCTGTCTTCTTTCAGTCCACATCCCTGTCTTCTTCCAGTCCACATCCCTGTCCACCCTCTGGACACTGCTGTCTAGTGGCCCAGTTGAAAACCAGCCCAGAAAAGACAGCAGTTCAAAGACCAGCTAGTCCAGAATATATCTGCAGGTAGTTCCCATCTGTGCTAGTTCTGGGGCCAGCATGAATAGTAGAGGGACCAGACAGGAGCTCTGAGCAAGTGCGAGTCTGCCAGATCAAGCCAGAGGGGAGGACAGTGGTGTGGTATGAGGCTATTGCCATCAGGCCCAGCTTGGTCTTTGAAGCCAAGACAGACTAGATGCTAGTTTAAAAAAAAAAAAAAAAAAAAAAAAGCCGCTCATGTTCAGAGACATATCGGCACCATGGCGGGGAAGTGTGATGTAATTGGCATCTAGCCACACTAGGAAGCAAGGTACTTTGGGATCCTATTTTTCTTTATCTCTGCACGTCCCTGGCCACCAGTGAGGAGGTACAGACAAGCCGACTGTAGCCACAGAACAGGCCAAAGGGATAAAGTGGCAGGCCTAGAGGACCTCATGCTGGGTGGTCAGCCCCCAAGCCTTTCTGCACAAGACTCCAGTCGCACGTGTCTCCTAGGATCTACAAGTACCAGGCCCATGGCTACGCCTTCTCGGGCGTAGAAGAACTGCTCTACTCACTGGGGGAGACCACCTTTGTCAACATGACCCAGCGTTCGGTGGCCGAGTCCCTGCTCCAGGTGGGGGTCACACAGCGCTTTATTGATGATGTTGTCTCCGCTGTCCTACGGGCCAACTACGGCCAGTCAGCATCCATGCCTGCCTTTGCCGGTGAGTGCACAGCCCTCAGCCTGCCCGTCCACCCTGCCCACATACTCAGAACGAGCCGGGCCCTCTGAAAACCTTGTTCTGGCTTACTACCACCTCCCCATTCTTCCTTTTCTCTCTCTTTTTTTAATCACATTGTATTTTATGTGTGTTGCCTGTGCTCATGGTTGGGAGGGAGGAGTCTCGTCTTGGCAGGAAGGCCCAAGATCTTTCCTACCTTCCCCAGGAGCCATGTCACTAGCTGGGGCTCAGGGCAACCTGTGGTCCGTGGAAGGGGGCAACAAGCTGGTTTGTTCCGGTTTGCTGAAGCTTGCCAAGGCCAGCGTGATCCATGCCACTGTGACCTCTGTGACCCTGCACACTACAGGTGAGTGAAGGGAACAGGAGTTTAGGCCCATCCCGATCCTAACCAGCCCTCCTCCCTCTTCCTCTTCTGTACCTCAACCCTAGTGGTTCCTCCTGCTGAGAAGTATTTCTCAGGAAATCAATGGAAAGGCCCAGCAACACTAGAGGGCGCTGTCATGGTTCGCGTAGAAGCTAGGAAGCTAGGAAGCTTCCTTCAGTGTACCTGCTATTCCTTTGACCACGGAGAATTTGAGTGGCATCCTTGCCTCTGCCAGTCAGCAGCAGAACCAGAAGAAGGACTTAGGCCTTCTAACATCCAGACCAGTGCTCACGCAGCAGCAGCAGCAGCAATATGGAAAGAAGGACAGCCGAGCTGCTCCTGACACCAGATCCTCACTGCACCCCCAGGGCTGGGTCCCAAATGGAAGGGAGGTCAGTGGGTAGAAAGCCAAGGCGTAAATGGACGTTTGTGTTCTCTCTCCTGCTAGAAGGGAAAGCCCTGTACCAGGTGGGGTACGAAAGTGACAAAGGCAACAGCTCTGACTTCTACGACATCGTGGTCATTGCCACGCCCCTGCACCTGGACAACAGCAGCCACAACATCACCTTCGACGGCTTCACCCCGCCCATTGACGACATCCAGGGCTCTTTCCAGCCCACCGTGGTCTCCCTGGTCCATGGCTACCTCAACTCTTCCTACTTCGGTTTCCCCGACCCTAAGCTTTTCCCCTTCGCCAACATACTCACCACAGATTTCCCCAGCTTCTTCTGCACTCTGGACAACATCTGTCCCGTCAACATCTCAGCCAGCTTCCGGCGGAAGCAGCCCCAGGAAGCAGCAGTGTGGCGAGTGCAGTCCCCGAAGCCCCTCCTCCGGACGGAGCTGAAGACCCTCTTCCGTTCCTATTACTCAGTCCAGACAGCCGAGTGGCAGGCCCACCCCCTCTACGGCTCCCGCCGCAGCCCCCCCAAGTTCGCGCTCCATGACCAGCTCTTCTACCTCAATGCCTTGGAGTGGGCGGCTAGCTCCGTGGAGATGATGGCTGTGGCTGCTAAGAACGTGGCCTTACTGGCTTATAACCGCTGGTACCAGGACCTGGACAAGATTGACCAAAAGGACTTGATCCATAAGGTCAAGACTGAACTGTGAGCGTTTCCAGAGAGACTCCAGGAACTCTGTCCCACACTGAAGATGGAGCCCACCCCAGCAGCATAGGACCACCGCCTAAGCCACATTCGTGGGCTGCTCTGCTCTCTCTGTCCTCTGTATGGAGCAGATGTTCCCCCCTGTGGGTCCAGGTGATTCACTATCTGCCTAAGGATCCTTAGAAGCTGCCTTTTTTTTTTTTTTTTTTTTTTTTTTTGGTTTTTGGTTTTTGGTTTTTGGAGGCAGGATTTCTCTGTGTATCCTTGGCTGTCCTGGAACTCTCTCTCTGTAGACCAGGCTGGCCTCGAACTCACAGAGATTCGCCTGCCTCTGCCTCCTGAGTGCTAGGATTAAAGGCGTGCACCACCACCACCTGGCAGCCTTTTCTGTTTTTTAAGGGAGAGATTAAGAAAAGGGAAGGAAATTCAAGTTAGTGTTTGGGGGTATTTTTTTGTTTTGTTTTTGTTTTTCGTTTGTTTTTTTGTTTGTTTGTTTGCTTTTGTTTATTGTTACTGTTTTTCAAGAGGAAATAAAAATTCATCCTCCAAGCTACTTCCGACTTCATTTTCTCACTAGAAGCCCAGATGACAGTGAGAAGGAATATAAAGCAGAGAACTGAATTTTCTTTCATTTCTGTCTTCCATTACCAACTCCCCAAATGCACAGCCTACAGGAAAACGTTTACAACCAGCTATTTAAAGAGAAAGCAAGATCAGAAAATGTAAGCATTTGGACGGGCCATTTGGTGTGGGTTCTAGTTCAGAACTTCTTTCGAGACCATCTCCACACCTCCCAGCAGCACTGTGTATGACTGTTAAGACATTTACCCGAACACTGCTGTTCGGTCTGGGCTACCTGTCCATCAGGCAGGCAAAAAAAAAAAAAAAAAAAAAAAAAAAAAAAAAAAATGGAAGCAAGCTAAGCTATAGGAAAAAAGGAAGCTTTTGACAGTCCCCTGGAGGATTGGCCATTCTCTTTATGTAAGGGTACAGGAGTCGTGTGATGGATCTGTCTTGCAAAGGAGGCAAGTCCTTGGATGGTAGAGGGTGGTCCTACCTCACCCCCGAACTTTCCCCCAGCAGGGGAAAGGAAGGTGTGGGGTGGAGTTCTTCAGAGGTTAATCTGGTGCTTTCTCTGGCACTAGTTTCGTAGACAGAATTGTCCTTGGTTTTTTCTGTAACCTGGAAAGATCAGTAGATTGGAGCTGGAGATGTAGTTCAGTAGGAGAGCGCTTGCTTAGTTAGCATCTGTGAGACCTTGGTTTTGACACCGCCAAACCATTACATAGATAAAATAAATATCGAGGATCACAGGCATAGCTCAGTGGAGGACATAGATTTGAAATGCCTGAAGCCCCTGGCTCAAGTCTCCGCACCACCACCAAACCCCCAAATCAGTTTTTGGAGTGAAACTTGTCTTCATTCTTTTGGACCTGTGCGTTTCTGCAGAGGGAACACACAGAGGAGTGGAGCCAGTGTGGGCTACCCATCCGCACTCATACACACACACACACCAACACCATCCGCACTCATACACCACAACACACACACACACACACACACACACACACACACACACACAAACCACTCAGACTTATTAAGCTGCGCTTTAGGAGAGAGGCTTGGGTGCACAGAGGAAACATGGCCACCAGAGGATCCCAGCCCAGAAACTTGCCCACCAGACAGTCCTGAGATTGATCTGGCTGTTTCCTTCTGCCAGGAAGATGAGAGCTCACAATGAGAACCTAACTTCTCTGAGGCCTCTGCTAAGTTTTATAGAACAACCCAGACGTGGAGCTTCGCCTGAATTGAGTTCAGCACAGCGCAGAAAAACGCCTCCCATGCAGTTAGGCTCACACAGTTTACCAGGCAATGGTGATGGCAGGGAAGAGACAGTCTTTAGGGCACAAGTGCCCTGCGTGTGGTGGATATTACAGAAGCCGTAGGACTGGCACATCAGTAAAACAAGTCTCGGTTGAGGTAGAAAAAACACAAATGAAAACTCTGAACAATGAAGACGTTACTGGGTAAAATGATTCGAGGCCATATGCCAAGCACAGGGCAATCCCCCAGTCCTTCTCATAGCCAAAGACTGCAGTGTCGACAGGTCGCCCAGTGGGAGGGTCTCCCACAGCCACTGAGCTCAATTTCTAATGTAGGCCAGGGGGACCAGCCCTGCACCGATACCTGTGGCCAGAGAAGGGCCAAGTGCTGATTGGTTGGGCTTCAGACTCCGGACCAGTAATGGGATCATAGAGTAAACTGATTTTTGTAGAATAACAGGCTCTGATAATGGTCTTATCCAAATGTCACGACTGTGGAGGGACCTATGCCTCCCCCAACCCCCAAGTTCAGTGACGTCAAAACGTGATGGTATTCAACAGACTCTGAAATGCAGATGGTACAGGCTGTCATTATATGCCCGGTATTGGGCCTGAGGACCAAAGACAATGCAAAACACATTCTGCTAACTCCACTCTCTTGGGTGCCTAAGGAGGGTGTGGCGTAAACAGGGCAGGTCCTCTGCTGGGCTGCGGCTTCATGCTAAGGCTGAGCTGGCTGGCTGCACTACAGAGCCATCCTTTGCCTGAGTAGGCAGCCTAAACAGCTCCAATCCAAAGCCACTCACAGTGCCCTGAGGCCCGCTTGCCCAAGCCTTCAAGTTCCATCTCATGGTCTCATTTACAGGACAGATCCCAGAAAGGGGAACACAGGCCATCCGCAAGGTTCGTCCCAGGGCTCATGTTGGCCTTCTCGGGCCAGAACAGACATTCCCTCCCCAGGCCTAGAGAGGCCTGTGAGTCTGACCAGCAAAACGAAAGAGGCACCACCCTTATACTGTCTGTTGTCCTCAGTAGAATGAGTATTTAAAACCCTGCACACCAGGCTCAGAGCATGGCTCAGTCAATAGAGTCCTTGCCTAGCATGTACAAAGTCCTGAATCATGGCCATCACTGCCAGTAATCCCAGCATTCAGTGGGTAAGGCAGGAGGATCAGAAGTTCAAGGCCATCCTTGGCTACATAGTAGGCTTGAGGCCAACCTGGGATATGTGAGATTCTGTCTCAGAAAAAAAAGGAATCCACAAAACTCTGCACAGATATTCTGCTTTCTAGAGCAGGTGACCCAAGCCGAATCTTTGGTGGTAGGGTGTTAAGGAATGCCTTGTTCTACCCACTCATAAAACATCACTAAAGGGGGCAGGGGTAGGTCCCCTGGAAGCCTCTGCATTTATTTACATGTGTCATGTCACAGGAAGTATGCGTTTAACTTTAGACCTAAGTAAGTTTCTGGATTCACTGTGGACTTAATTTTACCAAGGCCTGAGCTCCCCTGCTCAGGCCCGAGAGACCAAGTTCCAGGCCAGTCAGAGGGGTTCAGTGGGCTGAGACAGGGGCTGGCAGGCCTGAAGACTTCAGTTCTACCCCAGGACCCGCGGGGTGAAGGAAAGAACTGACTCCCAGAATTGGCCTGTGTGTTTCACAAGCACGTGTAGTATGCATCCATGCATCCGTGCATCCATTCTCCCTCCCTCCCTCTCTATCTAAATGTTAATAATAATAATAATAATAATAATAATAATAATAATAATAATAATAAAATACACTGTTTTTAAGAAGAGGCCATACCTTTAAGTCCCAGGATCGTAGAGACTAGACAAGAGGCTGAAAAGAGTGAAATCTCATCTGCTCGTTTCACAGATGAGGACCCAGAAATAGGGGACACCATCACCCTGTCTAACAACCAGATACTAAGCATTCTAAGATTCTAACGCTCCCTCTATAAGGAGAGCCCCTTCTCGCCCAGAAGAGGATTCCCTTCCTACCCACACTACCTGTGCTCTCCCAGGACTCCTGCAGCTCAACTTCTCCCAGAGGGACTTCCAGTAACGCCTTGAAGACTGTTGTGCCCATTGCGTGGGCCTAGAGCCCAGAGAGCACAGGGCTTGAGGATAGATGAATCAATGGTAGAGCACGTACTTAGCGTATACAAAGCCTGAGTTCGATGCCCTGCATTTAGGGGCACGCACAGAAACCCAGAGAGCATCTGTGGGAGCTTTAGAGACAAGCAAGCCCTGCAGAAGCGGCTGCTAAAGGGATCGGCATGAGCTGGCACGTGGAGTCTATTTTCCATGTGTCTGGAACCAGGCCAAAACTTCCCAGGGTAATTTTAACCAGTATACACTCTACAACAATACCAAAAAAGGTAAGCTCCTTTCCAGCCCAGACAGGCACATACCTAACCATTGGCTTTTCGTGAATTGGACAATTAAAGCATTCCACACTGACGCTCTTGTAGGCACATGAGCTCCAACAGCCAAGGGAAGTGTTCCTGCAGTGGGCTGGCTGTTGACCCCTTGCAGGGCGTAACTCAGAAGTGCTAGCTCGTCTCACCCACAGAAAATAGCCCAAGCCCCTCAGCTGTTCTGGGGGGGGAGGCGGGGTATTTTTAGAGCCCGGGACAGCTGATTGGGGATTTGCTGTGGGATTAGAAGGCCCAGAGGGTCAAGATTCAGTTACCAGGGGGAAGAACTAGCATCAGGGGGCAAAACTCAGTATGGGCTTTAGGATAACTTCATGTTGCCTATGGTGGTCGGTAGAACGTTTTCATATGACCCAGTGGTTCTCAGAGTGTGGTCACAGATGGCAGCATCAGGACCCACAAGAGTAGGAATTAAAAGCCACGGCATTCAAGTGAAAAAATAACAAACCCCACCTAAGTCAGCACCTCTGAGTACCGGGCCAGAAGTCTGAATAAGCTTCCCAGGTGACTGACTGACTGACATTTTGAGGATCACAGATACTGGTACCCCAGCGGTGCAGATAAGTGGCTGGATGAAAAATGACCTACCCGGTTTGCCTTGCATCTTTTGAGTGTTTAAAGCAAGAGTTCCTCTTTGGGGGGGGGGAGTGAAGATTTGGAGCCTCTCTGGCAACCAGAGGCCCTTTTGGGGGAGGTTAGGTCTTTTCTGCAAAGGATCTTGGTGCTGAGGGCAACCCTTCCCATCTGTGACAAGGGTCATCTCCACAGCATCTAGCATCTAGCAGAGACCAAACCCGAGTTCGGCGCTGCAGAACCTGGAGCCAGCCTCTTTGGAGAGTATGTCTTAGTAACTTGGGTTAGTTGGGTAGCATATTGGCTTATGACAATCATGTTCCAGTCACACAGCTGCTATAAGGAAGAGCGCAGAGGAAGTCTGCCACCATCTTAAATGATAGAAGTGGAAGCAGTATTTGTTTCCTGAGAGAGTCTCGTGTATCCAAGGCTATACTCACAGCCAAGGGTGGCCTTGAATTTCCTGACCTATCCACCTCCAGAGTACTGGGATTACAGATGTGTATCACCCACCCATTGGTTTTATGTGGTGCTGGAGATGGAACTCGGGGTTTCGTTTGTGCTGGGCAGACACTCTTATCATCCCCAGCCCAGCATTTCTAATAGCCTGGCACACTCTTGGGAAGCTGAGTCCTGGGAAATACTCAGACTGATCTGGAATTTGTGTCCCAGGGATCTCCAACCCTGACATCATTTTAGCTTTCTAGTCACAAGAAGCAAGCCCGATGCCTTCCTTTATAAAGGACAACGTTTACTGTTTATCAGCCTGGCAGGGCACAGTGGGCGCAGGGAGGAAGGAGTTGCAGTGGCCATTGGGGTTGGTGGTTCAGAAGATGCAGGTGCAACCCACAGCGATGGTCTCCATGACGACGCGGTGGCGACAGGGCCCCGGGCGCGGAGCTGGCGGACAGAGGCGGCGACGCACTGGCACCTGGCTGAACACTGGCACGCTCACCATGCTGCGGTCCTCCTGCATGGTGAAGGGGTTCACGCAGCCCAGACATAGGCACCGCGCTTCGGGCAAGTCCGCAGGGATGCGGCTGGGGTCGTGGTTGATGCTGCAGGGGAGCGGATGGGCGGGAAAGAGCAGGGTGAATGCCACCGTGAACAACAAAGGGCGCGCGGCTCATGCTATCCCCAGGGGTTCCTGCGGAGTTAGGGTTAGGGCTAGAGCTAGTGGCCAGGGTGTGTTGTCATGAACTCGGCCTTCCCAAAAAAGGAGACTCAGATCTGGAAGCTAGTCACTGCTGGTCAGGTCCTATGTCACCAGCTTCCTCCTTTCACCCAGTAAGACACCACAGGGACCATGGAAAAACCCAAGTCTTCCGTCTTCTCTTCCTTCTCTACCTTATTTTTATATTGTGGGGATATATTTTTATATATCTACAGGGATAAAATGTACACACATGGATGTAGACTCTGCCTTGGAAGAGGACCTGGGCCTGTGTTCTCTTGTTTTACTGAACCTCGGAGACTCAACAAGCTTTGGGGTGTTGTGGTTTGGTTTGGATTGATTCAGTCTTTCTTTCTTTCCTTCTTCTTTCCTTCCTTCCTTCCTTTCTCTCTCTCTCTCTCTCTTCTCTCTCTCTCTCTCTCTCTCTCTCTCTCTCTCTCTCCCCTCTCTCTCCTCTCTCTCTTTCTTTCTCTCTTTCTTTTCTTGTTTTGTTTGGGTTTGGGGGTTTTCATTTGTTTGTTTTTCATTTTTGAGACCAGGTCTTGTTTTGCAACTCAGGATCACCTCCTGCCTGTGATTCTCTTGTCCAGCCTTCCCAGTGCTGGAATGACACCATGCCCAGCTCAACAAGTTGTTGTTATTTTTTTATTCTATTATCTATCTATTAATTTATTTATTTGAGATCAGAGGAGACCTTGCAAGGAGCTAGAGAACAACTTGTGAGAATCAGCTCTCTCCTTCCCTTGTGTGAATTCTGGGGATTGTATTTTTAGACCCATATTATGTTAAAAGCATATCTGTCTTAGACTTTAGACACTCATTGGTGAGAGCCTTCTGGGGTTGTCCCAGACCTAGACTATCTGCTCTGGGCCCTTTCTTCTCTGTCTCAATTTCCTCCTCAATTGAACACAGATGAGAGGTAAGAGAATTAGACCCGGGAGCACACGCTGTCCATCACCTCACTCTGCTTGGGAGTGCCTTGGAAATAAATTTGAAGTCTCTTGAATGAGCCTACAGTTTTACAATCTCCCTGACTGACACATGGGCACCACCACGTAGGAGCGAGCAGCGGTCTGCAGGATGCTGACTGACTCCATTGCCACATTCTTGGGCCATACCACTCATCACAGTAGCCACTGGCTACATGTGCCAACCTACCATCTATACCAGTGTTTCAGTCTCATCCCAGTGGTTCAGTAGTCACCTGACTACCACAGTGGGCTGTGTCACAGGAAGTCCTGGCCAACAGTGCTATTCTAGAGTCTTGGGGATATAAGCACCATAACTGGTAGAGCTCTGGGCTGAGTTTGAGCGAGCTAGCCGTTTCTTCGTTCCATCTGGTCCATGTACCTAGGACCCCTTCTGCCTGCGGACCTAGGAGGTGGAGCTGGACACACAGACATTGCTTCTGTAACCCAGGGCAACAGAGTGATTTCCCCAAGCCAAAGCGGGGCCATGCACCCTAAGTATAGAGAAACAGGTGCAACACCCATGATCGGGGCGTCAATCCTCGGGAATCTGACCGGGTGAGCACAGAAACCCTGAGGTAGTTCTGAGCAGCGGCTTTAAGAAGGCGCCTTTCATGCTCGCTTTGGCAGCACATATGCTAAAATTGGAACGATACAGAGAAGATTAGCATGGCCCCTGCGCAAGGATGACACGCAAATTTGTGTAAGCATTCCATATTTAAAAACAAAAAACAAAAAAGTAGGTGCCTCTCTGGCATGAAAGAGATGTGAGCATGGCCATCGAGTGTGAACCACAGTGCTGGACAAAATACTTTAGAAGCACTCCAGTTGAGACCTGGAGGATAAAAAGACGGTGCTGTGTATGTCCACCTGAAGTACACACCACCATTGCTTCCAGCTGGGGAAACTGAGGCGCCGCAGCAAAGCTATTCAACTGACTGACAGCCTCACAGGTGGTAAGATGCAGAAAGTGGGGTTCAAATTCACCTGAATCCAATGTCTTGAACACAGTGTCTGGGACAGGGGAAATGGGGGCCTGCCGTGCCCAGCCTACCTACCTGTATCCCCAAGGAGACAGGCTTCTCTTGTTGGACAGCCAGAGCTGCAGGTTGACCTCGCATTTCCTCTTGGCTGGTTCAGAGCTGTTCCTCAGCTGGGCCACCATCTCTCCGAGGTTCCTCTCATACTCTTCCATCCGAGCGTAGGGCTTTCCTCGCGATACCAGGTCCAGTGGCACCTGGTGAGGCCCAGGGGCCAAGGGGACAGGCCTTCCTTGCCCCTTCCTTTTGCCCTTGGTGTTCCGGGGCTGGCTGGGCCCCAGGAAGATAGAGATGGCAAGAAGGAGCAGCTGAGAAAGAAGGCCAGAACCAAGGTCAAAGGTCAAAGGCCAGAACCAAGTCTCTCTGGGCCAAGGCTTAGGCTTAGGGCAAAGAGGAGAGAGGCCTCTGCATTGGCCACTTTGTATCTGGACACTTTTGTGTTAGGCACTGATGACGCCCCACCCCCAGCCCCCTGTACCCTGAAGTCCTTAAAATCAGTTATCTCCTGAAAATCCCCCTACCCACCCTAGTTAATCGATCTGCAGACCACAGTCGGTTCCCAGGACAGCTCCACTGCCTCCTAACTGGCTTTCCCCAGCCCGTCTGGCTTCTAATCAACTCACCCCATCAAGGCCAACGGCAGCCATTGAAAAGCGCATCTGACAATATCACCTTCTCCCTTAATGCCCTTTCTGAGGCCTTGGGGGGGGGGTCTCCTGTGCCCCCCCCTTGCCTCCTCTGAGCTTGTGCTTGCCATGTTCCTTGCTGTGGGAGGGATTTGCCCAGGCCTCTGCCCGCCGAGTTCTGCCTATTCCTTTCACCTTCCGAACACCTTGGCCAGCTGCGGGCTCTAGGTCACCGCCTCGGGCAATGCTTCTGGACGTCTTGGAGTCGTCATACCCCACATGTCCCTAACACATCTGCGGTTGTAGTGGGGCATGTGATTCTTTGATATCCCCTGAGCCGCTCCCCCCGGGACAGGCTCCCTGAGAGGTCCTTTCCACACATCCCTCGTGTTTGCATCTCCATGGCGTCAGAGTCCGTGGAGCACATGCAGATTGAGCGGACTCCACCAGCATGCCTGGCCTGACACCTCAGTCCTGTTAACTGTGTGTGTGTGTGTGGGGGGTGGAGTAGGAGGGTAACAAGCACAGGGGTAGCCGGAGGAGGGCGGGCAGGGCTCTCCCTTGGTCTGGGTCAGCAAGGTGGCTTTCGGGAGACTCATTCAATGGAACTAGGAGGAGAAGGAGCAGGAGGAGGAGGAGAAAGAGAAGAAGAAGAAGAAGAAGGAGGAGGAGGAGGAGGAGGAGAAGAAATCGTGAGCAGAGGAAGCCTAAAGTCTTCCAGGGACGTGGAAGAGTGAGGAGGGCGTTGAGCTGCTTATAGGCTTTGCTGAAACAGAGTGGGCGAGGAGAAGGAACACCGCACGGAGCTGGCGTGTGGTTCCTGTGAGACTCCCTTTCCAGATCTCTCTCTCTCTCTCTCTCTCTCTCTCTCTCTCTCTCTCTCTCTCTCTCACACACACACACACACACACACACACACACACACACACACACACACACACACACCACCACCCTCCTCGGCAGCAGACAACCTGCCTCACTCCTGTTCTCGCTCGCTTTTTCTCACTACTTTTCTGAGTCTTGCCAGACTCTATGGCTTCCCTGCACCTTTTGGTCCACAGGGGCCGGGCCTGGTTTGTGATCCAGGCTGTCCAGCAAGCCTTGACCCCTGGAAACAAGTTCCAGCATAGCCCCCCTTGCCACAGCAGTGAATCAGGCTGCTAAATTCTTCCCTTTGGCCCTGCATTCTGCTGCAGAAATCCTTCCCTCACTGTAGGCATTCTCAGACGCGCTTCCCACACGTTCCTCAACTCACCTTGCAGGGGAAGCATAGACCAGACTCAACATCCCCTCCCTCAATTTCCAGATGGGAAACAAAGACAGAGGGATTTGCCCAAGATCATGCACTCTGCCCAGGTCCCAGAAGCCAGGGCTGGAAAAACTCTAGTGCCCACGTCTGTCCGATTGCCCCAGACGCTTCTTCCTGAAAGAGTTCCAGTGTGACCAGGCCATGCCCAGAGCCTGGAGCCCAAGCCTTGGGCCATGACTGCAGGCTGAGACCAGGCTCTGTTTCTCTCTGGCCCTGAAGGAGAGGACAGAGCTGGGCCCTGCAGATTCCAAGCCAAACACAGGCAGCCATTAATCCATGGGAAAGAACAGCTACAGAAAAGGGAGCACCACCTACCAGGCTGTGTGGCCAGTCCATCCCACCAAGGCAGGCAGCAGGCCCTGCAGCTGCCGCCCCGCCAGGAACCCCAGATGCCTCAGAGAGAATGGCAGCAGCAAAAGGGTGGACCGAGGCAATTATATCTCCACAGGGGGCTGCTGGGGGGTGTGGGTGGGTGGGCTCACTGTCAGCTGGGAGCCTTGGGCCCCCAGCTGGCTGGGCCTTAGTACAGTGGCAGGCGGTGAGGGGTGTGGGGGTAGGCCAGGAGCCAGGGCCTGAGGTGCCCAGGGCTGTTGACCAAAGGACAATGCCCTGTGTGTCTGGTGGGGCCCTGGCTGATGGCACCTCCGCCTGTGGCCTGCGGCCGGCTGACCAGCCAGCACCCACAGCGCCAGTGAAGACAATCAGCTTCGTTTGCTTTGGGGAGAGCCAGGGGGGAGGGGGAGGAGGGATGGGCCACTGGTTGGTCAGAAGAGAAAAAATGTACTGAGACTGTGTTGGCTCAGAGCCAAGACAGTACTATCTCCCAGGGAAACCACCTCAGTTTCTCCGACCAGCCTCAGGTGAGCTCGGTTGCCCACCCTCTAGATCACAGGCAGGGAAACTGAGGCCTGAGCAAGAAGGGAATTTGCCAGGTATTCCACAGTGAATCGGCAGTGTCAGAGCTGGGATTTGGGCCTGGTTCCTATCCAGAACTCAACACACCACCCGACACTGTTTGTGTTGGGATATTTTCTGCACAGTTCTAGCTCCCTATGAGTGTGTTTCTGAGTCTGTGTCCTCCACCCAGGCCAAGGTGCAGATGCCTAGAAGCTTCATGGCCAACTGTTACAGCCTTCATGGAGTAACACTTGCCATCTTCCATGAGAGATCTCCACTTTCAGGGCCTGTCCCCTATATGACTGACCGCTTACGGCCTTCCTTCTCTCTCAACCTCAGTTCCATTCTCTGTATAATGGGAATTACATCCTGGGAATAGTGGCCCTGCTGACTCCTACTTAATGCCTAAGTCTGTTTTCCACGTCTCTTGAGGCTGCTACAAAGAATAAAAATAATCTATATCATAGCTGATAATGCTTAGCACAAAGTAAGTGCTCAATAAACACCGTTTATTATAAAATGATGCTGTGGGCTGGAGAGATGGCTCAGTGGTTAAGAGCACTGACTGCTCTTCCAGAGTTCAATTCCTGAGTTCAATTCCCAGCAACCACATGGTGGTTCACAACCATCTGTAATGAGATCTAGTACCCTCTTCTGTATACACAATAAATAAATAAATCTTAAAAAAAAAAGCTAAACTGACTATCCTCTGTGGCTAAGGCTGCTCACCTTGAGTGAACAGTCAAGTGAACGTGAGCAAGTAGCAAGTACGCTCCCTGGGAGGGGCGCGGGGGTGTGGGGGGGGCGTGGGGGATGGGGGGAGTGGGCAGCAGAGGAGGAATGAGTGGACAAGCTCCTCTGCCTTGTCTTGCCGAGGGCCAGTCTTGGCCATTTACCAGAACTGGCGAGAGGAGGAGGGGGGCAGGGGGATGAGAGGCTCCTGAATGTCACAAGATTAATCTGTGCAGGGCAGGTTTCCACAGCATAACTGAGGAGCTGGCTGGGGCGTGAGCTCCTTGAGAGATACCACCATATTTGGTCAAATACTAGACAGGGCTCTGTTCTGTCCTTGGAAACTCCAGAGGGCGGGAGACTCTGAAAATACCTCCTTGGGCAACAAGCCCCTACCCCCAGCCCTGACTGTCCCAGCCCCTCTTTGAAATGAAAGGACCTGGCTGAGGGGTGTCTGGGGGCAGCCTGGCTAGCTCTTCGCTTTCTTCTGCAGCTGCAGCGGGGTCCACAATAAGGTGAGGACATTGAAAGAACGTACTGGAATATGGAGGTTCCTCGGCCTTTCAGAACCCCAGAAATATCCATTCCTTACTTGCCAGTACTTGGACCCCTTTTTCTAGTCCTTGAGGACGGAACAGCTGCCCAGGACCCAACTACAGGGTACGCTAATAGAGATTCCCAAATAACAGATCCTGGTAGTGCAGCCCGTGGTTACATCGCTTGGGAAGTGGAAGCAAAAGCATCAGGAGTGCAGGGACATCTTCAGCTACACATCAAATTCAAGGCCAGCCTGGGAAACCAGAGACCTAGTCTCAGAACGGAACAAGAAGAGAAGTTGGGTGTTGGTTCCTTTCCAGTGTTTTAGTCCAGAGATCTTGACGTAGGAAACCCAGGAGTCTTCATGTTAATACAAGCCAGTCTGGAAGCAACAGAGGTCATTATTCTTCACACAGGCTACTCCCCGTCCAGTGTTAAAACTCAGGGAAGGGCCTTCCCAGGCTCACAGGGGCTTTCCCAGGCTCACACAGCATTTGTGCTGGAGCTGGAAGCAGAAGTAGCTCCCTGGTTCTATCCACTGACCCTCCTCAATGCTTATACTGATAGCCTTGGGCCAGGCTGAGTCTCCTTGCTACTCTGTAGGGGGCTGAGAAGCTAAGTCAGTCCTTCTGAGAGCTCAGATTGCTCACAGTGGACCCCAAGGACAGCAGAGTGACTGTCACCAGTTTCTTCATCTTGAGACCAAAAAAAAAAAGTCTCTTCCTCCAGCCTTGACCTTGAGAAAGCACGGAAGAGTCATCGTCCCATAGTGATGTCCAGAGTGCAGACCTGCAGAGGTCGGTGCAAGGCCAGAGAAGAAGGTGAAGAAAACCCCAGGAATTCAGGGGCTCCTCTGCCTCAAGCACAAGGACGGAGTCCTTGGGTCTTTATGAATAAGAGTTGGAAGCACAGGTAAAGATGCATGGGTGGGCAGCCAGCAGCAGCAGCAGCAGCGATCTGGAACCTCTGCTACACACCTCCTGGGAGCCTCGCCGCCACTCACCACTAGATGGCACCAACAGAAAGCCAGACAGCCCTGAAGAGCCGCGGCTGCCCATTCCTTCCTCCTGGAGTAGATGGTGGAGCTAAGCAGGAGCTCCAGCGGGTGGGCAAGGCCTGAGCCTGCCCCTGGCTACCCAGTAACTCTGCTGTTGAGGAGCAGCAGCATTGAAGGTGTCTTCCACATCAGAGCAGGGATGGCCAGCCAGCCTGTGGAGGGCACTGACTGAGAACTTGCTTGCTTCTTTCCTTCCTTCCTTCCTTCCTTCCTTCCTTCCTTCCTTTCTTTCTTTTCCTTTGTTTTTTTTCAAGACAGGGTTTCTCTTTGTAGCCCTGGTTGTCCTGGAACTCCTCTGTAGACAGAGATCTGTCTGCCTCTGCCTCCCGAGTGCTGGGATTAAAAGCATGGTCCACCACCACCTGTCTGTGACTGAGAGTTTCTATCTGCTGACCCCAAGGACCTGCCTCCCTTTGAACATCTACAATAAGTATGTGAAGCATGGTACCATGGTCTCAGAAAATAGTAACTACGAGGCTGGGGCAATCGTTCAGTTGATAAAACGCTTGCCACATAAACATCAGGGCTTTGGCTCAACCCCCAGAAGCTAAGTAGAAAAGTCAGGAGTGCTGGTGTGCACTATGATCCCAGTGCTGGGGAGACAGAAACCCGCAGACCCCTAGAGCTGCTGGCCAGCTAGCCCAGCCTACCTGCAAAGTCCTTAGCCAATGAGAGAGCCTGTCTCAAAAAACAAGATGGATGGCTCCTGAGGGATGGCCTCTGAGGTTGTCCTCTGGCCTCCTCCACATGTACCGGCACACATGTGCACACACACATGCACATACATACATGCGTAGGAGGAGGGTGTAGGGGGAAGAAAACAATAACTAGGAATAAGAAGAATTGCTGATTAATGCCCACCTCCTGGGTGCCAGGCAGGGGCTAACTCCTCCCAGGATATCGTTTCATGGGACAATCCCAACACGTGTGTGGTGCAGCCCTGCTTGACTCTCTGTTGATAACTGGGGAAACTGAGGCTTGGAACGTCTGCTTAACCACTGTGGCAAGTTTGTTTTACCCCTGCATCTCCTGCTGTGGTGCCCCTGAAGACACTGCCCCTGAAGGGGAGGGCTGCCCATCAAAGAGGATCTGTAGTGCCTCAGCCTCACAGCATTCTCAAACAACCCCGATGGGACAGACTTAGGAACTCACGAAAGGAACTCCAGTTCTTGGGAGCGCTGAGAGCTCCCCAGCTCGGGGGCAGTTTAACTACAACATTCCTGACACAGAGAAAGCACCTGCTGAAAATTGGATCCATTCATTCAAACCAATTGTAACACGGGATCACGCTGGGACTCAGGATGAGAGACCGGAGCTTATGGGGACCCAGAGGAGTAGGTACTTCCTTCAAGGTAGTTAAGACTCCACAGGTAGCCGGGCAGTGGTGGCGCACGCCTTTAATCCCAGCACTTGGGAGGCAGAGCCAGGCGGATCTCTGTGAGTTTGAGGCTAGCCTGGGCTACCAAGTGAGCTCCAGGAAAGGCGCAAAGCTACGCAGAGAAACCCTGTCTCGAAAAACAAAAAAAAAAAAAAAAAAAAAAAAAAAAAAGACTCCACAGGTTGATGGATTTTAGTCTTGGTCCTGCCTTCCTCATCATAGCTGTGTGACTTTGGGAAGAAAGCTGGTTAATATGAGCCTTTGTTTCTTCTCTACAATAGAAATAATAACTTGGGGCTGGGCATGTAGCTCGGGTTGGTGGGGTGCTTGCACAGAGCCCTGGGTTCAGTCTCTGGCACTGCACACACCAGGTGTGTTGGCTCATGCCTGTAATCCCAGCATTCAGGAGGCAGAGGCAGGAGGATTAGAACTTTAAGGCCATCCTCAACTACATAGTAAATTTGAGGCCAGCCTAGGCTACAAGAGAGCCTGTCTCAAAACAGTGGTTTTCCGCCGGATCACTGTAAGGATCAGACAAGAATGCATATTAAAGTGCTTTGTGCCACGCCTTGGCAAAAGTGCGTGTCCAACTAACGATAGCAGAAATTGGAATTGCTGTTATTAAAATGAGCTTTCACCTGGACTTTCAGGGATGCTTTTGGAGTGTTCCTAAGTCGAAATTCGACATTATCAGGTGGGGACGAGGCGGGAACCATTGGAAGAATGCAGAGGCTTCTCTAGTCCATGTGCCCACCCCAGAACCTCAGCCAGGCCAGGAGGCTTTGACGGATGTGGCCCAGATCCTGATCCAGGGAATCTAGATAGTCAGGAAGAGGCTTACAGACTCTTTTGCTGGCAAGAGCCCCCTAAGCGCGTCCCTCCAGGAGGTCCTGCCCCCTCTACCATGCTGTTTTCTCCTCCCTCCTGGGTAGGAATCCTTCTCCCAAGCCCTTATTTGCACAAATGCCTGGCTCACTGCTCACCCCAGCCAAGAGGGTCTATTTTAAGCTCCGGAGACAGGAACATTGTTGGTGGGAATAGCCCTAGCCAGCCAGCTCCCAGTTCTCAAAAAAGGGAAAGGCTGGGTGAATGAGACATGTCGAGGGACAGCCACGTCAGCAGGACCCTGGGCCTGGGCCAGACACTGGCATCTGCACCCCGAAGGGGTGGATGTCAAGCCAGTGTGAGTTGGAGTCGGTTCTCTGGTGACCAACTCCGAGATGCCCATCGGCTAGTGTCCAGCCGTGAAAATACCAAGGCCATGCTTCTAGGCTGCAGACTGCTGGTGTGTTCCGCTTTGTGTCTTATTAGCACACGCCACCCAAAGACATCCCCCTCCCCCCAGGCAGGGACACCTTGCCAGCTCTTCCAGTGTAGGGGCTTTGCTGGTGACCTCCCTGCCTTCCAGGGACATTCTTCTCTCGGGATACACATTCCATCTTTGATGTAACAGGCACTTTGTATTTGGTCTCTTTGGGCTGTTTTTGTTGTAAATTTGTTTCTTGCGTGCTTTCATGGGTGTTTTCCTGCTCTTTTATTTTCGTGAAGACTAATGGCTGAACCAAAGTAACCAGGACCCTAGCCTGAGGCATGCAGCAGCTGGGCTGTTGGAGTCACCTGGGGCTGGCACCCCAACCTCCACCAAAGGGCAGGGAAGAATGAAAATGAGCTCACATGTGTGACATGCCTCTAAGTGTGTGCCACGAGTGGTCTAGCTACTGTTGGCTTGTGCATGTTGTTCTTAGCTCTGTTCTATCAGGTAGCATGGAATTATTCTAGTCAGCTCAGTTCTAGAACCTTCTAGTTCCCAGAGAGACCCCAAAATAGAAGGAACCACCCCAGGGAAAAGTGGGCACCCCATGTTGTTTCAACAGAGGCGAGAAGCCTGCCCAGGGACACTGTGTGTTAGACAGATAGCGAATCAGGCTTCCCAAGCTTTAGAGGCTCCCAGCATGGAAAAGTCCTGGTCTTCTGTATGAACCCTGGGACCTGCTAAGCATGGTCCTCCTGCCTGCACTTGCTCAGGCCTGGGGCAGGAAGGAGCAGAATATAAACAGCCTGTGTGCATAGTTCAGACACCAGGCCCCCAGCTCACCCGAACATCCGCACCTCAGACCCAAGGGGATGTTTACAATCTGCTAGAGTCTTCAGGACTCTGACAGCTACCTCCAAAGCCACCAGCCAACCTCTCCTGCTCCTGGGTGGGTCTGTGTCTCTTTGGGGTGGGAGGCTCCACTACCCAGCCAAAAAAAAAAAAGAAAGAAAGAGAACAGCCCCAGAGTTCTCGATATCAGGAGGGATATCTAGTGAAGGGAACTAGCCAGGCTGTGGGGACAGGGAAGAGATGGGCTAGCCATCATCTCCTGCTGGCTTACAACAAGGAGTCTTGGAGTGAGGTGGGCTGGGGTGGAGAGCCGTGCCTTAAGCAGGTCAGAGTTGATTGTGGGCTCTAGCTGGGGAGACTGGCACTGAGCTGTTTTATTGGAGGTGGCTCTGTGGTGTGGATCTGGGGGCGTATGGCCTTGAGGGTAGTGTCTCAGTGCTTTGCTGCGGTTCTGGAGCACTTTCAGGGAGCACTACTTCCAGGCAATGAGTGTATCTTATTCGCCTGCCCTGGAGAGTCTGGGGCCAGGATGATCATGCAGACTTGCTCACAGTCTCCCCAGGGGCATCTCACAGCCCACCACTTGGGAAACAGACAACCGCTCTGAGCACAGTCTTACCCTTGGGCAAAGAGCCTTGGTAGCCATTGCCAAGGCTTCTGCCCCTATACTGCTGACCTCCAGAAAGCTCATAGGTGCTTAGGGCTACAGTGACTCCTGGCCCAGCCTCCCTGGCTGTGTGGTCTGGAGGAAACAGTGATGGTTAAATGCAATCGACGTTAGTGGGCCGTGTCCTTCAAGGCTTGAGCTTACAGGCAGTGAAGAGCTTTGGAGAGTTCTCGAGGGGTGGCCTACCCACTTCACTTAGCAAATGCGTATTAACCTACTGCAATGTGCTCAATATGGTCTAGGCATTGGGAAACAGCATGGAATACTCACACCAGTTCCTAAACATGTGCTCCAGGGACAGTGGCAGATGTGACAATGCCCCTGCTTCAGGAGCAGCAATGCATCTTGGGAGAGCTCTTGCTGAACACTTCTCAGCCTTCTGCATCTCCCACATCCAGAGCAGCTGCTGCATCTTCTGAGAAGCCTGTGACCCTGGGCTCAGCTCCCATGGAGAAAAGTGCTGTCCCCAGAATGTGAAGTCTCACCCCACTTTCCATGGGAGGTCAGTTCTCTCGATATCAGGAGGGATATCTAGAAAAGCCAGCCTGGGTGATGTTGGCCATTCCATTCCCAGAGCCTGGCTCCCAGGAAGGAAATCCTGTCATGGCTCTGAGGTCGGAAGGAGCTTCGCGGCCCCTGGCTCTGGAACACACAAGATGTCCCTGCCCAGGTCATAGACAGAGGCAGGTGAGCACTGCTTGGGGGTAAGAGCGACACTCCTCACAGGCATGCAGCACACTACATTTTAAAAGCAGTCATGCCTGTGACTTCATTTCCCTAGTACAGGAAGTGATATCACTGTAAATACTTAACAGAAGAAGAGAGAGTCCCAAGGAAGAGAAACAACTTGCCCATGGCTATACGGTGAGGGAGAGAGAGACAGCGCTTGCCATGAAAGCTGGCCCACAGCTTCCCTAATCTTTGCCCTGGGTTAGAGAAAGGTAAGGGACACCAGGCCGGCTGAGGTCAGAGGCATGTGACCCGTCGTCGTCCTCCTCCTCGTCAGATGGCTTTCACCGAGGGCCAAAGGCCAGACAAATGCTTTCAAACTGTGTTCGCAGCTGCCTGTACTGTGTCCACATCTGCACGGCAGAGGAGTTATCTGTCAGAGGGCTTCATGCCCGAGTGCCAGGACACTGAGTCAGCAGTAGGGATGCAGAGGTCAGGCTGACCCGGCCCTGTCTTCCCAGTGTGCTCTCTTGGAGACGGCATGGTTTGTCTGTTACACATGGCTATGTTCAGAGGACTTTCTCTTCCATACTAGTATTCCCTTGCTTTCATGCCATTATCTCAGCCCCCAAGCTAGGTCTGGCTGGGCATTCCAGAATCACGTGTCTTCTTAAGGAAACTGCAGATCCCCTCTTCAGCTCTGAAGCTCCACAGGACCATCAAAGGGCATTTTTCTGGCACTGCTAGCGAATGTCTTTTGGCCTTTCGTGTCTGAACCTTCTTTGTGCTGCCCATACATTGACTGGAGTGTGCAGAACAAAGCTGATGCCTCTGTCCATGCTAAGCAGTCACAGTCAGGATAAGAGCAGTTGCGCTTGCAGCAACAAGCAGCCCCCAAATCTAAGAGGGTTGGTGCAGCCAAGGCGCCCTCATCACCTATGCGACATGACCTCTACAGGTCACAGAGGCCCTTTCATCAGAAGCATTCAGAGATGCAGAGATGAAAAGTCCTCTCATACTCATGACCACAAGCATCACAGCAGGCTTAGAGATCTGTAGACAACTAATCCACAGAGACCAAGGATAGGTTTGGGAACATCTACTCCAACCACCCTCTCCCTCCTCCCTCTCCCTCTCCCCTCCCCTCTCCCTCCCTCTCCCTCTCCCTCTCCCTCCTCCCTCTCCCTCTCCTCTCCCTCTCCCTCTCTCTAGTGCAATGCATGGAATCATACCCAGGGTCTAGCATATGAGAGGCAAGCAAGCACTCTACCACTGGGCTTCACACCCAGCCCTCCTTTTGTTTTGGTTTTTTTGTTTTTGTTTTTTTTTTTTGAGACAGGGTTGGATCTCGCTCTGTAGCCCAAGCTGGCCTCGAACTCACAGAGATCCACCTGCCTCTGCCTCCCAAATGCTGGGATTAAAGGCGTGCGCCACCAGTGCCACACGGTACCCAGCCCTCCTTTCTCTCTCTGTTAGCTTCTCATCCGTAAAATGAGGATGATGAGGAAGCACCCACCTCGCTGCTTTGCTGGAAGTTAAGCTGGCAGAATGGAGGTTAAGTTATCAGTACAAGACTCTGGTTCACAGAGCTTTCTGTCAGCTCTCATGATATGAATACAGTGCTACCCCGGCTTCACGGCGTGACCGTCTCTGCCCAGAGCAGCCCTGGCTCTCCCCATGGTCCCCGTCAGTTCTTTTTTCCTAACAGTGCCTGTCCTGTTTTCATTTGTTTTGTTTTTCATTTCCTCTCTCTGGGGGAGACTGGGGACTGAATACTGAGGCAGGGAAAGGTGTGCCTCTGTGTCTCTCCTACCCCTTACCAGAGATATGCAGCTCAAGTCCATCACCAAGGTCTTCGGTGTCGAGAGAAGGAAAGTGGAATTTGGAAAAGAATCCTTACTTGAGATGAAACAGTGGTAAACACAGAAATCAACTAGCCTTTGTTGAGGGTGGAAAAGGCTTTGAAAGCAACACCCATCGACTCCTTTTTCTTTCTTTCTTTCTTTTTTAAGGATGGACAAACAGAAGGCCAGAGAGGTCAAAAGACTGATTCAGTGTCAGAGTTAGGACCAGAGCCCACTTCCTTTACTCCAAAGCTTGGGACTTTCCATGTACCACCTTCAGGGACACATGCTTCACCATCAAGACAGAGCAGGAGGAGACCGCCGTGGAACTATGGCATGTCCACTGTTCACAGGGCTCTGCTCCAGCAGAGTTATAAAGCTAAGAGCCTTATAAACATTACCTTATTAAGGCTTCTTGGAAGCCCAAGGTCACAGCTCCTCTGGGTCATGGGACACCAGTTACATGTCCAGTGAACAGAGGACCATGTAACATTTTTCACTTGGTTTAGCAGACCTGGCTTCTAATTATAGGGTTTGTTTAACAGTCCTGAGTGGTTTATGAAGGGAGGCTTGGAGTCAGCGGCAGACAGAAAGGCAGGCTGAGGGCGTCAAATGGAAAGGCTGGGCAGGGTGGGGGTGTCTGGAGGGAGGGGAGCCCCTGCAGCATGGTAGCAGACAGGCAGGCACAGACTGTGTGCAAACCATGCGGGGTGGGGTGGTACTTTTCTCTAATCTCACCAGCCTAGCCGGGTTGCTCTCCGTTGAAAACCTTTTCTCCCAAGCCCCCTCTGTTAGCATAACCCTCCGGCACCTGGGGGAGAAATGTGGAGCTGTCGTCCTACAGCAAGCAGATAGAGTGACCACCTTGTTAGCGACCCCTGCCTGCCTCGGCACCACGTCTCATTCACAGAGACCCGGAGCAGACACGGACAGGGAGGGAGACCAGGGAGTTATTATGAACGTAACTAGCATTCTCTTCCTCTGCAGACGATCTGGGGCACGGAGAACTTGCCAGAATGCGCACCCACCCCCCATGCCAAGATTCTGAGGGCCAGCCCATCTACAGAGGTGTCACAACCCTCCTCATCCAGGACCACACTGCTCAGTGTGCGTGCTCACATCTGAGACCCTGCAAATCCTCGCCATGTCTCGAGTCTCTCAAACCTCACGGCACCTCCATCCCTGAGTTAGCATACGCAGTCACATACACGCAGACACCCCAGAATCTCTCAAACAGAAATGTTCCACACGTGCTTAAAGCTAAGGTAGTGTTTTTTTCCAAAGTGGGAGTTATTCTACATTTGGGAATAATATAAGGGGTTTCTGTTTTTACTTCTATGCTAGATTCTACTTTTTAATTTGGGTTAAAGTAATGTATTAATATAATAGCACTTCATAAAATGTGTAGACGATGGAGTGGAAAGATGGCCCAGTGGTTAAAAGCGCTTGCTGCTCTTGCAGAGGACCTGAGTGCAGTCCCTAGCATCCCTGTCCGAAGGCTCTCAGCTGCTTGTAACTCCAGAAAACCCAGTGCCTTCTTCTGGCCTCCACGGGCACCCACACACACGGCATATGTTCACTTAGACACATACACATTAAAAAAAAAAAAAAAAAAAAAAAAAAAAAAAAAAAACAAAAAACCTCTTTAAAGCATGAATAAAGACCAGCAAGATGGCTCAACTGGGAGAATACTTGTTACCACGCCTGACAACCTGAGTTCAATCCCCCAGACCCACATAAATGTGGAAGGAGAGAACTTTCTACCCACTAGGCAAGCACCCTGCCAATGAACTGTATTCCCAGCCGGTATCCTTTGGCCTCATCCTCTCCAATGCTGAAATCACACACACACACACACACACACACACACACACACACACACACACACACACACGGTCGGGGGGCGGCGGCGGCGGGCGGCTAATGATTTTTTTAAGCCTTTCTCGCCCTATCCTGAACCCTTGTAAACTGTTTCCAAGAAGCGTCCTAGACTTCCCAGTAGGAACTGACTGAGCTCAGTGTGCCATGAGCATCACTTAAGGGACGCTTAATTAGTAACTGCTGTGTACCGGCCTGCCTTCTCCAAGAGACGGTGAGAATCCCTCAAAGCAGGCACTCGGTCGTTATCTTTGCAGCACCTAACCTGTCCATTATGAGGTCCAGAGAGAAGTCAGTCTCAGTCCCAAGAAAGGCATGAACAAAGGCATGAGTGCATTAACTCCACCCCATCCTGAAATCCTCCATGCTTCATGCTGTCACATAGCTCTCATGTCCCATAGAGCCGTCCTCTCTACAGTGAGGTTGCTACTGACTGCATCTGCCAATGACATTGCTTCTCCCCCAAGCCTTCCCTCTTTCATTTCCCAGAATCCATTCTCAGAAAACAAGACAGATGTTCCTGGATCCAGACACACCTAGAGCTGAATCTACCCAAAGACTTCAGTCACAAGGGCCCATCATATCCCTCTTGTTTAGAAACCTGGGGGAAAAAATGAGTTTTCATTCTTCTCCAAAAAGGACTATCGGCAAATAGCATGTAACAGAAATGGGCTGACTTCCATGTCTTGCCACCATGGTATCCAGCGCAGTGCTCTGTACACAAGAGAGGCTCACACGTTTTTTTGTTTGAGGAAAGAGAGCAGCCAACATACTTGTACCCCTCAGCAAGCAAGCTCGAAGTGCGGGAGAGCGGACCCAGGCAGTAAGGTCCCTCTGCACTCTCCCTCAGTGCCTGGCTCACCCTCTGCCAGCCGAGCAGGAGGCATGGATGGGCCTTTGTCACAGACTGGGTGTCATGGGTCCCAGTCACCCGGAGCAAGGCAGTGGCCAAGCAGATGGAAAGCGTGGCCCCCTGGTTCAGATCGCTTCTCAGCCGTTTATAAGGCATTGAAGGAGGGTGTGGGAGTGCATTTGCCCTCAATTCCCAAGACACTAAGGAAAGTGGTGGTGGCAGGAAATGTCATGGCTGAGAGAAGACAATTACCTTTTGAAGTAGATAAAAATAATAATAAAGTGGGGTTGGAGAGATGGCTCCGTAGTTAAGAGCACTTGCTGCTCTTGCAGAGGACAGGGGTTTGGTTCTCAGCACCCATATGATGGCTCACAAACACCTGTAACTTTGATTCTAGGGGATCTGATGCCCTCTTCTGCCCTGTGTGGGTACTGCACACACATGGCACACATACATCTATGCAGACAAAACACTCATTCACATAAAGAAAGTAAATCTTTAAAATATTAAAATGATTATAACAGAACAACGAAGCTGGGTATCAAAGCCTTGTGGAAAGAATTTACAAAATTAGTTCTCAGCGTGTGGAATTAGAGTCTAATCTAGAGAATGTGAGAGCTCTGAGCACCACAGTGTCTTGAGTGAACAGTGTGTGACAGAGCTTTCTACCTAGTAGTGTTGCATAAGAGACTTTTCCTGGGGAGAAGCAATACACACACACACACACACACACACACACACACACACACACACACATCTACTCACCCCAGAAAGGGAACCTATGACTGACCAAAGTAATGAATGGACCAAAGTCCATCTTGCTGGAGCAGTGCATTTTTATCTGGTCACTAGCAGGAGTATGGCTGAGGGGTTACTTACAGGAACAGGGATGAGTCAAAAGCAGCCGTATCACTGAAAAGCTCAGTGCAGCATGGATGACAACTCACAAAAGCTACAGCCCTGAAACAACTTGCACAGCTTGCAGGCAGCAGCACAGGTCTGAGAGAGCTCTCCCACTGTGCCTAGTCAACAGTCCCCTTCCCTCACAGTGGCTTACTCCTGGAGCGCGGCCAGGACCCTGGAGAATCTTCTAAGTCCTTCCCTTTGCCTCCTCCGCCCACTTACCCAGATACTGAGCTTATGTCTATCTCTGAGTCCCAAGCCCTCCCCTCCCTCCCTCCCTCCTCCTCTCCCTCCCTCCCTCCCTCCCCCCCCCCCCCCTCCCTCCCCCCCTCCCCCTCCTTCCCCTCCCTCCCCTCCTCTCCCACCTGACAGGGAATGTTTCAACTCTGAGGAAACTGTTACTCAACAGGTAGGTCTGATTAGTGGTGGCTGTTACCTGTCTGTCATGGGACCTTAACCCTCTACCTCTCTTGGTTTCGGAGAACAGGGAAATTTCTACAAGCCTAGACTCATGTGCTCAGTGATGTGAAGGTTGCTACTGTAGAATGATGAGATGGATGGATGGCATGGTAAGTAGATGGTATCTGGTTCAGGTGGAAGAGTCTCTGTAGCATCCTTTCTGACCTGCTCAATCTAGCATCTAAACCAGAAACTACCTCACCCAGATTCCTGAGCTCTGGAGGAGGTCACTGTGTGGAAGCTGCTGAAGCATTGGCACATGGTCATGGTTGTAGAATTGTCTCCTCACTCATGTCCAGGGTTGAATTGCATACCCTCCTCAAATCAATATATTGAACTCTTCATCCTCGACACCTCAGAACTTGGCCCTGTGATATGAATATGGAATATGCTTTGAACTATGAGCTCAAATGAAGTCTTTCTCCCTTGTTGCTTTGGGCAGAGTATTTAGTCACAGCAAGAGCATAGAGAACTCAGACATTGACTTTCTTTGGAAACAGGGCTTTTCAGGTGTGATTAGGATGGACTCACACAAACATCCAGTGAGGTGGCTATCCCTTAAAAGGTGGGGGATTTAGAGACAGACACAGAAGTGTGGCCATGTGGACATGGAGGCAGAAACTGGAGTGATGCATCTCCAAGTCAAGGAACTCCAAAGATTGCTTACTCCTCGGAAGCTAAGCAAGAATGTGGCCCACCTTCCTTCTCATAGCCTTAGAGGATTCAGACATCTGATTTCAGACATCCTACATACACACGCATGCACAAACATAGACCACCACCCCACACACTTGGAAGCTGAAAGCCTGGTATCATATTCAAAGGCTAGAGACCCAAGGAGTTGCTGATTTCATTCCAGGAGGGCCACAGGGCAGAACTGGGAGCTTCAAGGTCTCAGGGCAGGAGATGAATCTCAGCTGAGGAAGGAGTATGGGAGGATTCACCCTTTCTCCCTTCCATTCCATTTGTATTTCACTGAATTAGAAGATACTCAGCCACTCTGGTGAAAGTAGGTTTCCTTTACTCGGTTCCTGATAGAAATAACACTCTATGACACACTAGAAGTAGTGTTTTACTGGATATCCAGGCATCACTTAGTCTAGCCAAGTTGAGTCAGAAGACTAACCATGACATCCTGATGGCAAGAGTGGCCTTGGCCTGGCAGGACAACTCTATTGTTATCCCACTTGAACATGCTTTCAACATATTCATTCTAACAGTGCATTTTTGTGCACACTCAACCACATGCACAGTCATCAATATAACTAAGGTGTTTTAAATTTGTGTCGTGTGTTTAAATTATTTGTGTGCGTGTGCGTGTGTGTGCGTGTGTGTGTGTGTGTGTGTGTGTGTGTGTGCATGTCTGTGCACCACATGCATGCAGTACCCTCAGGGCCAGAAGAGGGCATCATATGCCCTGGGACTGGAGTTATAGATGGTTGTGAGCCATCATGTGAGTGCTGGGAATTGAACCCATGTCTTCTGGAAGAGCAGCTAATGCTCTTAACCACTGAGATCTCTCTCCAGCCCTTGTGATGTGTTCTTTTGCACTATTCGGAGTGCAGTTAATGTGTCAGGGTTGCTCCCGGGGGTTCAAATATTCAAGGCCCTGCCTCATGCTGGTAATAGCAGTAAGTCAGACATGCAGCCGCTCTGTTTTCTCCGGTGTTCTTACCACCTCCTGCTTGCACACAGCACTCCAGTCCTGCCCGGTCTTGATGGGCGGTGTGCTGCCCTCTGGGCAGTGTTAGCCCCGTTGGTCCTCTAAGTCCATTCACTGCGGTAGAAAGACGTGAATGACCAAGCTAGGCCAATCTCAGCAAGTTACTGCCTGAGTTGTGGGTCAAGTTCAGGACTCCCAAAGGGGTCACAGGGATGACAGCCAGTGTTCCCGCTAGACCAGGAAAGGGCTGCATGCCAACTCACCAGGGCCTTTTAATGCAATCCATTCCTATTTCCTGTCAGCATCGCATGCCAGGCTGTCCCAACGTTTGGGAGAACTATGCTACACATTGTTCCCTCCATCTCCACAACCAGTCTTCCTTGGCCAGCAGCACAAAGCATTTGTTACTCCTTCTCCAGGACAATGGGACAGCTCACCCACCCACCCCTGCCATTCCCAGAGATGCTCCCTCAGGCGCTGTGAGGGAAATTCTGTCTTGGCTTGTCTGTGCAGGCGACTCAGGGAGAGAAAAAACTAATTCAACCTGGCTGCTTACACACTTACCCACCTCACCCACACACAGATACATCGTTTTTACCCCAGTGAGATTATAACATGTATCTTCTTCACCATGTACTGCAGAAAACCTCATTAATATGTTGTGGGAAGCTTTTGAGTGTAATGTCTTTGAGAAGTCATACATCCTCTGCTCTTGCAATTGACCTGCTAACGGAGTACATTTGTGAGAGGATGATTGGATCACAAAGTGAGTAATTATAATAATTTTGAGCTGGGTGGTGGTGGCGCACGTCTTTAGTCCCAGCACTGGGGAGGCAGAACCAGGCAGATCTCTGTGAGTTCAAGGCCAGCCTGGGCTACAGAATGAGTTCCAGGAAAGGTGCAAAGCTACACAGAGAAACACTGTCTTGAAAAAAACAAACAAAACAAAACAAAAACAAAAACAAAACAAATGAACAAACAGAAAATTTGTTAGGCTGGGAGGTGGTGGCACACATCTTTAATTCTAAGACTCAGGAGGCAGAGCTGGTGGATCTCTGAATTTTCAGCCAGCCTAAACTATAGAGTGAGTTCCAGGACAGCCAGGGCTACACAGAGAAACCCTGTCTTGAAAAATCAACAACAACAAGAAAAACTTGTTGGGACAGTATAATAGCTCAACAGATAAAGGCATATAGTGATAACCTGATTTGGACCTCTGGAATGAGAGAACAGACTCCCAGAAGTTGTCCTTTGACCTCTATATGTACATTATGGTACATACACAATTTTAGCAACGTAAGGAAAAAGAGGTTTATTTTGGCTCACAATTTGAAAGTACAGTCCATTAGAGAGAGGAAGTCATGGGAGCAGGAAGCACAGGCTGGTCACATTGTGTCCACAGTCAGGAAGCACAGGCTGGTCACATTGTGTCCACAGTCAGGAAGCACAGGCTGGTCACATTGTGTCCACAGTCAGGAAGCACAGGCTGGTCACATTGTGTCTGCAGTCAGGAAGCACAGCTGGTCACATTGTATCTGCAGTCAGAAGCAAGCTGGTCACATTGTGTCCACAGTCAGGAAGCACAGGCTGGTCACATTGTGTCTGCAGTCAGGAAGCACAGGCTGGTCACATTGTGTCCACAGTCAGGAAGCACAGGCTGGTCACATTGTGTCCGCAGTCAGGAAGCACAAGCTGGTCACATTGTATCTGCAGTCAGGAAGCACAGGCTGGTCACATTGTGTCCACAGTCAGGTCCGTGGTCATTATGTTTTTTCTTTTTTTTTCTTTTTTTTTTTTTTTTTTTTTTTTTTTTTTTTTTGGTTTTTTGAGACAGGGTTTCTCTGTGTAGCTTTGCATCTTTCCTGGAACTCACTTTGGAGACCAGCGCTGACAGTGAAGATGAACATTACAAATTTCAGCAGTGAAGAAGGCATGTGGCCTCACCTCCCAGATCCAAACATCAATGAAGAAGGCATGTGGTCTCACCTCCCAGATCCAAACATCAGTGAAGAAAGCATGTGGTCTCACCTCCCAGATCCAAACATCAATGAATAAAGCTGGCCTGGAACTTGCTATGGAGACTTGGCAGTCCTTAAATTCATAGAGATCTGCCTGCCTCTGCCTCCTAGGTGCTGCAACTTAGACATGCATCTCTATGCCTGGTTTGTTTGGGTGTTTTTGTTGTTGTTCATTGTGGTGATGGGGTTTCAGTTTTGGTTTGAGTTTTGATATGGTCTCGCTATAGGTCCCAAGCTGGCCTGGATCTATGGCCTGAGCAAGTTATGGCGATTTGAATGAGAAAAGTTCCTAGTAGGCTCAGGTACTTGAACACTTGGTCCGCAGTTGGTAGTGCTGTTTGGGGAGATGGTATGGCCTTGCCGGGGGAAGTACATCACTGGGGGTGGGCTTCGAGAGTTCATAACCCCACTTCCAGTGTGCTCCCTGTGCTTCCTGTTTATGACTGAAGACGTGATCTCACAGCTTCCTATCCCTGCCACTATGCCTACCGAGTACTGCTCTGCCCCCCTGCCAGAATGGACTCTTATCCCACTGGGACTGTGAGCCAAAATGAACTCTCTCCATAAGTCACATTGGGGACATGGCGCTTCATTGCAGTAACAGAAAAATAACTAGCACATAGGCCTCAAGCTCTTAGGAATCCTCCTGCCTCAGTCTCCTGAGAACTGATAGAGTGTGTGGTGTGCCACCACAATGTTTTGGAGCTTAACTTTTTTTTGCTTGTTTGTTTTTGAGATAGGGTCTCTCCACATAGTCCTGGCTGTCCTGGAACTCACTGTGTAGACCAGGCTGGCCTCAGACTCAGAGATCCACTTGCCTTTGCCTCCCGAGTGCTGTTACCTTTGGGGTCATGGACCCTGCCTAAAACATAATTTTTCTCACTTCTGAGCTGTACCCTTGGGGAGAATTAGCAGGAGGTCAAGGCTAAAAGCAATGGAAAGACAGGGGGCGGGTTGAAATATGAAATGAAATTCATATTCCTTCTGGCTCTGAGGGTCTCAGAAGAGACTTTCCAAGCTATTATCCAGCCTCTACTTGCATTCTGTAGTGGCAGAGAACTGCCTGTTTTATTGAGAAAGCCTACCAGCTGTATCACCCCTCACGTCTCCACTGATTATTTCAAGGTCTTTTCTGGACTGGGGGGGGGGCGGGGGCGGGGGCGTCTCCGGCGCTAGAGTGCTGGTTTAACACACACAAGCCGTGGGTTGGATAAACCTAACGTTGCATAAACCTGTGTGTGATGGCACACACCTGCAATCCGAGCCCTTGGGAGGCAGATGAAGCACCAGCAGTTGAAGGCCCGCATTGTCTACAGGGCAATCAGCCTGGGCTACATGAGACCCTGTTTTCAAAAAATAGTCTCTCCTGTGTCTCTGCCTGCACAAACTAGAGCACCTCTTAAGTCCCTTTGCAGAGTTAGAGGCAGCCTTATCTTCCCTGCCTCTTTAGTCTGGGTCATAACAATGGATTTTGGGGGGTGGGGACAGGGGACAGCAAAGTCCTTGTCCATCACCCAGGCTGGCCTCCTGGCAGCTGGGACAATAGGTGTGCACCACCGTACCTGACTTCACAGTGGGTTTTCTGACAGTCACGCTGTTGAACTCACAGGTACTGCAGAGCCCTTGGGTGGGTGCAATGGTGGGTCCCCACAGCTCACACTGCCGATTTTTCTTTTCTGTCACAAGCATCTCCGATGTTTGCACAGCGCATGCCTGAAGTAGCAAGGTCTCCGGAGTAGGTTTTCCGTGGGGATTCAGTTGGACTGGTTTTGCCTTCGCTCTGGGCTCCGTAGGAAGTACTTTATTCCACTGGACTGGAACCCAGGGGGCTGGAGAGAGGAAGCGTCACTCACAGCATCCTTGTCAGATGGCTACCTCCCATGCAGAGACTGGGGAAGGGGACATCATGAGCCTTCTCCACCCACCACCTCTCACTTGCCTTCCAATGAATGCACATGTGGCGTCTTCTCCCAGCCTGAGAAACGAAGCAGGGACATCAGGAGTGATCGCTGTGTGCCTTGGGCGTTGAGTGCTCCATCAGCTCCATTCTAAGGAGGAGGAAGGCTAGCTTCACAGACATTAGCCCCTCAGGTTTCAAGGGGTAGAGCTGACCCCAGCCCCCTCCCCTTCTCCTGCTCACTCCATCCCCCAGGATGCACTGCACTGCCATCCTGCCAAGCCTCCTGGCCACACAGAGAGGGAGTGGCTAGGATCCCTACTGTCCCAAAGGCAAAACTTGAGAGTGCCAGAGGTAACTTTGCCCACACTCAGAGCTGGGTATAGTAAAGGCAGAAAGAAGCACAGGCTGGCCCCCCTCCAGAAAACTCTTCCCTCAAGGACCAGTTGGTAGGTGAGGAGTGTTTTATTCTCCTAGCTGATTGGGAGCCAATTAAGATCCACAGTGAGGGCCGGGCTTGGTGGCGCATGCCTTTAATCCCAGCACTCGGATGGCAGAGGCAGGCAGATCTCTGTATGTTCGAGGCCAGCCTAGGCTACAGAGTGAGATCCAGGACAGGCTCTAAAGCTGCACAGAGAAACCCTGTCTCGAAAAATAAATAAATAAATAAATAAATAAATAAATAAATAAATAAATAAATAAAATAAAATAAATAAATAAATAAATAAATAAATAAATAAATAAATAAATAAATAAATCAACAGTGTGTCTGACTTGTCCACCCCGTACCCTAGGGATGCCCTGGTTGGACCCACACAGGATGTCATGAGTCTGTTAATAGCAGGAACATGAACAGTAGGAGCAGATCACAGAGTGTGGCCCCCAGGAAAGGGAAAGACGGGCAGCCCTGGATCCTTCCCAGCTTGGGGTCCAGGTGTCTGTAAATCAGACTGTGACTGGTCAGTGGATGGCCACCTAGTGTGGACACTGACGGGAAGCCCTGAACCATGAAGGCCAGGGTCAGAGTGATGGTCCTCGGCAGAAAGGACATGGCTGACCACTGGGAGGAGCTCTCTGCCGGCCTCCGAGCTGAGCTTCCGGCTGGCCTCTGCCTCTCATGCAGCCCCTCCATCTGCGTTTCTGACCAACACTGGAGGAAGCCTGGAGACTCAGGGCTTGTCTAGAAGTCACCAGCTCCTAGAAGGGCCTGTGGTAAACCAGGCAGGCAAATGGGTAAAACAGTGTGTGGTGAGTCCTAGGAAGATGCAAGCCGGCCATGTGGTAGGGAATCCTGAGGTGGTCAGGGCACGACGACGTCTCAGAGATGGTGTCTGAGAGGGGAGAAGGAGCGGGGAGAAGAGCCAACATGGAGACCTGAGAATCCTGGACCACCTAGGCCATAGAGCGAGACACGGAAGAGAAAAAGGCCGCCGTTGTTCCTTAGGGTGAGAGTCCCCAGCAGGGCATGCCTGACGCGAAGCGCCTGCCTATCTGGGCAGCCTCACTGTGTGGGCCCTGGACCTCCTCTGCACAGGGAGAGGAGAGGCCGCTCAAGGTCCTGGATGTCTGGAGAAGAGATTGGCCTTCCCTGGGGCCTGCCATGTGTCAACATTCCCACCACCCGGTGACTCCCAGAAACCTCCACTGGTGTCTTTCTCTTGGGGGATGCTCAAAACATCCCAGGGCCCGCTGTCCAGCCCTGGGACTCGGGGCAGCAAGCAAGGAAGGAAATTCTCACACACGGCTCTCTCCCAGGAGTTTGCTGAGTTCCCAGGCTGACAACTGGCAACCCTCAGAAGTCCGTCCCCCGCTCCCTTCCTCCTCTCCTCCCTGCCTCCTCCTCCCTCGGCTGCCCTTCTCCAGTTTAATAACTTCCACATGGGCTCTGGCGGCTGGAGCCAAGCCCTCCGCATTGTCTGAAACCTCCAAATTTAGAAGAAATATGAAAATTGTCAACCACTCCTTCCTTAGGGGGTAAAAGAAACATTCGGCACCAGGGGCAGGTCAAGGCGAGGCAGTCACGTGGCTGGCGCCCTGGCCAATGGGGGACCCAGGGAGGCCTCAGCACCCGCCTTGCCCCGACACCAGGCTCGCTTCTTCAGCTCATATAAGGTAAAAGGCAGCGAGGCCTCCGTGGCCAGAGAGCCACGGGCAAGGGGCTGAGCAGAGGGGGGTCCGATGCCAGTTGCTTAAAAATGCCCCTGTCGCACCAAGAGGTGCCAGAGCCGAGTCAACTTAGTTGAGAAGCAGGGACACCCACAACCATACCCCAAAAAGGCTGAGCCTCCACCTCCGAAGAGTCATCCCCGGGCCAGACAACAGCCAAGGTAAGGACCAGCCACAGACATGGGCCCCTGAGCGGGCCTCCGGGGTTTCCTCCCAGGGGCTCTCATCCCTGCTGCCTGCTAACTGCTCTGTGCCTTCTGCCTTTCTGGATCTCAGTTTCCCTATTTGCACCAGGGCTGGATCCGGTGATCACTAAGCGTTGGCCCAGCCCTGACCAGCTCCAGTCCTTATGGGCCTGTGAGCTGCTTCTGTTGAATGAGGAATGAGGGGCTGGGCTGATGTCCTTGGCAGGCCAAGCTCCCACGGTACCACATCTGGGCGGTTTTCCCCGTCTCTACCTTGACAGCACTCTGCTTTGCTATACCAGGTGTTCACACCACAGCTCCAAGAACCTGGGGCTCCTGTTAAGGAAAACTGTTTCCAAACAACGGTTCCAAAAGCCAGAGCTGGGGAAGCCGTGTGTGCTCAGGCCCCCAGGGAGTAGGAGGCAAAGATCAGGAAGGATGGGGTGCTGGCTGTGTGTAGATGAAGGGGAAGACTAGGAAGGGACAGTGGAGAGGTAGGAGAGGTAGCGGAACATGCTGAGCTCCATCCTAGATCAGCACTCGGTGCTGGACTATTCAGCTCTGGGCAAGTACCCATCCCTCTCTGGGCCAGATTGCCCCCGCCGGGATGTGTAAGGAAGCTAGTGGACCGAATGGTCTGGAGATGCAGGGTGTGGCTTCTGAGCTCACGAGATTCCTGGGCTGCACCCACCTTTTGGCCATAGACTCTTTGAGTCCAGGCAGTTGGTCAAAGCCCTGGGAGCTGTTGGAGGCTGAGATTAAGGTGATGGAGAACATCCCCAGGGTGTCTAGCTGAATCCCTAGATCTGGTTTCCCCAGGGTGCTACGCTGTCTCTGGTGGGCACAGGGATGATGTCTGATGCAATAAGCCACAAGTGCAGGGCCTCAGGGCAGGCATGGGGTGAAGAAATCACAGAAGGGTTTGAAGGCCTGTGATGGGCCCCGTGGGGGGAGGCAGAGCTCAGATCGGAACATGCTGGCAGCATCCAACTCCTTGGACCTACACTCTGGCCACATCTGGGCCCAGAATGGAACACAGTCCTCTAGCTTCGGACTGGGCAACATCTATTCCTTCTTGCACCTGGTCACCCGAGGCCATATGGTTCGGAAGGAAGCACTGAACTCCAGCTGATAGGGCCCAACTCTGGCTTGTTTACATGTCAAAGTGCTTGGCCGGGTCATCTGACTTATCAGCATAGGCTTCTCCCTCCATGGAATAGGTGCAGCCTAAGTTCTGACCCCACATGGCCATCGCGAGGACTAAGAGACATATGCCTCAGCTTTGTTTAGGGAGAGGAAATCAGACCCAGGGAGGAAATGCCCAGAGTGCCCTAGAGAGAGGAAGCTCTGGAAGGAGAGAGGTAGAATGAATCCCAGTCAGAGGCAAGGGGCAAAGAGCAACCAGCTTGAGATCACCCTCTGTTTGGAGTTAGACATCAGCAGTGTGAGCCCTAGAAGCTGTGTGTAGAGCAATCTGAGACCTTCAGGATACAGTTGGGCAATGGCAAGCCCGGAGTGAAATCATAGCTCGAGGTGCATCAGCGGACAACAGAGCCGGGCCAGAATGTGTGTCTGCCCAGCCGGGGGATCCTTCAGGTATCGTGAGTAAAAAAATATATTGCCTTCATTTGTTGAGCATTTAGGAGATCCGGGAGTTTTATATGAATTAATTCAGTGAAGTCCTGCAGGATGTGAGGAGCTAGGTGCAATTATTCCTGTTTTACAGCGAGATCAGACACTGTGTATGTGCGTTGGCTGCCCCAGGCTGCTGTCTCCACCAGCAGCCTCCAACTCCCTGCTCTGCTTATGGCCACCATAGACTTCCTAGCAAGTGTCCAATAAATCTCACGGCTAGAACACATATGGGGGCATTCCCAGGAGCCAGACACCAGCTAAATGGTTTGCATTATTGTAGTTCTCCCAGGATTGTTCTTAGGAGAGATCAACTGATTCCAGTGTCCCTGGTTATAGCGTCAACCGCAGCCCACCCAAGCTCTCACCACTAGAAATTAGGTAGGAAGCCTGAGTCCAGCCTCCACCCACATGCTCTTCACCTGCCCCCCCCCCCCCCCCCAGTGCTGTGATGAGGAAGCCAGACGCGGAGGAGACTCACATCTCAGAATTCGTACTGGGGCTTGATGAAAGCCTTCCAGAGGCACTGCTATTACTCAACCATGCGACTGTCCCAGAACAGAGAAGACAGTCACTGCTTCCCTAGCTCTGTGGCCAACCTCAGTCCTTTCTCCTGCTGGCTAGTGCTAGAGAACAGCTAATACATACATCTCTGCAGAAGAGAACGTTCTGGACCCTGAGCTGCCACAGACCCGAGCAGCTTTGAGTGACTCCACAGGTGAGACTACTCTGAGGAGTAGGTCTCCAAGGTCCTTGACGGTGACCTTGCTACGTCATTCAGTTTTCCATCAGAACTGCTCCTGGGGCTCAGGTCCTGGGGTAGCTTAAAGAACCATGAGAAAGCCAGGCATGGTGGTGCATGCCTTTAATCCTAGCACTCAGAAGTTAGAGGCAAGAGGATCTCAGGGAGTTCAAGGCCAACCTGGTCTACGTATGAGTGACAGGTCAGCCAGAGCTACATCCTGGAAGAAGGAGAAGAGGAAGAGGGCATGAGAAATGTTGCTCTCTGGTTTTTGTTCGGTTTTAAACACATCTCCTGAACACAGAGGCCAGAATTTCTCCAGTTTACACCTGGAGTGAGGCTGCTGGGCCCTGGGTGTGGCCTGAAGACAGCATGAGAAGTCATTGTCTTTCTTTCTTTCTTTCTTTCTTTCTTTCTTTCTTTCTTTCTTTCTTTCTTTCTTTCTTTCTTTCTTTCTTTCTATTTTTCCAGAGCTGAGGACCGAACCCAGGGCCTTGTGCTTGCTAGGCAAGCGCTCTACCACTGAGCTAAATCCCCAACCCTCTTTCTTTCTTTCTATACGTCTTACTGAGCAGATTCCTATCCTTGACCACACTAGAAATGATAGGATTTATGTATATATTATATATAATATATATTACATACTTTATTTTGTATACATCAAATATTGTAAAGAAGAGGGTTGAGAATGCAGCTTAGTAGAAGCACTTGCCTGGCATGTGTGAGGCCCTTGGTTCATTCCTAGTACCACAAAGGAAGGAAGGAAAGAAGGCAGGCAGGCAGACTTGTGTGTATTCTGCAGGCTGCTGATCCTCATCCACATGGATACCTAGGAATTTGTTCTATCAGAGCAGCCATATCACACAGACTCTCAGGAAGACCCTGGTAGGGGTGAGGGGAGCTGAGCGGTAGTCATCCTGGTGTACCCTGGGTCCAGTGCCTGGGGGTGAGCTGCAAGGCTTGGGTGGACAGAGTCAGGGAGCAGCCGCTGTTCACAGCCTGTTTAGACAAACCCCACAGGGATCTGGCCTCAGCACACATTGTAAGAGCTCTGGGGTCAGCCGTTTTCCTCCTTGCAAAACAATCTGTCGGTGGCAGCCGCACAAACACCACAGACCTTTTCTCCAATTTGAAATGTGCCTGATGCACAGCGGGCCTTGTCCACTCTCCTGGCCCGCACAGCCCAGCTCCTTCAAGCCACTTTTGGGTCTGTTGAAGATACAGAGTTCTGCAGGGGTGGAGGTGAGGGTGGGGGTCCCCAGTGTCCAAGATGAAGAAACGAGGCAGAGATGATCAAAATGCTATAAGAACGATGTGAAGTCATGGGAAGCTGGGATCACACGGCCAGGTCCAGCCCAGGCTGCTAGGGTTTGAATCTTGCATTTGCCTGAAGCAGCTGTGGTTCCATGAGCCTCTGTCGCTCCATCTGTAAAGTAGGGAGATCAAGCTACTGAATATCAAGGATCGTTTGTTGAGCTGTTTGGATTAGAGGAGTTGAAGCCCAAGGGGCAATGACTGACCCACGGGGCCTATGCAGGGAAAAGCAGCTGTGACAGGCCCTGGACAGCTTCTCGGGGAGGGGATGCCCTGCTGAGTCCTAGCTGCTTGGATGCTGAGGAATAATATGCTCTCATCCTTCAAAAATAAAAATTCTCGGGGCTGGAGAGATGGCTCAGTGGTTAAAAGCACAGGCTGTTCTTCCAGAGGATCGGGGTTCAATTCCCAACACCCACATGGCAGCTCACACCTGTCTGTAACTCCAGTTCCAAGACTTCTGACACCCTCACATAGATATACATGTAAGCAAAACACAAATGAACATAAAATAAAGATGATAATAATGATAATAAACTGTAGAAAAGAAAAAAATAATAATTCTCAAGCCAGGTATGTTAGCACAAGCCTATAATACCAGCACTCAGGGGGATCAAGAATTCATGGCCATACTCAGCTACATAGTGAGTTCAAGGCCAGCCTGGGCTGCATGAGATCCTGTCTCAAAAAACAGTTATCACATTGTGAGCCTACGGCGGAGTGCTGGCTTGGCATGCTCAAGGCCCTGGGTTCTAATCCCGGCACTTTAGTCTCCCACACAACCAAACTGCTATGTATCAAGGCCTTCTTGCCCATACCCTGAGGTAAGTACCTTTATCCCTTGGGTCAGATAGAGGCTCAGAGAGGTCTGTTCATTGGATCAAAGTCATGCAGGTTAGTGGGCAAAATTGAGAGACTCCACCCCAAATCTGGATGACTCCATATGCTCAACTGCTATTTCCTAGAACCAGCCAGGAGGGCTAGGAATCAGAAAGAACCAGTTCCAGCCTTCTGGGACCCTTGACCTTTAGGGGAGGAAGCTCTATGCCTTCCAAATTAAGAATAACTACAACTAGGGAATTTAGACAGAGTTCCCACTGTCGACTGCAGCCCAGCTGAGGACAGAAAAGGCAGACTCTGGCCAGACTCTTCCAGTGAGCACCTGTCAGGTGGTTTGTGTCTGCTTGGAGTCCTCTTCAGCCCTGGACCGCCCCTTTCCCCACACAGCCCTTCCGTGCAGAAGGAACAGTGAGCTAGGCCAAGACTAGGAAAGGTGACACCCCCCCACACACACACCGCACCTCCGCAAGAGCCATGTCAAGTCTGTATTCCTGTGGACCCTAACTGCATCACAGGGAGGCAGCTAGCAAGAACCCTGTCCCACTTAACCAATTCTCTCTGCCCTCCCTCCTCTGCTTCCCGCAGCCGAACAGGAACGGGAAGGAGTCAAAACGGGCCATTGGCCTGCATTGCGTAAGTAGTGGCCATGATACCACTCCTCACACGCCAGCAGATCTCAGGCATACAGCCACCAACCCGAAGAGCCTAGGGTACCCCCTGAGGTGAACTGAACAAGGGTCTGGTCCCGGCTCTGTGGCCATTGCACTTAGGGCGCCCCCCCCCCCCCGCCCTGCCGAGCTCTTCAGGTCCTGATGCGCCATTTGGGATGGGAGGGGGGACAGCTCACGGCCCATCCATGTAGACACCAAGACTCCATCTGAGAGGAAACTTCCAGATGGAGGAGTCAAGGGGGACAGGGTGGAGAGGAGATGAGGACTAGACTGACTTGGAGCAAATGCAAGATTTCGACTCCAAGTGCTCAGAGTCACCGTTCTTTTTCTGTCGCTCCTTTAATTTGTCTGTCCCCTTTCCCCCCAAAACGCCATCAGACCAAGGGCCCCAGAGGAGCGGGAAGATGAGGGAATGTGGCCATAGGATAATATCCACATGTCGGGTGAGGGAATCGAAGAGTCAGGACAGGGTACAAGCGGGCTCCAGTTACCATCTTCCGACATCTCGAGACCTTACCGAGGAGCAGGAATTCTGCAGCCCAGGGGACAGGACGTGCATGAAGCCCCAGAGATGCCCTTGGCATCGGCACTCTGGAGGGGAGTCTCCAATAGTCTGTTTAAGGGGGGTGGGGGTGATTTGGAGGTAGTGAGCTTCTTATCCCAAGAAGCATGCAAGATTAATAATAACAACACAGAAAAAAGTCAGCTATCAGAGTCCCTGGGGGCCTTTCCCACCAACAGCCTGCAACTCTACATGCACTCCCAGGCTGCCATGGGACAACCATGGAACATAAGTCCCCGACTGCTGGCATGTCAGATCCTCGCCAGATATGACGTCAATCCTGCCCTGACTTTCAGGCTGCCATGGGACAACCATGGAACGTAAGTCCCTGACTCCCTGCATGTCAGATCCTAGCCCAGATATGACGTCAGTTCTGCCCTGACTTTGCGCAGGGGCTTCCTAGGCTGCCCTACCCCCTACTTCCTCTTTTTCTACTGTGATCTTTTGCTCTTCCCAGGGGACTCCAGGCTTGACCAGAGAGACCTGGAGCCTATTTACGAGAACAAGGTCCCTGGGGACCATTCATTCCAATGGCCTCCCACCCTGCAGGAGTGAGACCCGTTGGGGCAGAGTCTCTGTGAGCCCGTTCACACGCTCCAGAGAGTCTGCGTGGAGATTCCAGCAGGGTCACAGGAAAGCGCCTGACTTACGATCCAGATGCCTCAGTTTTTCCTTCTGCTCACTCCTTCCCCATCCCCCCACCCTCCACCCCGGCAGTAGTTGTGACAGGAAGCTGGTGAGGAAAACAAGCAGCTTCCCTGGGCTCAGTCACAAAAGTCAGTATAATTAGCTGGGGGCATAGGAGCAATTCTTAGGTATTCCACCACCTTCTAGAGCCTGGGGAGGTGAACAGTCCAGGGAAGATGTCCAGGGACCAGTCAGGCCTGGGGAGAGTCCTGGAGCAGTGGAAACATACACTACATGTCATAACATAAGCCAACAGTCAGGACAGGGATGCTCAGCACTAGAGCCTTCCTGAACCCAGGTGGAAGCTGGGCACAGAGAGGCCAGGATTCCCTAAATAAAGGCAGTGTGAAGCTTAGGCTTTGGGGGATCATGAGTGATAAGCCTCTGCCTCAGGCTGGCTATCACTAAAACACACTTTATGATGCGTGAGTAGCGCCTGGTAATCTGGTAGCTTCTTGGTAAAATAGTCCTTGTGTATAGGCACCAGAGCTCCATCTCCTCATGTCAGCCATAAAGAAGCCGAGGAGAGACTTCTCCAAGATCACACTGTCTATGTAGATGCATCCTTTAGACCTCCTTTGTCTTCTAGCCAATGTTGGAGGCCATGAGGCTCCTCATACCAAAGGCAGGGACAGAGGAGAGCCGGGTACCCAACCAGAACATGTCATGGTCCATTGTCAGCTGATAGTAACCTATTGCCAGTTCTGTTTCCTAAGTCCCTGTATGTGGCCAGAGATGGTCCCTAAGCTATTGGAACTACAAATGGGAGGAGGCCTCCTGGGACAGGGAAGCCCTTGGTTCTGTTTGGCGGTGCCTAGCTCTCTACATGACTGACCTTGAACAAGAGGTACCTTCTGGCCTCAGTGTGTTCAGTGAGGTCTAGATCCAAGGAGCCAGAAAAGCAGAGGATTCCCACCCCCTCCATGATGTACTACCCCACTTATCTTAGATTTCCCCGGGAGAATTGGCACAGGAAGTAGGTGGGCCACAAAAAGAAAATCGCAGCCTACAGATTCCTCTATGCCCAAGCTTTACTTTCCAGCCAAAAAATTCCCAGAGAGAGAAAAACTGTGGAAGCCAGCATGGTGTGGTGACTCATGCCTGCGATCCAACACTCAGAAATCTGAGGAAGACTGCTATGAATTCAGAGCTAGCCTGGGATACATAGTGAGTTCAAGGTGCCTGAACCGTGCAATATGAAACCCTAGTGGTGGTGGTGGTGGTGGGGGGGGTCTGGGAAGCTCTTTAAAATTAATTCAGTCAGCCAGGCATAATGGCTCGGACCTTAGTCCCAGCACTTGGGTGGAAGAAAGGCAGGTAGATCTCTGTGAATCCGAGACCAGCCTGGTCTACAGAGTGAGTTTTATGACAGCTAGAGATGTACTGTGAGATGCTATCTTGAAAAAAAAACAATAATAAAATAAAATTAATTGAATAAATGAAATTATCTCAGTGAGGGAAGCTAAGACCGAAAAAGGTCAGCACAGTGTTCAAGGCAACAAAGCAAGTCCAAACTGGAAGAGGCCCAGGGTCTCTGACTCCCAAGTCAGTGCTCTTCCCATGGTCTACAGTGCTTTCCAGAATGATGGGCACAAAAGCCATCCTGGTATGAACCTGGTATGAACCTCGGGCTCCCGCACAAGAAGTCTAATCTCCTTCCCTGCCTGGGACTCAATTTCTTCCTGGAAACAGGGGAACCAGAGGCATCAGGACCCAATACCAGCATCTAGCAGATACTCAGGGCTTCCCCAGGACCCAATACCAGCATCCGGCAGACCCCGCAAGGCTTTCCCAGGTGGACCCTGTCACCCTCCTCTCAGCCCTCTCTTCACAGACAGCAGGGGACTCTGGCCAGGAGATCCCACCAAGTTGCACCCCCACTGGCCCCGTCCCACCCTAGACCCTATGGTTGGGCTCCGTCCAGAGTTGTAGGCTCCGGCCCAGCTTCCCTCCGAGAACTTTTTCTTACCATAAAAGGGCAAGTGTGCCTTTCTCAGCCCTGCTGCCAGCCCTGCTGGGGGAAAGGCTGAGTTATTTTTAGAAGATGTAGGATTTATTCCTAACCCAAGATGGAGCTGTCCCTTTGCACCACAGCCCCTTCCCCAGCCGCCGCTGTCTCCCTTCCCTTTCCCCTCCTTTGTGGCCATCAGTGTCTCCTCCCCACCCCCCACCAACACACCACCACCACCACACCACCACCACCACCACACACACACACACACACACACACACACACACACACACACACACACAGACGCATGCATGTGTCTCTTTTCTCTCTCGTCTCTCCCCTCTCCCCAGATCCTTTCACAGCCTGCTTCCCTCCTCTTGCCCTCCCTCAGATCTCCTTTCTAGTCACTGGAGAAAGTGACGCATCTGTCCCCCACCCGCTCCTGAAACAGTATTTACAACATACATTCCAAACATCCGCCATCTGGCTTCTAGGAAGGGCCAAAAGCTATTTGGAGAAGGAAGTCATGATTATTCCATCTTCAAAGCCAGGGAACTTAAGGCCCTCTGCACCCCCACCCTCCTCCCACAGGCCCCCTGTGTTGACCGTTGACATCTCTCAGTCAACAGATGCGGTCAGGACCTTAGCGGGATGTCTGCTGGATTCCTTCGCATCCCTTGCTTTGCCACTGCAGCCCAGTGTTCTCATCTGAACCAGGGCGTGAGACCAGCAGGGCGCCCCGCCATTTCAGGTCCTGGTGCAGCTCACTGAGACCTGCTCTGAGCTAAGCAGGGAGGAAAGGGAGATGAACACAGGGGTGAGTTGGGAGAGTTCTGTCACCATAAATTCCCCTCCTCTCCCACCACGTCCTGCACAGGCAGAGTGGGGAAGAACTAGGCACCTAAGCTGCAGGAGCTTTATGCCTGCTTGCTAATCTCCTCGTCCTAAATAGTCCAGAAGAAAGCAGTATCTGTTCTCCAGGAAGCATGACCGTTCCTACAAAGCCCTGCAGCCCTGGAGATTCCTTTTCTTTGCAAAGCATGAAAGACGGGCTGGAGAGGTGGCTCATCTGGGAAAGCCCTCCCCGTGCTTGAGGACCTGGATTTAGATTCCCAGCACCCACATAAAAGCGAGGTGCTCTGACCGCACCTCTAATCCCAGTGCTGAGGAGGCCAAGACAGAAGGATCCTTAGACCTTGCTAGACAATCAGTAGTGAGATGGCTCAGTGGTTAAGAATGCCAGCTATATCTTGCAGGGGACCGGAGTTCGATTCCCAGATTCCCAGCCCCTGCACGATGGTTTACAACCATCTGTAACTCTAGTCCCAGGGGATCCAACACCTTCAGGTGCCCCCTGAGGGCATTGCCCTTACACACACACACACACACACACACACACACACACACACACACTTAAATAAAATTTTAAAAAAATGTTAGTGAGCAATACAAGACACCTAATGTCAGTCTCTGGTCTTCACACTTAATGGTATATGTACATGAACTCCTAACCCAAGATGGAGCTGTCCCTTCACACCACAGCCCCCTCCCCCAGCCGCTGCTGTCTCCCTCCCCTCTCCCCTCCTTTGTGGCCATCAGTATCCTCCCCACCACCACCACCACAGACACGCACACACGCAGGAGCACACAAACATAGACACAAACCCAAAAGAGGCAAATAAGACAGAGCCCGACCTTTAGAACGGTAAGGGGGGTGGGGGTGGGGTGGGGTTGTGTGTCTGTGTAAACAGATACTCAACAACCAAGAGAAAAATGGCATAGGAGAGAGACAGCTGCACCCACAAGCAAACTGCTGCTTCCAGTGTCTGGTGGCCTTGCCAGGGCTCAGATGACTTCGGTCCGCACTAAAAATGCTGTGTTCCCAGCCTCCTTCCCTCCAAGACAAGCAGGACAATCCGAGCTCCGACGGAGCCAGGACAGTGCGTGCTGGACTGCACGGGGCCATCTGGGACTCCTAGACTAATGAGCTCTGTGACTGTGACCTTGAGGGGGTACTTGGTTCCTTCGTTTGTAAAATCCCACTAAGAAGGCTCCTAATGAGAACTGGACAGACATTCTTAGCGAGGGAGAGGTGCGTCCAGAGCTCTCCACTGTTCTCCCCCATCCTGCTTGGAGCCAAGGGAAGCTGTGCAGAAATCCACTCCTCTTTTCAGATTTTGCCCTCATTGGAAATTAGGGATCCAGGTGTTTAGGCCCTTCCTCTCACCCCCCACCCTCCCCCGGGATCTGAGCTGCTGGAGACAAGGCTTGGGGGATCCAGAGGAGCCAGGGGCCCCTTTCTCTTCCCTCCGTTCCCTTTTCCCTGCATTGCTGGTTTTCACCTCACGCTACATTCCCATGGCTTGCTCAAGAGTCCCAGAACGCCATTCCCTGGGGAGGAAGTAGGGAGCGTGTGAGGTTGGTGAACTTGACAGGGTGACCAGGGACTGAGGGTGCTCTGGGAGCAGAAGCCAAGGGAAGCTGTGCACAAGGGAACGTGAGAAGGGACCAGGCAGTGGTCCTGCAATCAGCATCCACAACTCCAGCTGCCCCTCCTGCCCTTGCACTTACCATGCATGCTAATGATAGAAACCGCAGCCATTTTAGTCTTGGCTTGCCATGTGCCTAGAACTGTGCTTATATCTGCTGCCCCTGACCGTCAAAAACAAGGATGCGAGGTCAGAAGCGGCGTGAAGACAAGGATCCTCGGACACAGGCAGGAGGGGGTAGGGATGAGATTCCAAAGCCCGGCCCACCTCTCTCCTGTATTCTGTCCAAGCATATAGTGGTAATGGGCTCCTAGCGTCCAGAGCCATGGAACCTGTGTGTGGGAGGGGGCTCACTAAGGGAAGCTAAGGTAAGGAGTCTCTCCCAAGAGAGCAGCTGTGACTTGTTCCCTGGGAGACGGTCCTGGCTTTGGCAATGACCTTGACCACATGAACTTTGCTTTGTGGTCATCCGAGCTCAGGGGATAGCTAGCCGAGCCTGGCTCCTGGTCTGCCTTGAATACTAGTCAGTGGATTACCGAAGCGGAAATCGCAAGGCCTCGTTCACTCCCCTCCTACCTCAGCAGTTGCCGTACCATTCTGAGGCCATTCTACAAGGCCTTCAGGAGCCTTGTGCTAGGAAGAGGTTGCAGTCGGTGGTCACCGAGTCAGCCCCAGATTGTGGCCTTCCCCCAACACATTTGTGATATGAGAGGTGGGACCACTGGCCATCAGTGCCTCTGGGCAACGCCCTTGCAGAGCAGAGTTTTTGCTGACGGGTCCAGCTGCATTGGAAGGGAAGGTGATCCTTCCTTCTCACAGAGCTGAGAGTTTCCCTGAAGTCCACCCTTGGAAGCAAGGTGGGCACCGCAGGGATCTTGGCCATGTAGGGCCTGAGGGACAAAATTCCACGAGGCTTGACAAACAGCCCAAGGCTTCTGGACTAGGAGTGGTCCAGGCCCTTTCCCAGTCTCTTGGAGAGCAATAGCAAGCACAGGCCCTTGGGTTTCAGCACTCTGGTCACAGTGTGCTGTGAACCAGATTTTTTTGTTCTTTTCAGGCAAGAGTGGCGGCTAGCAGGGTGCCCCCCCCTACACTGGAGAATGAAGACCCCCCAGAGAGGAATCCTCCCGAGAACCAGGAAAGGACAGCAGTGGCAGCCCTGCTCTCAGAACTGTAAGCGTTCCCTTCCATGGTCCCCATAGACACCCCAACTCAGGGAGCTCTAGGGATCACCTGGGGCCCTCAGACAAGCTCCCCATCCCAGTGCTCAGAATGTTCGGGAAACCAGGTCTAGGTTTCAAAAGCAGAGCCTAGCCACAGGGCGGCCTTTCAGTAATGTCGGAGGCTGGGATGGAGGAGGAATAAATGGAAGAAGCAAAGAGGAGGGGACCCAACAGGTGCGGGAACCCTTCCCGTCCCGTCCGTCCCGCTCCATTCTCTTCGAACAGCCACAGGACAGGAGTCGGCTCGGCTTGAGGGAGACACAGACAGCAGTCATCTTCCTTAGAGATGGGAGAGTTTCGTAGGAGGGGTCCTGGGACTCTGGGCAAGGACTCCACTATTGGGAGCAGCGGCTCCCAGGGATGGAGGCGATCCTTCAGTTCTGCTGGGGTCAGAGTCTGCAGAGTGCCGCGTTCGGTACCGCACAGGAAAGGAAGGGGGGGCCTCTGTAACGCAGGTAGGGAACACTGAGGTCCAGCAGGGAGGAGGTGCACACTCCGAATCGAATCGCAAGGTGAGGGAGGCAGTGTAGAGAAGTCTGGCACGGATCTATCAGGGGTGGAATAAACAGAGGGAAAAAAACTAGAGGTGAGGGGCGGCAGGGCGGCAGGAAGGAACTATTCTGTGGATGGGAGGTACGGCTTATGTAACACGGCCCACCTGGTCACCCCTGTGTAGCCTCCTTGTGTGTTCGAACGTGCACCCCAACACGGCACACACCCGGTCTCCACTTGGGAGCAAATGAGCTACAGAACTGTTGTTGTAAACAACTCGGATTGGGAGGCTGCGGGCGCCGCCTCCGCGACCCTCCGGTGGACATTAAGCAGGCCTGTAGAGTGGCCAGCTGCACTCTCTCTGGCATGGGGACAGTCAGCCCTGAGCCCCCCCATCCCTCCCCCCACCCAGGCCCAGGAAGGAGCCTTGGAGAAGATGCCAGGATGATGGATGGGGTGAGGGAGGTTCCAGGGCCGGCCTGAGAGCACACAGGATGTTAGTGCTTGTGTGAGGCACATTTCTGAGCTGTTCCCAGCAGCCCACCCCCTCCCCCCCTCGGGCTCCCCCTCTGCAGCCTCTCCCACGGTCACTGCTGCTGGCCTGGGACTTGGGCCTAGCCTGAGGTTCCAAGCAGAGTCCAGGGCCTAGGCCCTGAGCACATCTGCCCCCTCAGTTCTCCCAGACGGAGGGGAAAGAGCTGAGGAATGTCACAGGGAGACACTGGAGGCCACTTTAGAGGGCAGAAGGGACCTGTGAGCAGGAGAACAAAGCCAGCTCTGTGGTTTCTTACCCATCGCTTCAACTGATCCTTAGACCAGGCCGCAGAGCTGGAATTGTGATCAGGGTACAGCTGTGACCAGCAAGGCTTATTCATTCGGCATTTCCACACATCCCTCCTCTGAGGCCCTAATCTGCACCGGGTCCTGTGGCATATGCCGAGGACACCCAGTCAGCAGCTTATTGCCTACCTGGTGGAACTGTTCCCCTTGGGCTCTGTGTGGAGCATTAACGTTTTCCTGGTTTCCCAGGGGCACACCTCCAACACAATCAACTTCCTGCGGGAGCATGCGTGATGACTCAATTCGCCCTCTTCCTGCTGTGTTAATGCAATCGGCACACTCAGAACTCTGGTGCCAGATACCAGGCCCTGATACCAGACAGCCCTGAGTTAAAGCCTACCTCGTGTCCTGTTTGGTTGCATAGTTGTCCTTAGCCTCTCTGGGCCTGTTTTCCCTTCTGCAAAATGGGGGAGCAATTGCTCTCACCCCATGGGGCTGGTTCTGTCCTCCTCTTTTTCCGTATTATCATTTTACACGGAGAGAAACAGAGGTCCCAAGAAGGAAAGGACTCTGAGGTGGGAGTTAAATTTGGACCAGACGGTTCCCTTCAACCCAGTATTATCTCCTCCCACCTGCTACATCGTCAGAGACCAAGATGGCTGCTCAGTTTGTGTAGATGATTCCTGAGATATGTGCTGGGCCTTGCCCGGCTTCTCAGCAGCAGCCCAGGTGACCAGTGGTGGCCCTCTGTCCTCTGAGTGGTGACTGAGGTGAGGAATGACAGGCAGGGTTCCTAGCTCGGAGCAGGCTTGCCATATAAGGGCAAGGAGCCACCGCGCGAGGAGAGCGTCCTCAGTCCCGCCTGGGCCTGAGACTATCCAGACAACCACTGTTTATTTTCCCCTTCAGCCCTTGCCTCCTCTCGCCCCTCCCAGGAGCTTCCCAACAGACAGAAGCCAGAGATTCCCCCTAGCCTGGAGACATTCTCTGAAGACGTGGGGAAAGGAGAGAAAGCGGGTCACCCCCTGCAGCAGGCCTCCAAAGCTGCTGAGAGACAGCACCAAGAGCACCAGGTAAGATCCTGCTGGGTCCGCCTGGGCCCGCCACCTCTTTTAACGGAATGGGGAACCAAGCCCCAGAGACAGATGAAAGGGGCCGAGTGAGAAACAGCTGTGCTGACTGGAGATGGGGCCTGGACCCCCAAGCTCTCCTCATCTTCTGGGCCAGGGAGCTTCTCTTGGGGTAAATGATGCAGAAAGGCTACAACATACCTCTTCTCAGTGAAACCCGGCTTGAAGGAAGCTTTTTTTTGGGGGGGGGGGCTCGGACAAGCTCTGCCTGCCAGCCCAGCACATTACACGTGTGTTTCTGGGGCCAGAGAGCCAGAAGATGCACCTTCCCACCCCGCCGCTCCTCCCCGCCATCCCAGTCCCCACCCCAATCCTTCCAGAAGGCCTTTTGAGCTACCTAGGGGGTGGAGGAAGGAACCCTGGCCACAGGCTCTTGGCAGGCCTCTCACAGGCTCTCTGGAGTTCTGCCGGGTCTGCCCCCATGCCCTGCTCAGGGGCTCTCCTCCCCCTCGGTCTTCCGTGCCCGGCAAGGGCAAGCACGGTATTGGAGCTGTGCCAGCCAAGAGTGTGGGGACGTAGTCCCCCAGCACACAGAAGCGGTGCTGGGTCTGCACAACTATGAGAGCCTGTCCTAGACCCAGAGGCCTGAGAAATTGAGACCTCAGGCATGCAGGTTAAGGGGAAGGGCCAGGCCCGGCTGCTCTGAGTTAAGAAGCCCAGCATGGTGCCTTGGACTCTCAGGAAAATTCTATTTCTCTGGAGCCTTGGAGACCTCTGGGGATATGTGCAGTCAGACAGGCACCAGCTTGATTATTCTAGAATCACAGGGACAGAAGTAGACAGTCTTTATCCAAGGACGGGACAAGGACAAAGACCCTTCCTGGCTGAACGTCTACCCCTCAGTACCGTCTGGCCATTGACTTCTCCTTAAGAGAGACGGACCACCTTCTGTGCAGATCCTGTTGCGGGGTGCCTGTGCCCACCCCCACTCCTGCTCCCCGACCCGAGGTGATCTTCCCCAGCCCCATAAGCTGCCCAGCAGGTAGCACGGGCCCTGATGTCCTGCCCCCCCCCCCAGCCATCAGATGTCCTGCTTTTCACTTCTGTCGTGCAATTGTATTTTAGAGTGTGAGGTGAATCTTTTTTACACACCTAAGGAGGAACACCTGTTATAAGTGGGAAACTGTCACTACCCATAGTTTAAAACAATGGCAGGAGAATGCAGCCTCAGCGCCACACCGTCACCTGCCAGGCCCTGAGCCAGGCTTTCTTCCCCACACACAGGACCCCAGGCTGCCAGGCACTGTGGCCCAGGCCTCTGATCTTAGCATTCCAGAAGTGGAGGCGGGAGGATCAGGAGTTCTACACACTGAATTAGTTTGAGGCTAGCCTGAGCTACCTGTGTCTCTGTTTCTGGAAAGAAACGACAAAAGAGAGGAGAACTAAGGGGAGAGGGTGGCAGACCGAGTGTCAGGGGACAACCCAGACGGTGTGTCACCATCTGACTGACGCCCAGCCATCGCCCACTCCGTCTGCAGCCCCCAGAAAGCAGAGGCAGTAGAGACCGAAGGGCCTTGGGTACAGTTGCACCCTAGGGAAGGCAGAGACCCAGTGGGGCTCCTGGCAGCCCAGCTCTGCTGTGTCCCACCACCCCTCCTAGCTACTGGCTGAACTGTCCCTTGGCCAGGGATGTCCCTCCCAGGGTCCGTGGGAGCTGCGGAGAGTGCAGTGGAAAGGACCGGATGCTCTGACTCTGTAGAGAGTCCCGTGTCCGGATCTCCTGGTAAGAGGGCTGGGGAAAGTTTCTGAGGCTGGTGACACCTGAGGGCAGACGTACCCTGGCCTTAGCGACAAATCAGAGAGCATTTTCCCACTGCTTCTGCACCCCACCCCAAGTTGGGGTTGCTGCTAGATTCCTGTTGGAGGCCTACAAGCTTTGGGCTTTCTAAAAATAGAAGTGGGCTTTTTTTTTTTCCTGCTCTTTCCCAGCCCCAAGGAAAGGCTGCCTACCCTCTTCAGACAACCCTGAAAGTATGTGTCATCCAGCATCAAGGCCACCACAGTCACCATGAAGCAAAGGTCTTCTGGGATCTTGGCAAGAGCCGGGTGAGTGGGTGGTTTGGGGTAGGAGCACTCTGCTCACCTGGAAGGTCCCATACAAGCCATGCCCACGGAAGAAAATGAATTATCCACATGGGCACTCTGTCAGTCACCACACGTCATCTGCTGCGTTTGTGTCCTGTGCAAAGCCATCAGCAGTATCTATAAGAATTATAGATACTCAGATTATAAGATATGGGCCTTGGACCTCTCAGGGACCTGGAGAGGTAAGTAGGGGTGGCCCACAGATGAAACGCTCTGAGGCCACAGAGGATGAGGTGGGTGGCAAGCCATCCATAAACATGGCCCTGATTTGGGGGCTGAGGAAATCCAGCAGGCTCCCTTTCCTCACAAAGGAAGGTGTTCACAGAAGAAAACTGTCCCTCGAGATTTGGGAAGAAACAGAGTTCACAGGATGGACAAGCACCTGAAGGAAGTGTCCTGGGGTCTAAAGAAGTGAGGGACGGTTTCTCACAAGTGGTCATTTCCCTAGTGTGCATACAGAGATGGGTTTGGGACAAGAGCAGGAGCCACAAGGTGAGCGGGCACAGAGAGGTCATCTAATGTGTGCAGGACCCTGGGATCCATCCCTGTACTGCAGAGAAAGAAAGAAAAATCATTGCCCACTTTAACTGGGTGGACGCTACCTCAAGAAAGCTAACTTAAAGAAAAAGGGAAATGCAAGTGGACATTTCAGTCGCAGAGGGCTCCAGGGCAAGGGAAGAACAGGATGGGAGGCCGCGGGACCTGCCCACACTCCTTCTCCTGCCCAGGAAGACAGTGGCAGCCTGAGCACGGAGCGCCTGTCTCCCGGCCTGGGGTGCAGTGCTGCATCTCTGGTCAGTTGGGAGTCTGAGATGAAGCACTGTAGCTCAGGAAGAGAGAAGTTGGTCTGCAGCCATCTCCGGGACGCGCGTGGTAAGTGTTGACGTGGGGTGACAGGCCCTATAGGTTGTCCCTAGGCTCCGCGTCAGCGGTCTGTGGTGACGGTCCTCGGCTCGAGCTGCACCAGTAGGCGCTGGTCCATTCAGTGGCGGCTGGTACCGACACCCTGCCTCCACTTTCTCTTCCTGAGCCCATAGGACATACTGCTGACAAATCACGGCACCTATCCATTCTGGGAGGGTTCCGGCACACCCTCAGATTCCTTCTTAACACTGCAGACTCGAATCCCCACTGTTAATGACTCTGATTACAACCCGTTCATCTCCGGAGATCATCAGACATTCCCTAACAGCTCTTCCATCCCGGAGGGAGCGGCCCAGGGTCCTGGCAGCCCCACACATGGTAGATGACACCATCATGTGGCAATGTCAAAATGTTGCACATCCCTGTTGGGCTTGGAGTCAAAGTCCTCAGTCTCTGAGCCTCTAACCCTGGCTCTGTGCTATTGGCTAAACCAGCCCAGGCATTTCACAAATGTCTACCCTGTCCTAGAGGCCTCGGAGACGCAAGGGGCAGCAGAGGAGAGCCGCTGGGATCTGCCCAGTGATATCTAACCTCCCACACCTGGTCAGAAGAAGGTGACCCACTTCACGGAGGAGAAAACTAAGTCTTGGTTAAGTGGCTGGCCTTAGGTCACACATGGGTGTGCTGAGCTGGGGTCCAACTTCTTATCCCCTGTGAGACTATGGGACCGGGGAGTAGGAAAGTACGAGAACAGAACACACTCCACTCTGATCCTGTGTACTCTCTGCTGTGGTAACAGAGTCAGGACCACACATGTCTAAGGGGCCTGTGGCCTCGATTTCTTCTGCATGCTGGCTCCTCACCCCGTAGGTCCTATTTGATGCCATTTCACAAGCAAGGCCCAGAGTTTAAGTGATCCGCTGGAAGTCAACAGTGAGAAAGTTGCCAGAGCATGGGAACTGACTTCACCCACACTGGCTTAAACTCACCCTCCTGGCCAGAGCATTCGTGGCCTATGGCAATGTGGGGAGGGGTGGGGGGGCGGGGGAGAGGAACGACTGGTCCCAGATGTTTTCTGATCAATTCTGATCAACATCAGCAGGCTGGCCTTTGACCACAGGGAAGGTACTTTCCAAGCCACTCCAAGCTCTAGCTGCTCTTCCCAGGGCGGGACGCTGCAGCACCCCACACTGGCTGCCAGAGCTAGGGGCCGGATGCAGAGAAAAGTGCTGGTCCCTAGGGGTGTGGCACGTGCTGAAGGCTTCCCTCTCCCACCTTGTCCTCACGGTCCAGTTTTCCCAGGAATCCCTTGGATGCTAAGATGGGGATTCCTGGAAATACTGTTCTTGAGGTCAAGGCTTAACGGCGGGATCTGCCTCCTTCCCACCCTGGCATTTCCTCCCTGGGATGAGGGAGGAGAAGGCGGCACGCTGGAGGTAAGAGGCCTCGCTCGGGACATCCCTTCTGACCTTTGTATTGCTTTTCTTTCCACTGGGTCGGCATTTCATAACATCCCCCCCCCCCCCCCGCCGAGGCTGGATGTGGGAACCTCAGAACTGCCTCACTCTTGAGAAACTTGTCCCAAGTCGCCGTGGTTGAAGCAGGACTCTGAGGCAGCCTCCCCCTCCACCCTGACCCTCCGCATTCCTTCCCTGCAGGCCTTATGGCAAGGAGGGGCCACAGGCCCGTATCCATATTATTCAGAAAGCCATACACAATTTTATTTTAAATTTTATTACATCAGTTAGGTAAACTCAAAACCATTCCTCTCCCGTTGGGTTTGGAGTGCCGCCGCCGCCGCCGCCGCCGCCGCAGGAAATGCGCGTTCCAGGTAGGAAAATACAAGGTTTGGACCGCCCCCTGGTGGTAGTCCAGCGAACTGCAAGAACACTGATTTCCCCAGACACTGAGCAGGAATCGCTCCGTAGCCCTGCCTTCCTGTTTCTACACACTTCTACCAAAATTCTTTCTGCCCAATTCTTTTGAGCCTCTGACATGCTTCAGCCTTATTCATTTCTTGCCAGAGATGCTTCCTCGGCTTACAGTTGGCTTTTCTTTAGGTACAAACCAGTGCCAGTTCACCTAGACGGCAAACAGCAGAACTAGGATAGGTTTCAAGTTCCGTGGCCCCTGGCCTTGAATGTCTGAGCCAAAAGGAAAAGTAGGGCCAAGTACTCCTCCCTTATAGCTCCCTGCCTTCCAACCCTTGAGAGTTCTTTCTCATTTTTCCTTAATAAATCTCTGCTTGCTGTGCTTTTAAAAAAAAATCCAAAAAAAAAAAAAAAAACCAAATAAAAAAAAAATCTACTTTGCGCCAGGCAGTGGTGGCGCACACCTTTAATCCCACCACTCAGGAGGCAGAGCCAGGTGGATCTCTGTGAGTTCAAGGCCAGCCTGGTTTACAGAGCGAGATCCAGGACAGGCACCAAAAACTACACACAGAAACCCTGTCTCGAAAAACAAAACAAATCAAAAATGTAGTTTGAGGCCAGCCTGGTCTACATAGTGAGTTCCAGGACAGCCAGAGTTACATAGTGCTACATGTTTCTGCATAGTGAGATCCTGTCTCCAAAAAACCCAAAAGATCTAGAGCCAGGATATAGTTCAGTTGGTAGAGCGCCTGTCTAGAGTGTGTGAATCCCAGGGTTCCACACCCAGCACAAATCAGGTGTGGTTGTACATGCCCATAATCCCAGCACATGGAAGGGAGAGGCAGGAGGATCAGAAGTTACAGCCACCCTTGGCTAAATGGTGAGTCTGAGGCCAGTCTTGTGAGATGAGACCCTATCTTGAAGGGAGGAAGGTGAAGCAAAACTCCAAAAGTTAAAAATAAAAAGACTGCCTCTGGGACGCTGACTGGATGAATGTTAAAGTCCTTCATGAAATCCAGGCACGAAACTAGGACGTGGGATGAGAAGATGAGGTGGCTATCAGTAAAGGCACTTGTCACCCAAATCAAACCGGAGCCCACAGGAAGAAAGGGAAGGAGAAAACCAACTCCTGAGAACTCCTCTGACCACCACACGTGTGGCGTGCTATGTGCAGGAAGCATGCTCCCACACAATAAAAATAAATAGATGTGAGGGGAAAACTAGGGAGATGGCCCATTCAGTCAAGTGCTGAGTTCGGATGCCCAGGGCCCATGCAGAAAGCCAGGTGTGGTGTCCTGGCTGGTGAGGAGAGACAGGAGGACCCGGAGGTCTGCAGCCAGCCCGTCTGGAGCTCCAGGTTTAGTGAGAAACACTATCTCAAAATCACAAGGTGGAGAGTGACAGAGGACACTAACCCCGTGCACACATTCATGCACGTGTGCACGCGCTCACACACATACACACACATGCACCTTAGAACTCTCCTTTACGCCGGGCGGTGGTGGCGCACGCCTTTAACCCAGCACCCGGGAGGCAGAGCCAGGCGGATCTCTGTGAGTTCGAGGCCAGCCTGGTCTACAGAGCAAGATCCAGGAGAGGCGCAAAGCTACACAGAGAAACCCTGTCTCGAAAAACCAAAAAACAAACAAACAAACAAAAAAACCATTCTCCTTTAACTGTCCCTGACTAAAGGGACAGTCGGTGAGTTGGTAGGAGGTGGCGACTGCCCATAGCTCCACAACCCTCATTTTTTGGTTGTGGCATCACATCTCCAGAGACCAGCTAGTTCCCAGGGGTCTGCTAAGCTATGCTCTTAGCAAGCATCCGGGAGACGTTTCTGAAGAGAGACCCCCTCCTGCTCATACTCTAAGGCTGTTGCTGACCCCATCTGTCAGGCCCCAGGTTCCACACTCACAGCATCGCTCGGTGCTTCACAGCGCCCAGTGAAGTACCACATAAGGAGCCCAAGGCTGAAAGAGGTTAAGACATCCTCGGGCCACCCTCAGGGGCTGTGACACTAGAATCCAGCCAATGCTTACAATCCCCACCATCATACTGTGCCCCACCTGGCTGCCTCAGGCTCCCCCACACCCACCCCACCCCCCCCCCCCCCCCATGCTTTCCCACTGAGGAGAACAGCAAGCCTTCCTCTCTGTGTTCTTCACAGTAATAAAGTGCTGTACCTTTGCTTCGTGTCCTGTTTCTTCCTGGGAGTATGGGGGCGAGAAAGAATAACCCAGTATTCACTGCTGTAACCCCCAAGTGCCTCCACTTGCCAGACACTTCCAGAGATCAGTACAGACAGCAACCGGGAGCCACATCTGGGCTGCCCATCACACTCTTGGTGTCTCAGGATGCTTCCAGGCCATGTCTCAAAGTATGTCCTTCTAGAGGCTTGTGGGGGGATGGGGACCCTTAAGGTTAAGCAAGGGCCACAGAGGAGTTGGGGTCTAACACATGGCAATCCTTCTCCTTCCATTCCAGAAAACACGGTTGAAAATCAAATGTTCACACATCACACGGGTATGTGATTCTGAGTGACCACAGGCCATAAGCCGGGCAATGACAATTCAGCTGTACCCCAGGCCACAAAGCTAACTTATGAGGATTTTCTTTTTCTTTTCTCTCTCTCTCTCTCTCTCTCTCTCTCTCTCTCTCTCTCTTGAGATAGGGTCTCACCATATATAGCCCCACCATGCAGCCCAGGCTGGCCTTGAACTTGCAATGGTCCTTGCTTCAGCCTCCAAGGGCTGGGATTGGGTTGCAGAAATGGCTCGGTGGTTAAGAGTACTGGATATTCCAGTGAACGTGGTTTCCGTTCCCAGAACCCATGTTGGGCAATTCAGGGATGTGGCTCCGGAAGATTCTGCACCCTCTTCTAGCGTCCATGAGCACTTGCACAGAAATATACATATAAATATGACTGAACCCAGGGACTGAGGTTATAGGTATGCACCACCACACTTGGTGTGAGGACACTCAAGATAGTCACATGCCTCATGCATTCCCCAAACCTCTGTATTTAGACTACAAAAAGCCCTTTGACCTGGTCATTCCCAGGTGCCAAGGGACACCGACATTGTTCTTCTGTGCCCCAGAACAAGCTGGGAGAAAGGCCTGAGCAGCTTTCCTGAAGAGGCGTCTGAAGCTCCAGGATCTTGCCAGCCACTTAGGTGCCTAAGGAGATGGGCCAAGGGCACCTCCTGCCATATAGTCTGTGTTTTCAGCTTTGAAACAGTATCCAGCTGGATGTCGCAATCTTCTCAAGGACTGAGCCTTTATCCTTGCTATAGTTCCTTCTGAAAGAGCCTCCACTGATTACCAGCTAACCACCAGCAGGTCACAGTCACATACTGTGACCCAAGATTTGCAAGGTCTCCAGGTTGCTGTGGATATCGTTCTGTATAAATAAAACACTGATTGGCTAGTGGCCAGGCAGGAAGTATAGGCGGGACAAGGAGAGAGGAGAATTCTGGGAAGTGGAAGGCTGAGTGAGGGAGAGACCTGCCAGCTGCTGCCATGACAAGCAAGATGTAAGGTACCGGTAAGCCACGAGCCACGTGGCAAAGTATAGATTAATAGAAATGGGCTAAATATAAGCAAGAACTAGACAATGATAGGCCTGAGCTAATGGCCAAGCAGTTTAAATAATGTAAGAGTCTGTGTGTTTATTTTATAAGTGGGCTGGCAGGACTTGGCGGGAGCTGGAAAGAAATCCTCGGACTTGGTGGGAGCTGGAGAGAAATTCTCCAGCTACACCAGGTAGAGGGGTAGGCGGGACGAACAGCAAGTGGGATCCCAGAGGTACCCCTCTTTATCACTTAGGTTTTTGGGGTGGTGGTACAGGTGGTGGTGAGACAGGGTTTCTCTACATAGCCCTGGCTGTCCTGGAACTCTCCCTGTTGACCAGAGTGGCCTTGAACTCACAGAGATCTGCCAGCCTCTGCCTCCTGAGTGCTGGGATTAAAGGCGTGTGCCACCACGTCCCAGTTTGTTTAGAGATCTGTATTCACTTTAACACCACTCAGAATCTTCTGTGGGCACAGTATGCCTGGTGCTGGTCCAGCCTTCGAAAGCAGCCAGGGAAATTCTGCTGTGAAGGTGATCCCAGCTTGCACTCTGCACTCAGCCCCTGTAGCTGAGACCACTCCTCATATTTGTCCCTAAGCTGTAACAATTTCACAAGCATCCCTAAGTGCCATGACACAGGCGTCTGTCCTGGGAAGAAAGAAAACCAGATTGGCAGCCCAGGAAACAGTACCCCAGACCCAAGCTCCTCCCGGTGGAGGGTCTTTGCTTACTAAGAGGAGGAATGTGGTTGCTCTTGGAAACTTGAAAACTCGGGCTGGGGCACAGGGCGCCCTCTTGTGGTCGATTCAGGGGAAATGGGCTTCCTTGGGGCTGCTGTTTTTCAGAAGGTTTTGCATTTTAAACTGTACTTTCTGCTGGGCATGGTGGCACACGCCTTTAATCCCAGCACTTGGGAGGTTGAGGCTGGCGGATCTCTGAGTTCGAGGCCAGCCTGGGCTACAGAGCGAGTTCCAGGACAGCCAAGGCTACACAGAGAAATCCTGTCTGTCTCAAAACAACAAAAAAATGCCTGTGGTAGTGGCCCCAAACCTTTATTCCCAGTGCTCAGGAGGCAAGAGGCAGGTGGATCTCTGTGAGTTCCAGGCGAGCCTGGTCTACAGAATGAGTTCCAGGATAGCTAGGGTTACACAGAGAAACCTTGCCTTGAAAAACCAAAAGAAAAGAAAAAGAAACCAGCCCTGAGTTAAGTTTGGGCTTGATGCTATTTGTTTATTTGCTTGTTTGTTTAGTGTGTGTGTGTGTGTGTGTGTGTGTGTGTGTGTGTGTGTGTGTGTGTGTATGCAGGGGAGAGCCTCGAGGCTCCAGGGATGCAAGCTGCCAGAAGTAAACAGGGGTGGTATCCCCCACCCTTCCCTGGGCCTGTCCTCAAATGGCAGATTCCCATTAGCTTTCACTTAGGCTAAGAAAGTTGGAAGGGGTTTGGGGGCGTGTGTGTGTGTGTGTGTGTGTGTGTGTGTGTGTGTGTGTGTGTGTGTGTAGTGAAACCTTGAGGCTACGTGGGAGGTTTTACAGCAGAGCGCTGGGGTGGGGGTTGAGGGTAGATGGAGGGGGAGGTGTAACGCCCCTAAGATCCCGGGTTTGAGTCTCAGCACTGCCCCTCCCCCCACGTCAGTGGTGGTTGGGTGGAGAGACCGGAGTAGCCCCAGGGGGACTGACCAGCCTCGCTCAGCACCCATCGCCGCCGCCGGTGCCCACAAGCTCAGCAACTGTGGATTGCTGCAGACCAGGCTGCAGGAACTTCCATTCAGCCTGGGAAATCTTAATTCCTCTCCTCCCACGCTGTGGAACTGACGATTCTGTGACTCAAGATGCCAACTTCTCATCTTCGGGGTGAGTTTCAGAATCCCTGTGACTAATCTCTCCCCTGTTATCCAAGAGGAGAATGTGCCTGGAATGAAGTGGAGGCTTCCTTGTGTGTCTCTAAGAACAGCTCAGCCTTGATGAGCCAGACAGGGTGCTGAACTCAGCATCCTTAATTGTCTCAGCCATACCTTGAAGACTGGCTGTCGTGATTCCTTCTTCCCAGGGGGAGGAGGAAAGCTGGAGGCTGGGACTTGAACCAGGGCACCCTTGGCCTTTGTGTCTGGAGTCCTAACCACCCCTTCAGTCCTTCAGGCCCACTTGTGGATATGAACACAGACAAAGCATTCAAACAGCGTCCCCCAGAGCTCTGAATGTTAGGATCCTGCCCTCACTCCTCGGGGTCTTGCGTCTTACATCATCAACAGGCGATGGTGACTACGTACCCACTGCGTGGTCACACAATCCCCGCCTTAAAAAGCCAGACGCAAACCCCCACCCTCGATGTTCTGTGCTCTGCTCCCCGCTTCTCTCCCCCACCAGGCCTGGCCCTCCTCTCTTTCCCTTCCCCTCCTTTTACCCATCCTAATAAAGCTCTAAAAACTAGCACTGGGTTCTGTCGTGACCGTGACCTTTCCATGCGGTCACCAGCGCGGCTCATCCTTTCACGGAACGGCCATAATTCCAAGGGGGTGGTGAAGGGAATAAGCTGTCCACTGTTCTGCACGGATTTGCACCATCCTTAGAGAAGAGACACGTGTTCACCAAAGGAAAACTGGGCAGGGTATGGTGGCGCACACCTTTGATCCCAGCTCTCGGCAGGCAGAATCAGACAGATCTCTCTGCAAGTTCAAGGTTAACCTGGGCTACACAGCGAGTTCCAGGACAGCCAGAGCTACACAGTGTCTAAAAAAGGAGAAAGAAAGAACTGGAAGAACACAGCCCAAATGTCAACAGCAGTGAAGTCTGGGAGCACGAACATGAGGAGCTGCCTGCCTTCTCTGTACAAGGAGTATGTGCCGCTTTCGTAAGCACAAAGAAAGTAATTAAGACGAGGAGGAGGAGGAGGACCCATGAGTCAGCAGCCCTTCTGGGATAGCAAGGCAGCTCCCCCTCTCCCAGAGGCTACAGCTCCCCTCCCAGGCTCCCTAACCAGAAAAACCTGTGCCTGAACCAGGTTCTGTTCTCTCCCTCCTCCCAGCCTCTGAACCAAGCTACTGACCATCTCATCACGTGCCCTCATCCTCGACAGTGCATTGGATGCCTTCTCATGCCAAGCCTGTCCCATCCTCCCCAGGACTCTGAGGGGCAGAGATTTCGCGTTGCCACCACGGGGACATGGAAACAAGGGAAGGGCCCAGGGTCAAAAAAACAGGCCTGTGATTGCTTTGGGTTCTGAGTTTCTGCCTCTGCCGATGCTTCTCCCTTGATTCCAAGCTCGCTTTAGGAGCCTGAGCTTTGAGAGGCACGATGGACCTGTTGACACTTGTTTAGCCCAATGGGAGAGCATGGGTGTGCCTGTTCTCTCCTCCATTGCTCAGCTGCCCTGGCACCCGGGCCCCTGACATCTGCTGCAGACCCACCCTAACTCCTGTGGCCCTGGGCTAAGCCTGGAGTGAGGGCAGAGGGAAGACCTTTGACCCAGACAAGGATGGTAGGGGAGAGAGAGAGGTAGGACCGGGGGCCAGAGAGCATCACATAAGCAAGGGTGTGCACGGCTGTGGTCCAGGACACTGGAAACACAAGAGCTTAACGTCACTTACTGTCTGGCTCCCAGTTCCCTCCCCTGGAAAATGGGTCTCATAGGTGTCTTGCCCACCTTCTGAACAGTCTGAGGACTGGGTAAGGACTTTTCTATTGCCTTTAGCAAATGCCTGGACAGAATGCACACTGGGAAAATTCCTCTTGTTGCTCATGACAGGAACATATTGGTCTGATCAAGCTGCTTATTTTGTGTGAGTGTTTACCAAGAGCCAGCCATATGCCATTTGCCAGAACCCTGCCATGCACTGTGGGTATAAAGTCGATGAAACGTCCGTCACATAGCTCCTGAGTTCTCTGGAAGGCACCAGCCTGGAAAGCCGTCCATGCCTTTAGGGCTCCAGCAGGCAGGAATGGAGCTGGGATAACCCTGGGGCCCCACAGATGAGAAAAACACCGTGTATTAGAGCAGAGGATAGCAAACCGAGTCATCTCGCTCCAAAATGAGACTTACGGTTCCTCAGGCTCACAGAGTTCCTGAATGTCACTGAGGCAGAAACAGTGGGCAGCATAGGAGAAGGGCCCTGAGGCCTGTGGAGCCAAGAGTGTGGCCACCTGAGCTCAAGCTCAGGTCAGAGGTCGACAGAGAGATGCCCCGCAGAAGCCAGGAGTGAGCAGGTTCAGTCGCAGAGGGAGCCAGAGGGAGTATCTGCCCAGACCTAAGAAGACAGAAACAGGTCGTGTGTGGCAGGGGTTGGCAGCAGCAGTGATCCTCAGGGGATGTTTCCATTTCTACAAGAGTAGCTGGGGGAGGGGAGAGGCTGTGGGGTGGGAGCCCAGGTTAGGAGTCAGGTGGGGAGAGCCGGAAGGACCCGGAGGTCAGAGAGTGGAGGAGAAAGGGGCGGACACGCTTCTGTGCCGAGGGCAATTATCTGAACTTTGGTGCTGTCTTCTGTCTGGAGGTTAATGATGTCCAGGCGCTTAGGTGTCTGTGGCTCTGTCATCTTCCACCACCAGGCGTGGGCCAGCTCAGCACAGTCCTGCCGGTGGAGGAGTCTGGAAACCCACGGAAGCAGGTTGGTCTGTCATTCTGGATGTTGCCCTGAGGTAGGGACAGCTACATCGAGTAAATGTCAGACCTACGGCTTCTCAACCCTGGGAAGCCCCAACCCAACCCATCTGCTGCCTGGGATGGCCAAAAGGTGGAGGAAGCTGGCTTTGGCCCAGGGCAGTCAGTCTGGCTTCCGCCACAGCCGCAAGAGGAAAGTGCCCAGTAGATGGCAGCAGAGAGCACATTGTCAGCCTCCAAAGACTGCATCACAGCGGCAAAGGAGCCCATGACCTTGGTAGTTGAAAACTGAGGCCTGGGGATTTTCATTGTCAGGAAAAGGTTTCACAAGAGCTGCTCCTGTCAGCATTCTCTCTGTCCCGGGCCCCAGGGCAGCTCCACTCCCATCCTTTCCAGGCTCCCGGGCCCTGGCAGTACGTGTTTCTTCCTTTGGGCAGGGCCACCCTCTTACAGGAGCGGCTTCTGTTTGCAGCTGTCAGCAATGATGTCGGCAGCGATGACCAGCTGTTGCCCGCACGGAAAATGGAGGAGGGGACTGAGAACAGAAGAAGGTCCAAGAGGCCCCAAGAAGAAGGGATCCCACCTGTCCAGGGCTTAGGCTTGTCTTAAGAGCTGTGGGATCCTCGGCAGGGCCTGCATGTTTTCTAAAGGTCATCCTCGTTCTGTGAGAAGAGTCTCACGCACCCTCAGATACACGGATTGTCACACTCGTGCTCCACTAACGTCTCACACAAATCCCTCCAGACACACACTCAGACACACAGTCACACGAAGTCGTACCACTTCCACACAGCACGAACGCTCACACACATTGTGGACACTCAGCTTTTACACGCTTGTTCTCAACCTACACTAGCCAACACACTCGTTTCCCCCACAACTCTCAGGAGTCCAACATTCTTCAGTCTGCTTTCAGACAGGACTCTGTCTCTGTTGGCACATCCGGACGTTTTCATTTGCAAGTGTGGAGTGTTGAAAAACCCCACTTAATTCGATTTAAACAGATAAGAGAATTATTGACTCGTCACCGGAGAACCCAGAGGCGTTTCAGCATCAGGAATGGTTAGACCCAAAGGCCCAAGTGATGTCATTAAGGGTCTGCTGGCTCCATACACACCAGTAATGGGGGCCTCACACATGCTGGACCGCCACTCTGCCACTGAGTAATATCCCAGCCTTTCCTTGTTCTCAGCCAAATTCTCTCTATAGTAACAAAAACAGCCACCAGCAATCCCAGACTAGCATTAGCATATCATCAGCATGTGCTCCCAGTAGAAAAGATTCCCTTGTCTCTACTCCCTAAGGACTTGGGCAAAAGACCCAGTCTCCCAGGTCTCAGAATGCCTAGGCTGGATTGTGATCTGATCCTGGATTCCATCACCATGACTCTGACAAGCTAGACTTGGGCACGGTGCCCACCACATTGAAAAGAAAGGGTAGAGTCACCCTACCAGGACCTCCCGTACTGAATCCGGGCTGGAGGAGGGGCGGTTTCTCAGAAGAAAAACAGGTGTGCGGCCAAGAGGGCCACCGTGGTTCCCAAGGTGATGGTAGGCAGAGAAAACCATTTAAGCCAATTCCAGAATGAACTGCAGATGACTCCAGGGCATTCTGCGACAGTAGTGGACAAGAGCTTCACCTTCATGTTCACATAGATATGGAGATGTGTACTTTCCACAGATCGTCTGCCTAAAAGGAACTTCTCACTGCAGCCCAGGAAGGCAAGGGTGTGATTGCTGAGCTCACAAGGCCTCGGTACTGGGGTGGTACTCAGTCAGCATGGAGAAGAGAGAGGCTGCCCTCTCCTATTCCAGCCTTCTCCCTGAAGCCATGCTCTGTCTTCTCTCAGCTGTCTCATGCATACCCTCCTGGTCAGGTACTAGTCAAGGGCAAGCTTCAGACCTTCCCTCTAGTGACAGGAGTCTGATGATCAGAAACTCGTGGGCTTTACGGCAGAAAGCTATTGGAAACACTGTCTATGGAAGAGATTGTCTTTCAGTATCCACCTCCCTTTCCACAAAGACCGTCTGTGGCCTTAGTCGAATACCGTAAACAGCCGGACAGTGGTGGCACACACCTTTAATCCTAGCACTCAGGAGGCAGAGGTAGGCGGTTCTCTGAGTCCTAGGACTCCCTGGTCTACGGAGGGTATTCTGAGACAGTCAGGGCCACACAGAGAAACCCTGTCTCAACAAACAAACAAAAAAAAAAAAAAAAAAACCAAAACAACAGCAGAAGCATTTCCCATCTTCCTCTGCCCTGGAGTATAGTCATGTGAGTAATTCTAGCCAATGAAATGGGGGCACAGCCATCCCAGACAGCTCCTGCGACTCTTTGGTCTTGGCTTTCTTTATCCCTCCATCCTTCTGCTGTCTTTGTTTTGATCTTGCTTCCTGAATGTGCATCTGATGGACACTGCTTTGGACCACCAGGGCCACACAGAAGGGACGGGGCATGGCCTCTGCTCAAACAAAGCCTTGGATCACCGGGGTTTAGATTTTTTTTTTTTTTTTAAATGGGAGAAAGAAGCAAGAGTCCAGTTGTGGAAGCCATCACGGTTTTGAGCCTCTGCTTCCTGGAGTCAGAGCTCGTGGTATGGATGTCATATTATCTATCTAACATGCCATATGCTCCATCTCCCTTATCTCCCTAATACACATGGCTCTAAACTGTCCTGTAAAGGGTGAAAGTACAGTTCACATACGTAGAGCGGTGTTTCATCTCTGTTATAAAAACAATACAATGATACAATGTTTCCTCCCGTTCATTAGTCAGCCTGTACACAAGCAAACTTCTCTTCCCTCCAGAGAACCTGCAAAGGGCTTGCAGATACCATCCTGGGGGGTTTCTCGAACCCACGGCCCTCCGCCTATATTCCACTCTCTTTGTGCCACTTCCTAAAGCCATAAGGAGAAAAATGCCCACCGTTTACAGCTCCTTGGCACCTGGGTCAGACTTCAGGTTCATAAGGGCCTCAAGGGCCCAGGGTCCTGAGTTCAGGCTGAGAGCCCGACACCTCTGTGTTGCCCCAACGGTGTCAGGGTTCATATCTGTTCAGACACAAACAAAGCTGGCAGAGGGGCTCCTACAGTTTGAGGGAAGAGGAGGCGAGCCCTCTGGCCCAGTGGGAAGAAACCCGGGGGGGCCTTGCTGCCTTCCTTTCAGCAGAGTGGAAACATTCTTGCACTCTGCAGACACTCCTACCTCCAGCAACCTCAACAACAGTCCTGGCCGGCGCCAAGGCAGCTGGCCTCCTGAAAGGAGGGCAGGCAACTGCTTGGGAGGAAGAGGAGAAGGGGTGAAGAGGAGAAGGGAGGGGACATGACTCACTCAAGGTCACAGAGACTTTCTAACTTGAGGTCTTTGCCAGTGACCCTCCTTGTCCTAGTGGATCGAGAGACAACAGCGTGTCCTTCCACGACTCCAGAGCTGGCTGCTGCAAAGGTCCAAAAGATGGGCTAGCTCCCAGCCACTCTTCTACAGATCAGCGTCCGTGCTCTCCACCAGCCAGGAGGGTAGTGAGAATCCCAACAAAACAGGAAAGGCAGAGAGTGAATGCTGGCCCTGCCTTCCTACTGTTCCAAGGGGAAACCAGGGCCCAGGGGACAGAGGCTCGCCCCGGGCTCCTCAGCAGCCCCCAGCTAAACTGGGACTGGGACCTAGACCTTGTGAGCAATAAATACTTCATGGGCCCCTGCATCATCCCAGCCCCTTCTGCTCTGCTCCAGCTCCCTACCCCCTTCAGTTTTGGCTTTTCCTGCTCTTGCCCATCCTCCTGTCCCAATTTCCGCTGTAAACATTCTCACGCAAGAAAATTCCTCCTCATACTCTACAAATCTGTTTACTTTGTCTTCTGTCCTAAGTGATACTGTGAGCACAGTGATGCACAGACTTTAGAGTCTTCCGTCTATTGCAGTCTGGAGACATCAGGTGAATAGGAGGCAGTGTACAGGTTTGTAACGAATATCTAAATTGTTCCAGTGTAACAAAGACTCAGGAGCCAGACATTGAAATGAAGACCTGATAAATCCAAGGACAGCAGAAGGTTGATTGGCTGACCCTGTCTCCACATTCCCCATCCCCAGAACCACTAGACCCAGAAATCCTCTCTTCTCTCTTCCTGTCCTCTCTAGCAGACCTCTTCAGTCCTCCATGAACTCTATGGCTAATTCTGGTCAGCCAATTGATGACTCCATCCTTTTATTCAAAGTGGCTTTATTATTCAATGCTAGCCTGGTCTACAAAGTGAGTTCCACGAAAGGCGCAAAGCTACACAGAGAAACCCTGTCTCGAAAAACCAAAAAAGGAACAATTATCAAGTAAGAAATACATTTACAATGTCCAGCCCATTAGTATTTGACAAATTCCAAGAAAATATCTATTATCTATCTTATCTTGGTGAATCCAAAGTTTTGTACCTAATTACTTTCTATCATAACTAAGAAAACTGTAACTATAACTATCTAATCTTCAGCCCCATCAGAGACCCAAGAAGGACTTAATATTACCTGAGTAAACAGGAAGTGCAGAGCAAACAAATTCCAAAAATAAGAAATGATAGAGACATCTGGCTGCCTGGACAGTCACCCCAGGGTTCCTCTGTAATGTTGGGACATCCATCTTCATCCTACGGGCCTAAAATATCCAACAAATTTTCCTGTGAGGCAGGAATTTTGAAGGATTGTCCTACATTGTCTTGGTAAAGTTCAGCAGTTGCCTTATTTTGTGTCCTGTTTGACCAGTTTGGACAGCGTAGTGTCAGCAATTGAGGAAAGGGCAGTTTCTTTGCCCAGTAGATAACTTTGACACAAATGAAATCAAACTTCATATGGAGGTTCTTTAATGCCTGCCATCCTCTTTTGGAGTGAATTGGTGCTGCCGGGAACAGACATGTCTCACTGTCATGAAAAGCCTTATGTTATTAAAACATTAAAATCCCATGTTCTGTAGGTCTCTGAAGTGTTTGAAGACATCTATCTATTTAAAATATGTCTCTGATTGACCTTGAAAACATACCTAACATGACTATACGTCTGATTGTTATAGACAACTAACTACTAGCCTGTATTTCTTTATTATTCTAAATAGTTTTCAAGGACTAGAAATTTACATTACATTTTTATTTATTTTTTATTTTTATTTTTGGTTTTTTGAGACAGGGTTTCTCTGTGTAGCTTTGTGCCTTTCCTGGATCTCACTCTGTGGACCAGGCTGGCCTTGAACTCACAGAGATCTGCCTGCCTCTGCCTCCCAAGTGCTGGGATTAAAGGCATGCGCCACCACCACCCAGCTGAAAAATCTTTTTTTTAAAACCCTTGCTATTGACATGGTGTTTCATAAGAAATTCTGAGGTTTCTAGCACATTTTCTACCAATAGCTGATCAATCTCATCAATACTTTATGCTAGAGGGCCTGGTAGACCCATATGGGATATGATATGTGTTATATACAAGGGATGATTTCTATTTATGATTAATTAATTAATTAAATAACAAAATTAATTTTAATCATCTGGAATAAGTTCAGTGGTTTCAATGCGTAAAACAACTCTTTCTGCATATTGAGAGTCAATACCTACATTAAGAGGTTCTAAAAAATCTAATAATACCATGAGAATAGCATATAATTCTGACTTTTGAACAGAATCATAAGGAATTTGAGCAATTTTACTTAAATTTTCTGATTTATAACCTGTCTTTCCTAATTCATTTGCATCAGTATAGAATGTAGGGATTCCAGATATTGGTGTTCCCTGTATAATGAGGAAGGACCCAATTAGTTCTTTTTGTAAACTGAAATCTCTTGCTTTGGGATATTTGTTGCAAATCTCTCCCAAGAAATTACTGCAAGCTCTTTGCCAATGTTCATTTATTTTTGCCCATAATGAGGAAATTTCAGTAGTAGTAAAAGATATTACAATTCCTGCTAGGTTTATTCCCATTAATTGACAGTCTCATTTTTCCTAGAATCCTTTTCTAATTAAATCTTTAATTTTTTTACTCTATTTGTGTGGCAATAATATCCATTCTAAAATATTATCTTGTCTATGCATAAGAATTCCTGTAGGATAATGTATAGAAGGTAGTATGGCCAGGATACTATCAAGCTCTGGATCCAAGTGATCCACGTGTACATCCTGTAGTTTCCATTCTACCAAAGTCAATTTTCTCTCAGCCTCAGATAATAATTTCCTTGGATGATTTAAGTCTTTATCATTTTATAAGGTTTGAAATAAATTACTTAGCTCTTGAGTTGTTAATCCAATCATGGGCTGCAGCCAGTCAATATCTCCCAGTAAACTTTGAAAATCATTAAGAGTAAGTAATTGATCTCTCCTGATTTGAACATTCCGTGGTTGAATTTTTTGCAAAACTATCTTATATCCTAGGTAATTAATAGAATCTCCTCTTTGTATTTTTCTAGGAGCAATTTGTAATCCTCAACAAGGCAAAATTTTCTTTGCTTCTTCAAACATTTTTTCTATGGTATGCATCTAAAATATTATCCATGTAATGGTAATTTAGGATTAAGGAAACTGTTTACAAATTATTTCCAATGGTTGTTGTACAAAATATTGACACAAGGTGGGGCTGTTTAACATCCTTTGTAGAAGAACTTTCCACTGATACCTTTTACTATGAAGGCAAATTTTTCTCTATCCTGTTCTTGTAAAAGTATAGTAAAGAAGCAGTCTTTTAAATCAATCACTATAATAGAACATCTTTTATGTAATAGAGAAAGCAAAGGAATTCCAGGCTATAAAGAGTCCATTGGCCAAATCACCTTAATATTTTTGGCTCTTAAATCTGTTAACATTCTCTATTTTCCAAATTTCTTTTTAATGACAAATATAGGAGAATTTCAAGAACTGGTTGATTCTTCAATATTTTGAGCATTAAGCTGCTCTTGTACCAGCTGTTTTAATGCCTGTAATTTTTCTGATATCAAAAGCCACTGTTCGCCGGGCGGTAGTGGTGCACATGCCTTTAATCCCAGCACTCGGGAGGCAGAGCCAGGCGGATCTCTGCGAGTTCGAGGCCAGCCTGGGCTACCAAGTGAGCTCCAGGAAAGGCACAAAGCTACACAGAGAAACCCTGTCTCGAAAAAAAAAAAACAAAACAAAAAAAAAAAAAAGCCACTGTTCCAACTAGACAGGTTTGTCCATTAACCATTTTAAAGGTAGGGCTGTTGGTACCTTTGAAAGATCACAAGCTGTTGTTCCCTGCTTATGTACAACCTGAACAGTCTATGACCATTTTTGATAAACCTTTTAATATTTCTCTCAGAAGCATTCTTTATTTTATAGTTTGTTTCTGAGATTGGAGGAATGTTAATCTGTGTTTTTTATTGCTGCAAAAAATCACATCCCCCATAAATTCATTGATATTTTGGCCATGCATGGTTTTAATCTGTTCTTCTAGCCCTGTGCACTCGACACATCTTGCACTTTATTTTACCTGAGATAAAGTTCCAATCCCAAGAAGTTGAACATTTTCGACTCCTGGTGCCAAGATTTTGGTGAGATTATTGTTGCATCTGCACCTGTGTCTATCAAACCCTCAATTTCAATGCCATATACATGTATTTTTAGCTTTGGTCCCTTATCATTTATAGCAGTTTATCAAAATATTTGTTTTCTGACCTCTCCTGAACCTATTGTTGTATCTATAGATGTTGTTCTGTCTTTGGTCACATCCAGAGCAGTGTTTTGTTTTGTTTTTTTAACAACAGGTATTAAGTCTTTTGATTGTTCTGTGGATGAGTTTCTCCAATGCTGACAGGAAATAACTGAACTAAATTTGATACTGTGGGAGGCCCCTTGGGATGTTTTCCAATGGCAAAGGGTTACCTTGCCTGTCCCATGTGGATCTGTATTCATTAGTCCAGTGTCGGCCTTTGCCACACCTTCTGCATACTCCAGAAGCACAGGGCCTGTTAATCTGTTTGGATTATCTCTAGAAAAAACACTGTTTCTGGCAACATCTTGCTTACAATCCCTTTTCAAATGACCTTGTTTACCACAATTAGAACATCTAATGTTTTGATTTTTCTTAAAATTTTTAGAAATTACTTCTCCTCTCAAAGCAGCATCATAAGCATGAGATCTAGTATCAACTATATTTTGGATTCATTCACCTATGGGTAATGATCTTATCTTTAAAGGCCCAATAACCCTTTTGTATTTTGTCTTAATTAGCTTTCTCAGAAGCCAAAGATTCAATTAATATTTGTCTAACTTCTGTACCTGACATCATTTCTATTCACAGCTGAAGTCAATCTTTGTAAAACATCAGTGAGGGCTTCTTTTGGGCCTTGTATCATTTTAGTAAATGACTCAGTCCTCTTTCCTGATTCTTCAGCCCTGTCCCAAGCATTCAAAGCTGCTGTATGACACAGCACCAAGATGTGATCATCAAATCTAGACTGTTTTTGCACATCAGCATATTCATCCTCACCAAGACCTGGTCTTGGGAAATTTCAATACTTCTAGCCCTATTTTGCTCTTCTACGGCCCTAGCTTCATCTCTCCACCATGTTCTCCATTATAACTTCCAATTATTATTAGAGGGCCAGCTTCCAATATTACTGTAGCTAAATCTTTTCAGGATTAATTTTTTTGTTGTTATTTCCCATGAAGTTAACATCTGCTGCGCAAAGAGTGAGTGTGTAACATATAAAATGGCTGCTTCCTTAAATCTCTTCAAATCTAACATTTCAACAGGATCCCAGTTAACTTCTGCATAGCCTTGGGGGTGTCTATCATCTGGTAGTCATTCTTGGTCCTAACTGGATAGATTAAGATTGGTTTTCTAATAACCTTGGGCCACTCCTCTTCAGATTCATAATGTAATGGTGTGGTAGGGTCTGCTCTAAAATCCTCTGTCTGTGTCTGTGTATTTTTCTTATTTTCATTAGTACATCTTTCTAAGGCTTGTATTTTATCAGTAGTAAGTCTTTCTAAAGCTTGTATCCTACCAATAGTAAATCTGTTTAAGGCTTGTATCTTATCCTTCAAATTATCATATTTGTCACAGTTATCAAAACACTCTTTAAGGATAAAATATGATATTTTTAATACCAAACTGATATTAATTATAATCGACATTATATCAATCCCAGCTAAGTTGTTTATCCCCTCATTTATTTTTCCATTTGCAAGCCATCCATAGTAGGAATAAACAGGGTCCTGACTCCCCTGCATTTTAATATTTTCGATTCTTAACATGGGAAAGACTCCCCGTCCTTTAGAAAAAAAAAAAACAAAAAACAAAAAACAAAAAAAAACACCTAATTCCCTGTTTAAAAATTCCCAAGTGTCGCCGGGCGGTGGTGGCGCACGCCTTTAATCCCAGCACTCGGGAGGCAGAGCCAGGCGGATCGCTGTGAGTTCGAGGCCAGCCTGGGCTACCAAGTGAGTTCCAGGAAAGGCACAAAGCTACACAGAGAAACCCTGTCTCGAAAAAACAAAAAAAAAAAAAAAAAAAAAAAAAAATTCCCAAGTGTCTTACTAGAGCTGACGATGTTGACAGGGTAGGCGGAGATCTGTGTGGGTAACCAGCGGCAGTGATGATGTTTGACCATGCTGGCACAGAGGGCGGGCACATCAGTGGCCACTGTGACTGCTCACTCGCCATGCAGGATGGGGGTGGGGCTGGGGGTGGGGGAAGAGCTGTCTGAAGAGCTAATGTAAGAAAACCTGTAGGAGAAATCCACACGGCTGGGATGCAGTGTGGGATAGGACCGCCCTGCCTGCTGCCAGCTGTGGAGAGCAGGACACTGTTGGGGGAGAAACCAAGCTGCCTGCTGTGAGCGTGAGCTGTGGGGTGGCTGACCTGGAGTATAATCTGATGGCTGTCGCTGTGCCGCAAGGCTGGTGGCCGAGCTGAAGACACCTGCTCATGCAACAGCAGGGCTGAGGGAAGGATGGGGTCCTGCTGTCACTGCTCAGCACAGCTGGCTAGAGGATGCCTGCGGTGCACAGCTGGGCCCCTCAGCACCTTGCTGTGGTAACAGCAGTAAAACCCGATCCCCAGCAGGTCTCAAAGTGGCCTAACTGGCCTGGGTTAGCAGCCCAGAGAGGAGGTCTGGGGGAGGCCCATATAGTGGGAAGCAGCTAACCAGTCCCGTCGCCGCCACCCCCACCCCAACCCCCAGGCCCCGCCCCAAACCACCAGACCCGGAAGTCACCTCTATGGCTAATCCCAGTTAGCCAATCGCTGACTCCATCGTTCGATTCAAGGTGGCTTTACTGGCGCAGTGGGATGGCTGTACAAACAATTCTCCTGCAACACAGGTTACACACAAATGCCTCATCATTTTATACAAGGAACTTGAGGGGCTAAGGACGTAGCTCAGTTGGTAGAGTGCTTGCCTAGTAAGTAAGCAAAGCCCTGGGTCTGATCCCTAGCCCTGCATAAACTGGGCTTGGTGGCTCATGCCTATAATCTCAGCCCATACCTATAAAAACCTCCCATAGGCAGGAGGATCAGAAATTCAAACGTTCAAGGTCACCTTTGGTTATAAGTTTGAGGCCTGCCTGGGCTGCATGAGAGCCTGTCAACGAAGAGGGAGGAGGAGGACGAGGAGGAGGACGGAGACGAGGACAACAATTTGATCATCTGGGGATTGTGAGCCTAGAGGTCTTGGAATCAATTGCCCTGGCTAGAACATCCTCCCCACACACAGCGGCGTAGCCAGGGCTGGAGCAGGGCTGCTGTCCTCATATGCCAGCTGGGGCACTACGAAACCTGCCAGACAGACCGGGATGATTCACAGGGAGTGGCCAAAGGAAGGTTTGGGTGTGGCCCCCTGTAGCCCGCACCAGGAGAAAGTGCCCGAGATTTGACTTTGAGACCCCGCCCAGCCCTGCCTCTCCCCTCCGGCGGCCTCAGTATACAGGAAGAGGTCAGCAGAGTTCTGGGACTGGGGTTAGAACCAAAGGGTGATTTCCTGTTTGCTGTGGTTGGTTGGTTAGCTGGTTGGTGGGTTGGTTGGTTGGTTGGTTTTTGAGATAGGGTCTTGTGTAGCCCAAGACGGCCTCCGGCTATAGTGCCGGGATTCCAGGCTTGCACCGTGTGCCCGAGAGTGACTTTTAACCCGTGTTCTTGTCCAGCCGACTGATAATGCTATCTGCAGAGCTGTGCTGGGGAGGAGGAAGGAGGTGACGGTAGACTGGCCAATTATTTCATAGTCCAGCCCTGTCATGGTTCCTGGGGTGTCTGCCTACCGGCATGAACTTGTTCCCGCGATGAGAATCAGCAGCTCTTGGCTGGGGCTGAGCCCTCCCCTTGGCGCCTCATTGGACTACAAACACAGACCCAGCCCTGGGGAGATAAATGTCCTTTTCAGACAAGTGGGCCCCTGGCTGTGCAGGCCCAGCCCTCTTCTCTCAGCGGGTCCTGGAGAAGCTTTTTTTGCCAGCTTGTCCAGCCATTAGTTCTCTGAATTGCTACCTCTGTGGCTGCGGCTGGCAGCTCATCCTGGCCAGACCTGCTCTGAACAGGCCTGGGCAGTTACTAGTCTGTCTTTTCTTACTGAGAAGGGCAGGAGGTGGTTGGTAGGGCTGGAGAAACAGGGAGGGCTGGGAGGTTGAAGTCCAGTCCCCGAGCTGATAAGCAGCCTAGGACATTGCTCCCAAGGAATTTCCTGTTGAAACTTCCTCTTTCCGGGGGAGCGCCACAGTGTCTGGCTGTAGTCTGGCATACTGGACTTATGTAGGTCAGAAAGCTGGTCTGCAGCCCTGTCCTCGGAGTGGCTTTGAGTCTCTCCTTCCTTACCTGTTTTCTTACCTTTCAGGGGTAGAAATTAATGGCACCAATTTGTGTTCACTAGAATCTGTAAATATAATCTTATTTGAATTTTTAAAATGTTTATTTTTATTTATGTGTATGAAGATGTCTGCAGAGGCCAGAAGAGGGTATCAATCCCCAATCCCCTGGGGCTAAGTTATAGTTAGTTGGGAGCCACCCAGTATGGGTTCTGGGAACTAAATGTAGGCCATCCGGAAGTGCTCTTAACCCCTGAGCCATTTCTACAACTCTGGTGTGTTTGTGTGTGTGTGTGTGTGTGTGTGTGTGTGTGTATGTGTGTGTGTGTTTTCTTTTTTCCTTCCTTCCTTCCTTCCTTCCTTCCTTCCTTCCTTCCTCCCTCCCTCCCTCCCTCTCCTCCTCCTCCTCCTCCTCCTTCTTCTTCTCTCTCTCTCTCTCTTTCTCTCTCTCTCTCTCAAGACACAGTCTCATAATACCTTAGGCTGGCTTTGAACTTGCTATGTACCCCCAGAGCCTCCTGCATCTACCTCCAGAGTTCTGGGATTACAAGCATGTACCAACAGAACTGGTTTGTGTTGTTATGGGGATTGAACTCAGGTTTTGTGTATGCTAGTATGCTGGGCAAACATTCCACCATCTGAGTTACATCCTCAGCTCATAAGATCTCATTTGGACAAAAGCTATAATTAAGTATTTAGGTGAGTTTTTTGGGGGGTATTTGAGACAGGGTCTCACTATATGTATGGCTATGGTTGTCCTGGAACTCACTATGTAGACCAGGATGGCCTCGAACTCAGAGAGCCTCATGCCTCTGTCTCCCTCATGCTGGGATAAAAGGCATTCACCACCATGCCCAACAAATTACATATCTAGTTATTAGTTTGTGTTTTGTGGGGGAGGTTTATTTTGATCTTTAGAGATAGGATCTCTGACCTGGCCTTTTTGGCTTGGAACTTAGAGGATGAACCAGAACTTCTTAAAAAAAGACAAAACAAAAGGAGAAAATTTATTTTTATTATTTTTTGGCTTTGTTTTGTTTTTTTTCAAAACAGAGTCTATCTATGTAGTCCTAATTGTCCTGGAACTTTCTATATAGGCCAGATAGGCTAGGCTGGCTTCATACTCACAGAGATCAGCCTGCTTCTGCCTTGAGTGCTGGGATTAAAGGCATGTGCCACCATGCCCAGCCTTTATTTTTATTATTTTTAATTATGTGTAGATGATTTTTTTTTTGTATCCCGATAAACCTCTCCATGACACTGCAATGCAAATCAGGCCCTGTTTAATGGGTAAAGCATTCCCGGGTGATTCCTGGGTGATTTCCAGGTTAGGAGCACTTGTTGCTCTTGCAGAGGACCAGGCTTTAATTCCCAACACCTATGTGCAGCTTACAACTGTCTGTAACTCCACTTGTAAAGGGTCTGACGCCCTGGGCACCAGGCATGCATTTTTGTTTTGTTTTTGAGACAGGGTTTCTCTGTTAGCTTTTGGATCCTGTCCTGGTACTCGCTTTCCACTTGTGGTCACAGCTGCTACTGCTCCTGCTTCCTGCTGATGCACAGGGTCCCCTGACCCACAGCCCTGTCCCCACTCCTGGGCCGTGGCTCCAGCACCTCCGGAATTAGACCCAGGATGGCCGTTTCACAGAGGCTGCGGAGAACAGTGAAGGTGGAGAGTAGCCAGGGCTCTCAGTCACCTTTGGGCTGTTCTTTTGTTTATCCATCCCAGGCAGCTGGTCATGTGCCTGGCTATTTGCAGCTGAGAAACAGGGGAAAGAGCTCCAGGGACCAGAAGGTAGCTGCTTCCTGGCTTTGGAGCTGGATTTGGACCAGGATTCTGTCTTCACATAGTCGGTTCTTACTGCAGCCAGGAGAGGCGAACCAAGCAGCCGTGGGGACATCCACAGGTTCTCTCTAGGTCAAAGGGTCACCCCACCACCAAGAGCTGTCACTCAGCCTCATGAACAAGGACAGGAGCCTGGGAGAGAGGCACACTCTGCTGTAGTTCTGGCTCTCAGCATTCCATAGCCTAGGAAATGTACAGGTCATGAGTTCTTTTTTTTTTTTTGGTTTTTCAAAACAGGGTTTCTCTGTGTAGCTTTGTGCCTGTCCTGGACCTCACTCTGTAGCCCAGGCTGGCCTCGAACTCACAGAGATCCTCCTGGCTCTGCCTCCTGAGTGCTGGGGTTGAAGGCGTGCGCCACCACCGCCTGGCTAGGTCATGAGTTCTTTGTTAGTTTGTTTTTCTAGACATGGTTTCTCTGTGCAACAGGCTTAGCTGTCCTGGAATCACTGTAGACCAGGCTGGCCTCAACTCACAGAGATCCAACTGCCTCTACCTCCCAAAGGCTGGAACTAAAGGTGTGCGCCACCACACCCAGCCAGGCCATGAGTTCTAACCGCGCCACAGCTGTCACCTGAATCTACTTCACTTTGCCAGTTTGGGGGCACCCACATGGGCCTCACTCCACACTTCAATAAGCCTAGAGGGTAGAGACAGCCTCAGCCGCCTTTAGCCAGAAAAAGATACGGTGTGGAATGCAGATGCCTGCACTGATAACCCAGCATGCATTTCTTCCTGCCTTCCCACCCTGGGCCCACAGAGGCTCTGGGAGCTGATCACGCCCACTTCAGGATGTATCATTATTCCCACTCGTCTCCCTATCTCCCCCTTAGCCTCTGACATCTGCTCGGGCGTATAGCTTGCCCTTGCTTGCCTGCTCTGACTCGAATTCCTGTTTTCCCGAAAAGAAGTTCAGATTGGCCCGCTTTATCTTCCAGCCAGGCTCCCTCACAAACTTGGGAACTTGCCAACCGATGGGATCCCCATCTAGGTCCAATCCGCTGTACCCCAGAGGCAACACCACAGGGTCCCACCCTGGCTACGTCTGAGGAGGCTGTGGCAGGGCAGTTACACCAAGGCTGGCCACCAGAAGGTTGTGCCTTCTCCTGCCTCCATGCCTCCCGCCACTCCCTCTACCTCCGCTAAGCTGATGGCCCACAGTCTATACAGGCAGCCATAATGTATATATACAGACCATAGACATGGTGCAGGCCACCACTCACTACTGCCCCACCTGGGGCCGGCAAGATCAATCCATCCTCTCTCTCCCTCCCCACATTGACTAAGCCCAGAAGCCAACTCATTCTCCACAGTACGGTTCCAAGACGCCGTCCCAAGCAAGTCTGGCTGACACAAAGGAACTAAAATGAGATGGGCCGATCTCAAAGTCGCCTCGGGCTCCGCTGTCGTCAGGATGTGAGTCAGCACGCCTTACCTGAGCAGGGGAAGGGTGTGGAAGAGGGAGTGGGTCAGTGTCTCCGGGAGAGAGGTTCCAGTTACCTATGAGCCTGGGGTTCTTGACATCAGCCAGCTTGTGAGAAACACCTTCGCCAAGGGCAGGCAGGACTGAGGCGAGGTGCTGACTCACCAGCTCTGAGTTTGAAGTTCGTCACCACCTCGTGCAGGAGCACCTACACCAACTGATAGAGGCCTGCGCGGTACTTAGAGGAGGCTCTAGGGAATCCACCAGGAAAGCTAGTGGGCCAGGATGTCTGGTAGGGCAACACCACTGTATCCAATGGGGACCACCGAGCTTTGAGAAATAGCAAGACTTCTCAGAGCCTTGCTCGCTCACGCAGTCAGCAGAGGTCAGTGTGAGTGTGTGTGTGTGTGTGTGTGTGTGTGTGTGTGTGTGTGTGTGTGTTTCCTTCTGTTTCTTTAATTACTTTGATATATGAATCACACAGGAGTAAAATCATGTTCCCACTCATGGAAGATAGAGAAAGAGGAGAGAGGGAACCATGACTTCAACCCCAGCCTTCCCACAGACTCACAAGCTCAGTGTACCAGATTTTCCAGGTTTCTGCCTTCCTTCCTTGACAGGATCTTACTGTGTAGCCCTGACCTAGAACTTACTACGTAGAGCAAGCCAACCTTAAACTGGCATTTTTCAGGTTTTCTTTTTCTTTCTTTCTTTTTTCTTTTCTTTTCTTTCTTTCTTTTTTTTTTTTTTGAGACAGGGTCTCACTATGTAGCTCTGGCTGTCCTGGAACTCACTCTGTAGACCAGGTTGGCCTCCAACTCATGGAGATCCTCCTGCCTCTGCCTCCCAAGTGCTGGAACTAAAGGTTTACACCACTACCTCTGAAAGGGAAAAATCAGTAGCCATCTTGAGAGACACGCGCCGGGGGGGGGGCCCCCCCCCCCCCCCGCCCCCTCCTCTAAAGGTATTTGCTGACCAGCAGTTTTAGAACTGACCAGAAGCTGAACTCATAGGAAGATAAGGCTGAAACAATAAATCTATTTATCCTGGACTTGGTAAAACAGGATATGGGGAGTAATAGACTCAACTGACCAGAAATTGAACTTATGGGAAAATAGGACTGGAACAATAAATCTGAATGTAATATATCATGGGATCAGCAAAAACAGGACACAGGGAGTACAAAATTTATGTCTCTGTAGATATCCTGAATCCTGTTAGCCATCAGTAACCTCATGCTTATAGTTCAGCCAGTAACTTCAAAGAACTACCTCACCCCTAGCCCCCTCGACAATCCCAAGATATGTAACATTCTGCATGTAAACTTTTCCTATATAAACCCCTTAAAGTGAGAGCTTGGGGCCGTCCTCCTCCACCCCCCACCTCCACCCCCCACCCCCCTACCCTACCCCCACCCCTTCACTCCCCACCCCACCCCCCCACTTGGAAATCATTCTGTAGCCCAGGCTAGGCCTGAACTCATGGCTACCCTCCTTCCATAGCTTCTGAGTGCTGTAACTGTACACATGAGCCATTATTCAGTTTTTATGTGAAATATTTTCACTCTTGAATTTTGGCAACTAATTCAGAACACTGGGGACATATATGTATGTTTTAGATCGGTGGTTCTCAACCTGTGGGTCGCAACCCCTTTGGAGGTTGAATGGCCCTTTCACAGAAGTTGCCTGAGACCATCTACCTATCAGATATTTACACTGTGATTCATAGCAGTAGAAATATTACAGTTATGAAGTAGCAACAAAAGTAATTTTATGCTTGGGGCGTCACTACATGAGGATGTATTAAGGGGTCACAGATTAGGAAGGCTGAGAACCACTGTTATAGATCATTGGAGGAAGAAGCCTAGGCTCAGGAGCTTTCCAAGAACTGCCTCTATGATGAGGGCTGGGGGGGCATCAGTGCCCTTCTACAGACCTGTGAGACATGCAGGGTGGGGCATATGACCCATTATGTTTAACCTCCAACCATGCCCCGGGCACTCACGCTCACTCACCAGGACCGTCATCTGCCTGTGACTAAGGCCAGGCAGTCCTAGCCAGCATGAAGTGTTGCTTCTCTTTCTGTGGAGGCTTGAGTGGTCTTGAGTGACCATCTAGGATGCCGGTGATGGTGCCTCCAGGAGGCAGCGCAGGAAGACAGGACCAGTGCCCAGATCCCTGAGTGTCTTCCCCCACCCACTCCTTTGCTGAGACGTCCTAACCCAGGGCCTCATACATGCTACTGGCCTACAAGAAAGACACAGGCTGGCTAGGCCGGCTCTTCAAGAAAGCCCATGCAAGAGGTACTCAAGAGAGTCTGGGCACAGCCTCGAGGACGTGACAGATAGGCGTCAGAGTGGCCTTACAGGCAAGGACCGGGTCCTCTGGAGGCCTAGAAGCAAGGCTTGGGAAATAAGCCCTGGCCACCGAACTCAGTCACAGTTGGCCCAAGCTCTCTTCACTCAGCCTGCCAGGACTGATGTGGCCAGGTTCTGGACCACAGCTAGGCCAAGGCTGGGTGAGGTATAGAGGCAGACACGTAATAAAATGGCATCCTTCTCAGCTCCCTCTGGCTTGGGCATAATTGCTCTTCATCTTGCGCTTAACACCATATTTAAAAACAGGTTCCTCTTGGGGTCTGGGTGGGTGATAGTTTTTATAGGCAGAGTCTATGAAAGCATAAAATCCACCTTTGTGGCAGCTAGCCAGCTGTATGGCCTCGGGGAATCACTTCATTTACCTTACTGGACACTTCCTAGAGAGGCAAGGATTATGTTGATAAAAGGTATGGAAGCGTTCACCCAGTCCCAATCCCAGAATGACTCAGTAAAACTATTTAAGACAGGAAACAAATTACTTACTTGTCATCTCAGCTGAAGCCGGAGTATCTCCAGTTTGAGGCCAGCCTGGGCTCCCTGATGAGTTCCAGGGCAGCCTGGACCACATAGCAAGGCCTTGTCTCAATAAATGAATACATAGCACCTGCCATTTGAGTTCAGAAAGAGAATCTAGGTTAGATTTGATGGCACACAACCATAATCCTAGCATTCAGGAAGGAGTCAGCGGCAGGAGGATCCCAAGTTTGAGACCAGCCTCCTCTACCCAGCAAGGTCCAGGTCAGCCAAGGCAATAAAGTGAGACCTTGTTTCAAAACAAAAACAACAAACCAAAAAAAAATCTGGCCTTGGTGGCAAACTCCTGTAATCCCAGCTATTTGAGAAGCTGAGGGGGAAGAATTGCCAAGTTCAAGCCTTGTCTCAAAAATAAAAAGAGGGCCCACTGGTGACAAAGCTCAGCGGCAGAACACTCACTGAGCATGAGTGAGGCCCTGGATTCAGTCCCGAATGTTGGAGAATATTCTTAGTATAGGGCAAAGAAACACCCAGACAGAGAGCGAAAGTAACCCTGCCAGGCAATGTCTATTCGTGAAAAGGGTGCTTGGCTGGCTGTTCCTTCCTCACTGGCTGTGATTCAAGCTCCCGGTCTACTCCTGCCTGACAGGAGAATTTAAAACCCGGTGCAGAGGATGCAAAGGGGAAGACAGAAGGAGTTGGCTCTTCTGGGTCGACTTCTGGAAAAGCGGCAGGGCCTCTCTCTGCATACATGAAGTTTTACCAGGCGGGGGAGATTAAAAGGGTTGGCAGAAAAGCTTTACAAGTTGTGAAGACTCATGGAATACTGACCCTTGGCAGACTAGCCAGCTTTGATAAGAAAAAAAAAAAGAAACAAACAAAAAATCAAAAACAACATTTCTCACACTAGTATCAGAAGAAAACAGAATCTACGGTTTATTCCTGAACAAGGATATTTTTTAAAAATGTATTCATTTTGCGGGGCCGGTGGTGGCGTACGCCTTTAATCCTAGCACTCGGAAGGCAGAGGTAGGCTGATCTCTACAGAGCGGGTTCTAGGACAGCCAGGGCAACTACACAGAGAAACCCTGTCTCAAAACAAAACAAAATTATTTTTATTTCATGTGCATTGATGTTTTGCCTGTATTCATGAGAATGTTGGATCCCCTGGAACTGGAGTCACAGACAGTTGTGAGCTACCATGTGGATGCTGGGAATTGAACCTAGGTCCTCTGGAAAAGAAGACGGTGCTCTCACTGTAGTGGGTAGCCGTTCCAGCTTTGACCTGGAAATACTACCCCCTTTGAGGCTTCGGTAACTGTCACACCTATAAGGTGGGGCCGAGAGAGGACCCGGAAGACCCGAGATCCGGATAGGCGGGCTCTCTTGGCTCCTGGACCCTGGACGCTGGAGGTAGACCGAGCAGAGTTCTCCAGAGAACACCGCCGGACTACGCTACGCCTTTCCCAGACCCTGTAAACTTTCCCTTCACTTGTAAGTTACCCCACAAAATAAACCTCCCTTTTAACTACGTGGCAGGGCCTTAATAACTTCAATACTCAACTACTGGGCCATCTCTCCAGCCCTCAAGAATCTTCTTAGTTTATATGTGGGAACTAAGGCCCGGAAGTCAAGGGTTTCCCCAGAATCAGAAAAGAGAAGAGAGTAAGGGCCTAGATGGCCTAGCCCATGGAGCCCTTCCCACCACACCCTGACTAGGGAGCAACCCAAAACTCAGAAGGCCTTGGCTTAGCAGCCGGCAGGCACATCAACACTCAAAGTCCCCCGTACCCAGAGGGTACCTGGTACTGGGATGCACCTTTGACGGGAAGTGAGATCTTGCTTCCCACAGGGGAGATGTTGTTCCTCAAGGTGTCACTGGAAACAGGGCCTACCCAAGAGGATTCCAAGGCTGCCACTACCCTGGGGCTCCTGCTCAACCACTTCCCGGAGCCTGCCTGGCTGCTCTCAGTTACTACTAGCCTCTAGCCTTGCTCAAAGTTTCCCGTCTCACTGCTCCCTCTCAGTGCCTCTCAGAGCCACCAGCTGGGACCAGAACTTACAGCTGGGAGCTAGGACCCAAAGCCACCAGGGCTGCAGGGCCACTTTGCCTGTTAGAAATGGGGTTCGGGCTCTTCGTGGTGGCACATGCCCTTAGTCCCAGTACTCACAAGACAGAATCAAAAGCATGCAGATCTCTGTGAATTTGAGGCCAGTCTGGTCTACAAAGAGCGTTCCAGACCAGTCAGGACTATACAGTAAGATCCTGTCTCAAAAGCAAAAAAAAACCAAAAACCAGAATATGTTGTTCCTGCCAGACAGATGGGTCACAGTACCACGAGGCAAAACCAGCAAGCTCATTCCTGTGGGCAAGCTCTGTTCCTGGATGTGAAAAGAGCTTTGAGGAAGGTCAAGGAAGTGGGCAGAGGGTTGCAAGCTGAGCTCAGTTGGTAGAGCGGGCCTGCCTAGCATGCGTAAGGCCCTGGGTTCAATGGCAGTAGCAGCGCTTAAACTGGACATAGAAGAGTAGGTCCATACTCCCAGCACTTGGGAGGCAGAGGCAGAAGGGGTCAGAAGTTCAAGGTCATCCATAGCAAGGTGGAAAGGAAAAGAAAGCATTGCCTTGGGAAGCATGGGAATAAACAGTGACAGGGGCTTCCTCACTGTGGAGTTCAGAACGGTCACCAGCCACTTGCTGGGATGAGCTTACACTTCCTTGGGGCCACTACCACAAGACACGGGGCAGTGCCTACAGCTACCACATAAAGAAATAACAGCACGGGCTCAGGGAAGAGCACTTGCCTAGCACACACAGGCTGTGGGTTGAGTCCCAGTAATCAACGGGAAAAACCAAACCCATAATGAATTACATTCATTGAGTGACTTGTTTTGTTTTTTGAGGCAGGTCTCGCTGTCCATCCTTAGCTGGCTTGGAACTCACTATGTAGACTCGGTTGCCCTGGAACTCACAAAAGCTTCTGCCTCCCAAATGCTGGGATTAAAGGCATGGACCACCATGCCAGGCTCGCTGGGTGATTGTTGCTATACAAGGTGTTTCATGCATTCCTTTAAGCCACTCACCAGCTCACTGAGAGGAAATTGTAGGTTGAACTGTGGCCACACCCTAAAGATGCTATAGTCCGAATCTCCAGTTCCGGTGATGGTGACCTTATTTGGAAATAGGATCAGCATAGAAAACCAAGTTAAACTGAGGTCCATAGGGTGAGCCCTAACCCAACACACTCCAGTCTTCAAAGAATGGGGAACACAGACACAGGTACACACAGGGGTGACACCATGCAGAGTCTGGAGAAATGACTCAGGAGTTAGGAGTACTTGTGCTTATGTTGGACCCGAGTTCGGTTTCCAGCACCCAAATGGTTGCTGACAACCATCTGTAACTCTAATTCTAGGGGATCCGATGCCTTCTAACCTCCATGGGCACTAGGCACCCATGAGGTACACATATAAACATGCAGGCAAAACACCCATGCACATAAAATAAATCAAATAATTCTAACACTGAAACAAAACAACAAGACAAAAAAGGCTGTGTGTAGTGTCGCACACCTTTGATCCCAGCACTCAGGAGGCCAGCCTATGAGTTTGAGGCCAGCCTGATCTACATAGAGAGTCACAGGCTAGTCAAGGCTACATAGCAAGACCCTGTCTCCAAAAAAAAAAAAAAAAAAAAGAAGAAGAAGAGGAGGAGGAGGAGAAGCAGGAGGAAGAAAAGAAAGAAGAAAGAGGCAGAGATAAGATATATATACATATATATGTACATATATATGTATATGTATGTGTGTATATATATATATCCACACTCGGGGAATTGCTTGAAGCCACCAGGTGCCAGGCAAGAGGCCAGGAGTAGAGTTTTCTGCTCAGCTACCTAGCTTGTCCAGTGTGGTAGAACATACCATGCCAGTAATCCCAATGCTTGAGTTGCTGAGGCAAGAGTTGGAGGTCAGCCTAGGCTACAGAGGAAGTACTAGTCCAGCCACGGCTATGTAACAAGACTCCCTCAAAAACACTGACTAGGCCAAGCATGATGGTACACACCTTTAATCCCAGCACTCTGGAGGCAGAAGCAGGTGGATTTCTTCGAGTTCAAGGCCAGCCCAGTCTACATGATAGTATGTAACATAATACTCTGTGTCAAAGTCAAAACACATGAACAAAACCAGACACAAAACAAGAGCTAGGCATGTAGCTCCAAGGTTGAGCGCTTGCCTAGCATGAGCAAGGCCTGGATTTAATTCCTAGTATGAAAACAGAAAAGGGTAGCCAGCACACTAACACCATGCTCTCAGGCTTCAGGTCTCCAGACAAGAGGCCAGTGTGAGTCTGCTCTTCTAGACACCTGTTTTGTGGACCTCTGCTATAACAGCCCAACACACACCCAGGTGGATGCTGTTGATACCAACCCTGTAGACCGGGAAGCTGCAGCTTGACTCTGCCCTAGCTGGGGGGGTGGGGGTGGGGGGGGACGGGACTGGGATCCTGGCATAGGCAAGTGGGGCTAGGGGTTGTTGGAAGGGGTCACTGATGGCTCTGTGGTCTCAGGTCATGTCCCAGAGACATCGATGGCTTTGCAAAGGTCTCATTAAATGGGTGATCAAGAAATTGCTAGGTACCTCACCTGCGTGCACCGCTGTTGTCCCAGCTCTGATGTCTAAACAGGGGAAATGATGGTCATCACTGGCGGGTGACCAAATGGGCTTCCAGAACTCCCTTGGCACAAGTACTGTCTGTGTCCAGTGCCGTGACGGGGCTGAGTCATGTGGTGAGATGGGAATCTGCTAATGCGTCAGGGTCCCTTGGTGTGGCGGCATTTCCACAGCGGGACAGCAGCTTCCAGTGGAAGAACAGATGATGACCCTGTGTGGGTGTGTGCTGACTCAGACTTCTCATCAGGGAGCCCAGACTGGATCTCAAATTGCTGCCCGTCCTCTGTACTTCCTCCTCGTTCAGCATTTTGTGGAACTCAGGTTTAAAGTCCTGAATGAGAGGCCCGATAATGAATATGTGGCCCAGGTAAGCTTTGATTGTGGTGCTTGTAAAATGATCCCGATAGACGTGTACTTCCCCGTGTTTCTTCTGGGTTCATTGTTCCTGTGGCCATTTATAAAAGCATTTGCAAGTTGTGGCAGGATGTGGCATATAGCTCGGGTAGTCGAGTCCTTTTCTATAGCATACACAGAGCCCTGAGTTCAAGCCAGAGCATTGCAGCCTAAACTCAGCCTGATGGTACATGCCTATAATCCCAGCATTGGGAGGGTGGAGGCAAAAAAGTTCAGAAGTTCGAGGACATCCTCGGCTTGAAGAGAGTGAGCTTGAAAGCCAGACTGGAGTACAGGAGACCCTAACTCAAAAAACAATAAAATCAAGAAAGTAAGTTGTATATGTTTTCTGCCTCACACCTTCAAGTCCAGCACTCAGAAGGCTGAGGCAGAGAATCACTCTGAGTTTGAGGCCAGGTTGGGTTATGTAGCAAGTTCCAGACCAGCCTGAGCTGTATAACAAACATTGTCTGGAAAAAAAAAAGGGGGGGGGCTGGGGGCGTTGCTCAGTGGCAGCAAGATTTTGTAACATCCTACAAAGCCTGAAGTTCAAACCTCAGCACCACAAAAGAAGGGTGAGGCGAAGAAGAGAGAGGGCGGAAGTGCTTGCTACGCAAAGACAGGTGGATCATGGAGTGCCACAGCAGGCCACAGGCAGGAAAAGGTAGACACACACACACACACACACACACACACACACACACACGCACACGCACGCGCGCACACACACACACACGCACGCACACACGCACACACACACACACACACACACACACGCACGCACGCACACATTCACAGACACACAAAACAAACAAACGTTAAGACAACAAAAGGAGTAGAAATCTAGCTTCTCAGCTGGCAAAGTGCTTGCCTAGCATGCACAAGGCCAAGTTCGACTTCCTGAACCCCATGAAGTAGGCATGGTGGAGTATGTAACCCCTGCAGTGACCTAGAAAGCTGAGGCGGAAGAATCAGGAGTTCAAGGTCATCTTTGAATACAGATTAAATTTGAGGCAAGCACGGGCTATGGGAAACCTTGTCTCAAAGAATCCAAATCACATCAACCAGATAAATAAAACAGCGCTACAGATGTGGCAGGTTTGCTGGTCCAAGGCAGCAGCCTCAGCATCTGGATGGCTGAAGCAAAAGGACTAGGAGCTGAAGGCCACTCTGGGCTCCACAGCAAGACCCTGCCTCCAAACGAAAGCAATGCCATGGAGCCCCCACTGATTTCTGGGTATCTAGCTTTCATATTTCTCACAATCTGCAGTTCCTCCAACTGACCCCGGCCTGCTTTCCAGCAGCCTGGGCGACTCCAGGACCTCCCCAGATCCCTTCCAAACCGCAGACTCTGACTACTCTATCTGGCTCATCTTTTGTCCTGTGTTCCACCAGACATTGCAGAGTTCTTATGTCATCTGGAGGCAGGATAAAAAGACAGAGGAAATAGAGGGGACATGGGAAGGGAAAGGAACCCCTTACCACAGAGTCTTGCCTGGTCCCATTAGTTAGCGAATATTTTATTAGCTTCTGTTACTAAACCCACAGAGATAAACCTTAATGATTTAATACAGTGCATCACCCCTGTACTAATTCAGAGTCCAGAGTCTTAACTGAAGTCTCGTAGTAGCTAAGAGTGGAGGATTCCAGCACGATGGGCCGCAGTTGTTTTTAAGGCTGCCTACACAGGAACAACATTCTTTTTGCACAGAGTTATTTCCCAATAACTTGAGCGTGTGAGGCCTGGAGGTAGCCTTAGTTCTGTCCCAGAAATGTTCTGCTGTCTCAAGAAACAAGCACAAACATTTGTTTATGGTAACATTTTAGCTTCCCCTGTATCCCGTGTTACCCAGGGACTTGCCTTAGCAGCTCTAATTCTACCCAGCACACCTCACCAGCCACCCCCACGATCTCATTCAGCAAGAGCAGGTTCCTTAGCAACTGCTTGAGATGGAACTTGGGAAGCTGCCCAGATCTTACACACGGCTACTGTAAAGACACTGCAGGCTGACTCCCCTTTGAGAAGCCTGCAGACCCTGGGACATACCTTGTCCTTTCCCTGAGCACTCCTCTGTGCTTCAATGTGTTAAAAATCCTTTTAACATAAACGCTTTCACACTGATTTGTCCTGAAATCCCATCCTGAAGCAAAGTCAAGGATCCGCCTTGGCCTAGTGGAGGTCTCCGGAAAGAGAACTGTTAGGCGGGCTGCTGGATGGCAGTGTGGGCTGCCTGTGGCCCGCCTCGCCGCCCCTGGTGACCTGACTGCAGATTATAAAACACTGGATTCGGTGGGGTCCTGGGAATGTTGATTCACCCTTTACAACCCGAGAAGCTAAATGATTGGGCTAGGATCGCAACATGTGGGATTTATGCCTCAGCCCCCAAACCATGCAGCTGCTTCTCCCAGCTTGAGATGGGGGTCTCTCTTCTCTGGCCTGGTCACTATTGCTTAAGGGTGGGTGGGCATCTGAACCTTTCCCTGATCCCAGTATGGTTTATCTCTGTCCAGGGCCTGGTCTTTTCCCTGCTCCATTGGATTATAGCCCACTGTTACCTCAGCACCGGGGGGAGGGGAGACAGGCTCTTCTAAGCATCACCCAGCACAGGCCTTTCCTACCCAGTTGGCCCTGTACTTCCGGTGCAGAGGCTGGCTACTGCACAGACAAGCAGCTGCTGTGACTCATGGGCAGGCTGGGTACCACCTGCCTGCCTGAATGGAGAAGAGCAGTGGAAACCAGTCAGAGCCGGGCGTGAGCTGGCAAAGCAGCCGGTCCATCCACTTGCCCTGCCCTGGCAGGCCTCAGCAGTGGCCCTTGTTTTCCCCACTCTGGACAAAGCATTTCAAGAAACAAGGCTTTAACCCTCTAGATTTGCCCCAGTCAGAACTGACTCCCTTCATCAAAACCCACGATTTCACCAGGCCCGGTGGTGCACCCCTGTAATCCCAGCAATTGGGAGGTAAAGGCAGGGGTAAAGTTCAAGGTCAACCTATGCTACATATTAAGTTTGAAGCCAGCTGAGGTTATATGAGACCTTGTCTCAAAAAGGTTAGAAAAATGGTTCAGTGGTACTACAGCCGGGTGGTGGTGCACGACTTTCATCCCAGCACTCAAGAGGCAGAGTCGGTCGGATCTCTGTGAGTTTGAGGCCAGCCTGGTCTACAAAGTGCGTTCCAAGACAGCCAGGGCTGTTATGCAGAGACACCCTATCTCAGAAACAACAAACAAACAAACAAACAACAACAAAAAAAAGGTGTGAACTCTCAGCAGGCTGCCTGCTGCCATGCTCTCTACTATCATGGTCCGACTTAGGAAACTCTAAGTCCCCAATAAACCCCTTCCTCTATAAGTTGCCTCGGTCATGGTGTCTTATCACAGCAGTAGAAAGGTAGCGAAGACAGACTCCTAGTGTAGGTGGGGACACCACCAGGACCACAGAGTGCCACAGCAGAGCTCAGCCGAGAAAGAGCAGCCCCATAGAGAACACAAACGCAGACACACCAAAACAAGTAAATGAATGCAATAAAACCAGGAGTAGGCTGGGCGGCGGCGGCGGCGGCGGCGGCGGCGGCGGCACATGCCTTTAATCCCAGCACTCGGGAGGCAGAGCCAGGCGGATCTCTGTGAGTTCGAGGCCAGCCTGGGCTACCAAGTGAGTTCCAGGAAAGGCACAAAGCTACACAGAGAAACCCTGTCTCGAAAACAAACAAAACAAACAAAAACAAACCAGGAGTAGATAGCGCTCAATTGGAAAAGTGCTTGCTTGGCATACTCAAGACCCTGAATTTAACTCTGTAAGCACCCTGAAACTAGGCATGGTGGTTCAGGGAACCCCAGAAGTGACCTAGAAGGCGGGGGCAGAGGGATCAAGGGTTCAAGGTTATCTCTGGATACATAGTAGGTTTGAGGATACATAACATGGGCTGTGAGAGATCCTGTCTCAAAACAAATACAAAACGACAGCAACCACTACCTACCTGACAGGTTTGGTGAGCTAGGACTGTAATCTTAGCGCTTGGATGGTGAATCAAGAGGACCCAGCCTTAGAGGCCATTCTGGGCTATACAGCAAGACTGTGCCTCAAAACTGAAGCAATGCCATGAACACTCCCCCCCCCCCAACACACACACACTGATTTCATGATATTCTCTGCTGTAAACACAACCAAGTTTTTGCCTTGATCTAACTGAGAATAAGACGCAGTGGACACGCACACTTTAGTTGCTTTGTTTGGGTTGTGGGGATGGAATCTAGGACGGGTCACGTGCCAGAGTGCTCTGAAACTGAGCCCCAGCCCCAGGCTAGAGCGAAAACTGTGCACACAGTTGTTTAGACACAAGAACAATCTAATTTGTTTTGTTTTATGACAGGGACTCACGTGGCCCGGACTGGGCTCCAACTCACTATGTAGCTGGAGGATGACCAAGAACTCTCGATCCTTCTGCCTGTTCATCTCAAGTGCCGGGATGCATTGCTACCCCCTCCCCTACCCCCGACCCCTGCCGACACAAGAACTATCTCAGGATATAAAGAAAGGAGTCAGTCTGGCTCACAGACTGTGCCCAAAGGCAAGTCCAGCCACCCACCCGCTCCATACATCAACTAAAAGTGGAAAACAGGGATTGGAGAGCTGGTTCTTCAGCTAAGAGCACTTGTTGCTCTTGCTGAGGACCTAGGTTTGATTCCCTGTGACACGGTGGCTCCCAACCATTTGTAACTCCAGTTCTGGGGAAGCTGATGCCTTCTTCTGACCTACGTGGTGTACATACATACACACAGGAAAAACACTCATACACATAAAATAAATTAAAAAACAACAACACTTTTTTGAGTTAATTGGAAAGCAAAAAAAAAAAAAAAAAAAGAAAGAAAGAAAAAAAAGGAGATTTATTCAATGCGGCTACATTAGGAAGAGGGACAAAGAGAGCCAGTGAATTCTCTCAGCCCATCTTCCAGGCTTCTGAAGTGAGATCAAAGTTTAGAGGGTGGAGGATATGCACATCTAAGCAGTGCAGGTCAAGGTGTGGCCCACTCGCCACCCACACACCATTGTCTTGGGCTTTAACCTCATCCTGTGAGATGGCCTGACAAGTTATCAAATCTGTGTCAAATCCCTTTACAAGTTTCCCATCCAGCTGGTGACTTTTCCTTCTCCCAGCATGAGATTCCTGGGGAAATTCCCATTTCTTTGGGATCCATTGTTTCAATAGTCTGAAATTATCTTCATTTACCACACCAGTTACACGGTCAGAATGGGAGCCAGGAGCTTGGGGGTATGGCTCAGTGGTAGTGCATAGGCTGAGGGTCAGAGGCCTTGGGTTCGACAGACAGACAGAGAGACGCGCATGCGTGCACATCGCATGCACACATGCACGCACGCATGCACGCTGTCTAATAACTGGGTTTCATTCCCCCCCCACCAGCCTCAGCACTGTCTCCAAGGGATGGAGCTGCTCCAGAAAGAGGACGCCCGCTTCTGTTTAGGGCAAAGGCTAATGCAAGAGAATGTTACCAACACAGCAGCTTTGATGTTGTGGCTTTACCTTTATTAGACATGGGAAGAAGCCAAGGAGAGAGCCCTAATGGAAACTGAGATGATTAATGTGGCCCGAAAGAGGCTGGAATCCAAGTAGATTCAGAAACAAAAGCCAAGCTAATGGCCTGAGCGAAAATGCTAAGGGCAGCGAGTCAGGGGCCGGCACCAGCCTCTCGAAATTTTCCAGAGTGGTTCGGCGACTCAGTAGACTGTGCATTGTGTCAGCGCCAGCTGTAAATAGCTCAAACAGCTGACACCAAAAGCGTCCAGCAAACCGGGCTTTGAAAAGCACATCAATGGATTGATCTGCTAATTACAAGGGCTGAGGGCCCGGGCTGTCTGGCAGAGAGTCAGCTAGGTTGCTAGGGTGAGGGGCAGAACACAATACTGATTTTCAGCCCAAAGGAATTTCGGGAACCAGACAGGGAAATTCAAACCTGGTGGAGAGAGGCAGAGCTAAGGGGCTTTCAGCCCCTATTTGGGACCTGAGGCCCCAGGGCAGACCAGCCCGAGAAGTCACAGCAGTGAGCATATGGCAAACTTGTTCTAGAACAGCGGTTCTCAACCTTCCCAATGCTGCGATCCTTTGATACAGTGCCTCATATTGTGGTGACCTCCAACAAAATTATTTTTGTTGCTACTCCATAATTGTAATTTTGCTACTGTTATGAATCCTAACTATCTGATATGCAACCCCAAGAGGGGGTCGAGACCCACAGATTGAGAGCCACTGTTCTAGAAGCTACTTTAGAACAACTTTCAGGAAAAAGAGATGCTCATGGTATAAGATGAAGGAGGAGTTGGTGGGCTGTCGACTGATTCTTTTTCCCCTGACATGGCCTCACTGTGTAGCTCAGGTTGGACTTAAATGTGGACAGGTCCTTTTTTTTTTTTTTTCCCCAGAGCTGAGGATCGAACCCAGGGCCTTGCGTTTGCTACGCAAGCACTCTACCACTGGGCTAAATCCCCAACCCCTGGACGGGTCTTTTTGCCTTTGCTTCCCAGCTGCTGGAGTTACAGGCTGGTGCACTATGTCTGGCTTGTACACTGTACGAGTATTCCGGGCTGGCCTTGAACTCACTATGCAGCGGAGGGTGACCTTGAACTTCAGATCCTCTGCCACCACCCATTGTGCCTGTTTTATGTGGTGCAGGTAACTGAAGGCAGGGCTTCATGTATGCGAAACAAGCGTTCTGCCTAGAGAACTGCACCCCTCGACTAACTATGACTTTTTGATAAGAGATCTTCCAGGCTTTATTTTTATTTTACTTTTTTTTTTTTTTTTTTTTTTTTTTTTTTTTTTTTTTTTTTTGCGAGTGATACACAGAACTCTAGTCACCAAGAGATTTTAGGCATTTCCAGATGCTGAACAGAAAAGAGAGGGGAGGTCCTGGGACAAGGTCCTGCAGCTATCAGCAGCAAGACTGGGTGTCAGCTGGAAAGTGTCTCTAGGACCGTTAACCACAACAGACACACAGAAATTTGACCCCTTGGGACTACGAAGTAACTAAAGTAGGACAAAAGCCTGCCATGCCTGCCTTAATTTTGTACCTACTTTTCTCTTAGAACTCAGGCTGCGGCTTTAACTCCACATGGGGACATACTGACCAATTACGGAATGTCTAACAGCCAGCGAGGGCTCGCTGAGCCCCCTTCAGGCTGAAGACACAAAGATAGAAGAAAAGGAGGCATGTGACTGCTCCAAATGCCCGGAGAAGGAGCAGATAATGCTCCAAGACCTGTCCCCTTGTAATCCAGGATGAGCACAGCCTTGCAAACAGATCAACCCATGAGCTCACTCCCTGCCCTCATAGCTCTTAAAGTTTTAAATTGGCATACACTAATTATAATGGTAATGATTATAATAGACCTTCTCTGGTCTACATTCCTCCTGAAGAAGAAGGAATACATCTCTGGGTGTCATATATGCTCAGTTTGAGACCCTGTGTCCTATAGATTTTACCTGCCCCAACACATCATTGGCTGAGCTCAGAATGTTTTGTGAATTACACATCGGCTCTAGAATGCTCTCCTTTGAACACGGGGCATAGGGGAAGAAGACATGGATGAGTTCTGACACCCGAGGAGTTCTCAGTCAGAACCATGACAGGAATATGATCACAGCTATAGTTAGGAAGGAGTTATTGTTAGGGTAAGGGAGCAGCTTTCCTGGGGAGCATGGGGATGCTTCCCGGGGCCATGCAAGCTGGGCTGGTAAAGCGGGAAGCATTTCCGGAGGGAGGCTGGATGCACAGTGAGAAGCAGTGTATGTGAAGTGTGGGATGCTGGGATAGAGGCCAAGACATAGGGCCGGGGAGGCTGGGAGGTAGGGGTCGGAACCAGGGAAGGACGGAAACAACACACATACAAGAATGTCATGGGAACAGGGAGTGATGGCACACACCTGCAATCTTGACACTCAGGAGCTTGAGAGCCAAGAGGATCCGAAACGCAAGGTCGTCAGCTACATAATGAGTTCAAGAGCAGCCTGCGCCACAGAAGCTACACGAGCCCATCTCAAGAAGCCTGTAGAGACAGTAAGGGCTAAATGAAGGGAGACGGTATGGATAGATGTGGGCTGAGAGTGAATAATAGAAGCCAGAACTAGGCACGTAGACCTCAGCTTCATTTGTAGACACAGTAACCCCCCAAACGCACAGCTGGGCACGCTGGAATTAACATGGGTCTTGACCTTTACACACAAAAACCTCAAAAGCAAACTTTCGTATGACAAGGCACTGAGGCACATGATGAACCAAAATAATAAGCCACCTTAAAACTAAGCTTGGGCTCTGGAACCAACTAGCAAGCAGAGCGAGCTTTCCAGTCACAGCAATGTCTTGTGGGAAGACACAGCAAGTCCTGAGCAGTAGACACCTATGAGAAAGCACCTCAGTTTTAAAGTCTGCCTATAGAGTGAGCCTGCCTTGGAGGAAGAAAAAAAAAAATCAAGCTGCCAAATTTGATCTGCGGCGTTGATCTTCTGAATGCGTACTTTAAAAGGCAGACGCACAAAGCCTGGACCGGGTGTTGTTAAAAATTCCTTTTACAGTGGGGTGTGGCGGCTTCTAGCTTTATCCCAGCACTCTGGAGGTTGAGACATGTAGATCTCTTCAAGTTCAAGGCCAGCCTGGTCTAGGGTTCTGGGCCAGCCAGGGCTACACAGGGAGACCCTGTTTGAACAAAACAAAAATTCCTTTTATGGTTAGGGAGAGAGCATAGTGCAGCTCCTAAATCCAGAGGGGACCTTTGGTTGGCTAAAGGTGGGGCCACTTCTGGTTTTAAAATTCTATACAAGTAAAAAGCTCCCCACACCCACATTTTTAGTAGAGCACAAGTCCCATGAGGCAATGGCACAGGACTGCTGAAAAGCTAACACTCTTCGAAGTGGGTTGTTCACAAGACCCAGCTACAGCAGGAATTCTTTTCTTCCTTCTTCCTATGCCGCCAACACAGATATGGCCCCTACCTCCCCTGCGTTCTCCAACAGCTGTTTGTCATTTATGGGAAAGCTGCAACGCGAAACCCTCGGTAGAGCTTTCCTGGCTATGTTTGTACGTCTCCTAGCAACAGAGGGAGTTGCACAGCGTGTTTTCCTATGTGACAAGTCCTGAAAGAGAGGCAAGGAGCCAGGACAAAAGCCATGCGTTTACCAGGCCCAAGATCTTCTTCCTGGAAGGAAGACCGCGCTCAGATCCCGAGGACACGGACAAAAACTGCTCTCAAATACTGCCCTACCCCGGCTTTTTGAGACAGGGTTTCTCTATGTAGTTCTGGCTGTCCTGGAACTCACTCTGTAGACCAGGCTGGCCTCGAACTCAGAGATCCGCCTGCCTCTCTTTGCCTCCCAAGAGCTGGGATTAAAGGTGTGTGACACCACCGCCGGGCACTTCCAAACTTTCTCTACACTAGCATTGGGCATCAGCTTGTGACACAGAACTTTAGAACCAAACGCCTAGGCTGGTCACGGCCAAACAGGCTGGCTGTCACACCCGAGGTGAGACAACTGGTTGCTGGTAAGCTTCCCCTGGCTCTCCCTGCTGCATCCACCTGGGAGCCACCCCATGGCTCGCTCATACGAAGGGGAAATCCACTTGGTCCTTGTCCACTGTCGTATCAGGCATGCTGGCTAAACAAACAATAAACTCTCCTCTTTGACCTCCCCGTACTGTATCATTAAACCCTCTGGGTGTCCCTGCCAGTTCCTTTGGCCAGGAAGTTCCTCACGTTCTGTCCTTGTGTCCCTGGAGCTGTGTTCAACTCTTCCGTTTTAGATGAAAGTTTTCAGTGTAGGATTCACCTTGCTCTGCCTGTCACTACCAAAGCCACGTCTCTGCCCCACGTTGTCTTCCGGGGCTTCCCAGAATCATGTAGCTTTCGTTTGGGTAGAAATGACAGGTAAGGGATAGACAGGGTGATGGGTCAATAGGTAAAGTCTCTGCTGTGCAAGTATGAGGACCTGAATTCAGACCCTTAGCCCCCTAGAAGTCAGGAGGTGTGCACATGTAACCCCAGAGCTGGAGTTTTAAGAAGGTGGTTACCCAGAGTACACTGATTGGTCTAGCTCAAAGAGTTCTAGGTTGACTATGGATGGGTTGGCAAGCTGGCTCAGTGGGTAAAGGTGCTTGCTGCCAAGCCTGAGCCTGAACACATTTAGTGTAAGAAGAGAACGGGGGCTTTCACAAATGGCCCTCTGTTCTTCATACAATGGTATGTATGTGTGCATGTATGTGTGACTGTAAATGCGTATGTTTATGTGAAGTGACAGCTAACGCGACCAAAGTGGATTTCATTAACATTTGAGCAAGTCCTTAACCTGACTTCATTCCATTCACAACCAGCTCAAATAGGTAGCAAACTAGGCCATGCATCAGGTCCCAATTTATCCTGTCTTTTTGTTTGTTTTTTGAGACAGGGCATATCCCTAGTTGTCCTGGAACTTGCTCTGTAGACCAGGCTGGCCTCAAACTCAGATCCACCTGCCTCTGCTTCCCCAGTGCTGGAATTAAAGGCGTGCGGCCACCACAGTCCATCTTATTTTGCCTTCTACTTGGCCTTTTTTTTTTTTTGGCCAGGATTTGACTCTGCATCGTACGTGTGAAATTGCTGAACCGCACCCATTCTATGGGTCTAGGGTAGGGCTTGAGGATGTTTATTTGTACTGGGCTTGCCTATAATCCCAGCACTGAGGCAGATGGAGAGTTCAAGCCCAGCCTGGTGATAAAATCTCACACACTGTAAATGGAAACTGGGGATCTCTGTGCCTACAGTAGAGTTCTCTTCCTCCTCTTGTCATATTTTCATATTCAATGGTCCTTTTGGAGGTGGCTTTGTAGTAGTGTTTGCATACCAGTGAGGCCCTGCTTTCAGCCCCCAGCAACCTGGCATAAAGTACGTGCATATGTATTATGCAGTTTGTTTCCTCTTCTTGGCATTTTGTTCTGTTTATCCCTTGCATCACCATTTCAAGCAGGACTCGGAGACAAAACAAGCAAAGGGCAAGGGATCCAACATAAAAAAGAAGAGGTTTAGCTGTATGTATCTGAATCTATGTATGTGCATGTGCCCAGAGGCCAGGACATCGGATGTCCCGGTTACAGGCGGTTGTGACACACAAGATGTGGGTTCTAGGAGCCGAACCCAAGACCCCAGGAAGGACAGCAAGTGCTCTTAACACTGAGCTGTCTACCTCTTCAGTGCTCAGAGTCCAAAGTCTTCCCAGGTGACAGTGCGTGTCTAAACATGGCTTTATGAGACTCTAGGGCAACAGTTTAATGCATGGGATTTCCTTCCCCAAGCAAACAACCCATTTTCCACACTATAAGGCTAAAAGTAGAGGTTAAGGCTCGGTATTAGAATGCTTCCCTAGCGTCGATGAGTCCTGGGTTTGAATCCCAACACTGCTCCAACAGCATAGGCAGACAAGCAGCACCCAGAAGACATTTAAATGCATTTACCCCAGAGGGGCATTTTATCAGCCTAAGAACAGGAACCTTTCTTCAGGTCAGAATGGGACTTTCCCAGTCATTGCTAGCTCTTTCAGGTTTAAACAACAGTTGGCATCACAGACATGATGTTGTAGAGGGCCTGCCTGGTCTAGGAGTGGACTTGTTTTCTGGCTACCACTGACCACCCATCCATTGTCTACCCATCACCTCCATCCTCCAAACACTCCCTACTGTGAGGTTCATGTTGCTGTATCAATTTCCTCATCTTGTTTCCTCAGCCCCGAGAGCAACACAAAGATTTATACACTAATAAAAACCGTGGGAAAAAAAAACCCCAAACCCCACAAAACAAAAAAACCATGTTATTGGCTAGGGAATATAGTTAGTTGGGATTTCCCCCATCATTTCATATGTACATATGAACTTTAGGCAAACATTTGCATATTGTGTGCACTCAAGGGCGCATCCTTCCTGAAACATACACCAACCTCCAGCACTTACCCCCTGGCTTCTCTGAAGGAATGGGTATTATGCTGGCTACGATTACCCAGGAGGCTGTTTTCCAGATGCAATTCAGAAGCACCTACTCCAGCCGCTCTCTGCTTCAGCACTATTATGTGAATATTGTATATTCACCACATAGTCCCATATTCACCACATAGAGTCCACAACTCACCGCATATAGTCCAATACTCACCACATATAGTCCATATACAACATCATTTCTGAATTTCCTAGTTAAGACCAACAATGCTGGGCACTGAAACTCTTCCTTCTTACTAAACCGTGAGAAAACTTAATTTGTTACTGTTTGTATGGTATACACTCTTTCTTTTTTTGTGCCTAGGTTAGCCAACTAAACTAAGCAGCCACCATGGTGTGTACAAACTTGTAGTCCCAGCCACTCAGGAGGAGTGAAGGACAAGTGGCAAGATTCTAGCTCACAGAGACAAAACCATGCAAGCAGTTGTAAATAACACAGAGCATCGACAGTATACATACTCTCCATGTTGCAGATTAAAATCACTCAAAGCCAGAGGCCAATCTGTCAGTTTTACTAAGTCCAGATTACATCTTTACTTTTAGTCATCATGCATGTTAGCTAAGCAAATCACTTTGCAGTGAAAATCCACCTGCCTCCTCCCAGTTCTAAATAGCTTCCAGAACATAGTCACTCCACTGTGTCATGTCCAGTGGTATGCAGAGCCGGTGGCTGGCGGCCTGACACCCACAGAAATTGTTCAAACTGTTTTCCTTCCCTGAGGCAGTCACATTTCAGACTTAATATGGTAATGTAGAGAAGAGGCTACATTCTGGAGGAGGGGCTTTTGAGGATCCCTGAGGATTGACAGTGAGTTAGCCCCAGCAGAGGCAGGGATCAGAGAATCTCTAGGGCGGTGCTCCTCACCCTTCCTCCTGCTGCACCCCTTTAATACAGTTCCTCATGCTGTGGTGACCCCCAAACATCAAATTATTTTCGCTGATACTTCATAACTGTAATTTTGCTACCATTTTGAATCGCAATGTAAAATCTGATACACAGAATGTTATTTTCATTGTTACAAATCGAACATAACTAAAGCACAGTGATTAATTACAAAACAATATATAGCTATATAGTGTGAGATATTTAGCTCTAATTACAAATAAATGAAGTTTTGCCTTGAAGCATGGTGTAGCCTGGCCAAGTCTTAACATAACAACAGTAAACTACTGTGCTACATTTTGTGGCTGTATGTGCAAAAAGCCAACCTCAGTGAGAGACTGATGCTTCATTCTCACCAGATGAAAGATTCTCAGGGCAGTCTTTGCAAGAGCACAAAGATCTTCCCCAAGTCTACCTCTGTATTTAGACTTGATAACCAGTAAGCTGAAAAACCCTGTTTCACAAAGATATGTTAGTGGAAATGGAAGAAGATGTAACAGTCTCCGGCAGGACAGGGTACAACGGCTAACACTTGATTCAGGATTTTGTGACCGGCACCGGAAAGAAATCAGTTTTCGCTGCATCACTGTTCAATGGATTTCTCTCATACTGTCTCAGGATCGTCTTCAATTTGACTGTGAATGGGCTTCTGGCAAGTGCAACTGGGGGGTCAGGCAGATTTGGAAAATAAGGTGAAATCTCGTCGTCTGCAAGCATGTACAAGTGTTCTTTCACAGAAATTATCATTGCCATCATTTTGTCTGGTTCAATGTCATTTCAAGTTCCTTAAAGAAAGCAGGTAAATTAGGCAACACGTAAATTTTATTTTCATCCTTTTTTTTTTTTTTTTTTTTTTTTTTTTTTTTTTTTTTTTTTTTTTTGCCATAGCTGAAATTTCATTTGGAATGATTGAATTTTTTTTCAGACAAACTGAGGCATGTTGCATTTGGTCCTTGCAGTCATAAATTAAACTCATTCAAGATGGCAACCAAGTAAGTGATTTTCTGTAATTCACATTTACTGCTGTTGAAAAGTGTTCTAACTTCGGTCTCGCTTTCTGATTAAAAAACATTTTGAGTTCATCACTAAGCTGAAAAAACATTTTTTCTCTAGCAAGTCTGTGGTGGTGCACACTTTTAATCCCAGCACCCAGGAGGCAAAAGCAGATAGAACTCGTGAGTTCCAGGCTAGCCTGGTCTACAAAGCGAGTTCTGGGACAGCCAGGGCTATGTAGAGAAACCCTGTCTCAAAAAACAAAAACCAAACAAAATACAACTTTTCCTTGGTGTGAAATAGCAGAGCTTCGTTTGGCACATCCAATTCGTTGCACAGTTTTGGAAACAGTTGACTCATTAAAGTGCTTACCTTTACAAAATTGAAGGAACTTAACGATGCCTTTCATTACTTGTAACTCTGGTTGCAGCCTCTTCATTGCTAATAATTGCTGATGAATCAGTGAGTTCCGATCACTTTCGGTGATTCATTCAGTACCAAGTGTTGAAACCCAGATCGATGTGCTAGCGTAGCTGGAGCACCATCTGTGCAAATCCCACGAACCTTCTCCCATGAGATCTTATGCTCTTTCAGAAATGAACCATGTCAAATACATCAGCTGCTGTTTCAAGAGGATTGCAAAAAAGAAACTAATCTTTAAAGTCACCATCATTAATATACCTCATGTAAACTAGTAACTGAACAGTTTGCAACATCTGTAGACTCATCAGGTTAGATACTAAACATTACAAATAAAGATTTAATTTCCTGGATTACATGGTCGAGTGTCAGCAGACATGTCATCCATTCTTCTGTGGACAGTGTCATTAGATAAAGAAACTGCACTCAACTGTGTAACACATTCATCTCTGATCATAACTTGAATACTACTGTCTTTGGCCACTGGCAACAATAAATCCTCAGCAGATTGTGAGGTTTCATAGCTCTGGCGATTCTGAGTGCCACCAAATACGAACTTCAACAGCTGCTATGTTTAGTTTGTGGTACTAGCCACCAGTGTCAGGTCTGGCTTTGAGTCCATCAACTTTGCTTCTAAAATAGTTGGTATCCTTGCCGGCAAAGCTTGAATGCTTGGTATCAAAAATTGCATTTTAGTTTGTTCGGTTGATAGAACTTCGTAACAAATAACACAATATGGTTTCTCAATTCCTGCTGAAATTATTGAGGCAGCCGGGCAGTGGTGGTACATGCCTTTAATCCCAGGACTCGGGAAGCAGAGGCAGGCGGATCTCTGAGTTCGAGGCCAGCCTGGGCTACAGAGCGAGTTCCAGAAAAGGCGCAAAGCTACACAGAGAAACCCTGTCTCAAAAAACCAAAAAAAAAAAAAAAAAAAAAAAAAAAAAAAAAAAAAAAAAAAAAATTTGAGGCAAAACCATACTCACATAAATCCTCACTGCTATTTTTTCCTAATGTTCTTCTCTACACGATCTATGACCATGGGATAGTCTTCTAATGAAAATAATATCTAACAATAGCTTTAATAATACCAAAGATAGCTGGGCATGGTGGTACAGGTAGGCAGATCTCTTGATGCCAGCCTGGTCTACAGAGCAAGTTCCAGGACAGCAAGGGCTACACAGAGAGACCCTGTCTTGAAAACTAGAATTTCTATCTTATTCCAGAGTTTCTATGGGGTGTTCCCTATGGGGAGCCCCGGGTTTCATTTCCCATTCCCATCTAGTTTTTTTTTTTTTTTTTTTTTGGTTGGGGGTGGGGTGAGGAGAAGCTAACAAAGGAGGGACTTGGAAGGAGAGATGGAAAACAGGTCCATTTCTGTTCCTTGTACTTCTTGTCTCCGAACGTTCTAGAACACCTGTCACCTGGTCAAGTGTTGGGTGACCTGTGGACAGTCTTGAACTCCCTTTTTAAATATTTTAAGTGTGTGTATACGTGTACACGTAAGGGCAGGTGCCCAAAGAGGCATCAGATCCTCCAAAGCTGAGGATACAGGCTCTTCTGAGCAGCCTGTCATTGGTGCCAAGAACTGAACTTGGATCCTCTGCAAGAGCGGTTCATGCTCTTCACTGCTGAGCCATCCCTCCAGCCCAACCTGGCCAGCTTCTAATAAAGACACCAGTTGAGCCAGGCGGTGGACCCCAGCACTCCAAAGGCAGAGGCAGGTGGATCTGTTAGTTCGAGGCCAGTCTGGGCAACAGAGTGAGTTTCAGGACAGCCAGGGCCACAGAGAATCCCTATTTTGAAACAAAGGACACCAGTTGGACTGGATGAGGACTCCCTCAAATGACCATTTATTTTACCTTGATCATCATGTTTGAGACCCAGTAAGGCCACACACTGAGGTCCTGGGGTTAGGACTTGCACCCTAACAGAAGTAGGAAGACAAGTTCTCAATCACCTGCAGAGCCCCGACTGCTTAGCTCTGTGCTGGGCAATAGAGACAAAATGAGTGTCCAGCTCTCATGGTGACTAAGGAAATAAGAGCTATAGAGGCAGTAAATGACAAGCTCGACACTGCCTCCAGGGCTAAGAGCTCAGTAAACTTGACATATATGTGGGTGGACCCACCTGGGGGTGACAGAAGTGTCACAGTTCTGAAGACAACAGGAAATTTCCAGATGGTTTTAGGTGACCCCCCCAAAAAGGTCACGACTCACAGGTTGAGAACTATTGCTCTAGGAAGTTAATGGCAGCTAGGAGGAAGATGCCTGGAAATACTCCGGTAAGTGAGTGACATGCACAAAGGGACATTAGAGAGGACTGTTTGGGAATATGGGAAGAACATGAGCGTAATAGGTTGTCCATGATCAAATTATATGTACATGTATGAAAGACATCCTGCTCCATGACAGGCTCTACAAGTACTATATTCTAAAGTAAAAGGGAGAAAAAAAATCCCCTCAGTTTATACACTAGTTTGTTATCAGACCAAATAATATATACCTGGGCATACAAAAATGTTCTAATTGTATACATATTTATATCCACAAGCAAAAAAAAAAAAAGTTACATGTAACAGAACTCAGAGTATTCCTGACCACTAGAAAACTCTATCTTAAATCTACCCAATACTAATTTGTCAATAGTAAATAATCCAAGCTGGGAGCATAACCTCTAATCCCCCAAACTTGGGAGGCAGAGGTAGGTAAATCTCTGAGTCGAGGCCAGCCTGGTCTACAGAATTCGGGGACAGCCAGGGCTACACAGAGGAACCCTGTCTCAAACCAAGGGGGCGGGGGAGAAATCCTAATTGCTATTTTATTTTCTTTCACTATCAACACCCAAGTCGAGTTTATCACTGATAACACGATGAAGTTTGGCTGGAGGTACTAAATATAATGAGACCACTTTGGCTTAAGTGGTTGCCACTAGGAAACACTAATTTAATAAGTATCCTTTCACTGGGTATAATGATGCATGCCTCTAATCCCATCGCATCCCTGTGAGTTCACGGCCAATCTCATCTACACAGTGAGAGCCTGTGTTGACAAAACAAAGTATGGGATTTGGCTTGATTTGTAGTCATGACGGGTGATGTCCAGCACCCGTGTACTTTAGTTTCACTTAGTCACAGAAGGAACAAACACGGGTCAAGTTTATAAAAGACCAACTTGAACCCACCTCTCTTGTGGATCTGGTGCTTAGATGACACAGGCCTATGATCCCAGCACAAGGAATATCAGAAATTCAAGGCCACCCTCCACTACAGTGAATTGAGGCCATCCCAGGCTACATGAGACTGTCTGTCCAACTTGTAACCATTTCACACTACAGACAGATCTCTTTGACTTCAAGGCCTTCTGCTTCAATCCCATCCTCTTTATGTCAATGAGTGGCTTTTTGTGTTCAATAGATAAAGTCCACTCATCACTTAAGAGCAAACGTATCATACATGGTGGACACAAATGCTACAACCACGTCAGCTCAAAACTTGTACCAAAGCATCTCCCCAGTACCCAAGTGAAAGGCAGGTGTCAGTGTCGGGAAAGTGGAGACCCCGCCTGCATCAAAAACCAGATCGAGTAGACCAAGTCATTCTAGTACAGTAGTTCATGTCTACAGTGTGCAGTGGAGGATTCTTGAGCCCAAGAGGTTAAGACCAGCCCAGAAAATCCACACGAAAGGCATTAAGAATTGTGTGAAGCTGGCCAGTGGCAGCACAGGCCTTTAATCTCAGCACTTGGGAGGCAGAGGCAGGTGGGTCTCTTGAGCTCTGGTCTACAGAGGAAGTTTCAGGACAAGGTGTATGTGTATGTGTGTGTGGGGGGGGGGCGTGCCACAGGATGGATGGACAGACTATTTCTTCCAACATCATGCTTTACCACCATCACATGTAAGAGGACTTTATAATAAAGCTGAAGGTTTGGAAAAATCAAGTCGTGACCAATATAGTACTCACTGATAATCAGTTACTGAGATACTGAGAAGGGCTCCAAGGGCAGGTCTAACTTATCTGATTGTCGAAGATTTACAAGGACTAAAAAAAATGATAGCACTACCTCAACAGTTTGAAATGGATCTTTCCCCCCAAGCCCCACCCTTTTGTAGACCAGGCTTGTCTGGCATGTGTAACTTCCTGAATACTGAGATTGCAGGTATACACCATCGTCTCACTCTTCAGCCTGCTAACCTGAAAGGTGCTATGTAGAACAGACAGGTCCACCACTGCCTCCTGGGTTGGACTAAAGGCACCCGCTCCACACCTGGCCTTTTATTTGTTGACATCCCAGATAGAACTTTTCTCGCATTTCTGAAAGCTGGTCAGACTTTTGCTCAATGACTCACCATTAGTATTTGCTGCTAACTGGCACAGACCCTACCGTTCTTAAACATGCAAGCGGGCCTTGTGCTTCTGAGAGCTGCACTCTGAGATCTCCTTCCTGGCACCAGAGAGGGTACAAAATGCCTTCTCTTTCAGTCAGATAAAATCAGATACTGCCAAGAGCCATGGTTCCAGCTTTCCCTTTTCCTGAGACATGGTCTCTCCATGTAGCCCTGGCTGGCCTGCAACTTCCAGAGATCTGCCCACCTCCTTGAGTGCTGGGATTCAAAGGTGTGTGCCACCTTTGCTTAGGCCTAGACTGCCCAATATTTTCATTTCTTTTCACTTATTATGAAATCTTGTAGAGCAGCTCCTATTTGGTCTTTGCCTGATTCTGAAGTGTATTTAGTAAATGGTAGTGGTGGAAGGCTTGCCTAGCAGGCACAAGGCTCCAGGTTCCATGCCCAGTTGCTGCCAATCAAGCAATTTTCACCACTGAAACATATACTAACTATACTTGACATGGTTCCAATAGGGAAGAATGTCATTCAAGTATTTGGGCACTACTGAAGTGTCTCAATGTGCTCTAACAACAACACAATGAAGTTGCTACGGATCAGTGGCACTTTAAGGCAACAAACAGACCGGGATTGCAGTGAGCCCTGGAAATACCCGTCCTGCCCCGCTGCCGCCACACACACGACAGCACATCTTTATCCTATTTCTGATCTTTGCTACATGTCTGACAGACATCCTCACATCTTGGTCATCACCTTACAAACCAGTTTGGCTCAGAATGACCAAAAACAAAACAAAACAAAACCCCTCCCAAACAACTCAAAAAGAAATCAAAGACTAGTTGGAAGAGGGCCACTTCCAGCACACCTATATTGGATGCTGAAAAATCTTCAAGTGAGCTAAAGATGCTTCAATGGCCCTTTTTGCAATCCTCATGGCTCATTCTAGTTGAGTTACAATAAACTATTCTTTATTATCCCAGCAATTTTCAGGGAAAACAGCCTACTGGCTTAGACTACACCATCTCCATGGTTCATGATTTATAACAATTCATGTCCTGTTACAGCACACTCTGAAATATTTACAATACAATAGACTTAAAGCAGAGAGGAAATCACAGCAAAGGCAAACCTATGTCCACTTGTGGGTTCTAAGAGCATATGCAGCACAGCCATATGGGAGACACCAGCCTCCCCCTTCATATATATTCTTCTTTATTTTCTTATTATACCTTCCCAAAACAGAGACATTCAACAGTAGTTAGAATGGCCATCTCCCAACATTTCAAAAAGCTGCATCACCCAGTGGGGTGAATAAAGAAAAGAGTGGCAACCTAGAGTTCAGCTGAGTCAGCCACTGTGGAGCCTTTAGTGGTGAGGTCTTCCAACTTCAAAGTGATGTGTCTTCAACGTATACCATCATTTTAGTGGAAAAACTTAATTTTGGTGAAATGAGATTCATTTCCAGACAGGATTAGTAACAGCATTCACTGAATTTCACACTCTTCTTGTGAACTGTGAAGAAAATGAATGGTAGCTAGAAGATCAATGGGATTCCAGCTTCAGCTGCAGATGGGACAAAAGTACACCAGAACAAAACCATTTCTATATTCCAATTCACAAAGCTAACAGCAGTTTGAAACCTGCAACTTAATTACAGACCAATGACACCACAACCTTTTCAAATGGCAAAAATACAAAAAAGTGTTACAAAAATATTTCAGAAAAAGTGCATAGTCTAAGTGCATAGTAAATAAAAGCACTGAAAAATATCTTGCTAGATAGAGAGGGAGTTCAGGCTGGAGAGTTATGACCAACGCTGAACGGTTTTATCTTACACAAACTATACTCAAAAATAGCTTTATGAGACTGATTTCTGGCTGAAAGTATCAAAGGGTTTATTAGTCAAGAAACAAATACCTTAACTGACAAGCATGGCTAGAAAAGAAAGAGGCTGCCACCCACCAGCTCCACCTCACTGCGACTTCTTCAGCCTTCTGATACTAATACAACTTGATGACAGAATGTGGCCATCATGGAATTAATTATTGCTGTTCAAATTAAAAAAAAAAAAAAAAAAAAAAAAAAAAGGAAAACCACAAGTCAACCCTGACACTCTCACCAAACACGTGCCAATTAACAATTCAAGATGACTTTACAAAACACCTACAGTCACACAATAGGCTCCTGGCGGCAATCTCAGACAAATGACCTTTTCATTTATCCTGACATACGGTAAACGAATAAATTACACCATTTAAAGAATTATTGTCAATAAGTTTCCCCTTCACTTGAATGATCAAAGAAAAAAGAAAAGCGGCCAGGAGAGCCTAGGAGGAAGCGGGCACAGGTACCTCCAGAAGCGGCCTAGAGGGTCAGCATCTCTGACTCCACACTGGGACTCTCACAGCCAAAGGTTTCTAAGAAAAAGATTTTCTACTATGGTTACTAAACCCTTGAACACTTCCATCACTCTGAATCAGAATCAGTCATCTGCTGGCCCAAGTGGCCGCAAGAGTCAATGCCAAAGTTATGGCAGATGCAGTACTGGTATTGTGCCTGTGAGTCATTTAAAAGAAAGTGAAAGAATTCCTTTCTCTTCAGATCAAGACAAAACAAAAAACAAACCAAAAAAACCCTTTCACAGCAAAGGAATATAACAAATGGCTTAAAGTAGTCTATCAAAAAATGAGGGAAACCGGGCCATGGTGGCTCTTATTTTTAGTCCCAGGACTTTAGGGAGGCAGAGGAAGGAGGATCTCTGAGAGTTCTAGGCCAGCCTGGTCTATATAGTGAGTTCTAGGCCAGCCAGAGCTACAAAATGAGACCCTGTCTCAAACCATACAACAGAACAAAAAAAATCAGGGAGATTTACTTCATGTTGAGTCAGCAAGGCATTTGTCATTTAAAAAAATTTCACTTCCTTACAGAAACAGTTTTTAGTTTTTAATGAACTTGTAAACAAAAAGCTCCCATTTCAAAATAAAAACAAAATCCCAGATCATATAGATGTTTACAGTGATTACATTTATCTAAGCAACACACATACATGTTCAGTTGTAAGACGGTAACTAAATTTCTGTGACAAATATGCGTTTTTAATAGCAAGAACATTACAGAGTTAATGCAGAGTCCTAAGGATAATCTAGTAGTCGCTATGTTTTTTCTTAAGTCTTCACTTTAGATGCTGTTATTTCTAGCACAGGTAAGCAGGCAGAGTCTTTCAAATGCTCAAACACTGGAATCTTTGGTTGCTACCATATCAGCTGGCTTGCAAACAAGAAGCCAACCATTTAGAGAATGTTTTAAGTTAACAACTTGCAAACCCCAGGGATGAAAAACCCTAAGAACACACAATTGTGAACATTTACAACCATCACAACTGTGGCTGAAGACTGTTCATGCCGTTCTCCTGAAATGAGATCTCAAAGCAGTATAGTTCAAAATAAAAGGTTTTAACAAAAAATTGGCATATGCACAATTTCTCCACCAATTCGTGTGTCAACCATTTAGTTAAACTTTTCCACTTAAAAAAAAATGCAATAGAAAACCGGACACCATGTTTCACTACCTCAGTTAATATTCACAATTACAGCGGTTACAGCTCAGGGCCAGCATCAGCAATGCTGCCTAGGCCAGTTTACACTGAAATTAAGTTCTTTACACCAAGTAAATGGTTGTCCACAACCACTGGCTAGTGTACATATGAACTAAAATGTCTAGTTTGGGGAGAAACAAATGCTGCTCCAATCATCTGCTCTGCTGCTTCTCTTCCACAATTCATGCCTAGAAACCTATTGAAAAATGAAACAGAAAAAGGATGTTACAAGTTTTAAACACTTTTACAAGTACTCCCCAAATTAGGTAGAACTAGGACAATAATCACGTTTTAGTGGCTGTTGATTTTTATCTTTTATTTTTTTATTTTTTTGGAGATGAGGACCAAACCCAGGGCCTTATGCTTGCTAGGCAAGCGCTCTACCTCTGAGCTAAATCCCCAACCCCGATTTTTATCTTGAAAATCACCAAGTTTAACCTTTCAAAAGAGAGTACATGACTCTCTAATTAAAGCCACTGTCCCCCGCCCCCCATTTGAACGACCCAGACAGAAGTCTTCTTGTTACAACCTCAGCACAAAACTCTAAGCTAGAGAGTGGCTAGCCATTCAAATGAGGATGCCCAGTTCTTTCGGACCCAAACACAAGCTATTTCAGAAACCCAACAGGCAAATGAGAAACATTACTGAAACAACTCGAGTGTGCTTCTAACTAGATCAGAAGCACAAACTACCGTGTATATCATTTCTGACAGAGATTACGTATCAACAGTAACGGTTAATGAATTCATTTCAAGCATAACTTTGTGTTGTATCTCCAAGAAGTATGATTTGTATACAAAACCCTTACACTCCTCTTCATACTTCTTTACCTCCACTGTTGTGTTCCATAATAGATCAGGTCTCCTCACTGACTTGTGAACTAGAAATGAACTAGAAATGAACAATGCTTTGGCCGTATTTACCCCGTCCTGTCCAATCCTGCTGTACAGTCCCCCACCCCAAGTGGAAGTCAGGCTTCCACATAAGGATGTTGGTTCTACTGGCTGGTCTTTATGGCTAGAGATAACATAAACATACCCACCTCTTAATAACCTGAACAGCCCATATGCAAGAGCCACTCTCCCTTCCAAACTTGAGATGATTAAACTACATTTCTGACCATTTAACTTCTTTAATAAAAATCAAAACCAAACCACCACCACTACAGAAAAATCATGTTTTTGCCAGGAATAAATTGCTTCTTTTTTTTCTTTTCAACCATTGGTGGGATATTTCCTTTGGGCTTCGTGGGACTTATAAAATACTCCTACTACTTACTCTTTATTACAAATGATTTTAAGACTAAAACTGGAAAGACATTATTAAGCATTTATAATCATCTTTTTGATGAGCATTCTTTCACCAGTTAACTAGGAACTTTTCATATGGGAGGAAAACCAGACATCCTCATGTATTTGATAAATACACCTAAGCTTTGAAGGCAAAGATGTTCACCCCACCTTCCCACAGTATCTACTAAGAACAGGCATGTAACAAACACCAATTTCATAATCATAAACGCACAGAAAGCAAGCACTAAATAAAGATTATGAGGAGATAGCACTGGCAAACTGAAAACCAAACTGTGCTGCACACATGTGCTCTTTTGTGTGCGGGTACATATACGTGTGTGGGCACACTTGTCTGCAGGCTAGATATAGAAATCAGGTGGTATCTTTCCCTATGTCATATACTGATGCAGGGCCTTTTGCTGAACCTGGAGCTCACAATCCAGCCAGCTTGCTCTGGGGATGCTGTCTCTGACTTTCAGGTGCTGGGATTACAGATGGACAACTATATCCACCCATCTCAAAGGTTTTAGAGGATCTGAATGCTGGTCCTCATGTTCTGTGCTGACTGGTCTTGTCTACTGAGCCACCTCCCCAGCTACAGTAAGGCACACTTTAACAGGCTATCAAACAAACCTTAATTACATCTATAAACCTGACCACACCTGGGGTCTAATTCCAATTGCACAGGCTAAGAAGCTATTAAAATTAAGAAAACTATAAACTAGCTAAACAGAAATGACCTTTATCCCATCAGTATTTGGCTTTAAGTATGAAAGTTATTCATAAACACTGTAAAAAACAACCATTTCCCAGCTAGTAAAACCAGGGTCTCCCTCCCTTTATAATAATTTGCTTCCATCATGTGATTCTACTTTAGTACTTTGTGACAATGAATACACCTCCACACAAGCAGGTCTGAAGTGGAAAACCAGTCACTAACAAACTATAAGCCAAATACAAGACAACTTAATTTCTTTAATAACAGGGAAGTTCTAGGTCAGAAGTCTCTCTCTGTGGACAGTCAGTCTCTGGTTACAATTGTCTAGGGATTGGTTGAAGATGAGCCTAACAATATTCCTGGTAGAATAAAGCAGTCCAATCCAGATTTAGTTCTTCAGCTAGATAGAGCAATGGTAGGCTGTTCCAGCCAGGTAGCACCCTTCCAATGAGCTGTTCTCTGACGGTACTCCAGAAGGAGAAACACTGCGGGAGGACTCCAAGATTCACTCTCTGCCCACTACTAAGGACTCTTCTGCAGTGTGCTTTAGTCTTTTGTTTGGTTTTAAAATCCTGTAGTCTGGGTGGCTCTTCTAGTTCACCCGTTAAACGAGGGACGAACCTCTTCTGTTCCTATAGGAGAGGGAGAAGGAAGATCATCACCAAAGGTGCATGAAGTGACGATCCAGGAATTCATCTATATTTCAGTTTCTTTTCAAGTCTTCAAATTCGGAAAAAAAAAAAAGGTGCTTATTTTAATTTTATGCAACAATCATACATTATCCTCTCAAAAAGAAACCTACAAGAAATGTATCTTTATTCACGAATTCACTTCAAACAGGTCCAATTTTTTAAATAGAGCCAGAATCCATTTTAAACAGATGTAGATGTTTTTAGACAGTTCCTCCTGCCTCTACATAACTCTGTATTGATGGGATTATAATTAAGGGCCACCATGCAGTTAAAGGATGTTTATGCAGTAATAAGCTTTATACATTTGTGGTGGGTGTTTGAAATTTAGGCTCCTTCCATACAATAAGAACGAAACTGTTTGAAGTTATTTTCAACTCAATAATCAATATATAATGTCACTTATATGAAGTAATTTTTCCAACATTTTCCTATGGTCTTCTGGTTATGCAAAATTATGCTAGGTGAATTTTGAATTAAGCTGCCAGTATGTATGTACACATGACATTCTACCAAACCAACAACCCTATTAACTCTGCTCTACTCTAAAAATGAAAGGAGTGAAAGATGAAAGGATTTTCCATCACAAACTGGTAATTTGTATATAACAGATTCAACTCATCCTTGAACTGGAGCACCAGACTAACCATTTGATGCCTATCTTCTCTACTCAGATTTCATTTTCTAACAGTTGCTCTAGCTGTTAAGTTGAACGTACCTGTTCCAAAGGAATCCATCCCAACTGGCAGATGGCGGCCATTACGCAGCGCTGAGGCTCAGCACCACTGGAGTACTCCAGGCCTTCTGACAGTCATCACAGAACCTGAGCAGAAGCTTAGCAGGCCAGCGAGCCTGGAGGTCTCTTGCACTGTCATCTTCATTTCTTGCATTGCCAATCTCTCCAGCTTTACTGTCCACAATGGAAAAAGCCGATGGAAATCCCAGATTTCAGCGAAGATTCAGTTCCCTGGGCTTCTCTGGACAGAGTGTGTTCAGGGTAGGTCAATCTCTCCAGGTATTGCAAGGTCTTCCCTTCCCTGTTTTGGGTTAAGTTGCTGAATTATCAGCTGTGGTCCTGGCAGCAGTTGGTGAAGTCAGAAGAGGTAAGCTACACATGGCAAAGCCCTGTAGCTGCTGGGGACCACTGACACAGGTAGGTTAATGTGATGGAAAACACTTCAAGTCTCTGAAGGCCAAGGACACCTTCAGACTTGTCATTCTATGGTCTCAGCTACTTGTGGGTACATCAGAACAAACTGAATCTAAATATCCATAAACTATTTCTTTTTTCTTTGCCCTTTCTAGGTCATAAACAAGTATCTTTCTGAGAATCACATATAGTGGTAGAACACCAAGCCAAATGGATTGTCAAGGGTTCAGAGCTAAGAACTTTTATCTCCTCTGATACACAAATGGAAGCAAAAAATTCAATCTTGGGACACTTCAGCATTGGAAAAACAATCTAAGCGACATTAGGGAAAATCCTTGTCTCTTGGTCTCGATTGGCTTTGCAATGCAGTGACTGAAAGGCCTAAATGCAAATTTATCAGAGCAGAGATCTACCTACTACAAGAGAAGCACATACTAGCTAAATAAGCAAGGTTTGGAAGAACACTTGAACATTCTCAGGGAAGGGCTAGAACTTTCTGTAATTTCTATGAAAGAAACATATGCTTAAAGCAACTGCCAAGAAACCAAAAACCAAACCAAAACAGAAACCCCCACAAAACCCAAAACTATAAAAAATACACCAGTAAATGTCAACATTTAGAGGATCTTTCCAGAAGAGAAACTTTATGATAGAGGCCTGCTTGCTGAAGATTTATGAAACGGAATTCATTGACATGCAAGCATCTGAGATTATGATCGAAAGAAAAAAAAAATTATAATGTATATTCTGAGTATCTTCTACATTTTGTGGGTCTTGGAAAGTCTCACTATATAGTCCTGGCAGTCCGCAACCTAATAAAGATACACCCTCCTTCCTCCCAAGTGCTGTGATTAAAAGCATGTGCCACCACCCCTAGCCACTTTCTATAATTTTTGAGCAGAGAGAAATAACATTGTGTTACCATTATGGGAAGATTCCATGAAATCAAAAGCTGTAATAGCAGAACTGAGTCTATTACTTAAGAGTTTGGAATCACCAACAACCTACATATTGTGAGAGGCAGAGGGTCTAAGACCAACTCCCTCATGCTTATTTCATGCCACCCTTAGGTAGATGTATTTTCTGAGCTTTCTGTATGAAGAGAGAGCTTTCTGTTATGGACACTAATTTCACAGATGTGTAAGAAGTCTCAAGTCCACCTTCCTGCCTGTATTTTGTATAGTGGTATAGCTTATTGGGCGTGTGTGTATGTGTGTGTGTGTGTATGTGTGTGTGTGTGTGTGTTGGTCAGGAGTCAATCTTGCTGGTTGTTCCTCTGATTTCTTTGCTTTTTGAAGCCGAAGCTGGGGTCTTCCACTGGGACATGGAATGCACTGATAGGCTTAATCTGGCTGGCCAGGAAGTCCCAAGGTTTTGCCTATCTCCACCCTGCTAGCCAGGGCTGGGCTTACAAGCAAACATTACAGCTTGCTAGCACTGTTGTTGAGACAGGGTTTCAGTCTCACTATGTTGTGCTGGGATTCAGGGCGTGTGCCACACCATGCCTGGCCCTTGCTCGCTTTTTAAATGGAGGTTCTAGGGATTTAACTCAGGTCCTATTCTTACAAAGCGAGCACTTACCAATCTAGCTACCTTTGCAGCCCCAGACTGATAGTTGAGTAGCAAGCAGTATTTTGCTAAAGGTAAAAAAAAAAAAAAAAAAAAAAAAATCTCTTGGTAACCCATCCTACCCACCCACCCTCTATGAAGGAACTCTTCCTATTGCCAAAGCTGGCCATTAACTCCTGAGCCCAAGCGATCCTCTTGTCCTAGCCTCCCAGTAACTAAGACTGTAAGTATTCATGTCACTGAACCTGGCCTTAGAAATGTACCTTTAAAAGCAGTCAATAATGTTATTATTTATTGAAAAAGCCCCTATTTCAGAACATTGCAAGTTCATGTACATGTAATAATTTGCACAACCACTGTGTCTAACGATATTTTCAACTGTTTTATAATTTTAAGTTACTGTTACGAAAAAGTTACGATACAGAAGAAGGCTTAAACTTAAGTTTAATCACTTTTTTTTTTCAAGGAAACATACTAACTCAGTGGATCCAACTTCTCATCTTTAATACCTAGACAAAGCAGGACAAAAATTCTGCTTGTTTATTAAGTAAGAAACACATAGTATATTAGAACAATGAAACTAGATCAAAATTAAGATACTTCTTTCTGAAAGCTGCTGAATGCCTGAAGAAAAATATTCTAGGCCAGATGAGATTTCAATCTTAGTTTTAGAAGCTGCAATTTGTGATGAATCCTATCATCCCAATCAGCTTTAGGCAAAAACCGGGTGGGGTGGGGGGGGAAGGGCTTCATTTCATGACCAAAGCAAATATATTTAGTATCTTAGTTAAGAGGCTCTATTTGCCTTCGCCTCAACAATAAAACCACTTCTCACAAATACTTGATCTCTACTTCCACACAAGATTATTTACACAATATTAAGAAACCCCAACTGAGGTGCAGAGGCTGAACAGCCTGAGTACTCACTATGCTCTTCAGCTCAGGCCTCATCGTCTAAAATCCCTCCTCCACCAAATCTTCAATTCAATCCTTCCCAAATACAGAAGCACAGAAAGGAAGCCCTCAACTGTACTGAGCTGCTGGGATGAGGATGACATCAGTTAATTCCATTTCTTCAAATGTTCCTCAGATACTAGAAGCTTTTCTTTCTTAAGAAAGATAGGTCTTATGTAGCCCTGGAATTCACTCTGTAAGACCAGGCGGACCTGAAACCCACAGAGATCTGTTTGCCTTTGCCCCCCAAATGCTGGGATTAAAGGCATTCGCCATCCCACCTGGCCTAGAATCTATATTTAAGTTTAAGAATTATTTAAATGCAACACTAAAAATATAGAAAAATACTAATATTTGAAAACCACATTCAGACTAGAGCAGTCTTTCAGAAATAAAAATTTAAAAACCAAACAGCAAAGCTTACCTGCCCACCACTTGCACAAAGCAGGCAGGTAGTAGCAGGTAAGCCCCAGGAAAGGAGACAGTAACACGGAGGCAGGAGTCGAACTCTAAGGCACCAGGAACAGGGAATGGTGTTGTGCTCTAACAGTTCTACTCCTTAGAAGCACTCAAAGTGCCAGAAAGAGACAGAGACAGACAGACTAGCAGTTTAACAGCACTTGCCTCAGTTATCTTCAATTGACAAGTTCTAACTACAGACTTCAATTCCACATTAAATGAACTCTAGTGCCTCAAGTTCCTTAGCATTTAAATAAAGCACTCCTGAAGGATCATCATGAAATTGCGATCTGTCACTGTTCATTGGCAGAGAGAATTTGTGACTTCAGAAGACATGCTGAGCTTTGTAGTTAACAGGTTCTCTGCCATCGAGAAGATAGACAGGCTGAAGGCAGCGCCAGGACTCGCCTCTTAAAATGAGATCACGTTCACAGTTCCCCAGTAAACGCTACAGCATTAACATGCAAACAACAAATGGACAAATATCTTAACACTGTTAGTCTGAAAGTAAGTCAAAATACCATGGCTAACCAGATTCTGTATTAAAAATCAACAAGTGTTAGGTCTAGGATTTTGGATTGATTGGCAATACCATATTCCCAACACCAAATGTTTATTTTGGAAAAGGGTTAATGAATGAGTAAAAAAGATGCAGTTGTTAAAAATGACCCAAAATCCCAAGAGAAATGATATACTATACACACATATATGTATATACAAGTACATATACATATATATGAACAAGGACATTTGGGTTTAAAGTTAGTAGTCAAATTTTCCAAGGACGTCTTTTTTTTTTTTTTTTTAAATACAAAGCCAAATTTTCTGTTTTAAAACCACCTCCTTGATCTAACACTGTTAGAAATGAATAAATTACCCAATTTGTATTGAATTTTTCCCTGGAACGTCACTTGGTTCTTGGCTACTAACCTTTCATGTTACTCTTGGTTTTGTCAGTTTGCTTGCCTGTGGGGGTTTGGGCCTGCTGACCCTGCCCACTGGAGGAGGCTGCCTGCTGTGCCGCTTTCTGCTTTAGCATCGTCCAGTCAAACGTGTAATCATACTGGTGGTTCAGGGTCCTGGAAGAGAAAAAGGCATGGTAACCTCTTAATAATACTGTCCAGCTAAACAGCCTACTCACTTCTCAAGACAGCAGGATGGGTCTCTCTAGATTAAGAGTATTTTCTCATAAGCATGTAACTTCTACAATTATTCTTCTTCCAAGTAACTTTAAATAATTACTTCTCACATGTCACAACTAAAAAGGAAAATGTTAATTACTCTGATGTACTAGGTTAAAAAAAATATTAACTTTTTAAATAGAAACTGCCTTTTAAATTGTCTCCAAAGGACTCTGGCATCGTGACACAAGCCTTTAACTCCAGTGTTCAGTAAGGCAAAGCTCTACTGAGTTCGAGGCCAGCCTGGTCTACATAGTGAGACCCTGTCTAAAAAAACAAACAAAATCAAAATACAAATTTCTCCAAAAGAGCATACTAGGAGTGAAAAAACAGTGACTCAAGCTGTCAATTACCTAGAAAGGCTCATTCAGAACCTCCTAGGGAGCATGTAGAGAACTGTGAACGAGATGGTGCTAGTACCTTGGGACATCATTTCTGGGACTAATGGATCACTCCCTAGTTTCTTCTAAGAATCTGAAACACAGGCAGGATAATGTCTAGCCTTGAACTAGCTGTGGTGCAGCGGCTGGCCCTGAACTCCCCATCCTCCTGCCTCTATCTCCTAAGTGCTGGAGTCTCTGGTAGACCTCTGGCAGACTCTGTATTTTAATGCTCTTTTCTTCTTTCCTTTTGTGGGGGAAGGGAGGAGCACATAATTTCAAGACAAGGTTTCTCTGTGTAGTACTGGTTGGCTTGGAACTCAGAGATCCATGTCTGCCTCTGTCTCATAAGTGCTGGGATTAAAAGAAAGGTACCACCATGCCTGACTTTAAATGCCTTCCTATTCAGTACTGAAGAGGGTTCTGTACCACTGAAATTACTGTTCAAGGATTTAAAAAAAATCATTTACTTGTAAACTTTAATTATATAATCTCTCCCTTCCCCCTTCTTCCCTCCAAAAATGCCTATACACACCTTCTTGCTTTAAAAAAAAAAAAAAAAAAAAAAAAAAAAAAAATGACCGGGCGGCTGCCAGAGTCAGGATGAACCTCTCTAGGTACCGTCTTGAGAAGGCGGCGGCCCGAGCATCCCTGCTCAGCTGGAGAGGGAGCAACGCCTAGAGTTCCCCACCCCCTTGGCTATTCCCTTCCTCCCTCCTTTTCTTTGAGAAAGAATTTCAGCTGCCTTATTGATTTCATTTGATTTGGAAAAAAAAAGACCATTTTTCATGAATTATTGTTATAACACCCCCCCCCACACACACACACACTCTTCTTGCATCCAAGAGTACAATCTGCTCACTCTGTGTAATATGTGTGTTTTCAGGGCTGACCACTTCATATCAGATAAAACCGGTTGGTGTGCTCTTCCTTAGGGAAGAGAATTTCTCCTGTTCTCAGCACTCCTTAGTTTAAGCAGTCATGCTGGTGAGATTTTATGGGTGCAGCTTCTGACATTCTTAGGACATACAACCTCACAGCCTGTTATTCCTGAGCCTTAGATTCAGGAGTTATTCTGTAGTTGCAATCACCAGCACAGGGCAAAATTATTTGTAATTATGTATATGTAAACACACACACACACACACACACACACACACACACACACACACACACACACACACGGGGGTGGGGGGTGGGTGGGGATCTGCACATGAGTTGCCTAATGTGAGTGGTGGGAGCAAATCTGACTTGTCTCCGAGAGCAGTATGCCCCCCTTAAGCCATCTTTCAGCCTCTGCAGCCACTTCGAGATTAACAACTGACCTGAAAAGGATGCGGAATAGCTGCCTCAGATACATGTAATCCGGAGCTTCCTCAAAGCGCAGTCCACGACAGTAATTTAAGTACATGGCAAATTCTGCAGGAAATCCCTATCAATTCAATATTTAAAACAAGAGTGAAAAGCAAAAACACCAAGTTAGAAGTTTTGAAATACAAGCAAAAGGAAACATATAATGTTGTTTCAGTACTTTGTAGGAAGCTATGACAATTAAGACAACTATAGCCTGGTTTTCTCATAAATCTAAGCCAAATTCACCATCTACTCACTCCATAGTATACAAGATGTTGTCCTGGTTAGTTTCTTTCCTTTGTTAACTTGACAAAAGCTAGTCATTTGGAAAGGAACTTCAATTGAGAAAATGCTCCCACCAGACTGACTCATGGGGCATTTTCCTGACTGATGATTTATGTGGGAGGGTTCTTTTCAACTGGGGATGGTGCCAGCCCTGGGGAGCATGCCACAGGCAGCAGCCCTCCACTGGCTTCTGCTTCAGTTCTTTACTCCAGGTTACAGACTTCTATTCCTGCTGACTTCCCTCAAGAGATAAAAGTGTGGCCTGAGAGTTCTAATATGAAATAAACCTTCTTCCCAAATTGCTTTATAGAAACCCTAAGACAATTATGAAAGAAATCACCTTTTTCTATATAGCACAATTCAGAACTTTTTCTGAGGGCAGTAACAAAGACAACTGATTTTTTTTGACTTTTTGCTAATGTAGGATTTGCTTTTTTCTCTTAATATAACTACTTCTGACTTACTTTTTGTGTGTACTATGTCTGTGTATGGATATATATGTGCTGTAGCATGCACATGGAACAGAGAACAACTTGTGGGAGTTGGTTCTTCCACCACTTATCTAGGGGTCAAACTCAGGCTATCAGGCTTGGCAGCAGGTGTCTACTCCCTGGGCCACCCTACTGAACTTTATACCAATTATTAAAAAGATTTATACTTATTTATATATGTGCACCATGTCTGCTTCATATATGCTTGGTGCCCAGAGAGGACAAAGGGCAAAAAAGAGTGTCTGGAGCTGGAGTTACCAGGTTATAAACTACATTCAATGTGGGTGCTAGGAATTGAACTCGCATCCCCTGGAAGAGCAGCAAATACTATTTTTGTTTGTTTTTTTTGAGACAGGAGGTCTCTACACAGCCCCAGCAGTCCTGAACTCCTGGCTCTGAGTCTGGAATGCTGGGATTAAAGGCACAAGTGCAATACCACACCAGGCATGGCACATGCTCTTAAACAGAGGTGTGTCCCTCCAGCCCATGCTTTTATTTACTTAGAGAGGTCTTACTACTTGAACTCTGGCTGCCTAGAATTTGCTGTGTTAAATCAGGCTGCCTCTGCCTCCCAAGTTCTGGGATTAAAGATGTATACTAACTACACCTGGCCATGGGAATTATTTTTAAATCTCATCATGTATACTTACTTACCTTACACAAAACTTCAACAGGAGTGGACATCTTCTTTTCACTAATCTTTTCATATTTTTGTTTCTTTGTTGCAGCCTGTTTAAAAAAAAAAGAAGTGCAAAGATGGATTTAATACTTAGAAGTGCAGTAGTTGAACTCACTAGATAGAATATGTACTAGAGATTCAGTAGGTAAGAGCTAAGTAAAGAATACGTGGAAGTAAGTCCATATTGGATAAAGCTACTCACAAAAGAACTGAGCATTTTACTATTTTCCTTTAAAAGTTCAGAATAGCTATTAAATTCTACACCAATGATTTATTAACATACACTCAAAAGCACGGCAAAACATCCAAAGCCCACCTGTGCTTCAACCTAGATAAGGCTAGTTGTCACCAATGAGTACTAGCACAAAAGATGAGCCTTCAGGGTTAACTAATTAATTAGTTAAATTAATTACTCTTAACTAATTTCTTACTCAAACGGTCAACTTATTCCCCCAAATTAAAGGCAAAAGCAAATTAACTTTGGCTGAAACTGAGATCTGGAAAACACTGTAAAGGGGACACCTTCCAGGGTGTCTTCACTCTTCTCTCCCCTCCCCTCTGCGACAGAAGGGTTCCTTTCTTATGCTGCCTAGGTTGCTCTGACGTCCCTGGGCCCACACCACTCCTCAAGTTCTCGGATGATCCGTCTCCTATCTTTCCTTTAAAGAAGATAAATAAAAGCACTCCCCAGGAATTTGAGTTTGATTTACCTTTAGCCCTTGCCAGGGAAGACTGGTTCTATTGAAGTACATCAAAACATATCCTAAAGATTCCATGTCATCTCGGCGACTAGAAAAGAGAATGGTATTTTATGAAGCAGATAATGGGAAAACATAAAAACTGAGTACACATAAGAAAAAATGCTCACAAATGAAGATAAAGACTATGTGGTGTCTTAATGAATAATGAAAAACAAGTAGTAAGAGATGCCTTAATTTTCAACTCCTAAAGCCCCTCTAGAGATGCTCAAACAAACCAACCTCACAAGTGTATACACACTTATACACATGCACTGAAAGAAATATATCCAGTGACAGGAAATACCTGTCCCCGGGTGAACACAATCATAGCACATCTCAGAGTATTCAGAAATTTACTATCTTTCTTCCTACATTCCAATATGATGTTTCCAACCCAAAGACATAGATAGCACTTTTTGCTTTGTTTCTTTTAGGGAAGGAAAGCTAACCAAAAACTGAAGGGAACTTGGAAAAAAGAAAACTCAAGTGCTGAAATAGGAAGACACAGAGATCATAGTCTACCAATCACACTGTGGTTTATTACAAATCTCATAATTTTTGTTTGTCCTGAGACTAACTTCGAATTTGAAGGTAAAGCAATCCTCTCACAGACTCCCAAAGTGCTGGGATTACAGGCATGAGCCAATAAAGCTCAGTTCTCTTACAGAATTTTCCTTGTAAAAGTGACCCATGGATCCTCATCACCCCTGGAACTCAAATTCTGGAACTCAAGTTGTTGGAACATGGTCCACAAATGGAGTCATACGCGGGGGGATTCAAAGTGCTTTTGAGAAAACTCCAAGGAAACTCGTGACCTCAGTTTCTTCAAAAACATGGAATTGTTCTTGGAATGTGTTTTCATGCCCCTCCCAGATGTAGGGGATAGTTTACTTCAAATTATTCATTACAACTGGCTATTGTTTTTTGTTTATATACCTCCATGGAAAAAACATGTTTTTGCCACATGCAGCTTGTGGGGCTTGTCTTTGTGATTGTACAAATTACTCATGTGACTCAGAGTATAAATTGTTTGATGCTCTGAATAAAGTTGGTTATTGCATGAGAGTCTGCCTCATTTTAAGGATCCACTCTCCCAGGTTCACATTGCCAACCACAGTGATAAGCACAAGTCATAACACTGAAGTGCCTAAGATCAGTACTTAAAAAGCAGGTACTATGTTATAAACTAAAAAGAGATGTCAAAATACTAATTATGTTTCCAACTTCCATGTTTAACAGGCTTTTGTTTTTTCATTCCTTCCTTTTTTAGATAGAGTCTCACAATGTGGACTCATTATATAGCCAAGAATGGCCCTGAATTCTTAACACTCATCCTGCTTCAGCCTCCTAGTGCTAGCTAAGACTGCAGGTATGTGTCACCATACCAGACATTTAACTTTCTATCCCAGAGACAACTTTCAGGAAAGAAAATAAAAAGCCCCATTAATTTAGGTGGCTTCTCTGCACTAGTTAAAAGCAAAAGATACAACAATAAAAAGAAGCACCCTTAAGATACTAAGAAATTTTAATACAAACAAACTCAAGAAAAGCCATCCAAAGCTTGCTTCCATTATGGATTTGAAAGACTTACCTCTGCTCAATACCAAGATGTGCATTGATGCTAGCGTATCGGGCAGTGCCAGTGAGGTTTTTATCTTCTCTGTATGGTATGTGTTGCCTTGTCCTGTTGTCTCTGTACTTTTTGGCCAAACCAAAATCAATAAGGAATAACTTTAAAAGAAAAACAAGGAGACATTAGGTTTCTAACCTTGTTCAATTAAACAGTCTCTTACTCATTAGTATATTCAAATATCAAAATGAAATATAAGTAGAACAGATAATAGATTTAACACCCCAATAAGCCTTTGCTATTCTTCACCAGTAACACCCCCCACAATTATGCCTAGTAATCTATCCTTACTTATATAATTTTATCTGGCCAGTTCTTATACACATAGCAGCCTGTCTTCACAAAGTGAGTATATACATGTCCCAAGGCAGAGTTGTCAAGTATGCTGTTTACCACATGAAATTTGACAGGCTGTTTCTATGGTTAAAACAAGCATGTTCCAAAATCTATGCACAAGCTTTCTGGGACTCCTCTCTCTCACAAAGGCCACTCCCTTCAGTATGTTAAGAAAAAGCTAATTATTTAAATAACACAATCCTCAAAGTCTGATATAAAAAAATAAACCATTTTAAGATAATAAAAAAAAAACAAGAGCATGCATTACAATGTTTCACAAGGTATCTGAAAAATATAAAATGTTAATCTAAAAATTAAAAAATTAAAAGAATAGCATTTAAATTAAGGTGGCTTACAAATTATCTGCTTAAATGAGCTACCCCAAAACCACATTAGCATTTTAGAAGAAAATGTTTCCTTTTATATAATCTACGTGGTAGCCAGGAAATAAAGTACTAACAGCACAGTTTTCTAAGTCATTCAAATTTAATGTACAAAACTCATTTTTTTTAAAAGGGAAACATATTTTTTTGATGAAAAAGTAACAAAATGGATTCCTGTTTACCTATGTATCTGAAGTTTTAACTTTTGTAGGAAATAAAAAAAACCCTACTTACCCGTCTATGCTATAATAAAATCCTATCTCCCACATTATCAAGCTTGACCTATCTGTGTGCATGTGAACACACGAGACTACTGTGTCTCTTCTAACTGCACCTACACTTTATTATTCTTTTTGTTAACTACTAGGTCTCTTCTACCAGTTGGAAGCTGTTATGTCTTAGGAAACTGTTAACGTAATCTTTTAAAACTCAAGTTACAAGTAAACAAATCATCTATTCATGCTAAGATGCCAAGGGTGGTAGCACATGCCTTTAATCCCAGTATTATGGAGACAAAGGCAGGCAGATCTCTTTTTTCAAAGCCAGCCTGGTCTACAAGAGGGTACAAGACTAGCCAGGGTTACACAGTGAGAGCCTGTTTTAACAAACAAACCCTGTTTCTTCCAGCTATTATGCCTATACTTTCATTTGGTCTACTATAAGAGACTAAATTACTAGTGAGAGATAGATAACAGAAGCCTTGTAAACCTAATATTAAACTCCCTAAGCAATCAAGTTATTTAGGTATATGGGAAAGTATTTTAATACATATAGCTCACACTGCACATTCCTCTTAATATGAAAACCAGCACCAGTTTACTAGTAGTAAATGAGCACACAATTCTGCAGAATAACACTGAAAAACAGAAAACTAACAACACACGACAGTCAGCTTCATGGCACTGAAAACAATTCCTAGGTCATGGACTCTCTCAGAGGCCTTCTTGGATTATGTAATCCCTTTAGTTTTCAAAGAGAAGAGGAAGTGTGCTAATGTGGATTATGTCTGACAGCTGCTACTCAAAGAAAAATCTCCATTTGCAACCCAATAAGCAGATACTGTGTAAAAAACCAAAGATTGATTTAAGAAACCCAGTACTCAAAAGTTATTTCCCCTACAAAAATGAGGAAACAGTATTAAAAACAAACAAAAATGTAAAAAGGCAAAAAAAAAAACCACCAAAAACAAAAAACAAACAAAAAAAAAAAAAAAAAAAAAAAAACCCAAGCTAAATACTAAATCCATGAATGCTCCAAGAAACTACATAAAGAAAAAAAACAAATGAGGAAAGTCAGTGCCAGGTGAGTGTAAGGATTGCACCTGCAAAGACACAGGCAATTTTCATTATTGGGACAAACTATTTTTCTGAGGACCTGCATCAATTATTTGCAACCTAACTAGCTTGTATAATATAAACAAAATATTAACACATTTAGATAATCAAGTTGTTATGCTACAAAATGTAAGGGAAATGTACAGATGGACTGGGTAAGTAAAAATGAGGCTAGTAAGTTTTTAAAAATTGTTTCTTCTTATAATGAGGAAACTCATGTACTCTTACCCACCAAGATTTAGCCACAGCAATAAGCTCTTTTGGGGGTTATTTATTTGTTGAGGCGAGGTCTCGGTATGCAGCTCCTTGGGTTACCTGAACTCCCTCCCTATGGCACTAACTAGTCCTGGTCCGGAATGTGCCGTGATCCGCCTCCTACTGCAGGATTACAGGCATGCACCGGAACACTCATTTCTCTTTTGGGATAAGTAACTCTTGAGTATCTGCAACCTTTGGAGGAGGAGGAGGAACTTGCCCCGGGACAGCAGTGGAAGCACAAAATCAAAACTGGGGCAATGTAGGAAATAAATGAAAAGTAATTTAGGTAATTAAGCCAGTACACAGCATTGCATATTTCTTCATTTTTGGTTATTTATGCCAATATTGTCTTCTCAGAGTACACAGTATCAAAAATTACAGAATTGTTGGTTCCAGAAGCACCAAAATTCACATCCTAAAGTAAATGTTCCTTTGTCTATAAAAATTCATGCTGGGTCAGGCATGGTGGCATATACCCTTAGTCCCAGTACTTGGAGGCAGAGGTAGGTGAATGGGATGGCTGAGCATGAGGCCGGCCTGTTGCAGGCCAACCAGGGCTAGGAGACCAGGCCTCAAACTAAAACCAAAAACAAACAAAATTCAGTTTCCAGAAGGAAAAGATTATGTAAAGTGATTAAATACTGGCTTGTTTAGCCCGCTCAAATCTAAATCAGGTCATATATGCAGTTATCTTCCTGTGACTAATGATCACTGACCATTTAGTTTGTTTTATTCCTTAAACTGTCACTATTCTGTTATGAATACATTGTCGCCTGGCCTAGAGCAACCATTTGGTGGAAGCTAAGAATCGACAACCTGATGAGTCTGGTTTGAGAATCACTAGCTGTGAAACTGACCTCTACTTACCTGAGGAGGGTCTTGGGGAAGGAAGGAAAGCAGAGCAGAGCAGTCACGAGAGCACACGAGTCTTAACTGTGCATTAAACTCTTCAACTCCAAACACATTTTGAAGCTAGACTAGCTCGTTTATTTTAGTAAAGGTTCAACACTAAACTAAAAGCATTTCCTCATATCAATGTCAACGATCTAAAACAAAGACATTATCCTATTTTCATTTAGGTTTTCTCTAAGCTTTAAAAGTTTTAAGCAAAAGCCACAAAAATATCTTAGTAATGTTACATGTTTGCCAAGTATGTCTGAATAATGCCAACGTAAGAGGTGCTTGAGCAAGATCTATATTCTCCAGAATTAAATAAAAGTAATTAAAACAAAACAATAAGAAAGAAAAGCACATGAATTGGGGGTTGAGGTTGGAATAGGAGACAGTTTCAGACCTGGTTTAATCCTGAGAAAGATGGGTCCTGAGAAGGACTAACAGTCATGCTTCTTTTCCTCTTCCCCACTGGAGATTCTAAACACTGAACAGACAATAGAGGTGGCAGTGCATCAAACAGTATTGCGTACATTGCAACAATGGCCGGCGCAGACAGGCAACACCGAGGCATCAGAGAAAGAACAGGGTAGCCAAATGCCATCCTTCTTCCACCAAGCACTGGAGCTTCTTCTCAGTTTCCAAATAAAAATCGTGTGCTCAAGAACATTCAATTCTAGAATACTTATGGTCTTAATGCCACTAGGACTGTGCCACTGTCTGAAACAGGGATAGCAATGGTGACATTTGGCTCTGTAATTTTTACATTAAAAAAAAATGGGGAATTTGGAACTGAAATCATTGACACCACAATCTGCCCTTCCCCCAAAAAAGAATGTATGGGGGAAAAATCTTCAGTAAGGAAGAGGTAGAAGGCATTTAGTCACCTTAAAATTTATTTTTAAAGCATGCAGGGCCAATTACTGGAAGAGATGAGCAAATTCACTAAGATTGGAGTGGCTACTCCTAGATATCAAATTCAGAACAATTTCCAAGTAAGAAATTTCACTCGGAAGCTGCCCCCACCCCATCAAGCCTGATTCCTGTGGATACAAACTTCTGGTACAAGCTGACTGAAGGAGCCAGTCTTACACAGGGGCACTTTCAAACTCCAGTACAGAAAACACCAAAAAAACCAACTACAGAAACAAGTGTTGAAGAGAAACATTTCTATTTCAATCTTAAAGGAAACACTTCACTTCTGTCCTGTGAACACTGAAAACTGCTCCAGGTAAGCAGTGCCACAAAATCATTTTACTATCTGTACGGAGGACACAGATTATAAAAAAGGAACATAGACTTTCCAAGACATCTACGGGATTAAACCAACTATTCCTAAGAAGGGGAGCGGGAAAGAGCGGGAAGTGTTACTATCTAGACCACTGTTTAAAGTGAAGGCAAAAACCATATACTTACTGCTCTGTCACTATGCAGAACAGGGATCACGTGGGGAAAATGGGCGTTTAAGGATAAGAAAACAGGAAGAGGAGGGCTGGGAAATAGCCAAAAGAAGAGTCAAACTGCCAAAACTGCAGGAGAAAAAATTAAGGCCAATTTTTTTTTTTAAACCAATTACCAGGTTTTAGAATAATAAGAACCTGGATGCTTCAAAGAGAGAAGCTACATTTCTTTAAATGCAATTTGGGGATGCAAGATAAATTACATGGCTGAAAAACCCTTCAATACATGAAATTCTGTGAAAAATCTAATTCCTAGAACTTGGTCAGACCAACATTAATCTCACATTAACAAGCAACACCAGGTCTAATATAATGGCTCCAAGTTGGCATTCATACAGGCAAACAAAGGTAAACATTTACAGCTAGACCTAAAACACCACATTCCCTAACTGGTTAACAAATGGGAAGTTTCCTTTCCCAAAAAAACAAAAACAAAGAAAAAAAAAAAGCTCCCCCCGCCCCAGTTGTCCTGAAGTTGAGAAATTTCTGAGATCATCAGATTGGAACATGCTTCGTGCATTGCCAATGCTGCCTGTCTGCCCGAGCTCAACATTGAATGAATAAAGAAAGCAATTCACTCAATAAAACTAAGCATTGCAGACAAAATTTCAATATAATTAGTTTCTAACTGCAATCATGCGTCACTACAACCTAACCACCCCGTATATGGAACCCACTGTCAGAACCCCCTCCCCCCAATAATAACTCACTCTGCTATATGAATGTTCAATCACTGGTCAGTACTCTCCTGTAACAGCATGGAGAAGGGGTGGAGAACTCACCCAAGTAATAAACTGTAAGCTACTTTTGAAACAGGCCCAAAAGTTATTCTTTTAAATACACCAATCCAAGGATTTAAGGATTCTCAGTATTAACCATGCTCAGGCAGCAAGGGTTAATGCCATAGTGACAGATAGGTCAGTGGTTGCCATACTGGTACAAGCACATGTATTCCAAAACCCACACTTTATAGAGTCACCATTCCGGAAGGATTATAGGTACATGTTTTCACTATTTAAGTGAATGAAAAGTACAATTGTCCAAGTTAAAAATAGATGATTAAAGCTCATTAAAAAGCCCTTGGAATTTTATATTTTCACATAAATAAACTAACCTTGGTTGGATAAGTTGGAGAGAATATATTTCAGTTACTAAGTTAACAGAGTTAACTGATTATCCTTCTGGCACAATCTCTTAAGCAGATTACAGCAAATTCGATTTACTATGGCTTTTCAAAGATTCAAAGTTTATCAAGGCAATTCGTATCAATATTCTATTCATTGTTCTTTCATGCAAAGAGCATTGAACTAACCTTATTACAGTGACGCCCAATACCCATTAGGAAGTTATCTGGTTTAATGTCTCTGTGTATAAAATTCTTTGTATGCACATATTCAATTCTACTGATCATCTGAAAAAGAAAAAGAGTAAAAATAATAAGTGATAACAGAAAGCAACTCATAACTTCTCAAGCACTCCAGTATTTCAATTATGTATGATCTATAATGACAGCACTAGAAAAACAACAAATAAAAAACAATAAAGCCCTTTATTTATTTCCAGCTTGCTGGCCACCAGGCCCAAACTTTGGTGGCTTTGGCCTGTTCTACTAGTGTGAATGACTAAAAACCTGTGTTGCTGGATGTAGTGGCACTCACCTTAAAGCCAGGCACTCTGGAGGCAAAGGCAGGTGGATCTCTATGGGTTCAAGACCAGCCTGCTCTACAAAGTGAGAAAGAATAATTGCTAAGGACTATATTGCAAAAAAAGCCTTATAGTCCTTAGCAAATTTCTTTCTCATGTTACCACAGAACATTGACTAGCTATTTTTGTATCTTTCTCTTTTTGACTTTAAGCTCCTAGAAGGGACTATTTATTCTACTTTATTTTCCCCAGTGGTAAACCTAGAGAGTTTGAAGCCAGGCTGGACCATTTAAAAAAAAAAAAAAAAAAAAAAAAAAGGCAAACAAAAGAAAAAGGCAAACTTAGGCATTCCTAAAATGTCCTGGGGTTGCTTCAATGCTATTAGTGCTTCCAACTTTATTACTTTAAGCATCAATTTGGCTAAAACTTCATCTTTGGTTACCCTGGTACCTTATTTTTAAAAAACCAGTTCTTTGTTCACCTGAGACATGATCTTGTATAAAGCACAGGCTGGCCCTGCATTGGTAACCCCTCTTCAGCCTCCCAAACACTGAGATTCTAAGAGTCTGTGCCACCACGCACAGTAAAACCAGAATGCTGCATGTAATAGTTATTCCCAGAGGAACACATTTATAAAGCATACCTTACTACTGTAAGACAACAAACAATCCTTTTATGTTTTTTGAAGAGAAATAGTGACACGTGGGTTATAATACTCTGGTCTACGAAATGTTGCCATTGTATAAATAACTTTTCTCAGTTTTTTATTTTTGTCAAAAGTTTACATACCTGGTCAGCTAACATAAGTACAGTCTTCATAGTGAACCTTCTTGAACAGAAATTGAAGAGATCTTCAAGGCTGGGCCCCAGAAGATCCATGACTAGCACATTATAGTCTTTTTCTTGTCCATACCACCTAACAAAACAAGAAAAGGGAGAGTCAATGTAAAAACATTATCACTTACTATTTTTTTTTTTTTTTTTTTTTTATTTTTCGAGACAGGGTTTCTCTGTGTAGTTTTGGTGCCTTTCCTGGAACTCACTTGGTAGTCCAGGCTGGCCTCGAACTCACAGAGATCTGCCTGGCTCTGCCTCCCGAGTGCTGGGATTAAAGGCGTGCGCCACCACCGCCCGGCTTATCACTTACTATTATAACATTTAAATTTCTTGTTTAAGGAAACCTTTTCTCTAGACACAAGACAAACTCAGTGATTAAACACACTGCTCAGAAAAGAGTAATAAGCCCTTTCCCCCTGCACAGCCACTTACTAACACTCTCACCAGCATAACTCAACTCTGTAGCCACCGCATCACTTCCCGTCTTGGACTAGCTTTTTAACGGAAGAAATGACTCCAGCAGCCCTTTTAACACTTCAGAAAGGCCTCTTATCATTAGCTCCCAACTCCCTTCACACCAAACTGCACTTCAATCATTTGTCTCTCATTGGAAAGCAATCCTATTTTTGCCTAGTTTAGTATTACAAGAGTAGTATCAACACACGATTAATCTGTTCAAGAAAAAATATTTTAACTGTTCTGTGTTATACTGTATATAAATATAATTTCTCTCCAGTAACTCAAATGTTATCACTTAATTTCTCGTTGTGAGAACTGGAAATCACGACCATAAGTTTTTCCCATTTTGATGTCTGTAAACAAATTCTTCTCTGAAAACAATATGGGGCCAACCTGGCTATGTACAGCAAGCCTTTGTCTCCTCAAACAGTGGAGTAAATACTTAAAAGCCTAACCTGGCTTAGTTTCTCTGTTAACACCAATAGAAACAATGTGTTAAAAATACTCAAAAGGAGAGAAAAGGCTTTCTGAAAACTAAAATCCATGTCAGATTGTTGGCCAAGCCTGTAACCCTAATGCTCAGGAGCCTGAGGCAAAGTTTGAGGCCAGCCTAAGCTACAGGGTGAGATGAGATCCTGCCTCAAAAGACCGAAAAGCAACATTAAATATCAATCTCTAGGAAATTATCTAAGTGGTCTCCCCCATACACACACACACAGGGTTTCTCTGTGTAGCTTTGGTTCTCTGTGTAGCTTTGGTGCTCTGTGTAGTTTTGGTGCCTTTCCTGAATCTCGCTCTGTAGACCATGCTGGCCTCGAACTCACAGAAATCTGCCTGCCTCTGCCTCCCAAGTGCTGGGATTAAAGGCGTGCGCCACCACCGCCCGGCTAAGTGTTTTAATGCTATTTCTTCTATTATCCCTTTAATATCATCCTCAGAACTGCAAGGGATTTCAAATGTAACCTTCAAGAGAAATATAGATAAAACCTCAAATCAGCTGGTTCTAACTTCAGACCTTTACTGACAAAGTCCATATTGAGTTACATCAAATTTGCTCCCTTAAAATCTTAGTAAGTCAAAGTAAAAGATCATTAAACATACAATATACATTTGCATGAAAATGAGGTCCAATAGTGGCAGGTCTGTTATGGGGCTAACTACGCACTTTTGGATTGGATTTGAAGCTAGTTCCCCAGGAAGGAATTCACATCTGGTACTGTAAGCTTGGCTAAATGTCTGGCTGGGGAACGAATAGGCAGGCCCTAGTGGGGAAGCTTCCACTATTATACAGCTGGAGACTAGAGATTGTGTGCCTGTCTAATAAATGCCTTCTAGCTATTTGTGTTTATGTCCATGTACCAGCGCTGCTGTTAGCTGTGGCTACAGGGATTCTTCTGGCAGTAGGTCATGTGCTTACTATAGAGACTAACTGGTCAAAGTGCTGAGAACAGAACTGTTGAAAGATGAGCCTTAAGTGGGATTTCTATATCTCGTTTTGCAAGGCTCAGAGAACATCCCAAAAGAATATTAGATCAAGAGGGAGGGGTAGAAGGGCAGAGAGTTGTGGAACAGTTTATTCTGGGCCTAACATGTCTACTGTACTCTAGAATTCTCATCAGTTGTGATCATCAGCATAAAGCCTGTACACCACTCAAGCTACTGCACATTTATTAATCTGATATCCACTATTTTTCCCATTTTTTTCTTGGTTGAAGCAATACACTCTAATCATACTACTTAGTTTGTAGTATGGTGGAATTTTTGCCAGTTGTCATTACTTTAAACGTTGCTAACAGTGGTACGATGGATGGGGCAGAGTGCAGACAAGTGAAGGTCAAGGGAATCAAGCATTAACACACATCTTCATTGGGAAGTGGAAGTTATAGCTATCACCTGCATACCAATCACAAATGGTTAATGATCTCTTTTGAGTGCTGTAGATCAAACCCTAGGATGCCCAGATGCCAAGCAAACACTACCACCAAGCTATTTCATCCAAGCCCCTGATCAACAATTTCTTAGTAGGCAACTATACACAGGTAGAAAATAAAATTGCTCGTTTTCTGGAACTAGCAAGGAAATAAGAGAATGGGTTCAAGGTATCTTTGTGGAGCGTTGACAAAAATATCCTAAAACTGAATTATGGTAATGACTATACAACTCTGTACATATGACAAAAATAAAATTGTACGCTTTAAATGGTTGAAATTTTCACTAGCAAGTCATGTCATTTTAAGTTATTTTAAAAATTTCTCCTACACTCTAGTTAGAGCTATAGAAATCTTAAGGTCAGCTGGAGTATGGAGGCTCATGCCCACAGTAACACGTGAGAGGCTGAGAATTGCTTCCAGTCTCACGGTAGTTACTACTGAAAGCCAGGTATGCCCACCTCTGTAGTTCCAGTCAGTATTCAGGAAGAGGCAAGAGGACTGCCAAGAAGCCAGTCTGGATACAGAGCTCCAGGCCAGCCAGGCTATACAGTGAGATCTTGTACAAAACAAACAACTCCCCAGCTTGGGCTACATGAGACCTTGTTTCAACACAGACACACACACAGACACACACAGATTCATTCTCTGATCTAAAAGAACAGATAAATGATAAGTAACAAACATTAAGGCAACAACAAAATGAACACACTTAATACCATACCAAGAATAACAGAAAAATAGCTAGAAACAAACCACTTTGCTCATTGATCCATGATTCATTTTCCTATCCCTCTTCTAAAGCAGTCTCGCTGGGTATTTAAGTAAGTCCAGGTTATCCTTGAATTTGTGATCCACCAGCCTAGCCTGGGGTTACAAGTAGGCACCACCATGCCAGGCACTTCCCCCACTTCTTGCAGTACTAGGGATTGAATCCAAGGCCTTGTTCCTGTCACATAAGTATTTGACTATACACCCCTGTGAGATCCGACCTCTAGTTCTCACCATTCCCTCCTAGCTCTGTATATCCAAACCCTGGTCCTTCTGCAAGTGTGGCCAAGTGTTTTATCCAGTGAGCCATCTCCTCAACCCTGAACTGAGCCTACCTATCACGATGTGGTGGGGTAATTATGAGATGACCATGGAAAAGAACTCGGAAAGCACAAAAAGCACACACCCAACAACTATACAATGCTAACAACCATGACAATAGCATCCTTTCCCCACCTCACTCTTTCTGAGAGACATGGTCTCTGATATGTACCCCCGCAACTAGTATGGAACTTGCTTTGTAGTCCAGGATGGCCTCAAACTAGCAGCAATCCTGCGTTCTGTCTCAGAAGTGCTGAGGTTATAGGCATGTATCATCATATCTGCTTGACAATACCATTTTCCACAACAGCCACAAGCACTTAGCAAAATTCTGTACTTTCCAGCAACCGAATGCTAGAACCTCAACAGAGTTCTCAAAGTGTGGCCATCAGGTCTTAGCAGAAATTATTTGGATGTCCTTATTAAAAATTAGAATTGGGACCCATTCCAGAATTGATTAAACACATACGAGCAGAAGGTGTAGCCACCTGTTGTGGATATTACTCTGCATAAATAAAATGCTGGCTGGCCAGTAGCCAGGCAGGAAGTATAGGCGGGACAAAGAGAGAATTCTGGGAAGTGAAAGGCTGAGACAGGGAGACAAGGCCAGCTGCCGCCGCCACCATGACAAGCAACATGTAAAGATGCCAGTGAGCCACATGGCAAGGTATAGATTTATAGAAATGGGTTAATTTAAGATATAAGAACTAGCCGGGCGTTGGTGGCACACGCCTTTAATCCCAGCACTCGGGAGGCAGAGCCAGGCGGATCTCTGTGAGTTCGAGGCCAGCCTGGTCTCCAAAGCAAGTTCCAGGAAAGGCGCAAAGCTACACAGAGAAACCCTGTCTCAAAAAAACAAAAAAACAAACAAAAAAGATATAAGAACTAGATAACAAGAAACCTGCTGTGGCCATACAGTTTGTAAATAACATAAGCGTCTGTGTGTTTATTTTATAAGTGGGCTGTGGGACTGCCGGGACTTGGAGGGACCTGGAGAAAAAACCTCCAGCTACAGCCACCTGCATTTTTAACAAACTCTGTAGCTAATTCTTAAAAAAAATTATTTATAGTATGCGTATAAGTGTTTTGCCTGCATGTATGTGCACCACAAGCATGCTTGCAGAGTTCAGAAGAGGATGTCCGATCTCCTAGAACAAGTTACTGACAATTGTGAGCCACCATGTGGGTGCTGGGAATTGAACACTGGTCCTCTGTAAGAGCAATAAATGCTCTTGATCTCTCTCGCCAGCCCATGTAGTCAAGTATTATACATGGTTAAGGTCTGAGAAACGCTTACTCCACACTGGATTCAAACAACCTCAATCAATAGTCTGTCCCTTGAATCTGACTGTGCTTGCTAGTTTTTTGTCAACTTTACATAACCCAGAGTCATGTCAAAGAAGAAACCTCATTCTATAAAATACCTCCACTAGATTGGCTTGTGGGAAAGCCTGGGGCAGTTTCTTAATGTAAGCAGGCCCAGCTGGTACCACCCCTGGGCTGGTGGTCCTGTATGCTATAAAGCACTCTGAGCAAGCTAGTAAGCAACCAGCATTCCTCCATGGCTTCTGCATCAGCTTCTGCCTCCAAGTTCCTACTCTGAGACTTCTCTCAGTTGTGCTATGGAACTGTAAGCTAAAATAAACCCTTTCCTCTCAAAGGGTTTATTGCTAGTGGTGTTTTATCAAAGAAACAGAACCCCTAACTAATTCAGACACTGACCAATGAAAGCAGCTGAGGGCTTCCAGGTACACTTCGCAGCTTATTCTTACACATTATCCTCTTGAAGTTAAGAAAACATTCACATCCTTGTATGTTCAATCTCAGTTTGAGATTTAGACACTGTTCTCCTAATTTTCAAAGGAAGACAAACTTACTGATTTGTCATGTCTGGCTCATGACAAATGCTTAAATTTCAAAAACAAAATTTTGAAGTGTGTCTATTTTAAACTCACTGGTACACAGTAGGCACTCATACAGGGAAAAGCTTTTTATTATCTATAACTTACTACAGATATGCTATGTAAATTTGCTTATAAGCTTAAGTATGTTAAGTTAACCAAGACAGTTTCAGTCACTAGAGACTTTATGTGAAGAATAGCAGCTAATATTCATCAAACTGAAACACTGATTTTACCAAGTGGAACCTGGTACTAGGAATAATTTAAATCCAGTGTCAACAGCCCCCATACAAAAACAATCCAATCAATAAATACAAAAAGTCCTTAAAACAAACAAACAAACAAAAGACAGAAAAAGGAAGCCAGGCGTGGTAGCAGACACTAGGTGAGTCCAAGGTCAGTCTAGTCTACACAGCAAGACCCTTGTCTCAAAAAACAGATAAATGTGGAGGACAGAAAAAAGGAGAGGTATTCATTTAAAAACATGCACTCCACTCCAAGTTCTTCCTACATTTTTAACAAGTACAATGTATAAGACATTTCTAATATAACTATTCCCAAGTTTTTCAATTTCAGATAAGGGCTGGCAGGATAAAAATGTCTTAGAAGTTCTCTTGTAAACTTCTTCCCTGTACATTTAAATACAACACAAACACAGGAACAATTTACACTACCCATACTTTACTGTAGACATTTTCTTAAAAAATAAAATAAAAAAAAAAAAAAATAGCCAAGTGGTAATGGCGCATGCCTTTAATCCCAGCACTTAGGAGACAAGAGAGGTAGGTGGATCTCTGTGAGTTTGAGGCCAGCCTAGTCTACATACAGAGTGACTTCCAGGACAGCCAGGCTACACAGAGAAACTCTGTCTCCAAAAACTACAATCAAAAAGCACACACTCGGCCGGGCGGTGGTGGCGCACGCCTTTAATCCCAGCACTCGGGAGGCAGAGGCAGGCGGATCTCTGTGAGTTCGAGGCCAGCCTGGGCTACCAAGTGAGCTCCAGGAAAGGCGCAAAGCTACACAGAGAAACCCTGTCTGGAAAAATCAAAAAAAAAAAAAAAAAAAAAAAAAAAAAAAAAGCACACACTACACAAACACCCAGAGCAACACCCCTTCTTGGTACTGACCTAGAAAATGAAAATGACAGATAAAGTAATAAACCTTGTGATTAAGTTAAAGAACTTTTAATTTTTTTTTAAAGACAAAGTATCACTATGTGGCCCAGGTTGGCCCGGAGTTGTTCTGAATTCTGGGATTACACGTGCATCTACCACACCTGGTTCTAGAACATTAAATTTCAATGATACAGTGTTTTTTTTTCTAACAATATTCAAAGCAAAAAGTGCACAGCTATATTTCCCTTCGTAAATCAGCAGTCAGCCTTAGTCCAGTCTTAGTTTCACACAAGTATTAGAACTGGAGACCATTTCAATTAGAAACTCAGGAACTTAACTGTACATGCAGCAAATACTTCTAAAATGCACCGAGTACACATTTCTACAGCCGGATTAAAAAAAAGTAAACACACATAAAATGAAGCCAGAGTAAGTGCCTCCTTTATACCTGCACACTGTGCTAAGAACCTGTCAGCAAGACCTACTTCTTTCTCTCAAAGCATTGTAGGAACCCACACAAAACAGTGTTATGGGGTTTCTCTATGTAGCTGTCTGTTCGGGAACTGGCTCTGTAGATCAGGCTAACCTCAAACCCAGAGATCCACCTGCCACAGACTCCCAGGTGCTGGGATTAAAGGAATGAGCCACTATGAGAGTCTTACTGAGATATAGGTCCAGGAAAAATGGAGATAAATTAGCTGAGCAGAGAGGCAATAGTTATCAAAACTCTAGATAGTCTATGTAGTATGATTGTTCCTGTATTTTGACACCAGAATCAACCTAGGCCTTAAATATCTACATTATATATATATATACCAGGTGTAATTTTTATATGAACCTCCCAACTTACAGGATTAAAAGAGATAATTAATACATAATGCCTGGATAGTATTCGATCTCATTCTTCATTATGTTTATGTGTGTAGCAAGTGCTGGTAACCACAGAGGGGTTGCATTCCCTGGAGCCACCAAACACAGGTGCTGGGAATAGAATTCAGATCTTTCACAAAAGTAGTGCTCACTCTTAGCTACTGAGCATTTACCTCGCCACTCCTTTATTTGAGAGCCTTCATGTAGCTCAGGTTGTCCTTGAACTTCCTGCCTCTACCTTCCAATTGTTGAAATTACAAGCATGTGCTAACACTACCATGCCTCTTTTCCCCATAAAAGGAAAAAGAATATGCAAACACTGAAGCCAACCAACTATTCCCTTATTTCAACAGTGCCTATCAATGCTAGAAATAAAAGGCAATTATACCTCAAAACAAATCTCTGTACTGTATACATCAGAGGTGGGAAGTAGTATCCTTCATCATAATCCTGTCAACTTATATAAAGCATTTAAACACTGTTAAGACCTATTTGGAAGCCATGCTAAGTCTTGCCAACCTGGACTACATGAAATTCTGTCTCAAAAACAAGAAAAAACAATTTGGTCTAACAAAAATCTTTTCTCTGAAAAGCAGATAACATTAAAAATTGTGGAATTCTAGGTTCAAATACAGTTTGGCTTTTGTCTTTTCCATTTTTATTTAGTGTCTAACACTCTCCAACCAATCCTTTTTGTATGGCACTTTCAAAGTCCTTATTAAAACAGCCACAACAAAAATTTTATAAACAGAAATCTAGAATTGGTTGCATGCCTTTAATCCCAGCACTTGGGAGGCAGAGGCAAGTTGGAGCCAGTGTGGTCTACAAAGCAAGTTCCAGGGCAGCTAGGGCTACACAGAGAAACCTTATCTTGAAAACAAAAACAACAGCCACAATACATTTCCATTTCCAGTCACTAAGACTAGAGAATGGCAATGTTCTAGGTCTTCGATGGAAGAAAAGGAGTCAAAGCTATCAACTACCACTGAGTAGTCAAGGGGTAGTCATCACAACTACATTAAATAGTGTCAGTAACTTCTCCAGGGTACCCATCAACCAGAAGTCTTTGTTATTACTTTGTTTTGAACACCCTTCATCAAATTTAGAAGAAATGACACACAACTATAAAAAACATTGTCACAAATAGATTGTAGTTTATAAAAGATAAGCAATATGTATACATAATTCTTGTATCTCAGTAAGGGCACACATCTGTCAAAACTAACCCAACCACACATTAGCATTTGTACATTTCACTAAGTTTAAATTATACCTAAGATCATAAAAATTCCATTAAACCACATATCAGTTCACACTAGTTAACACTGGTCACTTAAACTATTAGGAGCCACTGAGGTTGCACTATAAACAAAAACAGTAACCAGAGCACATCACTTTAAATACACATTTCATTCACTGGAAGGTATGAAAAAGATACTCATGTAATCTACTTAATAACCCAATTTTAAAGATTCAATTAATCCCAGCACCCAGGAGTTAGAAAGATGTTTGAATTTAAGACCAGCCTAGCCTACAACTTCCAAGTCAGACAGTTACATGGTGAGACCCTGTCTCAAAAAGATTCAATTTTTTATATTTGCAACAAATTCTAGAAATCTGTTTATAATTTTTTTTTTTTTTTTCTCTTCAGACAGGTCTTGCTATGTTTCCTGGGCTGGCCTCAGATAATGTTCCAAGTGCTCGGATTGCTGGTATGAGCCACCAAGCCTAGCTATATTGTTCTTTGGAACACTGGCACTTAATTAAATTTAGAGTATCTCGAATGTGAAGCATGTGTGGTTTTTTGTTAAATTAATGTGTGTGGATGGAGACAAGAGAACTGTGGATAGTGAACGAAGTTAACTAAGTATGGCTTTCTCAGTTATCAAACAGAAGGTGTGGCATGTATGAGCAGGCATGATATGACCTTGACATCAAGGTGATAATGGCTTTCAGGAGAACTAGAGCCAGAAGACTAGTTAACTCTTCTGGGACTCAAGGTTTTACTCATATGAGTCAATGTTCTTCATGCATCTTGCAGATTTTGTTCAGCTCAAAAACACCATCTATTATCCCATAAGTGAACAACAGAAAGCACTTTCCAGTACACTGTGAATTTAGTCACACTTTGAAAAAAGTCACTTCAACAGTTATTTTCCTGTTTAACCTTATTCACAATTATATGTGTGTGTATATATATATACTTAATAGCAAAAGATTAAGACAGAAATTGTTTAAACTGCCTTTAGCAGTACAAAGGATTAACTAATGTTTTGTAAATATTTTCTAAAATATCTGACATCCAAATGCAGAGGGGCAGGAAGGTGTGGTTAAAACAGAGGCAAGAACTCTTTCCCCATATCCCCAACTACCTTTTTATACACAATTTTCCTATAAAAGTATATTCTACCACTATACAACTTTCTAAATAGTTAATCTAAAAGTTGCCAGAAGCAGATGCATGTGTAAGTTTTGTGAGGTACTTTCATAAAATAATATTTAAAGGTAAGACTTAGACACAGCACCAAAGGGGGGGGGGAGCTTTGCAACTATCATCTGGAAACGGTCTTAAAATCCAAATCAGAAAGGTCTGAGATTAACTAAGCAAAAGACTTTAAATAGGGAATCCTGTTCACATGGTAAGTTCTGCACATAAAAAGCAGGTGGCAACGAGTTCTTTCCCCAGCAGAATAAATTTCCCAAACATTTCTTCTTGGGGAAAACCAAAGTGTATGTCCATGTGAATGTGTGTCGTGTGAGTGCAAATGTCTAAATAGAAGAGGGCATCAGATTCCCTGGAGCTGGAGTTAGAGGCAGTTGTGAAAAACCCCTGGGGGGGTGCTGGGAACTGAACTCAGATCCATCTCTCTAGCCCTCCCAAACATTTCTATTCAGCACTCTCCCACCCCCGACAAAACTAAAACCATTAGTTACTAACATTCTTTTTGAATTGTACAGATGGGCAGCTGATGAGCCTCCCAGAAATTAAGACTCTAGCTCACCAAGTGCTCAAGCATTCAATTCTGATTGTTCCACTTAAGAGCTCGTCTTGTTTAACCAAAACTGTTTTTCCTTTACAGAGTTAATTCAATTTCTGCCATGTAGAAAAGGAATGTAAAGATGGTTATTCTAGGTGAGCTTCCAGATGTCCTGCAAGCCAAAAGGATTTAGTTTCTTATACCATAAACTGGATGTCATACTTCACTCTTGAGGTTATATTTATTTCCTTTCTTTTCTTTTTTTTTTTTGGTTTTTCGAGACAAACCTGTCCTGGATCTCACTCTGTAGATCCGCCTGGCTCTGCCTCCCGAGTGCTGGGATTAAAGGCGTATGCCGCCGCCGCCGCCGCCGCCGACACCACCACCACCACCACCACCACCCCAGCCTAGATTTCTTTCTATGTGGCTGTAAGTCCTTCAAACTACACAGGAAGAGGGAAGCCAACCACCCATGTAGGCCAAGTAATTTTGAGTCTCTCTACCAGAGCAGAGTATCTTAAAGCCAATCTTATAAACAGACTGTATGTGTGCGTAAAAAATTAAGTATGAAAGGATGTGTATGATAGGTAAAAATTTTAAATTATTATTGACTAATGGATAAAACAGATGGTTCTAGTTACATAAAGCTAGCCAGCCAACTTGCCTGAACATTTTCCAAGTAAATATTTACTAGATATATACTATGTATAAGTGACATAGAAATACTGAATATACAAAAGAATGGGAAAAAGCTGCCACCAAACTAAGAGAATATTTTTGTGAATATTTATCTTTTGGTGCAAAAAACTATCATTTCATACTTCCCTTTAAAACCAACAAACTGGTCAGTCATGGTGGCCAGCACTAGAGGGAAGACAGAAGAATCTCTGAGTCTGAGTCTCAAGAAAAAGGAAAAACAAAACAAAAAACAACCAACACACTGATCTGTTTTTATGGTCCTGTCCCTACCATTGCTTAACAACCTTACACTTTCCCCACCCCTACCTAATTACCACACTCTGCCTTAGGAACCACTCCCAGAAGCCACTCTATTCTTGGATGCCCTCCCCAACCAGTCCACCAAGCTTGCTTCCTGAAATCTCATCTCCTTTCCCAGGAAGCCTTAATTTAAAAGCCAGGTTAATTTATTTAGCCCCACCCACAGAAAGCTTACAAGGGCAGTAACTCTCTCTGCATTCACCATTTTATAATAGGTACCTACTGGTCTGCTCACATGTTAACTCATCCATCTGCTTATTTAGTATACTACTCATTGCCCTTAATGATCTGTATCTGCAAGGTCCTTAAGCTACCAGACTAAAGAACACACTAGCATTGAAAATGCAATGATTAATGTTTTTTTGAAATTTATAAATTTCCCAACACAGGGCAATCTTAAAAGGATGACAATATGTGAAACGGGCCAAACAGAAAAGGCCCGCCCGATACAGGCTGATTGTACTCGAAGGAAACCAGTAAAAACAAAGCAGCAGAAGCCAAGGACCTTATTTCCTCCATGATAGTGTATTTCAGGGACAAAAAAAAAAAAAAAAAAAAAAAAAAAAAAAAAACTCAAAAACTCAAACCTCCTCCAATTTCACTTTATTCACTTGGCCATATAAATCTGGAATTTTCTTTGAAAGAGCTCATTTACAAATGACCAGCAGAGTATTTATCACCCCCAGCATCTGTATGAAAAATGTTTATCATTTTTTAAATGTAGTAGTATTATTTAGATTGAAGGTAATTCATTACTCATTTCAGGACTTAGAAAAAAGCAGCTGGGTGTGGTGTACTCCTTTATTCCCAGCATTTGGGAAGAGGCAGGCAGATCTCTACGAGGTCAAGGCCCAGGCTGGTCTACATAACATCACCCAGTCGAGGCAGAAAAGGAGACAAGAGAGGAATGGAAAAGGAGAGAACACACTATGCAGCAATCCGTTTCGTTCTCAACTATGATTCTTTTTTTTTTTTTTTAAAACAGTGAGGTTTAAAGCTATAGTTTAGTTTTTACAAAGGTTAATTTCAAAAGTAAAACTAATGTTTCTTTCAATAAAATCAAATATTTGAAACAGCAATTTTTGTCCTGATTCTTTCTATTTACCATTCATCCTCCTCTCCGATGAAATTTCCCTTAAATGTTACCGACAAAATAACTCAACAGGTTGAAGCTACTTATCAAACTGCTGGTAAGTGAAGCTTTCTTTATAAAGCTGACCAGCTCATTTCAACAGTTGGTGCTGTTCACAACTGCCTTTGCCATTGCCCGTAAAGTTTGTAGGAACTGAAACATGTCAAACATTACCATTCACAAAAGCAAAAAGCAATGAACATACTGGGCAGGGATAAGGATTCTAGATCAGCAAAACCTAACAAGTTATGTCGCATCTGCTGCAGGGATCACATACTGTCATGCCATCTCCTTCCCAGAATCTCATGGCCTTATGGGACTCAATTCTTGGCTTTCCAAGGGTTAATCCATTTAAGGCTGCTAAAGGGAAATCAAGGAAACTTATTATGTGAATCCAAGCGGAGAAAAAGGCAGGAATATGGGGGTTGAGTCACGTCGTTCCGCCATTTTCTAAGCGGAGGAGGAAGACATGTTGGAACAAAAACACAACAAAAGAGCAGCCATTTCCCAAACCAGCTCGGATAGCAACCCCAACAGACTAAACTCGGTCACATCCGCACCTTCCCAACCACTTCAGTGGACAAACGTACGAACAGAACATCAAAAGTGTCGCGGTAAAGATAGCAAGATCCCTTCCGCGTAGGGATCAAAGATGACCTGCATAGTTAACTGCAAACGAAAGCCCCGGGAAACGGGAAGACTGACAGAAACTAAATGCAGCAGTACAACAAAACCGAATTTCAACTAAGTTGGCGAACTAAAATTTATCCAGCGATTACGGCTAATTGTGGAACCTGGGGGACTCGGTACCAAAGCCGACTCAGCCGGTCCCATTCCCAGCCTCATCCCCTTTCACGACTGATTTCGCAACTCCCACTGTGACCGACGGTGCTCAAGGGTTCTTACCGTATGTGAGGGATGCCAACCCCACCTTGAAGAATCTTATACAGTTTGCTCTCGTACAGCAACTGGGGATGCCTGGCCTTCTGGGATTCTAGCTTCACTGCCACTTCCTGCAGAGGAAAGGGGATGATGGCATCAACATCCCTATGGATTCAAACTCACTTGGGAAATGAGAAGAGACATTAGCAATGCTTGCTGCTAGTCGCCGCCACAAGGACGTGAAAGGATGAGGCGAAAGCCTCTGTAATTACAAAAACAAGCCAACTAGCCTCAAAGGCTTTTTCGGGTGGCAATGGCGAACCCTCCGTGTCCTCTAAATCTAAAGCGAATGAAAGGATTCATCCAGAAAACAGGCAACCTTGGGACGTAAGGCGAGATTTTTTTTTTTAATTTAAAGAAACTGTTCTAATTGGAACAAGAACCCCAAACTAAATTGAAGAAATACAGAGAACACCATGGCGATCACACGCCTTCGCCCTTCTCCTCATCTGAAACAACGGTTTAAAAAAAAAAAAGAGAGAGATTCTGAACAAGCCGGGAAACCTCAGAGTTTACCCAGCCTTTCTATCGGGTTTTTCCTTTTTAGGGAAATAGTGGGGGAGGTTGCTAAGCCAGGAGAGCTGGCTCGCTCTAGGCTCCCCAGTGCGTGCGTGCGTGCGTGCAGTGGGAAGAGGCTTGGAGTACTTAGGGGGGTTGGGGTGGGGGAAAAAAAAAAAAAAGCCCAGCGTTAACGTCCCCCCCCCGCCGCCCCGAAGCGGGCGATTACCTCGCCATTGGTGATGTTGATCGCCAGATAAATGTCCCCGAAGGAGCCCGACCCGATCTTCCGCACCAGTTTGTATTTCCCTCCGACGATAAATTCGGCCTTAGAGCCGCTGCTGCTCGCCATCCTGGGACGCGAAGATGGAGGCGGGGGCCGAGCCCCGGCACCTCTGGGAAGAGGATGGAGGCCTCCGGGGCTGTTCCCCCCGGCAGAACGGCGGGGCGCGGCGGCCGGCCACCGGAAAGCGAGGCTTGGTGGGCGTTACGGGGCGCCGGGCCGGCTGCGAGGCACGGGATCGCCGCCGCTCGCTGGAGGGGCCAGGCCGCCGTTCGTTCGTGAAGGGTGGTCGCGGCTGCCGAAGCTCGGCCAGTGGCTCCGGGGGCGGCCGCCGCTGTCTCGCGTCCGCCGGCGACGTTGCGAGGGGCTGGGAAAGGGGCGCGGGGAGTTAGGGCGGCGCGACCGCTGCCACCACTGCCGCCGGCTCCGGCCCGGAGGGACCCCGTCACTCCGCCGACGCCGCCATCTTGTTACTCCGGCTCCAGCCAACACAAAATGCCCCCAGTCCCGGGGAGCCGCTTCTTCACGGCGCAGGGCACGCTGGGAAAGGGAGCTCGGGCGCTCTCTCGGTAGGGTGGGCTGCGAGCCGGAGGGCGGAACCGGATCCGCCAGAGGCGCCGCCCACACGCGGCCGAGCGTCACCCCGTCGCCGCCCCGCGGCGCCTGCGCACTGCCGTGCCTGCGGACCGCGCAGGCGTGCTGCGGCCTGGCCTCTTTCCCCCGCCCCGCCCCGCCCGCTCCCCCCCCCCCACGCCGGGGCTCACTTCCACTTCCGGCCATCTGCGGGTCCGCGCTTGCTACCTGCGAAGTCAGTGCAGGCCCCGAGGCTTGTGCCGGGCTGTGCGTTAGGGAGTCACCTCCTTTTTTTTTTTTTTTTTTTTTTTTTTAATCCCAATGTGGCCAGTGGAAGCGTCTGGTCTCCTTGGGAGTGGAGCTTTGACCTCTATTCCGCGTTTGAGGCGGTTTCTAACCTTTGATCCGTCGTCAAGTCCCTCTCCGGGGCCGTCCTTTTCCCAGCCCAGTTTCTGCTTGGAAAGAGAAAAAGCCGAGCTAGGCGAACTGGGTTCAAGAAGTGGCTCAGGTTTCAGTAGGGCCTAGTCGACTACTAGTCATTAGAGTTCGGGCTCCCTGTAATGTTGCTAACCACCCCACCCCACCCCCATTTTTTTAAGGGCTCGGAAAGAACCTGGAATTGGTCTCACCCCAATGTCTGTTTGTGGCACTATGAATACACTTGATCTGAAAGGAACAAGTCAAATAGATGCTTCATAATTTTACTGACATAATGAAGAGAAAAAAGAAAAAAAAAAAAAAAACTAAGCTGAGCGGTGGTGGCGCACGCCTTAAATCCAAGCACTTGGGTGGCAAAGGCAGGTGAATCTGAGTTCGAGGCCAACCTGGTTGGTCTACAGAGCTCGTTCCAGGACAGTCAGAGTTACACAAGAAGAAACCCTGTCTCGAAAAACCAACAAACAAACCAAAAATAACTTGATAACAATAAGAAAGCTGCTCATAGTCAACGTTGTTATACCCATCCCCAAAGAAACAGTCACGTTTGAGTCATGTTGAAAAGTACAGTATTGATATAAATGGTATAAATAACTATCATAAAATAAAATTGAGAGTGTTTAAAACTTAAGAAGGTAATTTTAAAGTAAAAACCGATAATAAAAAAAAAAAAATCAGGACTTGACCTTATTTTCAGTTACACTATTTGACCAAAAACTGAGTGTGAAATTAAGGTTTACAAAGGCTCTGTTGGGTGCTGTGAAAGATGAATATAGCGTAGGTTGTAAAAATTTTAAGTCAACCCTAAAATGAACTCATCAAAATGGAAAAAAAAATGTGTTTTTTTTTTTTATTTTGTGTGTGCGTGTGTGCCTGCATGTGTCTATGTGCACCACGTACATGGATGCCAGAGAGAACTGGATCACCTGAACTGGAGTCACTCGTGCTTGACAGCTACCTGATGTGGCGGACAAAACTGACCTCCAGGTCCTCTGCAAGGGTAGTGAGTGCTCTAAACCACTGAGCCATCACCGCTCCAGACCAAGGAAAAATGAAAAAAAAAAAAAAAGTTTTTAAAAAAAATGGGAAAAAAAGTTTTAAATGCTACCTTGAAAGCTGGTACAGTAGTTCACAGAATCTATCTAGGGTTTAACAAGGAGTTCTTAAGGATAAGCCAAACTAGGGTTGGCTGAAGCATCCATGAGAGTTTTGAAGAAAGGAATCTTAGTGGAGATGTACAGATGCTCTCAGTTGGTGTGGTAGGGAGACTAAGTCACTGATTTTCAAGGGTATGGGTATGGACAGGTACAAGTCCAGCAAAGTCCATAAACTTACGGAAGAGCAGTACAGTGTGTTTCATTTCCTAATCTAATTTCACGTTGTACTTTATTGAAATTCTTATCTTCCTACATTTGTGTCCTCAGAATACATTTTTATAAAATGATGTTGATGCTGGAGAGGTGGCTGGAGCTCTTGCAGCTCCTTTAGTGGACCCAGGTTCAGTTCCCAGCATCCAGATGGTGGCTCACAATGGTCCATATCTCCAGTTCCAGAGGATCAGATGCCCTCTGGTGTCACCCATAGGGTACACAGATAAATGTACAGTCAAAACTCCCATGCACATAAAGTAAAAGTAAATTAAAACAATGGTGCAGATGGCACTGTTTTGTTTTTTTAAATCTTTATTTGGAGAGGTTTAAAAAAATGTCAACGTGGGCCAGGCAGTGGTGGCGCACGCCTTTAATCCCAGCACTCGGGAGTCAGAGGCAGGCAGATCTCTGTGAGTTCGAGGCCAGCCTGGTCTCCAAAGCGAGTTCCAGGAATAGGCACAAAGCTACACAGAGAAACCCTGTCTTGAAAAAACAAACAAACAAACAAACAAACAAAAAAAGTTAACTTATATATCTAACCTTTTCCAAAATGAAATTGCCCATCCCCTCCCCACACACACAAAACTCACTTCTGGACCTCCTAGTCTCAATGACTTTTAGAAATGCTTCTGAGGCGCTATGGTTTTTACACAGACCCATGTAAAATAAAGTCTATATATGCAATTTGGTATGTGTTACTTGTTTCCAGAAAATTACAGTCACTATTCTAGTACTGACTAGGTACTAAATATTGTAAAATAAGTGAGTGGCCATGACCTTTGCAGCTGTGATTTCTATTGTGTCTAACGATTTTAAGAAGGGCCAATTTGGTGGGTTTTGTTTCGTTTTGGTTTGCTTTTCCAAGACAAAGTTTCTCTGTGTAGTCCTGGCTGTCCTGGAACTCACTCTGTAGACCAGCTGGGTCTCAAACTCAGAGTTTCACCTGCCTCGGCCTCCCGAGTGCTGGAATCAAAGGCGTGTACCACCACCGGGAGGCTGGTGGTGTTTGGTTTTAGTGTGGAAACTGGTTTTTTTTTTTTTTTTTTTTTTTTTTTTTTAGGTATTCGCTGTGACTCAGTCTATTTGTTTTTTAACTCATGCATCGTTCTGCAGAAACTTTCATCCTAAGTTATTGAAGACTTGACGTTATTCGGGTGCTGGTATTTAAACTGACCAGTCATTCCATCTGCATTAAATGAGCAGCAGCTTTGCAATAGAAGGAGTTCATACGTGCCAAATACAGTTGCTGACACTTATCAGGCGAATTCACTAACATTGTGTTGAAAATGCACACAAATTTTAGACCCTGGGGAAATTTACAGATCAAGATTGATAATTGCTATATTTCAAATACAATTTACAGAATGCTTTCACACATACCGTCTGTGCCCTCCTATGATGAACTGGCTTGCCAAAGGTCACACAGATCTTAGTGGAGAAGACAGGACGAGAACCCCAACTCTTAACCAAGAGAAAGAGAACTTTTGGGAAGAGTAGAACACAAATTTGCATGATCACATCCCAGTAATTATACTTGTATTTACTGACAAGTCTAGATTAAGTGGCTACAATCTTTTAAAGCCAGCCTTACTCAAGAAAAGTTCCCTGGTAATCAAAGTGTATTTGGGGTAAAATAAGAACAACCACAAGAAGTTCAGGTGGATTAAAAAAAACCCCAAGCAGCTTGTCCATCTCTAGGATCGCAAACCTACGAATCAGTAAAAAACACAACACCTTTAGAATGCACCAAGCCCTGCCCCGGGTGTTGACTATTAAACACGCCTGAGTAGAGTCAGTATCAGATGCAGGAGTCAACGGAGTGTTGAAAACTTGAGGAAAACAGAAATGTGCTTTTGGGTTAGCGTCACAGTCCATTCTGCCTGTTTCCCAGTGTTTGACGCTGGCAGCCATTTCACATGTGTTTCTTTCCCACTTCCTGTTCTTCCCACTGCATGGCTCACAGGGTGTTATTGAAGTGGATTGTTGTGAGGTCATATCTTCTATGGATGACAGGCAGTTACAGCTGCGAAATCTTAACAATATGGTCACCTACACACAACCAGCTCAAAGACAACATCTGTTAACACCGACATGGATGTGGGAAATCCCAAGTCCCCGCCTCTAGATGAAGGCAATTAATGGCGACTAAAAGAGGGAGAACCAGTCCTCTCTGAGGTCGAGCTCCCTGACAGGTTATCCAGTCCCAAGTGGTGGTCAGCCCTAAACACATGTACATATGAGCAACACTAAATAGGCGCAACAGGTTGTGAGTGAGCATGTGCGTGCGTGTGTGCGTGCGTGTGTTAGTCATATATATGTATATATATATGTAGAAGTCATAAAGTTGAGAGGGAGCAGGGGTGACAGGAATGGAGCTGAAGGGGGAGAAGGGTAGAAATGATGTAAACACGGTACACAATACTCAAAGTTTCAAAATTATACTGAATAGCCCTTTACACTTATAGAGTATTTTGTAGTTCACGAGGCCCTTATTTCCTAGTGGGAAGTAAGCTCTGAGCTTAGCAAGAACTCCTAAAAGTGCTTCTCACCTCTATTCACTGGGCAAATGATATAGAGCTAAGATACTTCTACTTACCTTTTAGCATATATAAAACTCACATTTTGATATTTTTAAAGATTGCTTAGAGTTTCAAGTGCATGTGTATGTACACATGTTTAATTTTATTTCTTAAAATTAATAAAATGGTCATAGTTTTGTCTTGAGACCTGTTTTTTTTCTCCTAATGATTTGTTGGGTGATAAGGTCCCATATAACCAGGCCTCTATAGTATCTCTTCTAATGTCTATGGAAATATGTATGGTATTGATGGAACATTGAACCAATCTCAGTTGAGCATTCTGCTGTTTCCCTGACTTTTCTAGTATAAACAAACAATGCTATAATGAATATTACTCTAGCTAAATATTTGTTATCATGCAACATCAATTGGCAAGAATATATTTCTAGAAATGCTGCTGGCCTCAAAACCCTTGATAGTATAATCAAACAGGTTCAGCAAGACTGAGTCCATATTGATACAATCTGCAGTGGTTTTGTTCACTCAAGGGCTATTCTAGTGTCTCACTTACATTTATAATTGCATACTTACATCCAAATCTTTTCATTTCATCTCCAAAAGGGGATGTTAGGTCTTCTTTTCTGACTAACATATTGGTAGAAAAACCTACTGAATTTTAATTTTGAAACCCCTTTATTTCTTCACCCAGTTTTCAAGTGAGCTAGTGAAAATGTCTCCCTTTGACACAAATGACAGGACGGAGAAGGCATTTGTTGTCCATTTGAGAAGCAGCCATTTGAGTTCTACCGCGGCTTTGAGTCATTTGAACAGCACAGGAAAATGAGTTTGCTGGGAAGGAATGGAGACCAAAGAACTCAGCAAAGCAGGAGGGGGTGGCCGGTGTGACGCGGTATGCCTTTCATCCCAGTCGGAGAGAGTTTGAGGCCAGCCTGGTCTACAGAGTGAGCTCCAGTTCCAGGACAGCCGAGGATACAGAGAAACCAACACTGACTCCAAAAACCAAAACCAACCAGACAAAAAGAACCTCAGTAAAGACTTATAGTGATGACATTTACTTGTGATGGACACATTCAGGAGCTGAGGCAAGGATGCTGCAAGCTTAAGATGTGGGAGATGTGGCAAGGCCCTATCTAAGTATATGTATATTCAATTAAAAAAGAATACACTCGTGTAATCTCATATTTTGCATGATCTTATCTTCCTACATATATGTGTGTGTATAGATGTGTGTGTATGTATATATATGTAGATATATAGCTTAGTAGCATGAGAAGCAGAGTTCAAATTGATAGTTCAAAACTTCTGTAAAAGTCAGGCAGGTATGACAGACCATCTAGTGCTTTGGAGGCAGGGCGACAGACGATCTCTGAGGCAAGGTGGCAAGTTAGACCAGTCAAATTGGCACGCTTTGGTTGCAAGTGACCCTGCCTCAGTAAATAAAGTAGAAGGCCATTAATTAAGACACCTGGTACCAACTTTTAGCTCCACATGCACCCTATCAAAGTGTGCCCCCACACATATGAGCATGAAGTGCACATGTGTGCACACAGGCAGAGTGCCAGAACACTAAACATGGAAAGCCTTGGAGATGGGGGAGAATTCCATTTGTTGCTGTTCTGAAATGAGGTTAATTCACACCTCAGGGCAGAAAGCGTCAGTACTTGAGTTAGACATTTCAGTAAACACTGTTAAATGAGAATGAATGTTCTTGGGCCTGTACAATGAGGAGGCCAACTGTCTCCTTTCAGAGTGTGTGGAGGACAGGGAAGATTTTCTAACTCAATAGAAGCCTGTGGGGCTAATACCAGTGGCAATGGCTTTTTTTTTTTTTTTTTTTTTTTTTTTTTTGTCAAAAGAGTTTTGGGGAGTTGGGGAGATGGCTCAGCAATTAAGAGTGCCCTCTGGAAGACCCAAACTGGGTGCACAGCACCCACATCAGATAGCTCATAAGTGCCTGTAACTATCTCCAGCTGTAGGGGATCTGATAGCGTCTTCTGGCTTCCTCAGGTACTTGTACATGTGTAACATACACATAAAGACAAACACACATACACATAAATTAAAAAAAAAAAACACAACAAACTTTCAAGTAAAAAAAAAAAAAACCAAAAATCCACAGATTTGTTTTACGTGAGAAAAGAAAAACCAAAAAATACATTGGTTGTGTATTTCACTCATAGGTTAAATATAAGGAAATGTGTTTGCCCTAAGAAGTCCTCGTGAGCTAGGTCCTGGATTCAATGGCCAGCCCAACAAAAGCAGAAACAAGAGCCAGATGGAAGACGACATTTAAGCTGTGGCTTTACCTAACCTTGCGTGTTATCCTAATCGTTCCTGCTGTAATCTCCAAAAAGGGAAGTTGCAGCTTAAAGTTCTAGCTGGCTTTAAACGTATTGTTATTTGCAGGCTTTCCGGGTGATCGTACAGAAGAAAGAGCCTGGCACACACCTTTCCTCTTACAGCTTCTTCTTTTATCACTGCCTATTCATTGTGTGTGCTCAGTCTCTCCTTCTATTGGGTGGGTACTAGGGATCGAACTCGGGGAGTCAGGCTTGACATCGAGTGCCTTTGCCCACTGAATCACCTCTCTGTCCCCTTCAACAGCTTCTTAAAGTCGAGGTAAAACAGATTTTAGGTGTCCAGATCCTCATTCATGATCTTCAGCCCTGACTGTCAGAAAACCAGGTCCTCCGACAGGAGCTAGAACAGGGGGTGGGAATTAGAGGGCATGGGAAGTCTGCTCCTTTCTGGACATTTTAGAAAGACTGCAATTCTAACTTCGTTTTCAGTATAATTTTCCCTGGAGGTAGGAGAGACACGGGTTAAACAACCTCTAAAAGTCCTTTTTTTTCCCCTTTCTGCCTAAAAATATTGTTTAATACAGAGGGAAAGGAGAAAATGACTTATACTGCTCAACACAATAAAGTGATGAAATTCAACAATGGAGATCCAGCCAAGTCTCTCCCTTCCTTCTCAGGATTATTCTGAAACAATGCCGGAGGTTTTGACTTGTTTGTCTGAAATGAATGTTCCGCAGTATAATACACAAAAGCTGGAAATACATGCTGACAAGAAGGTGACCTTCTCTGCATCCTCACTGACCAAAGCCAGGACTTGAGCATCGGATAACAAAGGATAGTGTGCTGTCACTGGGTAACTAGCTCTACCTTACTCCCATAACTCTGCTTACACCGACCTGACAATATTTAGATTATCAAATTGTATTTTTAATAGTTTGACTCCATTTACATGAGCCATTAACTCCTGGAAATGTACTGCCCGGCACTTTGGATGTTTGTTAGCTACTTTTATTGGGAAGACTATCCTTATATTCTAGAGTTTCTGCAATGTCGACGTGCCTTTCTTTCCTCAGTCCCTATTCTCTTCCACTGCATTGTTCACGAGCAAGGGCATGAAGCTGGGCTCCCCCAGGACTCATGGCTCACTCTAGTAATCCACTCTTCTTTGTGAGACTAAATTTGGAGACGCTTGAGTTACCATTCCCGGAGAGAGCTGGTCCTAAAGCCACATCCTGTTAACTCTCAACTCTCCATGCTAATGCCGGGAGGCATTGATGTTTATCGCAGGAAATGGAATAACGGCTCCATTTGGTGCCAGCTGAGATCAACACAGTTACAAGAAGACTTCGTGCAGTGAGCAGAGTCAGCGTGGTCATGTGTAGGTCTGTGGTGGTTTGGGTTGTAGGACCCTTATCCACCAAGACAAAATAGCCAATTATATTGAAATAGTCCTTTACACTGAAGAGAGTATTGTAGTTTACAAGCTCCTTACTTCCTGTTGGGCTCTGAGCTTGGTCATAACTCCTAAACGTAATTCTTACTCCTGCTGTGTCCGTGGGCAAATGAGAGACTTCCTGCTTACCTGGTAGCCCGTTTAGCCCATATAAAACTCACATTTTGCTATCTATGAAAGGTTACTCAGAATTTCAAGTTCTGCTATCATTCTTTCTTAGCTTATATTTTTATTGCCTCCCCCCAACTGTGTCAAGGACCACATTGCTCTGCATCTATTGAAATAAGATACGTGAGAGCACTCTGTCTCAGTCACAAACCTCACAGAAATGTGTGCTGCTGTGGTTATTATTAGACCATTCAACAAACGAAAGGTGACATTCTCTAACCTCCTAGTGGGTGGAGATAGGCTGCCAGCTAGCTAAAAAAGGAACGCTACACTTATTGTTTGGTGTCTGAAACGAGAAAAGGCAGCAATTATGACATTTCCCCACCTCGTTGTCCACGTAGACAATTCTTGTTGACAAGGTCCTTGTAGGTGTCTAAATGTGTTACGGGAAACAAAAATAAGAATTTTCAACCTCTTCCAAAGGCCTCTGAGCCTTTCTTCCACTCAGTATGACAATACTGGGTGTTCACATGACCTATAACTGGACTGATTTTTTTTTTTGTCCATGCTAAGGCAACCATTGCTTGCAAATACTTACTGTATTCATTTTTTACAATATTTAAAAACTTCATACAATATTATTTTATTAGTATATTTTTTTTAGGCAAGGTCTCACTATGTAGTGGCTAGCCTGGAATTTACTATGTAGGTCAGGCTGGTCTCAAACTCACAGAGATGCTCTTGCCTTTGCCTCTAGAGTGCTAGGATTAGAGGCATTTGGCACTACATCCAATCTATGTATAATATTATTCTTATGCACATTAATTTATGGCATAAATATTGTATTTATTTATGTAATTATTATTATTCTTATGCACATTATCTTATGCCACAAAAACTACATAGGAAAATACTTTCAATGTATAAAACTTTTTGATAAAACAGCTAAGGCTCATCTTCTACTTGAATTCAATTTTTTTTTCACATCAAAGAGAGCATGCTTTTCATTACTCAAGTCCCTCCATTTCAGGATTGTAGAACATACCAAGGAAGGAAACTGAAATTTTATGTGATAATTGAGAGAAGCTATAAAATCAGACATCTACTTAATTCTGGAAATACACCACAAAAGGGAATCTTTAAGAACCCACACAGCGCCTTGGTTTTTAACATTTATACAATGCTGCCATCTTGTGGGTATTTACTATAGCCATCCTTCCAGGACGTGCACAGCTAGATTGCCTAGCCTTATCTGAAGTCAAGCATTAGATGCACAGATACGGCCATTTGCACTCACCGAGAAGAAATGATCGCTGAGGAACTACAGTGTTGAACTCACTTTGGAAGAAATCATGATGTTTATGAACAGGGTAGACAAAAAAGACCACGTCAGAGCACAATTAAACACTCTGCAGGAGGCTACATACTCCCAAAGAACGCTTCCTTCCTCTTAATGCAATGCCGTCCCACCGTGTCATAATCACTGTGAAGCACATTCTGTCTCTCAGGAGACCATGATTGACGGCTATCAAGTCTGTTTGTATTTTGTGACTTATATGAGTGATGGACATAGAGAGCACAGGACCAATTCAAAATCAGAGCTGAGCCAGTTTTCTAGACGCCAAGATCAGTCAGTACTCTACCCACTAGACTACATATATTCATGAATAATAAAAGCATATTGGTGACTAAGAAAATTTAAAACATACTTAGCCCTCTAGGTGGCCACTAAGGAGGGTAGCCATTAGGCATGTGTCTGTGACTGTGAGCACCAAGTTTATTTACCAAGTACCACTGTGGACCAGTCACTGTACTAAATGATAAAGCTCTAATTTCCTTGCATTTAGGAGGTTTCCAGTCTGGATTTAGACTCTACTACAAGCTAGATGGAGGCTTTCATTATTTGCTGAGGACATCTTAATCCAAGATATGGTCTGACTAAAAAATGCCATTTTGTCTATGACTTCAGAATTGATATAAACTCAATGCATCCCACATAATACAATGAAGTGGTTTTATGATCGCTCTATTTTGTAGCATTCTGAAGTTTATATTTTCCTTATACATTACTTCATTTTTTTTTTGTCAATCAACTCTGTGAAAAACAGATTTAGCAGGGAGTGGTGCTGCACATGCCTTTAATCCCAGCATTCAGGAAGCAGAGGCAGGTGGATCTCTGTGAGTTCAAGACCAGCCTGGTCTAGAGAGCAAGTTCCAGGACAGCCAGGGCTACACAGAGAAACCTGATCTCTTCATCCTTTCTGTATTCAGTTGTTTGCTCAACCCTTAAATGTCCAGAGGATAATTTAAGAATTACTAACTTATACCATGATGAAGCACGATCTTAATCCTAATTTGTCTTATCAATAAAAACCAGGAGTCAGATATGGGGTGAAAGCTGAAAGATCAGAGAAGCAGAGCAACAGCCACTAGAGACTTTTTACCTCTATGAATCCTCTGATCAAAAGGGGGCTGAGATTCTGTCTCCACCTGCCTTATATTCCTGTCTCCACCTCCCCAGTGCTGGGATTAAAGGTGTGAGCCTTCCCAGTGCTGGGATTAAAGGTGTGAGTCACCACCACCTGGCCTCTAGTGGCTAGCTCTGCCCTCTGATCTCCAGGCAAGCTTTATGTGTCAGAACACAAACAAAATATCACACATTTCCCCCTTTTTGTCTAGACAAAAAGACAAGGTTTTAACTAACATAGAAAAACTATATGCAATAAGTACAATAACTATATACAGATATACACAGGCAATAATTACATTAACAATGTCTAATCCATTAGCATTTGACAAATTCAGAGAAAATACTCCATTATTTATCCTATCTTGGTGAGTCCAAAGTGTTGTACCTAATTCACCTTCTATCCTAACTTGCATTCCCAACCCAAAACTATCTTTTGATGTCTCTCAACCTTATACACTTTACACCTCTTTTGTGAGAGTCTTTTCTGAATTTGTTAAAAAAGAAAACTATAACTATAAAGTCTTAAACTCCATTCGAGACCTGAGAAAGATATAATAGTACCTGAGTAAACAGGAAGTGTAGGTAAGCAACTTCCAAAAATAAGAAATGACAGAAACAGCTGGCTGCCTGGACAGTCACCCAAGGTTCCTCTGCAATGTTGGGGCATCCATCTTCAGCCTGCAGGTCTAGCGTATCTGACAGACTTTATTGTGAAGCAGAATTTTTGAAGAACTGTCCCACTCTGTCTTGGTAAAGTTCTGCAGTCACTTTCTTTTCTGTCCTGCTTGTCCCATTTGGACAGCATACTGTCATCAGTCAAGGCAAGGGTAGTTTCTTGCCAAGTGGATAACTTTTGCCACAAAGAAAGTAAACTCTATATGGAATTTCTTCGATGCCTATCATCTTCTCTGTAGAGTAGATTGGTGTGATCAGGAGCAGACATGTCTAATTGTCATTAAAAAAAGGTTATTAAAACATCTTAAATGCCATATTCTGTAGATCTCTGAAGTGTTTGAAGACCACTTACCTATTTAAAATATATCTCTGTTTGACCTTGAAAACATACCTAACATAACTACAAGTTTGATTGTAATAGATGACTAACTACTAACTTGCATTTCTTTATTATCCTAAATAGTTCATAATAATAACTTTCAAGGACAGGAAATTCAAATTACATTGTTAGATGAGCTGTATAGGTACAATACCTTGAACAAGAGTAGAAACATATGTACAGTATGTTCTAGCCAAAATAACCTTAAATTTGTATCAATATACAATAATCCATATAAATGTAAAATATTTAAAACTAGTAGTTGCTTTTTTGGTTTAAAAGTAGATTCAATAATCTACCTTTTAGCCTATCATTTCTATAACAAATATACAGTATAACAAAAATAAACCTCAAATTTATATCAATAGACAAAAATTCAAGCTAATGTAAAACATTTAAAACTAATAGTTTCTTTTGAAAAGTAGATTCAGTAATCTACCTTTTTATTCTATTTCTATATTCCCCTTTTCTCTTTAGAATGAGATCCCTGAATCTAATCTTCTTTGTTCAGCTTTTTCCTTACCATTACCAACAACAACTTGTAAACAACCCCCCTAAACGATGACAAATATCCATAATTCACTAAACGACCAAAAACAGCACACCCCACCTCTTGGGAATATGGGCACCATGTTCTTAAAATTACTTACTGTTGTCTGGGGACAACAGCATCTTTAGGGGACCCTGAAAAAAATTGAGATAATTGTCAAGTCCTGGGAGAGCTAGCTGTATCATTTGTTGTCCAGTCTCTGTGTGATGGGAAAGTGCAGATCTTGTCTCAAGTCCTGGCTAGAGTACTCTGTGAGGCTGGATCATCTCAGCCAACCACCTTGAAACTGTCCTGAGCAGTTTGTAGAAAAACAAACCTACCGATTAGAATTTAGTATTTATTGAAAATGTTTTTTAAGACCTATTCATTTTATTTGATGTGTGTGAGTATTTGGCCTACATGTATGTATGTCTGTGCGTCACAAACATGCGCAGAGAATGTCAGAAGAGGGCACCAGGTGCCCAGAACTGGAGTTATAGATGGTTGTGAGCCATGATGTGGGTGCTGGGTATAGACAGGGGTCCTCTGAAGAGCAGCCAGTGCTCTTAACCTTTATGGCCATTTCTCCAGCCCCTCAAATTGAATTCTTTATGTAAAATAAATAAGAATATCCATCTTATCACCATAGAAATTTACTTTTGTCATTAGTAAATGATATGAAGTTTATACTATTAAAATTTATGCCATCTGATTTCTGACTGTGTTCATAGTGTGACTAGCCAGAGTCCTGCTCCTGCGGTCATACCTTCCTCACCATGATGGTGTGTATCCCTTGGAACTATAAGACAGAAAAAACCTTCCTTCCCTTCTTCTCTTTAACAAATTTATACCAATAAAAGTAAACGTAAACTAGGGGCTAGAGAGATGGCTCAGCGGTTAAGCACTGACTGCTCTTCCAGAGGACCTGGGTTCAATTCCCAGCACCCACATGGCAGCTAACAACGGTCTGTAACTCCACGATCTGACACCCTCACACATGCATACATGCAGGCAAAACACTGATACATGTAATAAATAAATAAATGAAAAAGTAAATGTAAGCTAAAGAATTGTTTTAAAGTAAATTTCTTTATGATTTGTTAACCTATGCATGTTCGGTTTGTATAACTATTTTATGTATCTATATATTGGGTATTTTAGGAGAAAGGGGTCGAAAGTGGAAAAAGTTTGAGACACCCTGCTCAAGATTCAGGCTTTGTTGCACATGCTTTTAATCCCTGCACTCTGGAGGCAGAGGCAGGCTGATTTCTACCAGTTTAAGGTCAGCCTGGTCTACATACAGAGTTCCAGCCCAGATGAAGGCCTAAACAGAGCAATGACTGACCTTTACCAACCTGGAAACAATTGCTTGGGCCAAAGTTGTAAGGCTTCTCTGAGTCTCAAGCTTACTAGCTTAAACTGAGGACGTCATACTCACTTCAAATCTCCACGATTGTGTGAGCCAAGCTGTTGAAATAAATCTTTCTCCCTCCCTCCCCACCTCTCTCTGTGCTCTTGTCTGTACTTAACATCTACTGGTTGTTGTCATTTGGAGAACTCTGATTAATACATTGCTTTTACCTTTTCTATTTACTTTGTTTTCTTTTCTTTTTGATTCATTTATTTATTATGTATACAATGTTCTGTCTGCATGTATGCCTACTTGCCAGGAAAGGGCACCAGATCTCATTATAGACAGTTGTGGGCCACCCTGTGGTTGCTGGGAATTGAACTCGGGACCTCTGGAAAAGCAGGGAATTGAACTCAGGACCTAGCAGTCAGCAGCCACTGCTCTTATCCTGTGAGCCATCTCTCCAGCCCCTTGTTTTGTTTTCAAGACAGGATTTCTCTGTGTGACAGCCCTGGCTGTCCTGAAACATGCTTTGTAGACCAGGCTGGCCTCGAACTCACAGAGATCGACCTGCCTCTGCCTCCCAAGTGCTGGGATTAAAGGTGTGCGCCATTACCTCCCAGCTCTTTATACTTCTTGCAGATCACTGATAAAATGTTTTCTCCTTAGAGATACTCCCCCTAATATTATGCTTGGGCTTGATAATTAGTTTGACAGGATTTCCAGTCACCTAGGAGACACACCTCTAGGTGTGTCTGTGAGAGTGTTTCTATAGATGAATAGTTGACAGGGGAAGACCTACTCCCCTTGTGAGTGACACCCTACAAAGAGTGGCCCAGATATAAAGAAGTCTGAGGAAAGAGCAGTGTGAGCCTGCCTGTCTGTCTTGGTTGCCGCCCTCCTCTGCTAACATCAGAATCCAGCATTGTCAGCCTTCCAAAGTGGGTTCGATACCAGCACCTCTCTAGAGTACTTTCAGGCTTTCAGCACTGGATAAGGACTTCAGAGACACCCAGCTTTGTGTACAGGAGCAACCCATCATGAAATGGACGTGCTACACACGTGATCAGGCTCAAGTACATCCTGCAGGCAGAAGTGAGTCACACGAAGAAGTGGCCCACATGCTTATGGTTCCTCTTCTTGCTATAGCATCTTCTACCCTCAAGTCTGTGCCTATGTCCTCACGAGATGTGCCACGTCGATTGCTGAGGAGGAGAAGACTCGTCTATAGATGGCTCTGAACACTACACAGGCACAGCGTGGAAATGGACAGCTGCAATATCACAGAGTCTGCTGTGGTTTCAATGTGAAATACTCCTCTATCATCAGTGCTCATGTTTGAACACTTGCAGCCAAACCCCGCCCCCCCCAGCCCATAGTATTGTTTGGGAAGGTTATGGAACTTTCAGGAAGTGAAGCCTTGTTGGAGGCTGGGGAGTTACTGGGGACCTTGAGGCTTCATAGCCTAGGCCCCACTTCCTGCTCACACACTGCTCCCTGAGTACAGAGGGAAGGTAGCCAATCGTCTTCCTGTTTCAGCCACCTTGCCTTCCCTTCCCATGCCCTGTCATGCCTTTCCCGACATGATGGACTGTATCTCCAAACGGTAAGCCAAACCTCTCCCATGAGTTGTCAGGATATTTTATTACAGAATAAAAGAAAATGAAAAAATGAATAAAAAATGACTCTCTGTGATTAATCGCTGATGAGTCGTAGAAAATAGGATGGGGGGGTCTAGTTGGAGGGGGTGGGTCTCTGTTCTGGATCCCCCTCTCCCTTCCTCTCTCTCTTTCTCCCACTCCTTCTTCCTTTCCCTACTGGTTTCTCATAGGTAAGCAGCCTTCCTTTACCGTGAACTTTCCTCCATGATGCTTCTACCTTACCACGGCCTAAAAGCAATGCACTGAACAGCCGTTGACTTAAACCTATGAGATCGTAAACAAATAAAATGTCCTCTCTTAAGCTATTTGTCACAGCAGCGACAATAACAACAAACCTAATGCACAGTTCATCTTAGATTGTGATGCAAGAGAGAGAGGGGGAATCGAAGAGAGGGAGGCAAGTCATAAAATTATTCCATCAACTGTACTGAATTACAATGAGGTGTCATTTGGTCCTTGTTTGCAGGATGACAGCTGGGTCAGCTATGACAGCTCATCACCAGAGCCAGAGCCTGGTGATGGGATAGCCATACTGCCAGTGTTCAGATCGGAAGAGCAGAAGATTTCTTCCTGTGGTGTGGTTTCTTCGTGGACCTGATCCTCTGGCTTAGTTGTTCTCAATCTTCTTAATGCTGTGTGACCCTTTAATATAGTTCCTTATGTTGTGGTGACCCCCAGCCATAAAATTATTTTGTTGCTACTTTGTAACTGTAATTTTGCTACAGCCTAGCTTGTCCATCATTTCTAGATATATTTAACCGCAAAAGAGTATGATCTTGCAGTTTAAATATCTCTAAATAATACCATAGCTAATTTTGCAACTGGTTTGGGAGTTTTGTCTGGGTTCCTTTTAAGTTTTGTATGCCTCAGGAAAAAAGAAGAAACAGTCGAGGATAGGTAGCTGTCTTTTGATTCTCAAAATATGTTCCATTTCAAATCACATTTCTCCCTGACTTTCACAATTCTTGTTTTGTACTCTCTTATCCACCCACTCAACAAACACTAAGTCAGCACTCACTGTATCTATGGCAGTATGCCAGGTACTGAAGAAATCCAAAGATCAATGAGAAACAATCCTGAGAACATGCTTTTGAATTGTGAATGAGACAAGTGTGTTTTTCAGTAGGTAAAATTTAAAGATTGATTACTATTGAAGAAAGAAGTAAAGGAGAATTCTTTTTATCTTTGGGTTGCTGTCAGTAGGGTCAAGGTGATGTTCATTTCTTTGTAAATGTTCAAGAAATCATTATTAAAACAAAACCAAAACCAAAATCTGGGCCAGGTGTAGTGTGCACATCTTTAATCCCAGCACTTGGGAGAGGCAGGCAGGTCTCTATGAGTCTGGGACCAGCCTGGTCTACATAGTGAGTTCCAGGTTAGCTACGGCTAGATCCTGTCCACAGCGAGATCCTGTCTTTGGATAAATAATATTAGGTAGAGCTGGTAAGTGCCATCTCCACACACAAGCTTAGGTTAGCCTGGTAATGTTCTGTGGTTTCACAGTAATTTGCACTTCCAATGTTCAATGTCTAGGACAGGAGGCTGAGGCTACTGGAGACCCTGTCTGTAGAATTAACTTCTGCGTCTTCATGTCTACAAGGGACTCTGAGTGTGATATGAAATAAAATACCAGCATGTCCAAGAAGAAACTGCTGGTAGCTTTGCATGCACAGAGCCTTGGGGCAAGAGCCAGTGGTGTTCCACAGGGGAACTCACAATTAAAGTCCCAGCTGGTTAGGTTTTGGTTGACTTGACACAGACTAAGGTCATCTGGGAAAAAAAGGGAACCTCAACTGAGAAAATGCCTCCATCAGATTGGTCTGTAGGCAAGTCTGTGGGAGCATTTTCTTGATGAATGATTGCTGCCGGAGGGCCCAGCCCTGTGGGCGGTGACATGCTTGAAACCCGGGGTCGTAGGAGAAAGCAGGCTGGGGAGAAAGCAAGTAAACAGCATTCCTCTACGGTCTCAGCTTCAGTTCCTGCCGCCAGCTCCCTGCCCTGCTTGAGTTCCTGCCTTGACTTCCTTTGAGGGCGGACTATGATCTTGACATCTCTGTCCTCTCCCCAAGTTACGTTTGGTCCTGGTGTTAATCACAGCAATAGCATGCAAACTAAGACACGGCCCTCAAGCTCAGTGATTTGGGTCGCCGCACAGAGACCCTTTCCCAGGAAGAGGGCCCACGAGCGGGCTCGTCCTCCCAGTGCGTGTGTGTGCGTGCGTGCGTGCGTGTGTGTGTGTGTGTGTGTGTGTGTGTGTGTGTGTGTGTGCCTGTGAGCGGTCGGGCAGGTGAGTAGGCAGGTACACCGCTGCCCCGCCCTCAACCGGCAGAGGCCAGGCCGGGGCACGCCCTCGGCTGCTGGGTGACTCAGGGAACGCGCGCGGCAAACAACCTGGCCTTAAGAGTGGCAACTGACAAAGGCGGGGGCGCGCCCTGCGCGTGCACAGCAGGCAGCCGAGCCTCCCAGGGCCCGGCCGGCCGGAGCCCGGCGGGCGCGACTGACACCGGAGGGCTACCGGCGCGTGCGCGGTGAGTCCAGCCCGGCGATGCGATGCCCCCAGGAGGGCTGCGGGGTGTGTGTGTGTGTGTGTGTGTGTTGGGGGCGGCGGGAGTGGGGAAACAGCTGCTGGACAGATAGATGAGGAGCGCGAGGTGGGGGGCAGAGAGGCGGGGTGAGGCCGGATACCAGACCCCAAGGTGCTGGGTCTCCAAACTCTTAGGAGCTCAAGCCACCCGATCCAGGTGGCCTCACCGCGCCCTTTCTGGGTGGGAAACAGGTCCAGGAAGGTAAGCTGGGCTAGAGCAAATGATTACTGTTTTGCATTTTTTTTTTTTTTTTTTTTTTTTTTTTTAATCTCGTTGCCTGTGTTGGATGTGAGGCGGCTTTTCATAAGAAGCCATTCATTAAAACAAAGGAAAGATTCAAAACGACGGTAAGGAATCCAGGCTAAAAAAACTACACTTTTGAGTAGACCGGCAAGGCCAGGGAAGAAAGGATCAGAAATCCGAGATGGATTGATTGAATTGGCCCGATAGAAAAATGGTATCAGAACTGGGTCCAGGAGGCAGAATTGTGGGTCCAGGAGGCAGAATTGTGGCTCCTGCGTGCTGGCCAGTTGGAGGTGGAGAAGCCCACCCTAGGCGCAGGTGCTGGTTCTTGGCCCTCTGGAGGTCAGTGGTCCGGAGGAACAGCTGTCCACTGAACATTCAGACAGAACTTCTGAGAACAGCTCGTTCCATTGCAGAGAGGGAGCCGGTGGCGGAGCAGGCAGCCTCCTGACCTCCTATGTGAACTGGGAAAGCCCAGTTCGCCCTTTTCCAGGCCCAGCGCCTTGCCTTCCAGGTTGTTTTGAGTGGAGAGTCTGGTCACCTGGCACGCAGTGCATGCTCAACCGAAGGGCTGATGCTGATAATGCCGTCAAACACGACTGTGCCAGTTAGGAACGACCTGGAAAGGAACTGGGCTTTATCCAAAGTAAAATAACACGGGAACTTTAAAAAGTGTGTACATGAGTGGAGCTGGGGAGGTCGCGCGACTCGTAAAGCCTTGCAAGTGTGAGGGGCTTGAAATAGGATCCCCAACATCCACTTAAAAGCTCGGCCCTTCTCGGGAGTCTGTAACTCCAGCCCAAGGGGTGGGGCAGGCAGAGATAAAGGGCTCCCTGAGGCTTGCTGGCTGACCACCCTAGCCAAATAGGCGAACTTCAGGTTCAGTGGGAGATTGCCATAAAATAAGGTGGAGAGAGACCGAGGAAGACATCCTGCCAGGACCTCTGCCCCCCCCACTCACATGTACCACCCCAAAGACAAAAATGTACCCATGAAAGTTATAATAAAATCAATGATATCGTGACTAGCAAAACACAGCTCATACCCTGGTGAGAGTACATCAAATAAGGGTACAGTGAAGAACTCCATTCACTTTTATTTTTTTAAGTACTTCTATTTATTTTAATTATGTGTGTGTGTGTGTGTGTGCGCGGGTATGTGCATGTCAGGGCAGGTACTCTCTGAGGTCAGATGCCTTTTATCCCCATGGAGCTCGAGATTACAGGTGGTCGTGAGCTGTATGCCATAGGCCAGAGCAATTGAACTCAGGTCCTCTGGAAGAGCAACAAGCATTATTAACCTTGGCCCCTCTCCAGCCCCCAGTTCACTCTATGACCCAAAGTCAAAAGTGGAAATGGAAACTACCAGATATTCTGACAAGGATGGCTCCTAGGCGTCCCTTGCCTCTTTCCAGTGGAGCCAGAACCTTATGGCGTGTTTTTAAATGAGGAAAGGAGGACATGAACTGGGACCTGGCAGCACCATTCTTGTTCAGACACACAGGCTCATTGAATTTCTTCCAGGGCGCAGGATTCACCAACAGCTGGCTCGCATCTCCCTTGGCTCAGCGGATTACCGTGGTAAACAGTGCCTCAGTTGATTCTGCTCCAGCTCAAATCAATGGCTTTTTATTTAACGGTGGAGGAGGGGGTGTGTGTCCGAGTGCTGTCACCAAAGCAGCGTGGCATGTATCAAGCTTGACACTCCACAGCCTCGTGCTTGTTTATTGACGGGCTGAAGAACTTTAAATCTGTGGATCTGGAATTATGAAGACACAGCCTGGTCAGACCCACGGATCTATAAAAAGACGTGCTCTTAAAAAAAAAAAAATACTGTATGGTCTCCTTTTTCTAACTTTCAGCCTTCCAAGGAGAGCCAGGGAAGGGCAAATAGCTGCTGTTGTTTAACTTGGGTTAAGACCCATACCACCTGTCTGCCCTGTATTTACAAAGAGAAGAAAGTGTGTGTGTGTGTGTGTGTGTGTGTGTGTGTGTGTGTGTGTGTGATGTCTTTGCTCTTTCCCACCTCTGTATCACTGTTTCCTTAACTCATGGGGGTCCCTTTTTCTTCAGCATGGTTATTTTGGTAACTTATGCTACGATTTTGTTTCACAGTTATTTTTTTCCTTTTATTTTATTTTATTTTTTTGGTTTTTTGAGACAGGGTTTCTCTGTGTAGCTTTGCGCCTTTCACGGGACTCACTTGGTAGCTCAGGCTGGCCTCGAACTCACAGAGATCCGCCCTGCTCTGCCTCCCGAGTGCTGGGATTAAAGGCGTGCGCTACCACTGCCTGGCTCTTTCCTTTTATTTTATTATGTTGTGTATATGGATGTTTTGCCTGCCTGTATGTCTGTATACCACGTGTATGCAGTGTCCCCAGAAGCCAGAAGAGGACACCAGGTCCCCTGGAACTGGCTTTAAAGCTAGTTTTGAACTGTCATATGGGTGCTGGAGATTGAATGCAGGTCCTCTGGAAGAGCAGCCAGTGCTCTTAATAGCTGAACTATTGCTCAACCCCCACACACACAGTGGTTTCTAACATTTTGAATTTTCTTTAGAGGACAATCTATAGCAAATATGCTTTGCGTTTCAGCAGAAGTCTCCTCCTTACTTGATAACTTGGTGTGTGCCCCATCATCCCTCCCCAAGACCCACTTACTCCATTCCCAGTAGAACAGAATTTCTCAAGAAATGATTTATAGAACACATACATCAAAAGCTCCTAGACATTTGCTAAGTTGATTCAGCCTAGCCCACTGAATCAAAACCTGCTAGGGGGAAGTTCTGTGCCTAATATGAATGTGTTTCTGATGATTCTCATACCCTGTGGTTACCTGTGTGCTGTGGGGTGGTGGTTAGTGTGGAGGACTGTGCCCTCTTCTTTATACCCCTCTGTGTGGTTTACTTACTTCTGTCATGAACAAGTGCCTCTTTCATAATTTAAACATTAAGAATTTAAATATCATACATTGAAATTATATTTAAGTTTTCAATTGTATTTTATAATTTTATTATAAGTTTATTTAATCAATGAAATTACTATATAATTTAAATTTAAAGATGTTGTTCAAGAAAATAGATGAGTAGCAGTTAAGTGCTCGAGAGGGTACTCATGGTTATCAACCCCAGAGAAAGGAACAAGATGGACTGTGCTAATGGTTACCAGGAAGCAGAGCGGATGAACTCACTGCTAGTGAGAATGTCAAACCAGAAGACTTTACAAAGAGCTTAGCATTTCCGTGTAAGTTAAGAAACCTAAGAAACCCTGCCATGTGACCCAAACATTCCACTACTAAGTCCAGCTCTGTGGTAAGAGAGGAACAAGTTAGGTAACAGGAAACAACACGTTGTTTATCCAGTATGTTGGTAATCATATTGTACAGACAAACATACCCATAACATATGTATATCTATAGCAACATATGTACGTCCATAGCAGAATATTATGCATGCTCCTGCATGGTCAGACCTCAAAGTAATTTTTCTGAGAGAAAGAGACAGCCATAGAGAGTATATAACATCTAGTTCCCTCTTGTATAAAGTTCAAGGGAATTGCTATTCCTTTTCTGACCTCAAATTTTCCGGTGTCTTCCAGGAAGAACCAAAGACTTGTATAAGGTCATACTAGTCTAACTCTGCTTGCAGCAGTGTCATTGAGAACTTCATCATGGTTCTTTGTGTTCATCTATATCACTTATTCAGTTTATTAACAGCACACATATCCTGTGCTAACTCTAGAGCAGACAATAAGTGATATGCTAATGAAAAAAATAAGACACGATCCCCTGCCCTGGAGAAGTTTATATTTTGTTTTATGAACCACTGCATAATAAAACAAATAAATACATTTGTTATTGAGGACAGGATTGACTCCTTGGAAAGGGAATTGGAGTCAAGGAAAACTGGTCTAGATTTTTTGACTTTTAATACTTATTTGTGTGTGTGTGTGTGTGTGTGTGTGTGTGTGTGTGTGTGTGTGTGTACATGCATGTGCACACACTTGCATGAAAATGCCATGGCATGCATATGGAGGTCAGGTTACTACTTTTGGGAGGCAGGGTCTCTTGTTTCTGCCTCTGCACTGTGTATGGCTGAAATCTCCCAGGACAGTTTCTCCATGTTGGCTGTCCTGGGAGCTTCCAGGTGATTCTCCAAGCTCCACCTTGCACCTCAACATGAGAATGCTAGGGTTACAGATTACATGGGTTTCGGGGATTGAGCTCAGATCACCAAGCTTGTGAGGTGGACTATGTTCACAATCCCTGTCTTTTAGGTAGAGAAATGAGGTGATCAATATCATGGTTTTCTGTTCTGTGGGTGTGTGGTGTGTGTGTGTGTGTGTGTGTGTGTGTGTGTGTGTGTGTGTGTGTGTGTTGGGCATCAAACTCAGGGCCCTGCACAGGCTAGGCACAAAACCTCCCCTTGAGCATACAGCCCAACTCTAAGTCTCCCCTTATGATTTTATTGCAGATATATCTACTTTTACATTTTATTTATTTTTGTGTGTATGAGTGTTTTGCCTGTTTGTATGCCTATACATCATGTGTGTGCCTAGTCCTGAGAAGGCAAGAAGGGTGTATTTATCTCCTGGGATTAGAGTTACAGACAGTTGTGAGCTGCCCTGTGGGTGCTGGGAATTGAACCCAAGTCCTCTGGGAGAACAGCCAGTGCTCTTAACAGCTCATCCATCTCTCCAGCCCCTATTAAAGATATTTCTCAAAAATGAGTCCTAGCTGTCACGTTTTAAAGACCATGGCTGCCATGAATTCGGTCAGGAGTCTGTCATACTCCTCCAGGAGGAAAGGTGGAATTTGAACTCAGATGGTCCCTGAGATAGGAAACATTGGAGGAATTAGTGGATATTGGTAAATAGGACAGAACTAAGAAGTTTTTACCAGTTCTTTTTTTTTTTTTTAGGACTAAAAAAAAATTAAAAAATAAAAATCTATTTCACCATTTCATATGTGCCTACAATGTATCTTGATCATACCTACACCTAACTCTCCCTTTCACTCTCTCTAGAACCCAAACCCCTTCCTACTTATGTCTCCCTGGGTTTGTATGTTTGTTTTTGGTTTTTCAAGACAGGGTTTCTTCATGTTGTTTTGATGCCTGTCCTGGATCTCAATCTGTAGACCAAGCTGGCCTCGAACTCACAGAGATCCGCCTGGCTCCGCCTCCCAAGTGCTGGGATTAAAGGCATGCGCTGCTGCCGCCGCCGCCCAGCTACCTCCCTGTTTTTTAATACTCCTTGGTGTTTAGTTAGTTGCACCTGCATGTGCATGTGTATGTAGCCATCCTTTGGAGCATGTGCAACCTGCCAGTAGCCACACCCCTGGGAAAAAAAAGGCAACAACTGCCAATAATTCTTCTAAGGGTGGGGCCTCATGATCCGCTCCCCGACTGACCAGGGATGGAATGTTGACTGTCTTGAGCTTGTGTGGGTGGCCCCCAGCTGCTGTGAGTTTGTGAATGCATATCATTCAGGCACGTCCTGTCCAGAGCAGACTTTTCACAGCGCCCCTCCCCCTCCTCCAGCTCTTACTCTCTTCTGCCGTGGTCCCTGATCCCTGCAGAGTGTGATCTGGATGACGCATTTAGGACTCAGCAGTCACTTATCCTCAGCCATCAGTGATGAGTCTCTGCGTTCACTTTGGCCCACTGTAGAAAGAAGCTTCTCTTGCTAAGGTTGAGAACAGCACTAATGTATGGGTATAGACGTAAATATTTAGAAGGCAGTTTGACAACATGTTTATTTAATAAAGCAAAAGTAGTAGGATCCCCACTAGAGCTTATGACCTTCCTAGCCATGGGCTTTTGACAGGGTTACAGTGCCAGGCCTTAGTTCCTATGGGGCGGACCTCACAGGCAATCAGAAATTAGTTGGTCACTCACTAACTGTCACACCACTGCTGCACCAGGGGGCACATCTTGCTTGGCAAGTTTTTTCATTTTTTAAGTGCACATGACTGCCTTTCAGTGTGTTTTCCCCCAGCTTCCACAACCACATTTTTTTTTTCTTGTTTTTAAGGATGTCCTGAGAGAATCACAAGACCTGGCTGGGCCAGATTGCTGGACTACATAGGCTACAACATTCCTTTGATCTACTGATGCAGCTGACTGTCAGGAAGGGAATGAGGATAGTCTGGCATGACCTGTTTTTTTTTTTTTTTTTTTTTTTTTTTTTTTTTTTTTTTTTTTTTTTTTTCTTAACCCTTTTATTAGTCCGTGCTGACTCCCAGTGACCTGCTTCCTTCCAAGGGCTAAAAAACCATTCATTTTAATCAAGTGGCAGGAATCCAATTCAGAGTGCCTTAAGCCAAGGTGGAGGTAGAGAAGAAAAATATATTAGCTCTTGTGACAATACTACCCAAAAAAAGAATCAGTCTCCATTATGACTGGATTGAATTACATCCCCAGCACTCAGTCTTTCTCATTCTCTCAGTTCGATTTTTGAGGCAATAGCTGCAATTTCAGGTTATAGTTCATAGTTCTTATTACCAGTGATGATGATGATGATGATAATGATGACGATTATCATTTTAGTCATGAGTAGCAATTCTGACTCTATTTACCCGAATTTAAATGGTTACAACTAAATCAATCAGCAAATACCCTTATATAACTTTTCATCTGCTTGGCCAATGATAATAACTAGTTTTCTAGTTTAACCAAAAATAGTAGCAAACCCCTTCCCCCCAAAACCAAAAAAACAGACAAGAGCTTATTATGTTCCAGGTACTCTACTAGACATTCTCTGATGAAATCTTCTGAGGACCCAATAAAGGCGGTTAGATTAGCATGCTGGGAAAGCCAGCAAATTGATCACAGAATCAAAATTTCAAATCAGCAGCTGGGCACGGTGGAGCAGCACCTGTACTCCTGATACTTGGGAGGGGGAGATGGGAGGGAGGGTCAAGAAGTCAAGGTCAAGAGTGGCTGTGTGGGAGCTCAAGTCAGACTGGGCTACATGAGACCCTGACTCAAAAAGCCTTACATTTTTTTTTTTTTTTTTGAAATTAGGTTTTCTTGGCTCCAGGCCTGGGCTCCAAGCCTTCAACGGTCCCCTCTCACACAATCATTTTTAGGATCAAGAAGACAGAGCAGGAACCATCAAGTCATGTGCCTGTTTGGGAGTACAAATATTTTTCTCTTTTATTGAAAATAGATTTTTTTTTCTCTCATATGATGTATCTTGATTACAATTTCCCCTCCCTCTGTTCCTCCCAGTTCCTCTCCACCTCCCCTCCCATCCGGATCCACCCCCTTCCTGTCTCTCTTTAGAAAACAAACAAGCTTCTAAGGGATAATAATAAAATATACTGCAATAAAGTAAAACATAATAAGAAAAAAAGAAAAACTACTAATACACTGGAATAGGACCAAACAAGCAAACGGTAGGGAAAGGGCTCATTCATACACTCAGGAATCCCACAAAAACACTAAACCACAAGCCATAATGTATACACAAAGGACCTGAGGAGTAAGAAGAGAGAAAAAAAAATATAAATAAAATAAGAATTAAAAATAAGATATAACCCAAACCCAGAAAGATAGTCATGGTATGTACTCACTCATAAGTGAATTCTAGATATAAAATTAAGAACAATCAGACCACAACCCATAGAACCATGGAGGCTATATATATAGCATGGAGGTCCCTAGGATGACTGTGGCTTATAATAAATTTCGGTTTTACTCAATTATTGAAAAAAAATAGCCAAATGAATGGAAACACATGAACTATGAACCAAAGCCTGAGGGCCCCCCAGCTGGATCAGGCCCTCTGAATAGGTGAGACAGTTGATTGGCTTGATCAGTTTGGAGGCAACTAGGCAGTGGGACCAAGTCCTGTGCTCATTGCATGAGTTGGCTGTTTGAAACCTGGGGCTTATGCAGGGACATTTGGCTCAGTCTGGGAGGAAGGGACTGGATCTGCCTGGACTGAGTCTACCAGGTTGATCGCAGTCCTCGGGGGAGGATTTGCCCTGGAGGAGGTGGGAATGGGGGGTAGACTGGGGGTAAGGGAAGGTGGGAGGGGGGTGGGAATAGGGGAGCCCGTGGCTGATATGTAGAACTGAATGGTATTGTAAAATAAAATAAAATAAAATAAAAAAGAAATGTATAAAAAAATAAGATAAATTTAAAGAGAAAGAAAGAAAAAGGAGAAGCCCTGACATGGCATTATGAGACAAGGAACCTCCAAAGATGCCTTCGTGTTTTTCTGTTGCTCTGCTCAGAATCCTCTGTGTAGGTTTGGCCTTGTGAGCGTGCCGTAGAGCGTGAATCTTAAGAACAGTTTTAGTAGTGGGATTTCAGAGATGGCTCAGCAGGTAAGGGCACTGGCTTCACCTTTACCAAGCCCAGTGGCCTCAATTTGACCCCCAGAACCCACTCAAGAAGCTGGAACGGCACTCACTGGGAATGCCGGCCCTTCTGTGGTGGATGGAAGGTGGAGACCGGAGACTCTTTGGAAGCTCAAGGGTCAGGTAGCCTGGTGTACAAGGCCTAGTATCCAACAACAGAGACCCTGCCTCAAACGAGGTGGAAGGCAGGGACTGACAGCCGAGGTTGTCCTTTGACCTCTCTACCTGCGTGTGCCTTGTACACACACACACACACACACACACACACACACACACACACACACACACACGAAAACACTTGATAGTCATAACAGGGTAATTGTGTGATTTTTTTCAGTCTCAGACCCTTCTGAGTTTGAGAGTGGAAGCTTCTAGTATAGGATGTGACTTCTGACAGCTACAGGGATCTTATCAACCATGCCCTTTAGCCAGGGTCCCCACCTGGCCACTATTGATTGTTCTTATAGGTGTTCACTCCCTTTATTCCTCAGTAGGGTCTTTTACTATCATGGCTCCTAACCTTCACCCTGGACAGCCTCACGTGAGCCATCCCGTACTCTCAGACTGTAGGTCTTGCGCTTTTTCTTTATTCTTGGAAACTGAACTCGGGTCATCAGGCTTGGTGGCAAATACCTTTACCCACTGAGTCCTCTGGCCCTCCATCCCTCTGCTTATCTAATGGCTATGTCTCATTTGAACGCTGTGAAATACTCAAGTCAGGAAATGAGCATTAGTATAATACTGTATATGAAGCCAGGGGTGGTGGCACACACCTTTAATCCCAGTACTCAGGAGGCAGAGGCAGGTGGCTGTCCGTGAGTCTGAGGCCAGCCTGGAGTACAGAACTAGTTCCAGGTTAGCCAGGGCAACACACAGAGAAACCTTGTCTTGGAAAAAAAAAAGTATGATTATTCCACACCACTTTATCAATTGATTTTTATTTTGTTTGCATTGGTGTTTTGCCTACATGCATGTCTGTGTGTGAGGGTGTCAGATTCCCTGGAACTGGAGTTACGGACAGTTGTGAGCTGCCATGTGGGTGCTGGGAATTGAACCCAGGTCCTCTGTAAGAACAGCCAGTGCTCTTAACCGCTGAGCCACCTCTCCAGCCCCTGCACACCATTTTATCGTGCGATGGATTGCATTACCTCCACCTCAACTTGGAGACAGACTCCCCCCACTGCATAACGCTCCTTCGTGTTTGTGGTAGTCCCATTCACTTGCCTTCTAGCCCTGTCCCTAGCCAGGCAGCCACGAATCTGTCCTCTCTCTCTGTCATTCCCTGTGTCATTAGGTGGAATCACCGAGTACAGTGACCTGCTAGGTTGTTTTTTTTTTTTTTGGTTTTTCGAGACAGGGTTTCTCTGCGTAGCTTTGTGCCTTTCCTGGAGCTCACTTGGTAGCCCAGGCTGGCCTCGAACTCACAGAGATCCGCCTGGCTCTGCCTCCCGAGTGCTGGGATTAAAGGCGTGCGCCACCACACCCAGCTTAGGTTGTTTTTAACAGTGCCATTTTCTTGAGAGCCGACCAAGCCAATGCCATGCGTCAGTAGTTCATTGGTGTTCATTTCTGGTCACTCAGCGGTACCTGATGTACCAGTTTGCCCAATCGTTTAGCTGTTTCAGGGCATTTTTATTGTCTTCAGTCACTGATACTGCAAATAAAGCTCTATGAGTGTATTCACATGCAGATTTTTGGATGGATCTACACTTATTTTTTCGGGGTTAGGTACCTGGTGCGTGGCGGGGAGGGGTAATAAGTAGATGTCTCATTTTAAAAGAAACTTAGAAGTTATTCTTCTCTTAGAAGTATTGTACCCAGGAGGAGCTGGAGCCACGAGGAAAAGGCAGACAAAGGGTACTTGTGGTGGAATGTTCTAGATCTTGGCTCTCTCAACATCAGCAGACTAGACTGGTAGCTGTGTTGTGTATGGTCTTGCAGCTGACCGTGTGAGACATTGTATAAAGGGCCCAGGTCACTTCTCCTCATGTTTCTTTTTATCATTTAAAAAGTACATGTATTTATTGCGTGCACGTGGAAGTCAGAGGACATCTTGTAAGAACCGGTTCCCTTCTTTCACGATACGTGTCCTGGGAACAGAACTTCCGTCTTCAGACTTGGCAATCAGGGCCTTTACCCACTGAGACACTTGTTCACTGGTGCTCTGTTTCTTGTCACTGCATGTGAATTTGAGCTACAGATCCAGCTCATAAGTTGTTGTTGTTTTTTATTGTTAATTTACAGAAAAATTGAAAAATTTCACTTTTCCGGTTAATTTTCAGTTTGCATCAAGGTTATAAAAACGTAACTTGGGCTGAGAAGTTGGCCAAAAAGCATTTGTCCCCAGGCCTGACAGCTTTCACATTCCCCTCGGAAGGTGTGATACTTGAGTCTTCTGAAGTAAATTGCCAATGGATCTACAGGAGAAGATCTCCGCAGGTGTATTTGGTCATAGTTTTAACCTGACATGGAGGCCCCAGACTGGGAAGCTATCTGACTTTAATCCCCATGAATCCAGATATGACTGGAGAGAACAAGACAGGAGCCATTGAGAATACACCAAAGGGGAAGCCCGGGAAGCCTGTTCAGGCACAAGCTCTATGTGCACAATATTTCTCCCTCCAGAAATGGGACAGGATTCTTTTGTCTCTTCTGCACAAAAATTGCTATAAAATCTTTTGATTTTACTGGTTTCTTAGTTTTTTTATGGCTTGTCTGTGTAAATGCCCGCAATGAAATACCAAATTCAATACTAATGCAATAAACCTGTTCCCAAGATATTTTCGAACCTTCCGAACTTCTCTAGCCCTGACTGGATGGAGCCAGCTGTCAACTCTAGTATCCCTGCCCCCCTGAGGATTCCTTTGGCTCCTCTCCAGTATGTCAATCAATATTCTCCAGCTTTCTCTTTCTTGATTTCTTTCTTTGGTGGGTGAATTCTCCCCCTGGACTTCTCGTCATTTCACGGAAGGAACTTGTTTCCTGCTAAGTCCCGGGTTGGCTGAGATGGGCCTCCATTATTTCCTTGTCCCCCTCCACTGGGGACCACAATGGCAGCAGCTCACTCACCCCTGCTCTGATTTCGATCCCCGGAGATTTCTCCCATGCTTTTGTAAGCCCTGCCCTGCAGCTAAAGCTACATCTGTTTTTGGCATCTCTAAGTGTTTGGTAGTGGAAAGGTTTTTCAGGTCATCTTGTTCATATGATTGCCCCACTTATATGGTTTTAAAATCTAGAGACAATGAATAGGGAGGAATTTCAGAGACTCAAAGGGTGAGGATCAGGAATGTGCTTAGAAAGGAGGCATGCTGAAGGGCGGTGGCTTGGCGGGAGGGGGTGGGGTGGGGGGCACAGCAGGTGTAGAAGCACAGGGGTATAGAGACAAGCACTGCCTTCTTTCTGGCTGGAGGAGAGAGTGAGGCTGAGCAGGAGGGAGCCATGAATGCAGTGGGCATCAGGGAATGAATGCCATGGACACAGCTTGCTTCGGGGACTTTAACCCGGAATCACATCCTGGACAGTGAAGAGAGGTCTCCGTTCAGAAAATGGTCCTGGAACCTTTGAAAGCCACCTGGCAAAGCTGGGCGTGGTGTCTTATGCCTTTAATCCCAGCACTCAGGAGGCAGAGGCAAGTGGATCTCTGAGTTCGAGGTCAGTCCAGTCTTCATAATGTGTTCTAGGACAGTCAGAACTACATGGAGACCCTGTCTTGAAAAACCAAAAAAAAAAAAAAAAAAAAAAAAAAAAAAAGAAAGAAAATCACCCGGCCATGGGCTCTATGTTGTGACTGAGAATGGGAGCCAGGAACCATGGGGAACAAAGGGAAGAGGACTTAGCTGATCCAAAAGAAATCTAGGTCAACAGCTCCGCCACTCCTGGGCATTCACCCACAATACTCCGAGTCAGCACCTCCCAGAGATCCGTGCACACCAGGGTTTACTGCGGCACTTTTCGTGGTAGCTAGGTTATGGAAACAAGCTACACGTCCACCAACTGAGGGCTGGCATGGCTTAGATACGGTAGGGTTTGTTTTTAGCCTAAGGAAGAATGGAGTTGTGACGTCTGTAGGAAAATGAATGCACCTGGGGCTCTCACGTTAGGTGGGTCTCAGAAAGTCAGGCATCACGGGCATTCGCTCACTCATGGTCTTAGGTTTCACATAGGTGCAAAGGGAAAGACACGATACTTGTTACTGTTTAAAATGATAAGCGGCGCTGGTTACCGTGCGGAAAGGTCATGAGGCACGAGCCACGACAAAACCCAGTATCAGAGCTTTATTGTGGGGTTGGGGTGGATAAAAGAACCAAACCTGGAGAAGAAGCACACGTAGAGAGAGAGAGTGGAGAGAGGGAGAGAGAGAGAGAGAGAGAGAGAGAATGGGGGAAGGAGAGAACAGAGCAGAGAGGAGGGGAGCCTGTGTCTGGCTCTTTAAGGATTCCCGTGCACATGCTCAGGTAGGCTTATGGAGCTACGCCATGCATGCGCTGATTGCTGATTACTGATTGCATAACCACGCCTCACGCGCGTAATCACTAGCGTGCACTGATACAAGCTCCCTTGCTTAGCTCCTGAACTGGCATATGCAGTCATGCAGCTGGAGTGGGGGGCAGAATCCTAACAGTTACGAGGAGGAAATGTGATCAGAATACATGTATATATCTGCATGGGCATGGCCTTATGAACTCAGCATAATATATTTTTAAAACGAATAAATGATGAATAAATGATTCTGGGTCAAACTGGGGGGAAAAAAATAAAAGAAATTTCAGGAAAGCACGTTGCCTGAGTCCTGGGAAATGAATTTCAAATGTCAGCAACAACCCGAGCTGTTTGTTTATCCTCTGGTATTGTTGAGACACTGCCCACTAATGCCAACAGTTAGTTCATTGACTCTGTTTGCAGCTAATAATGTTTCAGCCCACATGATGAGTAGTCTTCAAGTTAGGGCCAGCAGTTCCCAGGAGAGGTAATGAGGAGACCTACCTTACAAGTGAATGGTTTGGTTTGTTTCCCTAGAACCTGTGAACATGGCTGACTCCGAAGCAGATGAGCCTTCCTCCAGGTCGGAGAGTCCTGAGCCAGAGGGCAGGAGCTCTGAGGACAGATCACTGCTCCATCAGAAGCTGGCCATCAGGGAGCTCATTGACACAGAGTTCTCCTACTTGCACATGCTCAGACTCTGCACCTCTGACATCAGGAGCCGCCTACAGCAGGTACTGATGCAGACCCTACCACTTGTCTTTATAGGAGCAGGTGTGGCTGCCTCTAAGATCTCTATTATTCCTGGCGGGATTTTTGGAAAGGACCCTTGGTGGGCGGGAGCCTGACAAGCCTGGATATAAGCCCCAGGACTTTATTTATTGTCCATGCAGCCTTCAGCAAGCCCTTGAATGACTTATATATGTCCAACTTATAGCCTATTGGCCATTTGAGGCCAAGGATAGCTGTGAACACAGCCCAACATAAAATCATAAACTTACTTAAAACATTATGAAAATATCATTGTTGTATGCTTTGTAACTCGATTTTTATAGGGTTTTTTTTTAAAGATTTATTTTTATATGTATGTGATGCGGGCTGCAGGAATATATCATAAGAACTCAGCTGGTTATGACAAAGTCACTACCTGGAGGGATCAAGGATTTCCTTCAGAGGAAGCCAAATTACAAGGAGTTTTTGGTGTTATTTGGCTTGTTATATATCAGCTGTATTCTGTTATGAAAATCATGTGTGCCTTCATAGTTTTCCCAGTTGATTTTTTCCCTGAGAAAAAGAGCAAAAATAAAAAAAAAAAAAAAAAAAAGAGCTAACAGTGTGGACTGATCACTCTCTGGACAAACACACCCAAGGTATTTGGAGAACAGCTTCAGGAAAGGCTCTCTCTGGAATCAGATATCTCCCTTAGCCACTTTCAGTAATAACAGCCCACATGCAAGTCTCCTGATTTAAGGTAAATCCCACAAGGAGACACCACGTAGGTCAGGTGGACATTAAGTAATAGCTTTACACAATTTAGCTCAGTCCCTCCCTTCTTATAGACCACTAACTCCTTACCTAACCACTTCTAGGAGTATTTAGATAACCTGTGCGCTAACAGCTATGCTCAGCCAGAACCCCAGTTCAAGCCTCCCTGTAATTATCATCATTGGTAGCATCCATCCATCCAGGTCCATCCCCAGTTGGAGGAAAGTACCTTATCAGAGATACCTCTGTATTGTCTAAGAACCGACTTAAGCATCCAGGCTACCGTTTGAGATGGCCTGGCAGATGTGCCAATTAAGCCTAACTTTCTCCTTTCCCAAATCTTTTTTTTTTTTTTTTTTTTTTTTTTTTCGAGACAGGGTTTCTCTGTGTAGCTTTGTGCCTTTCCTGGAACTCGCTTTGGAGACCAGGCTGGCCTCAAACTCACAGAGAACCACCTGGCTCTGCCTCCCGAGTGCTGGGGTTAAAGGCCTGCGCTACTACTGCCCGGCTCCTTTCCCAAATCTTACCTCTAATTCCAGATCTCCCTTTGACTATCACCAGAGACATCTAGCTGTACACAGGTTTCCCAGTGACCAAGCACAATTTCCCCCACCCTGCAGAAAAACAGCAGATAGCTTGGACAGATATGAGCCACAGGGGGAAAAAAAGGCAGTTTTATTTTCTCCCATTGACCTAGCAACTTATAGATTCTTAATATTTTCTACCAATCACATTTAAGGTTATAGTTGAGCAATAAGATCCCTCTTCTTAGATATTACCCGAATTTAGCCTTTAGTTGATTCATTTCCCCATTGGTCACTTCCTTTTTGGGGTTGCAAATGATAATTAACAGTTATTGCCTCTCTATGTGATTCTTATCACCCTTCTGTTTGACCCTGGAAGCCTGGCTTTGCACTGCCAAGGGATTAATGCTTGTAAGTGTATATATACCAGGACTTCCAGGGCACGTGGAGGACAGAGAGACAGAGAACAGGGAGGAACAAGGAGGATTTTGACCAGAGAGTATGTGTGGACAAGATGGAAGATGAGGAAGAGTCAGATGAGGAAGTCCTAGCTGGGTAAGAACAAGGTGAAAAGGACCTAGATGAGGCAGAATTAAGACAAGAGAATTAAGATAGAACTTAGAGGGAACAATAGATAAATATAGAGAGAAATCAGGCAAGAAAGGAGCTAGGCACGAGAACAGAACTGAAGTTGTGTATGTAGAATGATATCACAGAGGAATTAAAGCAAGTGGACTATAGATCTCGGTGTGCTGAGATTCTATTTCCTGAAAATAGTCCTCGCCATTAGTAGTTCTCTCTCCTGAGCCCCCGAGATGTATAATATTAAGGCTGGTCCCTCTAATATTATACAAGATGTTTACTTTGTTTGTGTATTATTCCCTGTGTGTGCCTGGTGCCTGAGGAGGCCAGAGAAGACGTGGGATTCCCAGGAGCCAGAGTTACAGGTGGTCATGAGCCACCATGTTGGTGCTGGGAACCTGGGTCCTCTGCAAGAGCAGAAAGTGATGGATTAAATGAGCTACTGGATAGGCAAAAAAAAAAAAAAAAAAAAAAAAAAGGAGTAGGAAGCAGGCCATAAAAGTCTGTCTCTGTCTCCATTAACCTACATGCTCCAGCAAGACTTACATCCTAAAGGTTCCATAGCCTTTCAAATAATGCCCCCAGCTGGGGAAGAAGTGTTTAAACACATGAGCCTCTGGGAAACATTTCACATTCAAATCACCCCCCTCACCACCATCAGCTTTCCTTCCATGCTGGACTTGATGTCTCTCCTTTTATTGTAGACTACCGAGGAGAACTGACTTACAAGATTCCCAAATCTTTCCAAACATTGCATTGGGCAGGCAGTCTTCCCAAGAGCAGCAGTAGGACCCCAGATAGCGCGAGCGCTCAGGACTGTTCCCTAAAGCACCCCCACCAGACCTCCAGTCTCTGCCCATAGCATTTTTCTTGCTTCCAGCTGCCACCAGGAGATCTGGATGTCCTGTTCTCAAACATGGATGACATCATCCAAGTGAGCAGCAGATTCCTTCAGGGGCTGCAGGAGACAGCCTGCAAGGAAGAGGAACAGGCGGACCTGATTGGTAAGCAAAGGGCCCCGTGATCCCTGCCTTGCTTTCCCTCAGCTTTGCCTTTAGCTTGAGCTTACTGCAGAGCTGGCTGGAGCTCCAGGGAAAAGCAGCAAAGGGGGAATTAGGGCATGCCAGAGGCAGCAGGGCCCTGGTGGGGTGTCTGATCCTCTCAGCAGCCTACTCAGCTCACCCTCAAGATGAAGCTTTTAACACACGAACTTGGGAGGATGCGTTGAAACCACAGTGCCTCCTGGTTTAGTCTCAGTATGGTACTGATTTATTTTTATTTTTTTTGTATGTATGAATATTTTGCCTGCATGCATGTCTGTGTACCACTTGAGTGCCTGGTGCCTGTGGGGGCCAGAAGAAGGCGTCGAGAATCTCCTGGAACTGGAGCTACAGATGGTTGTGAGCCCTCATGTGGGTGCTGAGAATTGAACCCAGGTCTCTAGAAGAGTAGTAAGTACTCCTGACTGCTGAGCCATCTCTCTAGCCCCTAATTTTTGTTAATTTCTATAAGCACTGTTAGGCTTATAGAAAAAGCAGCCACGGTAACCAAGAATCAGAATTATCCTATCCCGAACCTTATTATTATTTTTTTATAATTTATTTATTTTTTAAAAGATTTATTTATTTATTTTATGGATATGAATACTCCATCTGCATGTATACCTTTATGCCAGAAGAAGGCATCAGATCCTACTATAGATGTTTGTGAGCCACCGTGTGGTTGCTGGTAGATAGACCTCTGGTAGAGCAGCCAGTGCTCTTCACCGCTGAGCCATCTCTCCAGCCCAATTTATTTATTTTTATTTCATGTACATTCATGTTTTGCCTGCATGTATGTCTGCGTGAAGGTGTCGGATCCCCTGAAACTGGAATTATAGACAGCCGTGAGCTGTCATGTGGGTGCTGGGAGTTGAACCTGGGTCCTTGGAAGAGCAGCCATTGCTCTTAACCACTGAGCCAACTCTCCAGCGCCCCCCCCCCACTCTGAACCTTGTTTTTAATAAAGCCGTCTTCTCTGTCTCTTATCCCTATAGTACCGCCCCATTCCTTTATTCTTCCCAGCCTGTTCCGGCTGTTCCCTGTAAGTAACTGGTTTCATAAAGACACAGAACACTTTAGGATATTGCTCTGGGTCTGGTTCATCCCCGCCATTCTACCTTTCCTGTGCTCGCTCTTGAAATTAAGCTGACATGAGAGCCCAACTCAAACCACTCCCATGGCTGTCTGCCACCATGGGAACACCAGCTGAGTGCCTGGCTGCGCCCCACTTACTCTGATGCCCCGTGCGACTTGGCCTCAGTGTTCCATTTGTTTCCTCCCCTTCGTGCCTGGCCCGCTCTGTTCCAGACACACCAGGGTCTGTGGCTGTCCTTGGGCCAGGATTACCTGACTCTGGGCCTTGCCATTATGGGTTTGCTTCAGAATTAGTCTCGGGTTGCCCTGTGTTTGGAAACCTTTTACTCTCCCCCAATTTTTCTAGACCCCACTTTCAGGTCTGCAGCCAGCCCCCATCTGGGGTCATGACCTACAGTTTAAGAACCTGGACTCAGCCTGGCCGTGGTGGCACATACCTTTAATCCCAGCACTTGGGAGGCAGAGGCAGACGGATCTCTGTGAGTTCGAGGCCAGCCTGGGCTACAGAGTGAGTTCCAGGACAGCCAAGGCTGTTAAATGGAGAAACCCTGTTTCGGAAAAACAAAAACAAAGAACCTGGACTGTTACTCACCCAGTCAGCAACTTTATGAAACAGATGAAAAACAGAAACAGGAAGGCTGGGTAGCTTGTATACAGTGACAGGCTGGCAGTCTCCCCATTCCAAGCAGGGGACTTGCACACTTGCCCTTGGTAACTCTTGCTGCTTGTTCGCCATCAGGTAACTTGTTCCTGGCATTCCAAGAGGAGTTTGAACAAGTCTACAAGGTCTACTGTGCCAACTACGACCAGGCCCTGCTGCTGGTCAAGGCGTACCGGGAGGAGCCGGAATTGCAGAAGACGATCCAGAGCATCATCGAAGCAGCAGTGTGAGTAACATGTCCAGAGACAGCTCAAGTCTGGATCCTGCTCGGGTCTGCTCAGGCTGCTTCGGGGCTGTGTCAGCAGCCAGCCTCTAGCAGTCAGGAAGGTTTTGGTGCCAAGCAGTGCTCACATGGTCTCAAACAAGACTCCACATCTTTCTAATGCTCCTATGCATTACCAGTAGTTACAAATATATAATCTTATTTTATCTCTCTATCCCTCTCTCTCTTTTTTTTTCCCTTCGAGACAGGGTTTCCCTGTGTAGCCCTGGCTGTCCTGGAACTTGCTCTGTAAACCAGGCTGTGTCCAAACTCAGAGATCCGCCTGCCTCTGCCTCCTGATTGCTGGGATTAAAGGCGTGCGCCACCAGGTCTGGCTAAACTTCTAAATGGAAGCCGGTTACTTCTATCTCTTTCTTGGAGGTCCTTCCATTTAAACACCTGTCATTCATCATCATTTGACCCTGAGCATCCTCTTCCTCCAGGTGGTCATGCCAATTGTTTGGCCCATGTCTGTGGGTAGTCATTTGGTTTGTTTCCAGTCTCTCAAGATTATAAGCGGGGCTACCGTGTTTTTTTTTTTTTTTTTAGGATCTGCAGTTATCTTACTCTGCTGCAAGGTACAGTCTTCAGAAGTGGAATGGATAGATTAAAGAAGCTATGTTTGGATAATTTTGATAATTAAAACCTTCCTGCCGGCGGTTGGCGCACGAGCATCGGGAGGCAGAGGCAGGCGGATCTCTGTTCGAAGCCTGGCTACCAGTGAGTTCCAGGAAAGGCGCAAAGCTACACAAGAGAAACCCGAAAAAAAAAAAACCTTCCCCAAAGTCATGTCCTTTTCTGTTCCTGTCAACAGCAATTGCCTGTCTCCCCACAGCCTTTCCAGAGTGGTGTGCTCGCCACCAAACCTCAGGAGTTGCCTGGGTTAGGCCAGGATGAGAATCTCTGTCTGGTTTTATTTTGCATTTATCTTATGACAAGTTGGCCATTTCTTTGGACATTTAAGGGTCCTTTATGGATATTTCTTGTGAATCTTTCTGTTTCCTTTTCTATATTAAAAATTTGTGTGTGTGTGAAAAACAGGTTTCTCAGCTGGGCGGTGGTGGCGCACACCTTTAATCCCAGCACTCAGGAGGCAGAGCCAGGTGGATTTCTATGAGTTTGAGGCCAGCCTGGTCTACAGAGTGAGTTCCAAGACAGCCAGGAATATACAGAGAAACTCTATCTTGAAAAAAAGACAAAAAACTAAAACCCAAACAAAACAAATCAGATTCCTCATTGTTTATTTGATCTATTTATTGTTGGTTCTCATCTGACCTTTTCCCCTTCTATCACAAATTTAGTAGTCCTTTAAAAAAATTTACATTTTTTGACAATTTCATACATGAGTCTTGTATTTGCATTATCTCACCCCACCCTCCCCTGCCTTCAGCTCCTTCTGGGTCCCATTTAACTCCCTTTCAAACTCATGACCTCTTCTTCTTTAATTATTATTGTTTTATATATATATATATATATATATATATATATATACACACACACACACACACACACGTTACATATGTATGTTGCATACATGTAACAGTAATATATGTTTGTTTGGTTTGGTTTGGTTTGGTTTTTTCAAGACAGTTTCTCTGTATAGCTTTGGAGCCTGTCACGGAACTCACTCTGTAGCCCAGGCTGGCCTCGAACTCACAGAGTTCTGCCTCCTGAGTGCTGGGATTAAAGGCGTGCGCCGCCGCCGCCGCCGCCGCCGCCGCCGCCGCCGCCGCCGCCACCACCTGGCCAGTAAATGTTTTGCTTTTTTTTTTTTTCAGAGCTGATGACTAAACCCAGGGCCTTGTGCTTGCTAGGCAAGCACTCTCCCACTGAACTAAATCCCCCAGGTGTTCCTTTAAGCCCCAGAAAAAGAGGGTGTGTGCAGGTGACATCATTTCCTGTGAAGCCCCGCCAGCCTTTCTCATTCCTTATCTTCCACTTCTCAACCCCTGTCCTGCTATCAGAGTCTCTTTTTCAAGAACCCATGTCCAAAAAAAGAAAGAAAAAAAAAAAAAGATATTTTCACGTCTCAGAAATGTCGGCTTTTGCAGGGCCTTTACAGGAGTGAGGCAGATTACAGAGGCTGGGAAGCTAGAGCCCAGTGTAAGGGTAGTGGAGACTGTGGGAAAAGAGAAACAACAGACCCTGTGTGGAGCATGGCATGGCCTTAGGAGATTGTTGCTGTCAGTGGCTGTCAGATAACCACCCCAAACAGTATCTTAAAACAACGTGAACTGGGCTAGTAGGGTGGCTCAGTGGGTCAAGGCATGTGGTGGTTTGAAAGAAAAATGGCCCCTATTAGGAGGCGTGGCTGTAGCTAGAGTTTTCCAGCCTTGCCCACAGTCAGGACAAATCTCTGTCACCCACCAGTCCCACAGCCGCTCAGACCCAACCAAGTAAACACAGAGACTTATATTGCATACAAACTGTATGGCTGTGGCAGGCTTCTTGCTAACTGTCCTTATAACTTAAATTAATCCATTTCCATAAATCTATACCTTGCCACGTGGCTGGTGGCTTACCGGTGTCTTCACATGTTGCTGGTCATGGCGGCAGCTGGCAGTGTCTCTCTGCCTCAGCCTTCCGTTTCTCCGAATTCTCCTCTCTCCTTGTCCCACCTACTTCCTGCCTGGCCACTGGCCAATCAGTGTTTTATTTATTGACCAATCAGAGCAATTTGACATACAGACCATCCCACAGCATGTGGCTTTGTTGGATTAGGTGTGGTCTTGTTGAAGGAAGTGTGTCACTGTAGAGGCAGGCTTTGAGGTCTCATATACGCTCAAGATACTGCCCAGTGTCTCAGACAACCACTTCCCGTTGCCTGCAAGACATAGGACTCTCAGCTCCTTCTCCAGCACCATGTCTGCCTGCATGCCGCCATGTCCCGCCATGATGATAATGGACTAAACCTCTGAAACTGTAAGCCAGCCGCCCTAATTGAATGTTTTTCCTTTGTAAGAGTTGCCGTGGTCACGGTGTCTCTTCACAGCTTTAGAAACCCTAAGGAAGACAAGGTACTTGCCTGCCTCCAAACCTGACTGCCTGAGTTCACTCTCCAGAAAATAGCGGAAGGACACTACAGACTCCCGCAAGCTGTCCTCTGGCCACACACGTGTGCTGTGGCTCACCCATGCCCGCATACATGCACGCACAAATAAACACAAAAATACTAAAAATAAGGCATTTACTTAGCTTACACTTTGCATATCATCAGCTTCACTGGGCTCAGCAAATGAGCCTCTGCTCCTGGCTGAGCATTCCCATGTATCTGCCATCAACTGCAGGTCCGCTTTGCTGATTTTGCTGGGCTCCTCCAAGTATCTGAGACCCAAAGCCAGCTCAGGTCTGGTCACGTGGCCTGGGTGCTTCTTGTAGCTGTTTTGTTGATGGTCACAGGGCTCTAGGGCAAGGGGAAGGGCAAGCCATTGGAAGTCTCGGCCATTGAGATCAGTTTTATAGCCAGTCCTGAAAGGACTAGGGAAATGGACAGCATGGGTGGAGGGGGCTTCTAAGGAATGTTGCAGGAAATGCAACATTTGAAGCCATTTTCCTTTGCAAAACCGTCTGTGTATGTTGTGTCTAGGAATGTGAGTCCCCTCTGGCCAGATCCGCTGATGTTTCCAAAGCAGCAGAAACTTAGGTGGAACGCTTCCCACGTGTTCTGTTCTCTCCAGCCATGCGAGAAGCAATAACGAGGTGGCGGCGAGGCTGCTGTTTGCCCTGTTTCTGCAGGTCTGGGGCCAGGCTCGCATGGTGGCAGCTCTGGCTCAGCCCCTTCCAGTGAGAGCCATTTCACATCTCCAACCCAGTTTCCTGATGGGTCTGGCGGGAGTCCTAACGGCACTTGGTGGAGCGTAGACACACGGCACAGGGGACACTAAATATGTCCCAGCTATTCTAGTCAGCACAGCCAGGCAGGAACTGTGTCACACTGCAGTGCTCCGTCTTGTCCATCCCAATGCCTCCTTTTACAACAAATATTAAATGTATTCATTACCCAGCAATAAATCTTGGAAAATGGACCCTACCTATATGTGAACCAGGGAAAAGTCAATATAACAATAACTATGATATGAAGGAGGAAGAGAAGGAACGCATTCTCTGGTCATGTGGGTTTCAGTGGGCACCCAGGCACCACAACTCCAGAAGCTGTGAGGAAGCGCTCTAAAATTAGCTTGCCTCTCTGCGTAGCAAGTTAGCCTGGAGGTCAGAAGAGAAAGTCCCAAAGCTGTCCTGCTCCAGAAGAACAAGCAAATGAAGGAGCAGAGGGGGGGTGTACCCGAGGGCGGCAACCCACAGGGCAGGCAGTCCTGACTTCCTCGTGTAGGAGGCACTAAAGAGAATAGGTTGGCTCACCCGCCTGGGAGGTAGTGAAATGAGAACGGATGCTATCCTCGCCAATAGCCCGAGTCTCACATTCTCACGTATAAAAAGGCCGCGTCGGAGGTCTGCCCAGTGTGCTACTGGACGGAGTCTGTAGTCCCAGAAGTATTCCGTTCTGGACATCACAGCACATTTTGGGGACCCCTGTTCAGGCGCGGAGTGTTTAGAGGGACACGTGAGACCCCAAGCCACTCTCCGTAGCACAGGTCTGTATGCAGGGCATTGCCATTCCCGGCTAGCTTTCTCTCTTTGCCTCCAACTTGCAGATCAAGATGTGAGCTCTCAGGCTCTTCCTGCTGCCATGCCATTCATTGTTCTAACACTCTACACCTGTGAGCCCCAAATTATTATTTCTTTTATCCCGTAATTTGCCTTGGTCGTGGTGTTTTGTTGCAGTAGTATAAAATTAAGACAGTGCTCAAGATTCTCTGTGATTTCAGAATGCGGACTGACGCCTTTTCACCTTTGTGTGGATTAGCAGTCGGGGTAGCCCGTGCTTTAAGACAGAAACACAGACTAGGCAGGGAGCGCTGTATTGGGAAGGACCTTGCACAGAGTGGTGTGGGAAAGGGGGCTCGGCAGAGGCCGCTCAGCACTGGGAGCCGAAGTTGTAGAAGGCTGCCTGGTGTAGCAGTGTTTGCAGAAGGCAAATCACCTCTGTTTTCCGTTATCAGCTAGCTGTATTTATTTTAAATATGAAAGTCATATTCAAATCATACTCAAATACGTGAAGTCTGTTTTCCATTGGCTGAGGGATTAACAGCCTCTGTTCAGTTTTCTTCTGTATAGTTACAGACAGAGGGATGCAGAGGCAGGGAGAGAAGCAGCTGGAGGGGTGTTGTTATTTTTTCATTTAATGGTAGCTGTGAATATTGTCTCACGACAGTGTGAAAAATTCTTCCATGGTCCTTCCAGGACAGCTCACACAGACTCTACCCACCCATTCTTTTACTGTTAGATCTTTGCTTATGTATTTATGCAATCATAGAGTTGCTGAATAGCTTACCTCTATCCTTGTTTGCTTGAGCCAAGATTTCTGTGGGTAGATGTTGTGTAGGCCGGGGTTGGTAGAGCAAAGGATTTGTGTATTTCAAAAATTGCCCAACTGTCCAAGATCTCAGCCAGTGACGCTCCCATGAGAACGTAAGAGGCCCTCTTCTGTCATGCTCCCTCAGCCTTCCAGGGGCTATTGCGCCGTTCTTATCCTCTATCTGAGAGGCTGCATACAGTTTTCCTCCAAGTTACTTTAAGAATGTGAGTGGCATTTTGTACTGGCTCCTTGATAACGTTAGAAAAAAAATGCATTTCTCTAAGGACCCCTTGGCCTCTGATTTATACTATGGTGACAGTTGTGCCTGGGAGGCAGCTGGCTCTTTCCCATGGATTGTCAGCCTAGATTGGAGTTTCCGAAATGCCTGCCCACAGTTATCTGAGCTCAAGCCACCCCCGGGGAGAGCAGATGGACAGTGCAGGCACAGTCCACCCGCTGCCACCCCGGGGCTCCCACCTGCCATGTCTATTCTTAGCCTCTGAGCAGTTTCTTTCCAGAGCATTTGGTCTGAAGGTTTTCCCTTAGAAAGGAATTGAGGGCTCCATTACAGGGTTCTGGCGGCTGGCCCCTAGGAGCATTTGAGGGGCTTGTAGGAAGCACACTGAGATAGTTAGGGGCTGGAATTCTATATGCCTGCTGGGGCTGCTCCCCAGTTGCCCTTGACCTGGGGAATCCTGATGAAACCCCAGACACCCAGCGGTAGGAATCTGGTGGTCACCTGAGCATTAAAGCCATTCCTCACAATGTTTTTTAAATTTTTTTTTCATTTATTTTTACTTATGTTTTTTATTTTTGGAGACAGGGTTTCTCTGTGTAGCTTTGTGCCTTTCCTAGAACTCACTTTGTAGACCAGGCTAGCCTCAAACTCACAGAGATCTGCCTGGCTCTGCCTCCTGAGTGCTGGGATTAAAGGCGTGCACCACTACCGTCCGGCTAAAAAAACATTTTCTAATAAAAATTCCAAACTTGGGGCTGGAGAGATGGCTCAGAGGTTAAGAGCACTGACTGCTCTTCCAGAGGTCCTGAGTTCAATTCCCAGCACCCACATGGTGGCTCACAACCACCTGTAATGAGATCTGGTGCCCTCTTCTGGTCTGTAGACATACATGCAGGCAGAACACTGTATACATAATAAATAAAAATAAATCTTTAAAAAAAAATTCCAAACTTACAGAAAATGAGGATGATGTGATGAATATTCTCACACCTACCACCTTAAAAGAGAAAGAGTTAACATATAAGTATCTATTTTTATGTTAAACTATTTAAAGGAAATTGTGAGTTTTCCCCATATATTCTAAAAAGTATGTTCCCGTGGTTTTTCAAAACATTTTTAGATTAAAATTTTTACACTTATTCATTTATTTATATTTATTTAGTGCATGAGTGTGTGTGTGTGTGTGTGTGTGTGTGTGTGTGTGTGTGTATACACATACATATGTAGAGGTCAGAAGACAACTTGTGGGAATCAGTTCTCTCTTCCATCATGTGTAGTGGGTAGCCATTCCAGCTTGGATCTGAGCTTTGGATCTGAGCTTTGGAGACTGAGCCCAGGTCCTCTGGCTTGGTGGTAAACACCTTTACCTGCTGAGCCATCTCACTGGCCCACAAATCTCTGAAAAGCAACAATCTATTTTGTTAAGTAAAAAATCAAGTGGATGACCTCTGAGAGTTGTTCTTGGGACGTTACCTGAGTAGAGATATGAAATCACAGTTGAGGGCAGTTGAACATGTGAGTCTGGAGCCCTGGGGAGAAGGTAGAGATGGAAATTGGAGGCTGGGGTACATTAAAAGCTGTAGGACCGCTGGGTGGTGCTGGCGCACGCCTTTAATCCCAGCACTTGGGAGGCAGAGGCAGGCGGATCTCTGTGAGTTCAAGGCCAACCTGGTCTCCAAAACGAGTTCCAGGAAAGGCACAAAGCTACACAGAGAAACCCTGTCTCAAACAAAACAAAACAAAACAGCTGTAGGACCACATGAAGTCACCAAGGAAGCACGGGAAGGAATGCTCTAGCATCCAGCAGGAAGAGTAGCCCATGGAATGAGAAGACACTGGACACAGGGTCTCTGGGTCCTGCTGAGTAACACCTGCCGAGGAAGAGCGTGTGGTCAGCCATGTTTGCTCCTGAGAGAGCGGATAGGGCTGATAGATCACTAGATTTTGTATAGATCATGAATCCAGTCCCAGGAATGGCTCTGTCTGCCTGGTCTCTAGACTCTGTAAATTACGGAAAGGACCACAGGGAGACAGTGGACTGCCTGACCTCACACACTGAGCTAAGGCCTGGGCCACCACTCCAAGCCCCTTAGTCCCCTAAAGGATGGTTTTTACCTGCCTAATAGCAACCTTCTCCCTCAGGCCGCAAGCTGGACCTTCAGGTCTCAGTTTCTTACTTGTAATTCCTCTGCAGAGGATTACCAAGTACCCCCTCCTGCTGCAGAAAATCCTGGAGAACACACCTATGGATGCCAGTGCCCACCCTGTCCTTCAGAGAGCTACTTCTGCCCTCCAGGATGTGAACAGCAATATCAATGAATACAAGATGCGCAAGGAACTGGGTAAGGACTTGTGTGCAGGGGTGCATTAGGGACAGCATTTCTAGTTCCAAAACTCATCCTGCGATAGCTTCATCTAGAATGAGGATGTGGGGCTTGGGTGAAGTCCAGCTGATGGGGTGCCAGCATGTGTGAGGCCCTGGGTTTAATTCCCATCACCGCTGGGAGGTAAAGGGGTGTGTATAAACATGTGGGGTGCATCCACCTCTTAGGTTGCTGCCCTAGAAAAGTTTGCAAAACGAAGCAGTGTAGCCAGGCGGTGATGGCGCACGCCTTTAATTCCAACATGCAGGAGGCAGAGGCAGGTGGATCTCTGAGTCTGGGCCAGCCTGGTCTACAGAGCAAGTTCCAGGACAGGCTCCAAAAGCTACACAGAGAAACCCTGTCTTGGAAAAAAAAAAAAATGAAGCAGCTACCATGCATCAAGAAACTCAGTTGCCCACTAAAAGCATGATCCTGAAAATTTAGCTCATGTTTACTTTTTAAAAAGTATTTTTTATTTTTTGTGTGTGCGTGTTTTGCCTACATGTATGTCTGTGAACCATATACTTGCCTTGGAGGCCTGAAGAAGGTGTCAGCTCCTCTGGAAGGAGAGTTATAGGTGGTTGTGAGCCAGCATGCATGCGCTGGGAACCAAACCCAGGTCCTCTGGAAGAACAGCCAGTGCTCTTCTATCTCTCCGCCCTCATGTTTAGTTTTAAGATAATTACCTCAAATTCACAAATAACTGTGGGCAGAGTGTGATACTTCTGTGCACATATGCAATGTCCAGGGATCAGATGGAGTGGTGCTCAGTATGGTTTTTTGTTTGTTTGTTCTGGTTTGGGTTTTTGTTTTTTGTTTTTTTTTCGAGACCAGGTTTCTCTGTGTAACCTGATTGTCCTGGAGCGCACTTTGTAGACCAGGCTGGCCTTGAACTCGGATATCTGCCTGCCTTTGCCTCCTGAGTGCTGGGGTTAAAGGCCTGCACAAGTACCACCCAGTTAAGTGTGTGTGTGTGTGTGTGTGTGTGTGTGTGTGTGTGTGTGTGTGTGTATTTTTAAGGCTACTTTTGCTATGCCTTTTTCCTTCAGCATCTTATTTGATCCTTGCAGCTGCTGAGGTCAGCTCTGTTAGTCCCACTTTCTCGCTTGCTTCATCACCCATGTGGAGAGGGAGAGGTGCTGAGTGGGGAGAGAGGAATATGGTTTTGGTTGGCCTTGATAAAATTGGCTGGGGAACCCCAGAAAAATGTCCATTTACACCTACTGACTTGGGTGACCCTCCCAGCAACTCTACAAGATGGAGTCCTCATTTTATAGAAAGGAAAACTGGGGCCCCAAGGAGTGGTGACCTGTTAAAAGTCCAGCAGCCAGAACACTCCTCAGCCAGGGCTCATACCTGGGACAAAGAGGAGCCAAGTCCTGGGTTTCCCTTTGAGACTTACCATTCTGCTGGACGTAACTTGGTGGAGCAGAGGGTCAAGTCAGGAGAATGTGGGACTGTTGGCTCACTGGGTCAGCCTCAGTCACCCACCGTGCCCTTTTCTTCCGCGTCGCGGCGGCAGCTTTAAAGTATACCAAGGTGGAGCAGCTGAGCCTCCGGGAGCGGCTGGCCCGCATCAACACACACACTCTTTCCAAGAAGACCACCAGACTGAGCCAGCTGCTGAAGCAGGAGGCGGGGCTGGTACCCAGGGTGAGTGTGTGTGTGTTGGCGGGGAAGACCCAGGGATGAAAGCAGGGGGAGGTACCTTCGGAAAGCGAGACAGCTGAGGCTGAGAGTGAGGGACCACCAAAACGGTACACCACCTTTTTGCTTATAGAAGAGCGTGGCTCCGAGGGTGGGTGGAGCGCCAGTCTGAGCGGTTTCTAGTAGCTGCTCAAGCTGAGCGAGTACTTCTTCCACAGCGGTAGTGTTGGAGCCATGGGGCTAAGTATGCATTCTTATCTCATTTTCACAGAAAGAAGCAGAGCGCCCCCACCCCCCCCTCCCCCCAGCCACACAGCCAGGAACCAAGTGAGCCAGGACTCACACTGCAGTGTCTGATTCCGTGGTCCCAATGCAAAACTACCCGACCACACTGCTGTTTGCTTTGGAGACAAGGCCTTGCTGTGTCATTCATCTGACCTCACCATCCTCCTGCCTCAGTCTCCTAGAGGCTGGGCTTACAGGCGCGCGCCACCATATGCGCTTTACACAGCGTTTTCACTGTCCCACTCAGTTGTAGAACTGGACGAACCAGCTTTCCACCGTCCCAGTGGCTTTCTGAGGCAGGGCGAACAGCTGCACACTGCCCCCGTGTGGATCTTCTGACCCTTACACGCATGGCTTTACTTACAGACAGAGGACAAGGAATTTGATGACTTAGAGGAGAGGTTCCAGTGGGTGTCTCTGTGTGTGACGGAGCTGAAGAGCAATGTGGCTGCCTACATGGATAATCTGGAGGTGAGAACCCTCCAGAGTTCGAAGGCCAGGCCCACAAGCTGCAGGGACTCTGGGGTGAGGTGCCAGCCAGGAAAGCTGGCAGGCACACTGTGACCCGTAGCCACAAAACTGGGGTCTAAAGGCAACTTCTCAGCCCACTGGAGTTTTCGTGGGCCAGGGTCGAGGATCCCCCGGAACTGGAATTACAGATGGTTGTGAGCCACCACATGGGTGCTGGGAACCGAACCTGGGTCCTCTGCAAGAGCAGCAGGCACTCTTAACCACTGAACTATCTTTCCCGCCCCTGGCCTTTTCATGTTTAATGCATTGATTTGTATAGTAAGCTCATTGGCTTACAGAAAAACACAACTAGAATCTGTAGACCGCGCACCTGGCAAAAGAATCACCCAGGGGCATACAGATAGGTGTGATGATCACAGGCCCCAAAAGGAGGGAAGAGATGAGGATTCCAGCTCAGAAAAGCCCTTCTAATTCCCCAGGGTGGGCAGGGACAGAATGGTGTATGTGCTTGCTTGTTATGGGGCAGTATGTGGAGGGCCTGGAGAACTGCTTGGGAGGGCTGCTGAATTGGGGGTTAGGAGTAAGAAGGCCACGGTGGGACCTAACCACCTGTCTCTGTTGGCTGGCCCTGGGCTCAGGCTTTTCTCAGCTTCCGGCCACACGAAAGGAGTCTGGACATCCCCGGGGGACCTGCGGAGCAATACTGCAGCCTAGCAAGGGACCTTCAGCTGGGAGCCTTCCTGCAGTTTGTAAGTGGGATTTCTATCTCCCATTCCCCACGCCCCTCCCCGTGCACGCACACACGCTCCTTTGATAGGCAGGTGGAGGAGCTGACAAGAGCAATATTTGGAAGCCAGGCACTTATACAATTGTCATATCCAGCAGGGAGGGAGTGCTGTTCCTGCACTTACTGATAAAAATAGCCCAACCGATGTGCAGTGAGCTGCACCCTGTACCAGGCACCATGCCCACCTCTTCCATTCTTGACCTCATTTACCCCTCGACGCGTGCTTTGGGTGAGACACTATTAATAGCCCCATTCTGCTAATGAGAGCTCGAAGCCCAGAGAGCGCCATCTTCTGGGTCATTTACACAGATGGGGTTTGATTCCCCAAGTATCATTCTATGCAAAATCTATTTCAAGCTCTTTACATAATAACAACACTAAGAAGTGCCAGGGATTGAGAACTTCCCTGGGCTGCACTCTGTGTACACTACGTACCATCCCCATTCTCAAACCGTAAGCCGAGACTCGGCGAGGTTAAGCAAAGGCTTCTGAAGCTTTTTCATATCAACCTCATTACCTGAGGAACTTTGATGTGCTCTGGATATATAGGTATATATAATAGGCATACAAATTTACTAATAATAAATCGTAAGGCATTTTATTTGAAAACAATTATTTGGTATGCATATAATTTGATACGGATATAAGATCTCTAGACACAGAACATCTCCAAAGGGATTCGGAGTTGATGAACATTTTGATTTTATAATCATCCATGCTGAGACCATCACTTCACATAAATACACATTTCAGAATTAATTTTGGGTCATTGTACGTTCAGAAAACTTTCTCCGTTGCCAAATCTTTTCAGCACCAGTATTCAGTCACAACCCTCCATGGATGGCAATCCACAGGTTAGGCAGCCGGAGATGAGGATATGCTACAAGTTACAGCTTGTCACTGGAGGGGGCCTGGAACCCCAGCTCCCTGCTTCCAGCACCCACCCGCCAAGCCCCTACCCTTTGCCACCTCCTACCCCAGCTCCCAAGCTCCCCTCTCCTTGCAGAAGCAGCGCCTGAAGGCTTGGTGTGGCAGCCACTGTGCAGCCTGGCCAGAGCCCTGGCTGGCCCTCAGAACTTGATCAAGAAGCGTCTGGACAAAGTCTTGGACTTTGAGCGTGTGGAAGAGAAACTGTTGGATGTGGGCAGTGTGACCTATGAGGAGCAGGCGGCCCGGCACACGTACCAGGCACTCAACTCCTTGCTAGTGGCCGAGCTCCCACGGTTTAACCAACTAGTCACGCAATGGCTGAGCCAGATCCTGTGCACGTTCGTGGTCCTCCAGAAGGACCTTGCCGATCAGGTGCTACGAAGGGCAGAGAACAGCATGGCCCGGTAAGGCTACCGGGACTAAGGCCGCTGTGGAGCCTAGTCAGGCAAGGCCTTAGCTGTTGTCAGGGCAGAACTAGAGATAAAGGGAGCTAAATAGGCTGCTGGGACCCAGGACCCAGCAGGGACCCTCGAGATGTCTCACATGCCTTTTCTCTCTGCTTCACCAGAGGCCAGGCTGGACTCTAGGCCATCCTAGGTCATCCTGGGACTCGGGAGCAGAGAAAGTTCTGCTGAGAAAACAGCAGCAGACCCATCCCCTGGAGGTTAGGACAAGATGGTGCCAGAGACAGGAGTCTCTTCTATATCGTCAGGATTTAGATGTGTCCAGCTGGGATCCCCACCAGCGCTTCTGGTAGCCGTTTCTTGGAAAGCGCTTGCTCTATGGCTGTTTGGAGCTGTTTCTAGGCGGTGCCTCACTCAGTCCTCAAAGCAGTTCTATACAGCGTGTGGTCCTTTCGTAACAAGCCAAGGCCCAGAGAGGTAAAAATGGCTCATGCAAAGATTTGCAGGTGACAGTAAGTTCTGGTCCCTGACTGTGTAGCGACTGAACTCTGAACACAGTGCTCTCGAGTCTTTCAAAAGGAACTATCAGCTGAAGGCATGAGCAGATCTCAAAGAGCTCCTACACTAACCCCCCGTGCAAACACGCAGTGGAGAATTTAGGTCTGAGTTGGTACAGGAGGGAATTGGCGGCGGTTCCACATCTTTTTAAAGTTTTTTTTTTTTAGATTTATTTATTATGCGTATAGTATTCTGCCTGCATGTATGCCTGCAGGCCAGAAGAGGGTATCCAGATCTCATTACAGATGGTTGTGAGCCACCATGTGGGTGCCGGGAATTGAACTCAGGTCCTTTGGAAGAGCAGCCAGTGCTCTTAACCGCTGAGCCATCTCTCCAGCCCGCGGTCCCACATCTTGCTCTGTAATGTCTATGTCAGAGCTGAATGGCTCACGAGCCAGGCCTCGGGAGCCCTTTCCACGCTCTCTATTCCAGCATTTGATTCCCCACCCCCGACTCTCCCTCATCCCCACTCCTTACCTCCTGCTAACTTTCCAATCCAGGGCCCTCATCCCTCCCTCCAAGACACGGCTTGAAGGTCACTGTGCCTCTTTCTACTGACTCCTCTTCAGCTTGGAAATACCTCCTCAGCTGTCCCCCAGGCCTCTCTCAATGCCTGGCACACAGTGACAGACGAGGCAGCCTTTTCAGGAAGCATTCCAAACTCTTGCGGCTCTGGAGCGGTGGGAACTGTTCCTCTCCCCACCCTCAGTACACCCGCAGAACTTGGGGCACATTACTGCTTGGTGCTTGCCAGAGCCTGCCTTCTGCTGGAGCGATGGGGAGTCGTGGTTTCCCTCAGTCGGGGGGAGGGGGGGGCCAAAGGTGTGAGTGGTTCCTCTTTTGGCCCTCAATATTTAGTATATATATATATATATATACATATATATATACACACACATACATATATATGTGTGTGTATATACACATATATATATGTATATATATGTATGGCTCTGCCTCAGGCATACTTTTCGAGTTTAAGTAGGCGCAGAGCTGTGCAAAAAGAAGAGTGAATCTGATTGGATAATCCTTTTACTATCTTCCAATTCCTCCCCTCCCTACCCGTCTGCAGTGTGGGTGGGCAGGGCTAAGGATGCCAGTAGGGGGAGGTTTACAGCCATAGGAAATGTGTTGGGGGGAGTGATGGGGGGGAGCGGTGTTGGTGTCTCCTGATTGGTCTGTGCTATGGACGGCCTGGGCCCGCCTAGGATTGCTGCCAAACCTCCCTTGAATGTGTCCAGTGGGTCACTCACCCGGCCCCACTCCTCTGGTGCAGGGCCTGCGCGGTCAAAGCAGTCTTCTCTCTGCAGCCCAGGAGAAAGGTTCCGCGTCACAAGTAAAAGCAGCGAGTCTGGCAATAACCCAGAGGGCTGGACTCGTCTGTTGGCTGTGGGGTCTCACTCACTCTTGAACTGTCTGATGAGAATGTGGGAGAGCCTTAACAGGGTGGGGAGGAACTCAGGGGAGAACTCAGAACTCCCTGGGTTGTAAGCAATATGAGCCACGCCGAAGTAGCTGAAGCAGAGAGAAGAGAATGACCTGACCCTGGGAAGGGTCAGAGCTCAAGCCACTTGTAGACCTGTAATGTCAGGACTCTGCCTTTCTCTCCCTCTCCTGCCTGTTTTCCTCTCTGGCTAGGCTGGTTTTCAGGCAGCCTTTGATTCTGTGTGGTGGAAGACAGGGAAGGCTCCACGCCCGTACCTTTACCCCTTGGAATCCGAAGGAAGCCTTCACACACTGCACCCGACAGAAGGGGCCTGGTCCAAGTCCATTGTTCTCCCTTGATCTAATCTCAGTAGCTTAGGGGAAGGGATGCCAGACCTAAGACTAGCGTGCCATGACGGCAGAGGTACTCCACCCCTATGGACAGATGCTTTCTTAATAGAAAGGGGCTTGGTAGGCAGACTAAAACAGCAGCCAGATGTCTGGGACTAGAGGGTAGGTGCCCAGGGATCCCTTGGCCCCTTCTCCTGCCGAGGCTCTGCTGACATTGTCTTCCCACCCAGCTGCCTCACCACCACGTCTCGGAGCCGGACTTCCAGAAGCTACTGGAGGATGCGCTAGGCCAGACCAGCAGCCAGCTCCGCCTCTTTCAAGAGAACTTTGAGAAGGTGCTGCCGCCCCCCACCACTCAGGTGCGTGTCTCTCATCCCTTGACGTCAGCTGTTCTCATGACGTCGTGGGTGAAGCATCTTCCCCTCTTCTCTCTTATTTCTTTCCCCTGTTACACATGGAAACATTTCTTCTTGTCTCTCTTTCTGTGAAAAGAAAACCCATATCCAACACACACACACACACACACACACACACACGCACGCACGCACGCACGCACGCACGCACGCACGCACGCACGCACATGCACAGTATCTTCCAATCCACTTGAACAGCATACCTAGGCAGCCTGTGCTATTGTATTTTATTTTACGTTCTGTTGATTATCCTTTAAGGATAGGTTTCCATATCCCTCGAGCTGGCCTTGAACTTGCTACCTAGCTAGGGCTTAGGACAAGACAGCTGGGATAGGGCTCCAGGAGTCTGGCAACATCTGTATTTGAGGAGACGGAAAGTGCATTTAGTCACATACGAAATGTGAAATCCCATGCCAGCACCCTGACTCCCCAACAGGGACCAGAGGCTCCAGGGTGCAGAGAAGCCAGGGAAGGGCCTAGCAGAGTGGGGCAGGTAAAGACGGCCTTCATGGCTGTCAGAGGGCAGAGGGTACAGTGTGGAGGGCTGAGGGCAGCCACTCGGGGGAGGCTACCTCCTGGGGCCCTCTACTCCACCCTCATTCCTCAGTGAGGCCAGCGGAGTTCTCACAAGGAGGCCACGGGCCCTGCAACCAGGGGGAAAGGGAGGGGACATGACTTCTTTCTCTTTCCTCTTAAAATCTTTCTGGTTGGAAAAGCAATTCATCCTTACTGTAGAAAACAATTACAAGTCACATGAAAGCAAAGCAAAAAGAAGAACCCCGTGATCCCCTGTGTTGCAGTCTGTAGGGAGGGACACCCCTCTCCATCCTCCCTCCCCGCACCACAGACCTCTGAATTCTTCCCTGTTCTGACTGCAGGCATAAAAACCAAGGGAAGTGAGGTGGCCCTGGACAGGAGCAGTCCTGGTTGTCTTTGTGTACCTTCCCTGGGGACTCCCAGGAGCTGCTCTACTCTGAACTGGTTGAGACTGGATGGATTTGAGAAAGAAGGCACAAAGTCTTATGTCCCTGGTTTTGTGATTTGTAGTGACTGGTTTTTTTTTTGGTGGCTTTTGAGACAGATCTCACTCTGTAGCCTAGGATGTCCCTGAACTCAGATCCGCCTGCCTCTGCCTCCCAAGTGCTGGGATTAAAGGCATGCACGCTGGTTCTTAATGCTGACTCTTCATCAACACTAGGACGAGGGTCTATGCCCAGATGTCTCTGGTGGACGTGGATGTCTACTTGCCCTATACCCGACACCTCCCTACTCCAAAATAGCCATCATCATATAGAATGCAGTGAGTACACACATGCATACATACAGTGTAAGTAGAGAATATGGTAGATGTATATATTCACACATTTGGGTTCTCCTTGGTTTTACAAAAGGGGATGATCACACCTGAAACCCTTCTTGATGGTACTTTTGATGAAGCTAGTGAATGGAAAAAACAAAGGAAATGCAGCTTGGGAATGAACTGAGATAGATCCTCATTCCCAAATCTCTCTCCCCAGCTAGATGGTAACTTCTGTCTGAGCAGAACTCTGCAGTCTGTCCCCGCTGCGCTGGTGTACACTGTCCTCCCTGTGCCGCTGTGCAGCGTCCTTGATGCACTGGTCTATAGTGTCCTTGCTGCTGCACTGGTGTACAGTGTCTTTGCTGTACAAAATCTGCTCTGGTGCCTTGCACACAGTAGGTGCCCAATACTTGTGGAGCAGAAGCTCCCGAGTCACAGCTAGCTGTCCTTCATCCATGGTGTGCCAGCGGCTAGCATGGTCCTGTATTGGCCTCTGAAGATGCCAGATGGCTAAGGCCTGGCATACCATGAAGCCCACAACCCGGTGTGGCTCAAAGACCTGGATAAGACATTTCCTGTGGAATGACTTAGCTTGGAGTCTATGCACAGAATTTAGGGCCCAATCCTGCCAGTTCTGTAACTGACAGATATCCACACTTAAATTAATTGGAAGTTTCTTCTAAAATGCCATTGGAAACCACAGTTGTCCCCATCAGTGGACCCTTCGGTGACGGCACTAGGGCCGGACAGGATCCCCAGCTCTCAGCTGGTGTTGACACCAGCCTTGACTCTTAACTCGAGCTCCTGTGCCTGCCTCTGTCCTCCCAGCCGCTCCTCCCAGGCTCTGAACACCAGCTCCAGGCTCTCCTGACCAGATACGGCCCCGGGAAGCTATACCAGGTGACGAGCAACCTCAGTGGAGCTGCGACTCTGGACCTGACGCTGCCACGGGGCCACATCGTGGCCCTTCTACAAAACAAGGATACCAAAGGCAACCACGGTCGCTGGCTGGTGGACTCAGGGGGTATGTGGGCCTCTGTAAACCCCTTCATCTCCTTTTGAGAAAGCCAGCTGCCGGAAGCTGGTGGTAGGGAGGCGTGGATGCTCTGGTGTGCCAATCTGGCTGTGCAGATCCAGGAGGGATGAGCCCAGGGACAGGACGCAGTAGCTCAGTCAGCTCACAGTGACCCAGTGGTGCATGGGATGTCGATAAGAATCAGGGTAGCCTCTCCCGTCCAGTTCGTGGGTGCTGTGCAAGCAAGACCAGCCTTAGAGGACCTACAAACTATTGGGTGATACAACGTGTGGAAGGGACTCGAAGAGTACCTTGAAAAATACAGCTGTGTGCTGAGAGGGGATGCTTGGATTGCAGCCACACTCTTAGAATCTGAAATAGGACCGGGACAGTAAGAGCTCCACTGGTCATGGCCTTGGCATGTGCTACTAAGGCCTGGGGGGTCATGTGTAACTGGGGTGAAGGGAAGTTGTCCTGTGAGCCCAGGATAACAGAATAGCCCAGCGGCATATTCTAAATGTGGGGGTTGCACAGGATTATTGACAGAGACCCACAGGCAGTCATTTCACGGCTTCACGGTGATATAATAGTTACTTAAGCACTTTTATGTGTGTTATAAAAAAAATGCAGCTAGTCCATAAGCTCATGATTACATTGATATTATTGTATGGCATAAGGCCAAGCTTTAAAAAGCAAGCCAGTTTTTTAAAAATTGGGTAGAGCCATGTATGGTGGTGCAGACCTAACCTCCCAGCATTTGGGAGGCAGAAGCAGGAGACTGACCGCAAGTTCAAGGCCAGCCTAGCCATGTAAAGAGATCTGGGAACTATACAGTAAGACCTTG